>NC_088415.1:47539513-48139513 GCF_034236695.1 Oncorhynchus nerka | reverse complement strand
GTTGGATCTGTTGCTATTAAAATACAATAAATAATTGTAATTCTGAACTGGAATAAACAGATTGATTACATCACACAGATGTAGACCAGAAAACACACACAGTCCTAATGAGAGCATGTCTATTCTGGCCTCTGTTAGTAACAACACTGACTTCATGCTCAGCCTTGAAACTGTTTCTGTACTTGATTTTTAAGTACGTCAGAGTTGAGAACCCTGACTCACATAGGTATGTGGTGCCAAACTGGACCAGAACATCTACTGCTTTCTCAGTCAGGCAGGAGACCGCTTCCTGCTGTAGATGAGCAACCCAGAACTGTGAGTGGGTTTACCTCAAAAAGCATCTTGCTTCAATCAGTTTATTCCAGTTCAGAATAACAATTATTATTGTATTTTAACAGAAGCAGTTCCAACCTAGTTTTCAACAATAATTTATACAGTAATATGTACAGTAGGCCTGATCATTTCTATAGTAAGATGTACAGTAGGCCTGGTCATTTCTACAGTAAGATGTACAGTAGGCCTGGTCATTTCTACAGTAAGATGTACAGTAGGCCTGGTCATTTCTACAGTAAGATGTACAGTAGGCCTGGTCATTTCTACAGTAAGATGTACTATTACTTAGGGTTGCACCATCAGTAGCTAGCTAGCTTGCTTTGGCAAATGTTAGCTATTATCTGTTGTTTGAAAGAGAAATTCACACCTACCACTATAAGAGTTAGTTAGTTCGTACTCCCTTATTACTGTTGATCATCACCGGTTAAAAAATGACAACAGTGCCTTGCTAGCTGACTTACTTTTCCACTGTTGAAGCACTGTTTCCTGAAGCATGCTGCCCTGTTCTGAAAGACCTCCCTGGGTTTACCATCATGCTGTGGATGTTTGGTCAGGACCTGTCATTTTATTAATTTCTTCTTTATGCGAGTCTCATTACTAAGCACTTCCACACACAAAACACCATTGTGGGTGCTCCTCATTATAAGTTTGTATTTTAAGAGAGAGAAACTCATCGCTGTATATGCGTTTCATGACAATTGAGCTCAGTCAGAACTTGTGGGTAGCATGAGTCCATTTGATGACAGCGGTGAGTTTTTTTAATTATTTTTTATTTTACTATGCAAGTCAGTTGAGAACAAATTCTTATTTTCAATGACAGCCTAGGAACAGTGGGTTAACTGCCTGTTCAGGGGCAGAACAACAGATTTTGTACCTTGTCAGCTCGGGGATTTGAACTTGCAACCTTTCGTTTACTAGTCCAATGCTCTAACCACTAGGCTACCCTGCCGCCCCAAGTGGAAATGACAAGTCAGTGGCTGACAGTGGATCATCTGTTGCCTGAACGACAGCACTGCATCGCGTGTGTTGCAGGTCGCGGGTTAGATGCTTACATGTCATGTTCTAGTTACAATGCAAGCGTGAAAGTTCCTATAGTCACAAACAAAATACTAATGTTGGGGTATTTCTTATGTAATTGCCATTTACGGTGTCATAACTACCATTTGAATAACGTACTATGACGTAAAACCAGGAAATGTATTCTGTGCCTACTTATCTACTTCCTCTTCGCTATTATTTCACTGCAGTGTCCTTTCGACCTTTGTTGGGTCCATATAAATGGCTGGAATTATGCTGGACTCTCTGTGCTAGGGAACCATTCATTTTCTATCCACATGTGCCAATTGGGACAGTAACCCTACAGGGAGGCTCACATTGTTCAGTGGCTGCAAAGCGCAAGCCTGTAATGTAATACTATTCTGCAGTCGGAGACCTGGACAACTAGGTCTAAATTGGGTGTCGCCGCCACCTACAGGCCACTTGTATTGAATACAGTTTTGTGTTCAATGGTCTTATTCAGCTGTCAGAGTATAAACTTGTACATTTTATCCATTATAAAATAATATTAGCAATGTGTCTGTCTGTCTAGGTGCGTGTATGTACTGTATATTTATGTGTCTTCCTATCGTGTGTGTGCTTTTCTGTGTATGTATCTGTGTTTGCCTGCATGTGCTGCATTTTTACTGTGTTATATCTGTTCCTGGGTCAGCCCTGGAGAGGCCAGAGGGAATGTCCGAGCAGGACTACGTGTCCATAGAAGAGTTCCAGCAACGCACCAACGCCGTCGCACTGGAAAGGGTCAAAGCCTACTACCGAAAACTCAGGTAGCAACCCACACACTTTCTATTGTGTTATACAGTATGTGTTGTACTACCCACTGTGTTCTACTACCCACGGTGTTGTATTACCCACTGTGTTGAGGTACCCACTGTGTTGAGGTACCCACTGTGTTGAGGTACCCACTGTGTTGAGGTACCCACTGTGTTGAGGTACCCACTGTGTTGAGGTACCCACTGTGTTGAGGTACCCACTGTGTTGAGGTACCCACTGTGTTGTATTACCCACTGTGTTGTATTACCCACTGTGTTGTATTACCCACTGTGTTGAGGTATCCACTGTGTTGTGGTACCCACTGTGTTGTACTACCCACTGTGTTGTACTACCCACTGTGTTGTACTACCCACTGTGTTGTACTACCCACTGTGTTGTGCTACCCACTGTGTTGTGGTACCCACTGTGTTGTGGTACCCACTGTGTTGTGGTACCCACTGTGTTGAGGTACCCACTGTGTTGAGGTATCCACTGTGTTGAGGTACCCACTGTGTTGAGGTACCCACTGTGTTGTATTACCCACTGTGTTGTATTACCCACTGTGTTGTATTACCCACTGTGTTGTATTACCCACTGTGTTGAGGTATCCACTGTGTTGAGGTATCCACTGTGTTGAGGTATCCACTGTGTTGAGGTATCCACTGTGTTGTATTACCCACTGTGTTGTATTACCCACTGTGTTGTACTACCCACTGTGTTGTACTACCCACTGTGTTGTGGTACCCACTGTGTTGTGGTACCCACTGTGTTGAGGTACCCACTGTGTTGAGGTACCCACTGTGGTGTGGTACCCACTGTGTTGTACTTCCCACTTGCATAAAGGGGTATCTTTTGCTGATTAGTTTGACTACTGTATTAGCTTTAGAAGGTGGATGACGTTTGTTGATGTGAAGTTTTTACAGGAAATAGAGAAAATTGAGAATATCAATGGATTCATTAATTGTTCAATAGCAGTCATATTGAATGATGACTTGAGCAAAGCTCTTAACCCTAATTGCTCCTGGGTCACCATCGAAAATGGTAGAACCTGGCCGTGACCACACTCCGAGGGTTTCTCAGGGAGAGTGAGATATGCAAAACACACATTTCTAATTCATACATATGTATTAACAAACACGTGTACATGTGTGAAATAGGGCAAATATAATAACGACAACTGTTATTATTATTATTATTAATTATTATAACCCTTTACTGTGTTCTTACAGGGCTTTTTACCTGGAGAAGTCAAATCTTCCCACCGACTCCAACACCACAGCTAAGAAGATAGACCAGGTAAACAGAAATCAAAACTACTCTTTGTTTACAAACAAGCTCAGGGGCAGTACTTTTGACAGGAAAGGAAAGTTAGAGTACTTATTTTAATAGTCTTTACCCCTAAATCCCCTGTCTTCTGTCCCCCCTCTCCTACCCAGCTCCTCAGACCCCTCAACACTCTGGATGACCTGTGTCGTCTGATGCAGTCATATGTCAACGTGCATCCCAATGCCGCAGGCCACCCCTCTGGCGTCAGCGTCCTGTGTGTGTCCTCCGAGCTGTGCAACCGCCTGGGCGCCTGCCACATCACCATGTGTGCTACTGGCATGCAAAGGTCTGTCGTATGACCTTGAAAGTGATGTGATAGTACTGCCAGTTAGCGTCAGCTGGAGCAAACACTCATGCACATCTATGTGTTGCTATGTCAGGTGTAGTACTTAGACATGCACTACGTACAGTATGCCTTACCCCTTTAAAACAGTGTGTTTTCAACTCCTTGCCATTAGGTAATCACTAACACAGTCAAAACACCTTTGACCTGCTGAATTCTGACCTTTGTGTTGAGCAGGTGCACCCTGAGCGTGACCCTTGATCAGGCTATGATCCTGGCGCGGAACCACGGCCTCATGCCCCGCTGCATCATGCAGACCATGGACATCATGCGCAAACAGGTGCCCTAACTACACCCTTTTTACATGCCTAGCAACAGATTTAAGTTCTGGGTCATATTCATTATGGTACACCGTAGCAAAACATTTAGCGAAGGTGACTAATGAATACAGCCCACATCTCTCTCTATCCCCTTGCTAATATTTAATGACCAGTGGCTCAAAAATGAAAACGGAATATGAAAGGAAGCAACTTCCACCTATTGTATAATTTAGCATTACTAAAAAAAGTACTTTACTGACAAACAATAATCTACTGTACTTTGAACATGGGCTTTGAGCTGAATTCTAAGACATTCACTGCATACTATACAGTACCATCAGGACAACGATGCAGTGGGATGGGTGAATGTAGCCTTTCCCCGATAGGTGTGGGTCGCTCTCAACGTAAAGACATTAGGTAGAAATATAACTTTGAGTACACTTTCTGAGCAGCAGATTTGGGTGCAGTAGCTGCTACCCTGTGGGCACTTGTCAGTCTAAATATGTAAACATTGTGTAACCCTCTCTCTTCTCTCTGATAGGGCACCAGGGTAGAGATCTCGGCTAAAAACCTCAAAGTGATGGACCAGATGCCGCCCGCAGCCCCAAGGTATAGACAATAGGAATGCGTTCAATCTCAAGCCTTGTTCACATTGCCAGGTCGAGCCTTGTTCACATTGCCAGGTCGAAGTGACTCGAATCCAATTTCTTTGCATGTCTGATTCGAATCTGTTCATTTTTCTGTAGTCTGAACAGTCAAAAAGCACATGGAATCGGATAGTTCAAGCCACATTTCAAACCGTAGTCGGTGGTGTGAAATGGTCAAATCTGCTTTGTTTGCCCTCAAGTGGTTTTTAGACTGTTATTTTGCATATCTTCGCTTGCTTGCTACTCTGTTGACAGTTTGACAAGTACATATGGTAGCTAACCAGTTTGTTAATTGTTCACAAACAAATTAGTGAACATTTTAGAAAGCTAAACCGTTACCTAGCTAGCGAAGTAACTGCTGTTAATAGGCAAAAAGGACTTGTTTTGAAAGTTGGATCATCTTGTCCTTTTGAGGCTTTAAAGGTATTCTTCCACTATGATTTTGAACATTGAAAGTAACTGGGAAACGTCCATGGCAGGCATTGTTGTCACCTTCGCCTACTACATAACTTCTGGGTGATAGCAAGCACGAGCACCAATCAACCTACACCATTACACACACACCTGTCATTACTATGACAACTAGCGTAGCCATGTCAGGACTGCTGGTCACTTGTAACTTGCTGTTTGGACAGTCAGTATTCCAAAACGGATTTGAAAAACAAAATTGATTTGAGCATTAAGGCCTGCAGTGTGAACAAAGCTTTAGTTACACAGTACTAGCCTGGTTTCAAATCCTTTCATGCTGTGGGATTCTGCAAGATGGCACAAACACATCTGGAACCAGGCTACACAAATATCAGATCTTCAAATAATGTTCAACCATTTTTACTTCCCACAGGCTCTTCAAGTTGTGTCTGCCACCCGAAGACGGAGATCTATAAGAGACTAAGCATCGCTGTGTTTTTATTCCGCTCTGCTCATTTATTTAGCCAAGATGCTCCACTCAGTAACAATTGTCAGTGTTTTCCAGGGAGTCCTCGGTTCCATAGAATCAATAAAAACATATACAGCATACCCATTGGCATACATACAAAAGCACATCAAAAATCACCGCATGCACAGAAGCACACACATCATACGCGGTAGCATACATACAAAACAATGCTCACATTACAGCTATGTGTACTGCTCTTTTGAAGGCGGGCATGCTAGCTAGCTGTCGTGTGGATCAGTCAAGCTTGTTCCAGAGCAATGGAGACTGCAGACTGCCTTGAAAGGCCATATTTTTCACTAATGGTTGTGCCAGTAGATGTGGGTCCCATTGGTCAGAGGCTTTGACTGCTGCTCTGGTGTGCCCCCGGAGGATGGGTGGAGACTCCCACCTGAACAGGTCTGACATGTGTTCAGGCAGTCTGTGCTGTGTGTCGTTGAAAACAGTCACTGGGGTGTTGTAATGGATCGTGACTCTGTCAGTGGTTCGATTGCAGCTTTTTACAGAAGAAACTCTGTTTTTATGTGTTCCCTCCGTGAATGCCCGGTCATGATACCAGCAGCCCTGTTGATGATACGCTGTAGCCGGTTAAGACCTGTCTTATTGTCCTAATGTAGGGTGGGAAGCGATACTGTGGCACAGTAGTCCAGGTGAGTTGTTATGGTGTGGTAAATTGTCAGAATGATGTCCTTGGAAACAAAGTCCCTTGCTCTTTTTAGCCCAGACAGTAGTTTCCCTGGGGCCAGGCTGGCGTGTTCATAAGTGTTTTGTCCATCTGTTATTGTGGTACTTTTACCTGTGTATCTCAGCTTTTGTGGGTTGCCAAACAGCATTGCCTTGGTTTTCTGAGGGTGTAGGGAGAGCTTGTTGTCAGCAAACCAAGCTGCTGCCCTCTTGATGTCGTTTGACACTGACTCCTCACTCTCCCTTGTGGTATTTGCTGAGTAGTAAAGGACTGTGTAATCTGCATATACAGTACATTCTGAAAGTATTCAGACCCCTTGACCTTATTCTAAAATGGATTAAATATTTTTTGCCTCATCAATCTACATACCCCATAATGAAAAAGCAAATGTTTTTTTAGACATGTATAAAAATAAAAATAAAAAACATACCTTATTGACATAAGTATTCAGACCCTTTGCTATGAGACTCAAAATTGAGCTCAGGTGCATCCTGTTTCCATTGTTCATCCTTGAGATGTTTTCTATAACTTGATTGGAGTCCACCTGTGGTAAGTTCAATTAATTGGACATAATTTGGAAAGCCACACACCTGCCTATAAGAAGGTCGCACAGTTGACAGTGCATGTCAGAGCAAAAACCAAGCCATGAGGTCGAAGGAATTGTCCATAGATCTCCGAGACAGGGTTGGGTCGGCACAGATCTGAGAAAAGAGCAAGATGGTGCCGACAGATGGTCCCCTTCTTTGTCCTTAGGAAACTATGCAGTAATTCGTTTATGTATTATTTCTTACATTGTTAGCCCAGAAAATCTTAAGTGTTATTACATACAGCTGGGAAGAACTATTAGATATAAGAGCGACGTCAACTTGCCAACATTACGACCAGGAATACGACTTTCCCGAAGTAGATCCTTTGTTTGGA
The DNA here is from genome assembly GCF_034236695.1 of Oncorhynchus nerka. Classification (NCBI taxonomy): domain Eukaryota; kingdom Metazoa; phylum Chordata; class Actinopteri; order Salmoniformes; family Salmonidae; genus Oncorhynchus; species Oncorhynchus nerka. The sequence goes on along the minus strand of NC_088415.1, from coordinate 48,132,255 downwards.
CCTCCACCCTAGACATTGGTTCTAATCCCAGAGGCCGACCCAAAACAACGTCATCGCCGCAGGAGAGGCAAACAGAGCGGGCTCCTGGTCAGACTTAAAAGGTGAGCACACCATCCACCGTTTCCGAGCGTATTACTCTGACCTAGAATTCCTTACAATGAAAAGCCGACCCCATTATCTTCCAAGAGAATTCTCTTTGATTATAGTCTTTGATTATAGTCTCCCCCCAAGCAGATACCTCGACGGCCCTGAAAGAACTTCACTGGACTCTATGTAAACTGGAAACCATATACTACGGCTGCATTTATTGTAGCTGGGGATTTTAACAAAGCTAATTTGAGAAGGTTACCGAAATTCTACCAGAACATTGATTGTTGCAGCTCCTCGAGCAAAACATTGGACCACTGCTACTCTAACTTCCGCGATGCGTACAAGGCCCTACCCCGCCCTCCCTTCGGCAAATCTGACCATGACTCCATCTTGTTGCTCCCCTCTTATTGGCAGAAACTAAAGCAGGTTGCATCCGTGCTTAGGTCTGTCTATCCAACGCTGGTCTGACCAATCAGATTCCATGCTTCAAGATTGCTTTGATCACGTGGAATGGGATATGTTCCGGGTAGCCTCAGACAATAACATCAACGTATAGGCTGACTCGGTGAGTGAGTTTATAAAGAAGTGCATTGGAGGTGTTGTACCCACTGTGACTATTAAAACCTACTCTAACCAGAAACTGTGGATGGATGGCGGCATTCGTACAAAACTGAAAGCGCAAACCACCACATTTAACCATGAAAAGAGGTCTGGGAATATGGCTGAATATAAACCGTGTAGTTATTCCCTTGGCAAGGCAATCAAACAAACGAAATGCCGGGACAAGGTGTAGTCGCAATTAAACGGCTCAGACACGAGACGTATGTAGCTCCCAAAGACCATGGGCTCTCCTTCAACGTGGCCGACGTAAGTAAAACATTTAAACGTGTTAACCCTCGCAAGGCTGCCAGCCCAGACGGCATCCCTGCACAGACGGCATCCCTAGACACGTCCTCAGAGCATGTGCAGACCAGCTGGCTGGTGTGTTTACGGACATATTCAATCAATCCCTATCCCAGTCTGCTGTCCCCACATGCTTCAAGATGGCCAGCATTGTTCCTGTTCCCAAGAAAGCTAAGGTAACTGAACTAAATGACTAATCGCCCCATAGCACTCACTTCTGTCATCACGAAGTGCTTTGAGAGACTAGTCAAGGATCATAACACCTCCACCCTACATGATACCCTAGACCCACTCCAATTTGCTTACTGCCCCAATAGGTCCACAGACAATGCAATCGCCATCACACTGCACGCGGCCCTATCCCATCTGGACAAGAGGAATATCTATGTAAGAATGCTGTTCATTGACTGCAGCTCAGCATTCAACACCAGCTCAGCATTCAACACCATAGTACCCTCCAAACTTATCATTAAGTTTGAGACCCTGGGTCTCGACCCCGCCCTTTGCGACTGGGTCCTGGACTTTCTGACGGGCCGCCCCCAGGTAGTGAAGGTAGGAAACAACATCTCCACCACGCTGATCCTCACCACTGGGGTCCCACAAGGGTGCGTTCTCAGCCCTCTCCTGTACTCCCTGTTTACCCATGACTGTGTGGCCATGCACGCCTTCAACTCAATCATCAAGTTTACAGACGACACTACAGTGTCAATGATGAGACAGCCTACAGGGAGGAGGTGAGGGCCCTCGGAGTGTGGTGTCCAGAAAATAACCTCACTTAACGTCAACAAAACAAAAGGAGATGATCGTTGACTTCAGGAAACAGCAGAGGGGACATCCACCTATCCACATCGACGGGACAGTAGTGGAGAAGGTGGAACGTTTTTTCTTTTTTTTTTTCTCAGCATACACATCACGGACAAACCTGAAATGGTCCACCCACACAGACAGTGTGGTGAAAAAGGTGCAACAGTGCCTCTTCAAACTCAGGAGGCTGAAGAAATGTGGCTTGTCACCTAAAACCCTCACAAACTTCTACAGATTCACAATCGAGAGCATCTTGTTGGGCTGTATCACAGGCTGGTACAGCAACTGCACCGCCCTCAACCGCAAGGCTCTTCAGAGGTTGGTGTGGTCTGCACAACACATCACCGGGGGGAAACTACCTGCTTTCCAGGATCCCTACAGCACCCGATCTCACAGGAAGGACAAAAAGATCATCAAGGACAACAACCACCCGAGCCACTGCCTGTTCACCCCGCTATCATCCAGAAGGTGAGGTCAGTACAGTTGCATCAAAGCTGGGACCGAGAGATTGAAAAACAGCTTCTATCTCAAGGCCATCAGACTGTTAAACAGCCATCACTAACATATAGAGGCTGCTGCCAACATACAGACTCAAATCACTGGCCACTTTAACAAATGGATTTAATAATGGTATCACTAGTCACTTTAAATAATGGCACTTTAATCATGTTTACATATCCTATGTTACTCATCTCATATATATATACTGTATTTTATATTTAGCCTATGCCGCACGGGCATCCTGCATCTATATATTTATATGTACATATTCTTATTCCATCCCCTTACATTGTGTATATAAGGTAGTCATTGTGAATTTGTTAGATAGTACTGCACTGTCAGAATAGAAGCACAAGCATTTCGCTACACTCACATTATCTGCTAAAAATGTGTGTGACCAATTAGATTCATTTGGGAAGGGTAATAAAAATTGTCTGCAGCAGTGAAGTTCCCCAAGAACACAGTGGCCTCCATCATTCTTAAAAGGAAAAAGTTGGAACCACCATGACTCTTCCTAGAGCTGGCCGCCCCCAGCCAAATTAGCAAAAGGGGGAGAAGGGCCTTGGTCAGGATGGTGACCAAGTATCTCTCTGACAGAGCTCCAGAGTTCCTCTATGGAGATGGGAGAACCTTCCAGTAGGACAACCATCTCTGCAGGACTCCACCAATCAGGCCTTTATGGCAGGGTGGCCAACCGGAAGCCACTCCTCATGAGGTAAAAGGCACATGACAGCCTGCTTGGAGATTGCCAAAAGGCACCTGAAGGACTCGCCGATCATGAGAAACAAGATTCTCTGGTCTGATAAAACGAAGATTGAACTCTTTGTCCTTAATGCCAAGCTTTACGTCTGGAGGAAACCTGGCACTATCCCTACAGTGAAGCATGGTGGTGGCAGCATCATGCTGTGGGGATGTTCTTCAGAGACTGGTCAGGATCGAGGGAAAGATGAAAGAGCAAAGTACAGAGAGCTCCTTGATGAAAACCTGCTCCAGAGTGCTCAGGACCTCGGACTGGGTCGAAGTTTCACCTTCCAACAGGACAACGACACTAAGCACACAGCCAATACAAGGCACAAGTGGCTTCAGAATGTCATTGAATGTCCTTGAGTGGCCCAGCCAGAGTCTGAATCAAACATCTCTGGAGAGACCTGAAAATAGCTGTGCTGCAACACTCCCCATCCAACCTGACAGAGCTTGGAAGAATGCGAGTAACTCCCCAAATATAGGTGTGCCAAGCTTGTAGTGTCATACCCAAGAAGACTCAGGACAATAAACTGGGTAAAGGGTCTGAAGTTTAATACATTTGCAAATATTCCTAAAAACCTGTTTTGCTTTGTCATTATGGGGTATTGTGTGTAGATTGATGATGGGGAAAAAAACATTTAATCCATTGTAGAATAAGGCTGTAATGTTACAAAATGTGGAAAAAAGTCAAGGGGTCTGAATACTTTCCGAATGCACTGTATATGTATATGGCAATTCTCCAGCACTGATGGGGGGGGGGGGGGGGGTGTAATTTATGTAAATGCAGAACAGCAGGGGTCCAAGCTCACTCCCTTGTGGTACTCCATTCACCACAAGTACCTGGGCTGATTGCGTGACTTGCAGTTTGGTGTACTGACTTCTCCCCTGTAAGTATGATGTGAACCACTTGATTGCAGTGCTGTCAAAGCCTAGTTTCTCAAGCTTCCTCAGGAACTTGCGTTGGTGGCCAGTGTCAAAAGCTTTCTTCAAATCCAAGAAGATTGCTACAATGACTGCCTGACTGTTATAAGCCAATGTCATGTCCTCCACAACCTTTTGCGCTGCTGTAGATGTGCTGTGTATCTTCCTAAAACCTCTTTGATAGGCTGTAAATAGGCTGATGAGTGAGAAATAGTTAGCAACCTGTGTGCGCACCAGCCTTTCCAGCACTTTGGAGTGCATAGAATTGACACTGGATGGTAGTGGCCACATCCGATTTATCCCCTGACTTGTAGATTGGTGGTATATAAGCCATTTTCCATTGACATGGGAGCTCCCCTTTTGAGATTGACAGATTGAGGATATGAGTCAGTCGCCATGGCATTTCTCTTTAAAAAAAAAAAGTGCTATTACTGCAATATGAAGGCATTAGTTATTTATCGTATTGGGAAGGAGCATTTGTATTCCTCAATAATATCAGGTATTCAAGAATTGAAAGCATTCCAGCCTACACATCATGCAGTATTAAATGGAGCAATGGCATGCCATGTTTTTTAAAGAACTCCTTGGTCATTGTAATGCTTACCGGTCTAATGATCTGATAAATGTGTTGAAATTGAATAATAGATCTATTTTCAATTCTTCTATTTACTTTTTTTTTTACACTAACATTTAGATTTTTATATATTTTTTCACATTTTCAAATGTGCCTTTATTCATTTGAAAAGTTAAAGTTGAGTGTGGGGGAGATTAGCTTTGCCTACACTATACAATGAAGTGTTAAATCAATGTGGTCCTTGGAGGCAAAGTCAAACAGATACACACACCAGATATCCCCAAAGCAATGCCATATAGAAACTTACCATGACATTTTCTCTCCCATTGTAGATGAAACTTCTGCACCCGAATATGATAGCTAATCCCTCATCAAGTTGTGAATAGTTATTCTCTGTAGGAGGGAGAGTGCGTAATACAAATCCTATTCCCCCCTCCGGCATGCGATGAGACAATACTGCCCCTACCCAGTAGGGCGAGGCATCACAGGAAAGTATCAGTTATTTTCCTTCATCATAATGCATTAACACTCTGCTCGACTGCAACATTTCTTTTGACAGCTTGAAAGCCTTTTGTAGTTCTGATCCCCAACACCATGGCTCGTCCTTCCTCAGCAGCTTTTGCATAGGACCCAATAGTGTCGACAGATTCGGTCGGAAACCTATTGTAATAGTTTAATAGGCCCAGATACAATTTCAGTTCTGTGACTGGTGGGCATTGGTGCGTCCTGCACCGCCCTTACTTTCTCTGGCACTGGATGCTGTCCAGTAGCGTCCACCCTGTGTCCTAGGAATGTCACTTCCTTCTCCATGACGCTGCACTTTCTCCGTTTCAAGCGTAGCCCAGCCTCCTCCAGTCGCTGTAACACTCTGTCCAGTGTTCGGATGTGGTCCTGATCATTTCTTCCTGTCAGGAGAATATCATTGAGATACACTGGGTAATCCCCTGTAGAATCTCCTCCAGAGTGTGCTGGAAGATAGTGGGACTGGAGCTGACGCCAAAGGGTAACATGGCTTAGGTGAATAGTCCTTTGTGTGTGTGTTCACTGTGACATATTTCTTTGAATCTTCACCTAGCACAATTTGCTGGTAAGCATGACTCAAGTCTAGTTTGATGAATTCTTCTCCTCCAGCTAAGGATGTGAACATGTCCTCCATTTTAGGAATGGGGTACTGTTCTAGTGATGATAACTCTGTTTACTGTTACTTTATAGTTACCACACAATCTCACTGTACCGTCTGGTTTTAACACTGGGACTAACAGTGCTGCCCAGTCTGAGAACTTCCCTGGTTCCATGATTTTGTTGTCCTGGCAACAATCTAACTCAGCCTCTATCTTAGTTTTCATTGCAAATGGTACTTACCTTGGTTTGAAGAAACGGGGTGTGGCATCACTTGATACATGTATCTTTGCTGTAAATCCTTTCAACCTGCCCAACTCATCCTTGAACACTTCCTCATGTTTCTTTAACACTTCCTGTGGAGCATCTTTGCTGTCAAGCATCTTATTCATGGTATGCCAGTCCACATCCAACATGGTGATCCACCCTCGCCCCAGCAGGTTTGTTCCTGACCCAGCTACAACTACAACTGGTAGCTCTTTGACTATTCCTTTGTATTCAACATTCACCTTAGCTGATCCTACAATGTCCACGTTTCTGTCCTGTATATGTTTTCAGACTGATAAAACATGTACCTATCTCTGGAACCTTTGCTTTCTTCCCTAGCCTAGCATTACTCTGACTGTGACGTTACACTACAGCCACTATCTCATACTTCACTTTACATCCATGTACAGTTAAATACTGTCTAAGCGGAGGTACCTTAGTAAAGGTAGTGTCCATATTGTGAATAGTAAACACATCCGCACTATACTCTTCCTCTTCCTGTATGAAATTTGCCCTTTTCGAATGTCTCTCTCTCCCCCCTCGAGTCGTTTTAGGAGCCTGCGTGATCATTTAGTCTGCGACTGTAATTCTGCAGGCCCTCTTTATGTGCCCCATTTGACCACAGTTGTGACACTTTTCTCCCGTGAACTTTCACTCAATATCCTCCCATCCTTGAAGACAACATCGATAGATGTGTGAAAGGAGATTTTACTCTCGGCTACCAACCAAGTCATGTCAGATCAGTAATTATTTCTGCAGCCTATCATCATTGATCCAATGATTTATTTATTTTTTAAAGGGGAGAATCCATCCATGGATATATTCAAACAGCACCTATATGCTACTTTGCAGGAGTGGTCCTTGAGTTGCCTCTCCTCCCAGAGACGTTTGCGTAAAATCCTTGCTTTACTCATCCTGCAGCCATTGTTTAGGCCTATAATTCCGTTATACTATAGTCTAATTTACTTTCACTTGCCCACTGTAACCTGCTGTTAGCCTACAGGTTATGGGTACTCAGTCTAGTGAGCCGCTATAGGTTTAGTCTGTGTTTATAATGGGCTGCAAAATAGCGGTGTTGTAGCGAATTTGGAGGGCAGCTCGACATGGGAAACATACACACTCTTAGCCCCTGGTCTCCATGATCCCAAAGTAATTAGCCTCATTAGAAGGATAAGGGGGAAATACTGTTAGTAAAGCACCATGGGTAATGTCATTAACCTCTAAAAGTCTAAGCCATTGGTGGGAGGGGGTACTACGCTAACATATGGAATTGTTTTAAGTTGGTGATATCATTTAGCTATTTGATTTAGAATTTTAGGACCCCTTTAGGTATCTAGCTATTTGATTTAGAATTTTAGGACCCCTTTAGGTATCCCCCCCAAAATATTATTTTATCAAATGCATTGAATAACACATTTATAAATGGCAAAATACAGTAAATTTAGCGCATTTTCTATATTAGCGGGTTAGGGTCAGGTGCGGGCCTCAGATTTTCACTTCATAAAATATTGTCTGGTGGTTGCGGATGGGACATTAGCAATTACGGCGCAACACTAGTGTGCACAGTGACGCCTGTTATACATGCATGCCACCAAACGTCTGCTTGTGTGTGTGAGAGAGACATTTTTCTCCAAAGGACCCCATTAATATACCACTTTGGATGAGCAGTGTCTTTACATTCGCACTGTGATAGTGCGGCTGGGATGGGCTGGATAGTAGCATCCACTTGAAGCACGTATTTAGAAATCACCCAGTTTTCCTAACTGCAACAAACTTACATTTTTCAAATGACTCAAGGTAAATAAAACATGTAAAACTCCATTTCTATGTGTCAATTTTATGAATGGGTCAGAATATTTAGAGATTGAAACAAACATTATTCAACTTGAAAGATCGTATTAGAGCATTGGCTTGATAAGCATTACATGCAGCCTCCTTATTCTATTTTTTTCATGTTTTGATTTTGTCTTTGTCATTTCCTCTGGAGGGAGACAACTTTTAATCCGAGTGTGGGAAAAACAAGGTAACCGTGTCTAATCTCAGAGCTGTTTGTGTGTGCCAATCCGCATGCCTGGTCAAAAGGTTGGAATATTTGAAGCCTTTTAAAGTATTAATATATAATTGTTAATAGTGGGAGACTGCCTCCTGTTGAGACAGCCAACTCACCAAACCAATGTTTTGCGGAGACCTTGTTGCAATTTTGTATTTAATGTAGCTGTAACTATCTAGCTGCTTTGAAATCTGAATGTTTCAATATTTAAATGGCATAAGGATTAATCTAATCACTCTGCAGTGTCAGCACAACGTACAGTAAACCGCCCGAGGATGAGGACAACAAAGGGATCATTGACATTAACATATTAGCATGATTTTCATTAAGATTTTGTGTTATTTTTCTTTTACATACTTACTGGAACCAATGTCTTTGTCAGAGACAATAGGATATGGTCTATGCCTTTGGCAGCAGAGTTAATGCTATAATTTAAATTATAAACTGGGTGGTTTGAGCCCTGAATGCTGACAACCGTGGTATATCAGACTGTAAACCACAGGTGTGATAAAACATTTATTTTTACTGCTCTAAACTGGTAACCCGTTTATAATAGCAATAAAGGCACCTCTGGGGTTTATGGTATATGGCCAATATACCACGGCTAAGGGCTGTGTCCAGGCACTCCGTGTTGCGTCGTGGTAAGAAAAGCCCTTAGCAGTGGTATGTTGGCCATATACCACAACTCCGTGGGCCTTATTGCTTAATGATAATATTTTTATAGGCTACCTGGGGCGGCAGGTAGCCTAGTGGTTAACGCGTTGGGCCAGTAACCAAAAGGTTGCTAGATCGAATCCCTGGAGCTGACAAGGTACAAATCTGTCGTTCTGCCCCTGAACAAGGCAGTTAACTCACTGTTCCTGGGCCATCATTGTAAATAAGAATTTGTTCTTTCACTGACTTGCCTAGTTAAATAAAGGTTAAATGTTAAAAAAAATATATATATAATCTATAAAAAAAAATGTATTCATATTGTATTTTTAAAAATAATGGACAGATTTTTGGTTGATGCATATCCACACTGATGTTGTTATTTACTTTATTTAGAAGTTCTTGTCAGGTCCCAGTTCTGGAGGGTCGTGTTCATAAGGCAGCAAATGGAACAGAATAGCTTGAAACATGAAGGGGCTACCTGAACTTGTCCAATTAGGAAAAGCTTACTTCAGTTTGTTGCAAAAGACACCCCAGATTTAAATTCTCTTTACAGCCTCTGATGTTGGCATAGCTGTCATTTTAACAGGAAATATTCAATTGCATCTTTAGAAGTTAGAAGACATCCCTAAGTGATCAATTGATCAAATGTTGCACTCTTACCAGTTCACCCCTTGATAGAAATGTATACAGTTATCCTGCCTCTTGGTCAAATTCATGTAATAAGTGTGTCTAACTTGCGTTGCTCCAATGTCAGTCATTAGCTAATGAATCCTGTACTGTATGTCGGTGTAGAGGGAAAAATATTTCAACATGTAACATTTACTTGTTCTAATTTCTCATCATTGTACATACTTTATTTGCATTTTTTTATATATTTATTTTTAAAAGTAGTATTGTAAATTGAACTTTAACAAGCTAGTAAAATAAAATGCTCTTCACAAAACATTGTGTTGAATTCTAAGGCTTAAGTATGAAGTCCCCACACATTTTCTTGATACCGGGTAAATACCCAGCCGTCTATCTCTTGGAAATACTGCTGCTGTGTTGGGTAGCTTTGTACATTGATTTTACAGGTCTAGTAAGTGCTGCTGTCCCATCTCTAGAGGCCTTCCATATAGGGGCCCTCCAAGCCTTAACTTAGTAAATGATTGAGGGAGCGTTATTGCTGTGACATGTACCCCTTACTCTCAATCCCAACCGAGACCATTTATAGGGGAGAAACACACAGTTAATTAGGTTTAAGTGTCCATTGTCTTGATTAAGGAAAACTGGACTGGTGTTATACATATTGTATTAGTGTGCAACATATAATAAAAGCCTTAGGATATGCTCTCCCTCGTCATAGTGTAAGGGGAATGAGGAACAAGACTTGAGTGATAGCAAATAAGGATATTGGAATGATTCTTGGATGGAGAAGTTAAGATTTTTCGAACAGCAATTCATTGGGGGCTGTGCACTTGCATACAGAAATCTTGTCTACAATGTACAACTTGTTAATTAAAATCTAAGATCATCCTAAACAATCCATGTGCCATCACTCTAATGATCATAAACCATCAAGGTATTGGTATTACTACACGTTTTGCTTCCTAGCCTACTTCATCACCATTCTATTTTTAACATTTTGCTTACGTTTTCCTATAGATTCTAAAATATGTCAAGCTCATTGCCCCCGACCCGGGCTTGTCAGATGGCCGGAAGAGAAAAGCCTATACAGTAGCCTATACTCATTGCCGATTCGCAATTGCATGAACATTGCAACAGCTGTTCCAGGCGGACACCAACTGCCTTTACGAGCACATACACACCTCACCTGTGATGCCTCCCACAGCAACGAGATTAAATACTCCCAGTTTGCATTGCCTTGTCCTTAGAAGATTGCCGAAAAATGTCAACGATGTGCTTTACCCAACGCAAGCCGGAGAGAAGAAACACGAAGTCAGCTTTGGTAGGATTGGGCCGCGGGGCTCACGAACCAAGCAGGGACGGGGTGCAACTGATAACGGGCTCAGAAAGCACCACGCGGAGGTCCACTGCACTTGGGAAGTTGATGCGTGCAGTTTAGGCCACCCGTTGTAACTCGTTGTGGGCGTGCTGGCAGCATGTTCGATTGTGCGTTAAGATTTCAGCATAGCAAGTTTGTATGAAGGTCTGGTTATTAAATGTGTACATAGTTCACTAGTAATATCCTCTAAAACACTCTGGTGACAAACAAACTTTGCTGCCCTGTTTCCAATTGTCCACATGGCTGGGAAAACCTAATCAAGTAAGTAAATACATTTTGAAAATGTAAAATAAACGATGCATTAGCTAACTAGCTACAGTGCAGGCTAACCCACGTGAGCTAGCTAGCTAACGTTAGCTATCTAGCAAACTTCACATACTGTATAGATAGGTTGACGGTGATATTTAATTAACTTAGCTAGCTAATATGAAGTTAGCTATCTTGATGTATTTATCACTGTAAAAAAAGGTAGCTAGCTAGCTAACAGCCATGGTGGAGGGTGAGAGGATAGCAGCCCCAACTGTCAAAGAGAGTAGGCTATTCTGGATAGGGCAGGTACTTTTGTGTAGTTCCTGTCCCTAGAAGTGAGGACGGAGATAGTAACATAATATTCAATACGGTGTAATTTGACTTCTTGTTAGGTTTTCTGGCCTCAGATAAAGATAGCTGTGAAAGCCTGTTGACATATGAAGAGTTCCCAATGAAGAGCAGTGGTTCTCCGTCCTGGGGACTCAGAGGTGCACCTTTTTTTGTTTTTGCCTTAGCACTGCACAGCTGAGTCAAATGATCAACTCAACAAGCTTCAAATGGTATTTATGTATTCATTTGTGATGCTGTCCTTTATGATCCTGTTATTGTCACATACATGCACATATGTGTGCCCATGCATCTATCAATCCAATGTTATCATGATTTGTTATCAGGGATATTATACTTCAGTAATCCACAATGACCTGGTGATGTAAAAGTCTAATTACGTTGTCTTCCATATTCCTACAGATGCCTTGTAACTGGAGATTCCTTCAAAACGATTGCCGACGGTTAACGTGTAGGGCACTGCAAGGTTGGGTGACCAGGGCCATCTGGGACTGCATCCTGGAGGAATTCAGGTGTGTGAAGGCTACCTGTGTCCTGCATAACTTCATGAGGATGGACTCCAGGATCTGAAACTCGCCGCCATGTGCCAGAGGAGGAGTCTGCAGGATGTTTCAAGGATGGGGTCCAACAACGCAGCAAGAGAGGCAACCCGTGTGCAGGAGATCTTCACCTCCTACTTCTTCGAAGAGGGTGCAGTTCCCTGGCAACACCATAGACTACACTATGCACAACCAAAGGCTATTTTAACTTCTCTAGGTTAGGGGGCAGCATTTGAAATTTTGGATGAAAAGTATGCCCAAATTGAACGGCCTGCTACTCGGGCCCAGAAGATATGATATGCATGTAACTGGTAGATTTGGATAGAAAACACTCTAAAGTTTCCAAAACTGTTAAAATAGTGTCTGAGGGTTTAACATAACTGATTTGTCAGGCGAAAACCTGAGGAAAAATCCATTCAGGAAGTTTTTTTTGTGTGGGTTTTGTAGTTTTCTATTCAATGCCATTAGTATCCATTGACTTAGGACTCAATTTGCAGTTCCTATGCCTTCCACTAGATGTCAACAGTCTTTAGAAATTGTTTCAGGCTTGTATTCTTATAAATGAAGGAGTAATACCAGTCTGAATGAGTGCACCCTGATGTGTTCCAGAGCTTTTTCATGCGCAATCCCGAGAGTGCATTTCTTGTTTACCTTTTATATTGACAACGTTATTGTCCGGTTGAATAGATCATTTAGGCTAAAAACACCCTGAGGATTGAATATAAACTTCTTTTGACAAGTTTCTATTAACTTTACGGGTACAATTTGGATTTTTTTGTCTGCCTGTTTTGACTGCGTTTGAGCCTGTGGATTACTGAAGAAAACGTGTGAACAAAACTTAGTTTTTTGGATATAAAGAGACTTTATCGAACAAAAGGAACATTTATTGAGTAGATTAATGTATTCTGAGTGCCACCATATGAAGATCATCAAAGGTAAGGGATTAATTTAAATATTAGCGCTCTGCAATTTCACCGGATGTTGTCGAGATGGGTCGCTTGAGGCACGCCCAGCCCAACTGGTAACAGATGTTAATTCAACATCTATTCCACGCTGGTTTGACTTGGAAACAATGTTGTTTCAGTCAGTGTGTGCCCAGTGGGTTGGGATTTCTTTCCTTTGCCTGTGTAGTATTTGTGGCTCTGGAAGCATCCATTTTCCCTGGTACCAGAGAGTGGCTTCAAACCCAGATAAGAGCACCACCTGATGCAAGTACACACTCATCATCATTGGTCTGAAGGAAGCAATGTTAGGCTCATGAATTCCGACACAGGTTAAACCTGTGTAAATTGAATGTAAATCCCTTTTTATGACTTTTCTCTCAACATGTATGCTGACCTTGTGGCGGAGGTGTGTCTACAGATACCCTGTATTCTGACCTTGACTTAATTCCCTCATAATTCCACCACCTTTACGCTCAATGAATTAGGTCGAGCAACCTGTCGGTTCCAAGTGAAACATCTAATTCATTTTTTCAGCTAGAAATGGCACCATTCTCCATGCATTGTTATTTACAAATTGATTACAGCTTTTGATAAGAGTTAGGTAAATGACTATCATTTGGATAAGGAGATTGTAAATATAAATGACAATTGTTTTAGATCTATTTTACCTTATGATTGCTGGAGACAAATTTGAAATCAATCATATGGCAGCTAACTGAAGCATATCAACAAAAACCTATTTTCCACAGTGAAGTTAATGAAATGCTGGCCTTAAAACTTTGAATGAAATTTGGAGACCCAAGCTATAGGCTTCTGTAGCCATATGCAAATGACTGTAGGTTTAGCCCTATACTGAGTTGATTTATGACTTATAGAATGTTTTCATTATATGCCCAGATGTTTGACTGTACTATTTTTTTCAATTTGTATCGTGGCAAATATTAGCCACTATCAGTGCACACTGTTAGTTATAAATGTATGTGGGTATAACTAACACAAGTCAGTGACAGTTTTCTTACATTTTGCATCATTCCATTACATCATTAGTTTGCCTTTCTTTCCTGTCATGTTCGTGTGCTTGTTCCAGAGTATCGCTAACAACAGTGGATCATATTAGGCTAACTTATTACAAGTTGTGCAATCATTTGGGACGTGTAGCCTATTTGAATCATTATGGCATGCAGACCTGTAGCACGGTTCACGACTTCTGGACCATTGTCATAGTTCTATGATTATTGATGATTATTAGGGTACATTTACAGACTACTGTTCAACCCCTATTGTACACTTCTCTCCTTCCAATAGATCATGGATTGAATAATTTAATATGGCAACTTTCAGCATGAATCAAACCACTTTTTTTTATTCAGCAATTTTTTCATAAATGTTTTCCTAACCCTAAATAATATTAAAGATCAGAGTATTTTTTTATCAACCAAAGTTCAAGGCCGACGGCAGTACTCCAGGCGTTGTTTGCAGAAAACAGGATCCCCAAATTATAGTGAATGGGAACATGGCAATCTTTGTGTAAATAAAATAGAAATTCAAAGACAAGTATGGTACCAATCATTTCTTCTATTGCACCAGATGTACTGTATGTCCTTGAACCGATTATTTTTAAATCACACACAAAATAAGTTATAAGGATAATTTAGTAGTTAATGGCAGCCTGCAGTATCCTGGTCGGCTTTGAACTTGAGATAATCAATTAGAGGGAGCAGCATTGAGCTAGCCTGCCACGTTACTTCCTGGAGTGTTATGTCTACATAAATCTCCCACATGAGACGCCATCTTAACGGACTTCCTTGGCTTCAAATGCACTATTGAGTCTTCACATAGGAATAAATTATCATGATCGATGGCTTTGTCCATTCATATATACAGTCGTTGCTCATTATTTGAGTTAAACTGTACCCAAAACACAAACTTGTTTTAATCCATTGTTAACAAAGTAATTGTAAACAAATACTGTATAGCTTCGAAACATAGTTCAAAGTATAGTCCTACATTTTGATCCATATCTCGGTCTATGAATTTGAGAGTGGTTATATTTCTCAAGCCCCATGTCAGCTGACTACTAGAAAAGTGGCAGGCGGCTGTTTTGTTGCTGTTTGAATTATGGACCGCAGCTTTAACCTCTGCTCAGAGAGAATTCTGGAAAAAATAATTCAAGAGGTGTGATTTTTCTGGTCAATGACCATATAACGAGCAACTATTTTTCCATCTTAAATCTTGACAGAATCTTAGTCATTTCTTTGTTGTACTCTCCTCTGTATATTATTTCCGTGTACTGCCTGTTTTATATTTTTTATGTTGACAACTAAACCCCATTAATAAACTAAGAAATCCACTCCAAATTTGAAGTAATTTACAGATATTCACTGTTTAGCATTTCCCATAGCAATGCTGACCGTGGGTACAGTCTACAGTCATTGTAGCTAAGGAAGTGAGCAATGGAAAGCAACTCTATTATTGTGGTCATCCATTGCAACAATAAGCTCAGAGCTGGAAAATAGTGTCTCCCATGGCAACAATATTCTCCTTGTCTTGGTACCACTACTTTACTTGGAATTATCTATATTAGACACAAGACAGTCTGAGCTCTGAGGATTTTCTGTTTTTAGTGTTCTTATTTTAGCAGAAAGTGCCTTTCTCAAGGGCACAATGGCAGTATGTGACATGAGATATTGATGCCAACAACCAAACTTCTCCCGCAAGATTTCCCCTGTTGGCCCTGGGATTTGAAACGGAACTATCTTCTCTGTGTCCCTCTCTCTCGCCTCTCAATTTCAATTCAATTCAAGGGGCTTTATTGGCATGGGAAACATATGTTAACATTGCCAAAGCAAGTGAGGTAGATAATATACAAAAGTGAAATAATCAAAAATTAACAGTACAGAATACAGATACAAATACAGAAGTTTCAAAAGAATAGACATTACAAATGTCATATTATGTATATATACAGTGTTGTAACGATGTACAAATGGTTAAATTACAAAAGGGAAAATAAATAAACATAAATATGGGTTGTATTGACAATGGTGTTTGTTCTTTACTGGTTGACTTTTTCTTGTGGCAACAGGTCACAAATCTTGCTGCGATGATGGCACACTGGTATTTCACCCAGTAGATATGGGAGTTTAGCAAAATTGGGATTGTTTTCAAATTCTTTGTTGATCTGTGTAATTGAGGGAAATATGTGTCTAATACGGTCATAGATTGGGCAGGAGGTTAGGAAGTGCAGCTCAGTTTCCACCTCATTTTGTGGGCAGTGAGCACATAGCCTGTCTTCTCTTGAGAGCCATGTCTGCGTACAGCGGCCTTTCTCAATAGCAAGGCTATGCTCACTGAGTTTGTACATAGTCAAAGCTTTCCTTAAGTTTGGGTCAGTCACAGTGGTCAGGTATTCTGCCATTGTGTACTCTCTGTTTAGGGCCAAATAGCATTCTTTCCAATGTGTCAAGTAATTATCTTTTTCTCATGATTTGGTTGGGTCTAATTGTGTTGCTGTCCAGGGGCTGTGGGGTGTGTTTGTGAACAGAGCCCCAGGACCAGCTTGCTTATGGGTGGTTGTAGAATTTAACGTCTCTTTTCTGGATTTTGATAATTAGCGGGTATCGGTCTAATTCTGCTCTGCATGCATTATTTGGTGTTCTATGTTGTACACAGAGGATATTTTTGCAGAATCTCAATTTGTGGTATCTCATTTTGTGAATTCTTGGTTGGTGAGCGGACCCCAGACCTCACAACCATAAACCTCTCTGTCTCTCTCATTTCAGCTCTTGCCATCAAAAGGGTAATCTGAACCTATCTGTGGCAACATCTACCAGGAGATAACTTTCACACTCAACCTGTCTTTTGTCATGGTGGTGGTGTATCTTAAGTCCCAACATCCAATTTAGAGCAAGGTTTATGCTAGCGCATGAGAAAGGCATTGACACCTCTGGTATTGCCATTTCTGTTGGTCTTTCAATTGATTGGGCTTAAAAGTGGCTTATTGATGTTTTCCTTCACTCCTCCTGTCCCAGGGGCATGCTGGGAATTCTGTATGATAGTAAGTCGGGTCCTATTTTGACCGTTTGTTGGCGTGAACTCATCCCCATGAACTCATCACCCAAGGTGTAACGGCTGTTGGTGGAAGAAGGTGAGGACCAAGGTGCAGCGTGGTACGTGTTCATGTTGTTTATTGACACTGAACACTAAATACAAAAATAACAAGGGGAATAACCGAAACAGTCCTGAAAGGTGAAGAAACACAACAGAAACAGAAATGAACTACCCACAAAACTCATGTGGGAAGTATGGTTCTCAATCAGAGACAACGATAGACAAGCTGCCTGTGACTGAGAACCATACCCAGCCAAACAACAAAGAAATACAAAACATAGAAAATGAACATAGCATGCCCACCCTAGTCTAACCAAAATAGAGAATAAAAGCCTCTCTACGGTCAGGGCGTGACAGTACCCCCCCCACCTATCGGGGAGGGTCTGTGTGGGCATTACTCCGCGGTAGCGGCTCTGGTGAGGGACGTGGACCCCGCTCCACCTCTGGCTTGGCCCACTTAGGTAACGCCTCTAGAGCGGGGACCCTCACCGCCGACCAAGGACTGAAGGCCCTCGTAGAGAGCTCCGGACAGGCGGGAGACTCTGGCAGCTTCGGACAGGCGGGAGGCACAGACCTCACTGGGCTGGGGAGACACACAGGAGACCTGGCTCTGGGAGCAGGCACAGGACTCACGGGGCTGGGGAGACATCCAGGAGGCTTCTTCCTTGGCTGAGGCACCGAATACACTGGGCCTTGGAGGCGCACTGGCGGTCTCGAGCGCAGAGCTGGCCCCACCCGTTACCAAGGCGGGACCCAGATGCAGACACAGGAGGCAGATGGTTGGAGTCATACAATGTTTAATAATCCAAAAGGAGTAGGCAAGATAATAGTTGTGGACAGGCAAAAGGCCAAAGGTACAGAGTAGCAGAAAGGCACAGAGGTACAGAGTCCAGAACAGGCAAGAGTCAAAACCGGGAGGACTAGAAAAAAGAGAATAACAAAGGCAGGAGTACGGGAAAACCGCTGGTTGACTTGGAACATACAAGATGAACTGGCAAAGAGAGACAGGAAACACAGGGATAAACACACTGGGGAAAACAAGCGACACCTGGAGTGGGTGGAGATGATCACGAGAACAGGTGAAACAGGCCAGGGTGTGACAAATCTGAAGCGTCTTAAGGTTGTCCGGTGTCTGGACATCAAGACATGTCAAAGAAATCCAGGTGTAAAACTAAAGAAGAGAAAATAAGTATCTCCATGTAATACGTTATTGATCCTGAGCCTTTAAAAATAGAAGAGGATGCCAAATTTCTGGCCCATCAACTTTGATTGGGTGGAGACGAGGACCAGAGTGTAAGGCCAGCATGCTGAGATACAATGCGTCACCGACTCACCAGTCTTAATGTTCATACTTAGGAATCTTTGCTGAAGCCTGTTTAAAATCATAAAGGGCAGGGTATGCTCAGTACTCAATACACATGAAATGTTAGGGCAAGAGAAAGAAGGAATAAATAAAAGACTGGGCTTAAACATCACCCAGGCTTTGTGCTCTTGCTCCCCTCCTAATTGTTCTCAGACATCATTAGGTCATCCTCCCTGCTAAATGAGACCATTTTTAAAAGGAGGAATTGTTATTGACTTCACTCATCTGAGCCGAATGGGAGATAAGAGAGAGGAAGAGAGAAAGAAAAGAGAGAGAGAGAGCAAGAGAGGGATGAGAGGCTTCTCGTCTGATTGTACCATCAGCATGTCCTGGGCGTCAGCCTTCCTTCCTCTTTTTCATCCTCTTGCATCCCTCTCTTTCTCTGGGAGGGGGGGGGTGTACAGTTCATACTCAATGAGTGACCTTTCAATTTCTACCTCTATTAGAGCTCTATTTTTAGATGATACCACCTGGTTATGATGATTTTTCAATGTAGGGGAGTTAGAGCTCCAGTGCAAAAGTATGTATAAAGGTTAAAATAATCCAATATTTAAAACGTTGGAATAACCTTGTTAATTATTGTAACACCAAATGAGTCTGAGCAAAATCGTTGGTAAAGATAAGCAGCAGGAATGAGAGATGATTGTTGTCTAACTGGTGTAAAAGTTTTGTGACTATCATTAATGTAATGACTGCTGTTTATCTAAAAATTCCCTACTACGTTTAATTATTACTCGATTTAAATTAATCATGTTACAATTAACTCAATAGGAATTTGAGTGACCACGGGAAAAGTTGTTTACCGAGTTTCTATCGCCCAACTTAACTCTGAAGATATGTAAATATATCTTACATCAATAACAGTAAATTATTAATTATTACCTCATCAGGCTCATTCTGAACGTTGCATAATTCGAAAATCTGCACAAACCTGAGTTTCACTGATCATTCTGTACCAAACACTGATCATTACAAACAAACTAAGTGATAACATAGGATAAACACACACATGGTATAGGTTATTGATTGTAAACTTAATACAATGACAACGGGTCCCTAGCGGACCAACACAACTTCAAATACATTTTAACTCCGTTTTTAACAATTCCTGATATTTAATGAAGTAACACTTCCCTGTCTTAGGTCATTTAGGATCATCACTTAATTTTAAGAATGTGAAATGTCAGAATAAGAGTAGAGAGAATAACTTATTTCAGCTTTTATTTCTTTCATCGCATTCCCAGTGGGTCAGAAGTGTATGTACACTCAATTAGTATTTGGTAGCATTGCCTTTAAATTGTTTAACTTGGGTCAAATGATCCGGGTAGCCTTCCACAAGCTTCCCACAATAAATTGGGTGAATTTTGGCCCATTCCTCCTAACAGAGCTGGTGTAACTAAATCAGGTTTGTAGGCCTCCTTGCTTGCACACGCCTTTTCAGTTCTGCCCACAAATGTTCTATAGGCTTGAGGTCAGGTCTTTGTGATGGCCACTCCAATACCTTGACTTTGTTGTCCTTAAGCCATTTTGCCACAACTTGAAGTATGCTTGGGGTCATTGTGCATTTGGAAGACCCATTTGCGACCAAGTTTTAACTTCCTGACTGATGTCTTGAGATGTCGCTTCAATATATCTACATACTTTTCCATCCTCATCATGCCATCTATTTTGTGAAGTGCACCAGTCCCTCCTGCAGCAAAGCACCCCCATAACATGATGCTGCCACCCCCGTGCTTCATGTTTGGGATGGTGTTCATCGGCTTGCAAGCCTCCCCCATTTTCCTCCAAACATAACGATGATCATTATGGCCAAACAGTTATGTTTCATCAGACCAGAGGACATTTCTCCAAAAAGTACATGTGTCCCCATGTGCAGTTGCAAACCGTGGACCATCTTTTTTTATGGCAGTTTTGAAGCAGTGGCTTCCTTGCTGGGCGGCCTTTCAGGTTATGTCGATATAGGACTCGTTTTACTGCGGATATAGATCCTTTTGTACCCGTTTCCTCCAGCATCTTCACAGGGTCCTTTGCTGTTCTGGAATTGATTTGCACTTTTCGCACCAAAATACGTTCATCTCTAGGAGACCGAACGTGTCTCCTTCCTGAGCGGTATGACAGCTGTGTGGTCCCATGGTGTTTATACTTGCATACTATTGTTTGTACAGATGAACATGGTACCTTCAGGTGTTTGGAAATTGCTCCCAAGGATGAACCAGACTTGTGGAGGTCTACAATTTTTGGGCTGATTTCTTTTGATTTTCCCATGATGTCAAGCAAAGAGGCACTGAGTTTGAAGGTAGGTCTTGAAATACATCCACAGGTACACCTCCAATTGACTCAAATGATGTCAATTAGCCTATCAGAAGCTTTCAAAGCCATGACATCATTTTCTGGAGTTTTCCAAGCTGTTTAAAGGCACAGTCAACTTAGTGTATGTAAACTTCTGACCCACTGGAATTGTGATACAGTGAATTATATGTGAAATAATCTGCCTGCCTAGTTTTTAACAAGAAATTTGTGGTGGTTGAAAAACAAGTTTTAATGATTCCAACCTAAGTGTATGTAAACTTCTGACTTCAACTGTTTGTCTCCACTGACACTTTGCTTATTTTTGCTGGATAAGCATTTCAGTTTTGAGATTTAACTCGTGCCCATAAGATGCATCCATCAACGCCTACACTCTAGTAATTAGGGGTTCAACAAGGGTTCTTCTAAGAATCTCAAAGTTCTTAGGAGAAATGTGGGTTCTTGGCACTGAAAATGGCCCCGAAAAGGTTCTTCCAAGAACCCCATAGGAGGTGGGGTTCATCGAGGAACCTCCTTAATTGGTGGGGGTTCTTGCAGGACTGCCCAACTGAAACATTAGGATTTGAATTTGAAAGGACAGCAGGAGCACGCACATAAGTGAAAAAACAGGAAACCTGTTCGATCACCATGCACTGCAAAATCATTCTGGCTATTTATACGGAGAACATCAACACATTAACATCAACAGCCCAGAGGATATACCCATTGGACTTGGGGCTCTGCTGGGAGGTTACCTCATATTTAGACTTTTTTATTCTGCTTTGCCACTAAAATCATAATAAACACTGACAACTAAAATATTGTGTTATTGTTGTTATTGCTGTGCGTATTATTATTAATAATCATAATTGGAGAGGGGGTAGTTCAAAAATGAACCCCAAAAAGATATTTAAAGGGTTATGCGAGGATACATTAAAATTAGTTAATTGAGGAACCCTTTTAAAGGGTTCTTTTGAAGAATTTATAGGGGTTCCCCCACAGTTTCAAGTTGAAGAACCCCTAAAGGATACTCCAGGAACCTTTTTTCTTTTTAGAGTGTATTCATTTCAAATGGAAAGGAAAATGGAAAATGGAATACCTAGTCAGTTGCACAACTGAAGGCATTCAATCAAAATGTGTCTTCCACATTTAACTCAATGCCTCAAAGTTATTCAGAAATTGCTTAGCCTATGTCATATTGAGGATCTAACAATATTTGATGTGATGCAAGTTGTACTGTAAAATGTAACTCACAGTAAGTGACATTGGGACAAAATGAGTGGTCTCATCAGCATCTGGACCAGTAGCCTATTAATCTCACAATGAAGATCGTTTTTACAACGTTTAAAAAATTCCATCAAATGTTTACCCGTTTGATTGAATATTTAGCGTTTTCTCAATAGTGTAACGTTTAGCCAATAGGTAGGATAGGTGACTATGGTAACATTGTCTATAGCATACAGTGCATCAACACGAGCCTACACCCCATCTACAACGCACGCGACTATCCTTGAAATAATAGAGCCTTTCTACGCCTCCTACCTCATATTGTGCTCGCCATGGTAACTGACGGGAGACGATATGGTTGTGTATCCTTGTCTGGGAGCAAGCTGTCCGCTGCCTTGTTATCAAACAGTGAACAATGCACTCAGTCAGATGTTATGCAGTCTCCGTCAGATCTAACGGGCTGGCTGTGGTCTGTCAAGAGGAGGGGTGATGGGAGGTGGAGGCGTTAGTGATCTGAAGACATATCACGCACACAGGATATGTGGATGCAAGGATAGACACAAAATTACACTGATTGGCCAATTGCTATAGTACTAAACTGAAATTCCAAACTTCCAAAAATAATATCCTGTCCTGTTTTAAGAACATGTTTTCCATAAGGACCTATAAGATCATCCCATTACATACAGTCAGGGAAAAAATACCCATTAATACACACAACATACAGTGTGTTTGAGTTGTCACTAATTGTTCCCTTGTTGTCTATGAGAAATGAGCCTTGTGGCACCTTGTGAGGCATGTGGGTAGGTGTGGTTGAAGGACACACCCTTCAGCACCATGGACTGAGCCAAGCCTATTTGTAGCCTATTCGCATGTATTCAAATGGAAAGTTGTATGCAACTGCTTTGAAATCTATAACCAATACTCCTGTCACATGTAATTGTCTCTGTGTTCACACTCCTAAAATATATCTTTCTCTCTCCACATACCCAGTTGCATAACCCATACAGTTCATAAATAAATACAAATATATAAATATTTCCTAATTGCGTTCAAATATTTTGGATTGTAACTGGTTTTGGGAAATGGTGCTTCCGGTCATTTGAAATATTGAAATGTTTTCTCTAAGTTGCATATTTCCCATAGCAAAACTGCACATCCCTTCTATCAGAGCCAGGTAGAATTTTAAGCAGCAATTCTAATGCTTGATGAACACTTTTATATATTATGCATACTGGAGATTCAACATAGAATTTAAATAAGGATCGGACCCTTTTTCCCCATTTCTGCCTAAAATCCCACATCTAACATCTGCTCTATACCTGAAGCAATGATATGCATATTCATGGTACCATTTGAAAGAAAACACTTTGAAGTTTGTGGAAATGTGAAATTAATGTAGGAGAATATAACACATTAGATCTGGTAAAAGATAATACTAACAAAAAAACATGCATTTTCTATTTTTTTTTATCATCTTTGAAATGCAAGTAAAAGGCAATACATTGAGATTGGATTCTATATGTAATTTAGACGTTGACCACAAGATGGCAGCAGTGTGTGTGAAAAGTTTCAGACTGAACCAGTGAAGAATTACTTAACTGCACATTATTTTGTATCAAGTCTGCCAGGAGTTTGCCCAAATGTGCCGAATGGGTCCATTTCTACATTTTCAAGTTCATAACTATAGAGAACATACAAAAATGCTATGGTAATAAAAAATGTAAGTTTCCACACTCCCAGGAATGTCATACATAATGGATCATTAGCTTCCCTACAGAAAATACACTAACCTTCACACATCTAGATGGCCGGGGGGTGTAGCCAGAGGCAGCAGTTGGGTCCAACTGTTGAACCCAGTCCCTACATTTGAAAAAAAAAATGGATAAAAAAAAAAAAATGTATGCTACATTTTATCTCTGGGACTCTCAGGATGACAAATCAGAGCTAGATTTACCTTCAGAGGAACTTTTTTACCATTTTGCTCTAATTGCTACTGTAAATTGGACAGCGTAGTTAGATTAACAAGAATTTAAGCTTTCTGCACATATAAGACTTGTCTATGTCCCCGAATTGGCTGTTAATTACCACATCATTGCAGTCACATTATGGCGTATTGAGCAACAACTGTCCCGGTTTCAGGACACCGATCCTGTAGAGGTTAACCCTTTTTTGGTTACTACATGATTCCATATGTGTTATTTCATAGTGTTGATATCTTCACTATTATTCTACAATGTAGAAAATAGTCAAAGTAAAGAATAACCCTTGAATGAGTAGGTGTGTCCAAACTTTTGACTGGTACTGTATATATATATACATGTATTAACCCCTTATTTTTGGCACTAAACCGTCTCCATATAATAATTATAAAGTACATTATACTTCCATACATTTTTTCAACTGGTACCGGGGGACATTCAGCCGAGTCTTGTGTGACCTGTGGGCGTGCCAGAGCAAAACAGAGAACACCAATGTGTTCGTTATTAGGCCAAACCATTCAGATCCTATAGATCATTTTGTGAGAAGACCTGAGATCAACCTGCTCTCCTCTAGGTGTTAGGCAATCTGGCCACTACCTGATCAGTCTCTCTCTCTCTCTCACGCGCACACTGCACTGCAGTCAGTGTATTCCCTGCAGGTGTGTTCCCTGATATGCTCAATCACACTGTTTCAAGTTACCCTTTTGTAATATACTGTTTCTAAACTGCCCTTTTTTCTAACTTTCTCTGAAACAATCTTTCATGGTTCCTGATATCCCAGGGGGAGTAGACATGTCCTTGGTATGATATGTCTTTCTCTTGTGCCTGTTATCTATTGCTAAGCAGAAGAACCGGACTCATTCGAAGAGCAGGTGTAACACCCCACCCATCCTGGGTCTGTATAAATGTCTGCGAGAGCAAAGAGCGAGTCTAAGTGGTTTTCCCATGCATGTTCAAATAAAGCTTTTGTATGTTGAGATTGGACTGCCTTCTTAGTGATTTTTCCACCACAATTCATGTGGCTGTGACCCGGAAAGCTGCAGCAGGACCCAAACCCATATCGCCCGCTGGAAACCTGACTTCACCTAGCTAAATCTAAGAGGTAAGGGACCTTTTTTCTAAATCTCTATATGACAGTTTGTTTCTCCAGTGGGTGGTGGGGTTTCCCCTATCATAAGCGATCTACAAACTGAGGGTAAATTGGCTGTCCTTCCTCAAAATACTTTTAATCTGTCTGAAAGTATAAGAATAACTCTACTGTAACCGGTAACAGTAGACCCAATCTGTATTTGCAAGATGGCGCCGCTGCAGAAGGGGCAGACGGTGCGGCCTCCTGGTCAGGCTCTGTAGACGTGCACATCGCCCACCGCTCCCGAGAATACTACTCGCCGAAATTCAAGCAAGGGTTGCCTTTCAGAGATTGTAACATTCTCTGTTTCACGGAAACATGGCTCACTCTGGATATTTTGACGGAATCTGATCAGCCACCAGGCTTCTCCGTGAATTGCGCCGACAGAGATAAACACCTCTCTGGGAAGAGGAAGGGCAGGGGTGTATGCTTCATGATTATCAACTCATGCTGTCATCATAACAACATACAGGAACTCAAGTCCTTCTGCTCACCCGACCTAGAATTCCTTACAATCAAATGACGGCCATTTTTCCTACCAAGAGAATTCTCGTCAGTTATAGTCACAGCGGTGTACATTCCCCCTCAAGCAGACACCAAGACAGCGCTCAAGGAACTTCACTGGACTCTATGTAAACTGGAAACATACAGTGGGGCAAAAAAGTATTTAGTCAGCCACCAATTGTGCAAGTTCTCCCACTTAAAAAGATGAGAGAGGCCTGTAATTTTCATCATAGGTACACTTTAACTATGACAGACAAAATTAGAGAAAAAAAATCCAGAAAATCACATTGTAGGATTTTTTATGAATTTATTTGCAAATTCGTTGGGAAGGCCTATGATTGGTTTTGTTATGAAGAAACAGACTACATTGTTCAAATTGAAACCGTTTTTTTCTATATTTGAAAGTGTATTGTATATTTTCATTCCAGGTTAAAACATATGTTTGACCAGGTTAAAACATACGTTTTTTTGTTTTTTTAAATATATTCGTCATGTAACCCTCACACACTAGCATAAGAAGCATGATATTTCACCAATGAATGTGACCAATGGTTTCACTGTGTAATCTCTGAGATTGAACTGCACAACTCTTAAACTCTTCATACATCACTGGTTTTGCAGAGGTGTTCGACACCAAAACCGCCATCTTTGAAGCCCTGGAGCAGATCACTGGATACCTGGTTGGAAGTGAGTCTCTCTGCCACCTGTTCGTATGGCTCTCCCTTTATTAGGCCATCTGATGTGATATTCTCTAATTACATTTTGTTGAATGAAGAGGATGACTAATTCTGAAAAATTATTGAGTTACGCCCACTTGTTTCAAGTTCTGATTCATTGCGATCTTAAGAGTCAAGTTACGCCTCCCATTTTTTTTTAAATGTCAGCCTTTTCTAGTACCTTACATTGTCAATTTGACTGCTGACTGTGAGCCTCTGAACATAGTTAATGATGGTGATAATACTGCCAGGCATATTCATGAACACAACTGGATTACAGAAATTGCGGACATAATTCAGGTTTGTGCACTTTTAAAGCCTTTTTTTTTCATCCTAAAACAATTATTTGTAAAAAATATTTTGCAAATAAAAAAAGAGTAGTCAGATCAGGTTAAGAAACAAAGAGGGTGAAAGAGAAGGATAAGAGAAGGGAGACATTATTGAAGTAAAGTAAAATGCTCAGCATTATATCAGGAACAATGTCTTTAAAAAAAAAAATACAAATAAAATGTATGTCCAATCTGCAATGCATGCAATAATATGTCATGTATTTTCTTATTTATCTCGTTTTAATCTTTTCTCTCACTAGCTGGTGTTCATGCTTAATCCACAAGAGGGCGGCAAAGGTGCAAATATGCAGCCTAACATGTAATCCAGCAAATCAAATCAAATCAAATCAGCACCACTCAATATAAGGTGTGCAGTAGGCACGGCAGTCACTACCACATATCTGGAGAAATGGTATATTTGAAGCATGGTTTTAATACGGTTGGCACATATATTCTTTCTCATAGGTCCCATAAAGACACCAGAAATAATAAGAAACAACCAAACGCCTCCAAAAGAGAAGGTAACAGTCAGTCAGTTTTCCTCTTGAGGACACTGTAAAAAAAAAAAAAACACAATTTCAAGACAAATGGGTTAATACTCCCCAGGACTACATTATATAGCACTAAACAGCTCTGAACTAGAGCTACATCCATGTAAAATACTCTCTTGAGGACTCCATTGTATTTTATAATCCAGTCATGATGTCTGTAATGTAATATAATATTTCATGGAAACGTTATGTTTCATGTGTGTACTGCATGCTGTACACCTCAATCTCAACTTGCAAGACAAGCGCCTGTATTCACAAAGCGTGTCAGATTAGCAGGGCTAGGATCAGTTTAGTATTTAATATCATAATAACATTGTATGGACACGGGGGACCTGATCCTAGATCAGCACTTCTTTTCTGAGATGCTTTGTGGATATGGGCCCAGGACTACATTATGTAGCTTTAAGCACGGAGATAGAGCTTCTTACAGAAGTCAACCTGAATCAACCTGCCATACTACAACCAAAATATTATGTTGTGTGCAGGCAACTGAGCTAGACAGTGTATTATGCACGTATGCGCTCATGTTAGGACCCGTAGTGTGCAGGAAGGTTAAAATAATACATGCTGAATGAAATGAATGGGTTGAATGAAAATTCTTGTTTTGTTACGGTGGTTCTGGTAACCATTGTGTGTGGTGTTTTCTTGCGATGGTTTCCCCCAGGAATTGTTCTGAGTTAGTGGTGCATCTTCGTTAGATCTCAAGATAATAATCATCACAATGTAGAGTCATGATGTGTTTTGTTTACATCTTCTCGTTCCCCAGTTGAATGAAAGATCATGGTGGTTTCATGATTTTGGGTAACCATTGGTTGTGTGGTGTGTAGTTTTCTGGTGGTGTATTCCAGGAAGTGTTCAGAGTTACTGGTGCTTCTCACCTGGATTCAGCATGCAGGAGCTGGTGAGGCAGGGTGTGTGCAGCATTATCCTCACCAGCTGGAACCTCTCCCCCTGTCCCCCTTCACCTCCAAAATGCAAATGTGAGTGTGTCATCGTCTCTGACCGAGAGGTGTCTGTCTAAAAAACACATGCCTGTGTGGGTCTTGTTCTTTTTCATTAAGGTGCCAAATTGACTCCTAAAAAAGGAGTGAAAAAAAGCTACAACGTGAAATAAACCGTCATCTTTGTTTATCACCTGAGGTGCTGGGGTAAAAAAGTTTGTAAATATTTTTCCTCTATTTCTTTGGGGACAGAGCTACATAAGAACATTGCACAGTTATATTGTTTAGGTCATTTTTCAGTCGTACTTGTCTTGACATTTGCATGTTGGTCATTTAGTAGACTCTTATACAGAGTGACTTCAAATCAGAGCACATAGTTCTCTTTTTGGTGTTTTCCACTGACCGTGGTTTCCTTTTTGGGGGGTTCGCTTCTTCTCCTGAACTCTTGCCCCCATAGTCCATTTCATGTGTGCCTGGAGAATCCCTATGTGATTCAGAATGATTAGATCTTTGTCAGCATCATCGACCGGGGTCCAGACAACATGCAACTCCGCTCAGCGTTCTACTGCAGGTGGGCACCTCCACCGACTCTGTCTACCTCTCTGTCACACTGAAAGTCTTTGAGTATGGGCCCAGGCTTGTTTTGAAGTGGGTGTGGGGAAACTATGTGTCAATGGGTCCGATTTGAATAGATTGCAAAACAAAGACTATGGAGTAGTGGGTGCCTAGCTATTTGTTTATGATACACACTAACAGGTCAGAACCTGCCATAGTAGTACTGTACAACACACTGCTCTCACTGCATTGTATACTCCCATGTCATTTATTTAACATTTCTTTTGACCACTCGGGTCTTCATCAGGTCAAAGAAAACATTACGACTATATTGGGAAACCAAAATGTTGGATGGTTGTGGTAACATATTTAGCTTTGCTTCATAATGCCTTTGGTAGCGTTCCCTGTGGTAGCATTCTCACAATCACAGTTAGACACAGTACATCGTTTGATTTAACACAACCAATTTTGCACTCACAAAAACCTATCCCATTATTCCTCTCAAATAGACAGACAAGTGGCTGGGTCTTGCTGTCGAACAGAAATAGGAGCCTCAGAATTTTGTCTTGACTGTGGTTCCATGACTAATGACAATCTGATGTTATAATGATATAATTGTAGATTAAATTCCCTATTTGAGTCCCTTGCCTTTGCAACCATGAAACAATACTTTAAAAAGACATAGTTAGTTTATCAATAATAAAGCAATGCAAGTCCTGTATACTGCAAGTCCTGTCCTGTATGACTTATATTTAAGCAATAAAGCATGATGAGGTGTGGTATATGGCCAATATACCACGGCTAAGGGCTGTTCTTATCACGACGCAAAGCGGAGTGCCTGGATACAGCCCTTAGCCGTGGTATATTGGCCATATATCACAAACCCCCAAGGTGCCTTAATGCTATTATAAACTGGTTTACCAAAGTAATTAGAGCAGTAACAAGAAATGTTTTGTCATACCCGTCTGATATACCACGGCTTTCAGCCAAGCAGCATTCAGGGCTCAAAATACCCAGTTTATAATGGACTATAAATTGTGCCTTCCTGTATGATACTTACTTTATGTTCATATTCTAATCTTTTATTATTTCTTATTGCTGTCGAAAAGGAACCTGCAAATAAGCATTTAGTTGGACAGTGTATATCCTGTACAATCCACAAATAAAACTTCAAACTTGATGCCTTTTATCTTTATCAGAGATGCATGATACAGTGGGGCAAAAAAGGATTTAGTCAGCCACCAAATGTGCAAGTTCTCCCACTTAAAAAGATGAGAGAGGCCTGTAATTTTCATCATAGGTAGACTTCAACTATGACAAATTGAGAAAAAAAATCCAGAAAATCACATTGTAGGATTTTTAATGAATTTATTAGCTAATTATGGTGGAAAATAAGTATTTGGTCAATAACAAAAGTTTATCTCAATACTTTGTTATATACCCTTTGTTGGCAATGGCAGAGGTCAAATGTTTTCTGTAAGTCTTCACAAGGTTTTCACACACTGTTGCTGGTATTTTGGCACATTCCTCCATGCAGATCTCCTCTAGAGCAGTGATGTTTTGGGGCTGTTGCTGGGCAACACAGACCTTCAACTCCCTCCAAAGATTTTCTATGGGGTTGAGATCTGGAGACTGGCTAGGCCACTCCAGGACCTTGAAATGCTTCTTACGAAGCTAATCCTTCGTTGCCCAGGCGGTAGGTTTGGGATCATTGTCATGCTGAAAGACCCAGCCACATTTCATCTTCAATGCCCTTGCTGATGGAAGGGGGTTTTCACTCAAAATCTCACGATACATGGCCCCATTAATTCTTTCCTTTACACAGATCAGTCGTCCTGGTCCCTTTGCAGAAAAACAGCCCCAAAGCATGATGTTTCCACCCCCATGCTTCACAGTAGGTATGGTGTTCTTTGGATGCAGCTCAGCATTCTTTGTCCTCCAAACACAACGAGTTGAGTTTTTACCAAAAAGTTATATTTTGGTTTCATCTGACCATATGACATTCTCCCAATCTTCTTCTGGATCATCCAAATGCTCTCTAGCAAACTTCAGACGGGCTTGGACATGTACTGGCTTAAGCAGGGGGACAAGTCTGGCACTGCAGGATTTGAGTCTCTGGTGGCGTAGTGTGTAGGCTTTGTTACTTTGGTCCCAGCTCTCTGCAGGTCATTCACTAGGTCCCCCCGTGTGGTTCTGAGATTTTTGCTCACCATTCTTCTGATCATTTTGACCCCACGGGGTGAGATCATGCGTGGAGCCCCAGATCGAGGGAGATTATCAGTGGTCTTGTATGTCTTCCATTTCCTAATAATTGCTCCCACAGTTGATTTCTTCAAACCAAGCTGCTTCTCTATTGCAGATTCAGTCTTCCCAGGTTGGTGCAGGTCTACAATTTTGTTTCTGGTGTCCTTTGACAGCTCTTTGGTCTTGCCATAGTGGAGTTTGGAGTGTGACTGTTTGAGGTTGTGGACAGGTGTCTTTTATACTGATAACAAGTTCAAACAGGTGCCATTAATACAGGTAACGAGTGGAGGGCAGAGGAGCCTCTTAAAGAAGAAGTTACAGGTCTGTGAGAGCCAGAAATCTTGCTTGTTTGTAGGTGACCAAATACTTATTTTCCACCATAATCTGCAAATAAATTCATTAAAAATCCTACAATGTGATTTTCTGGATGTTTTTCTCTCATTTTGTCTGTCATAGTTGAAGTGTACCTATGATGAAAATTACAGGCCACTCATCTTTTTAAGTGGGAGAACTTGCACAATTGGTGGCTGACTAAATACTTTTTTGCCCCACTGTATATCGGTGAAGATATCGGAATCGGACGATATTTCCTAAAAATGCCAACATCGACATCGGCCCAATGTCTAGTTTAACGCCAATGTGAAAAACCAATGTTGCTGATGTGCATACCTATATAATGTAGGTACATGACATAATGACGCCACGTAAAATTTTGTGCTCCACGTGCAACACAGCATTCCTAACCTAGCCCACAACGAGCAGTCAACGAGTAAAGCAGTCATTTGAAAGAGTAAGAACATTTCAGCGAGACAACTCAAATAAGATAAATGAATTCATTGCCCTTTGCAATCAACATTCTCTGCCGTGGGTGATGTTGGTTTTTGCCAACTGGTTGAGCACCAGTACACACTACCAAGTGCACTATTTTTCAGATGTTGCCCTACTGAAGTTACACAGTAATAGCGTCACTGCTATTAGCTTCACAACTGACATTTGGACCAGTGATATCAGCCCCATGTGCATGCTGTGTCTGACAGCACAGTGGGTCGTCGAGGATTTCGTACTGAGGAAAGCTGTATGTCATGCTCATGATTGTGCTGGTTGTCATTCCGCTGCTGCCATTTCAATGGCATGTGAGAACACGTTTGAAACTTGGAAACATGAACACACTAGCTAGCTCCATTCGATCAACTGACTGGAGAAATAAAGCAGACGTGATACCCTCTGTCACGGCATTGAAACACCTGCTCAACAAAACTGCCGACACAGGCTGTGAACAAGCGATTCGGTGGCATTCTCTCTTTACTGTGTCGCCACCATTGTCGATGCTAGGTACAAGGACCGCTACTTCTTTAACAGGCATTCTCTCTTTACTGTGTCGCCACCATGCTCGATGCTAGGTACAAGGACCGCTACTTCGATGCAGACAAGAAACAGGGTGTACATGAAATGTTAGACACCGCTGGACAAGATGGAAACGGACACAGTGACCGTGCGCACAGAGGAAGAGAGGCCATGGACAGACAGACAGCTGAAACTTCACTGCTTGACATGTATGATGAAATCCTGGTTGAGAATGAAACGACTGAACAAATGAACAATGAAACAGCACAGCAAGTAAGTGAAAGAAATAGGTTTTGATGTTTTACTGGTAATGGGGACATATGTAAATGCCCACAAATAACTGTTATGGTATGTGTGTAACCTTTATTTAAGTAGGCAAGTCAGTTAAGAACAAATTCTTATGATGACTTTACAATGACGGCCTACCCGCCCTATGGAACTCGCAATCACGGCCGTATGTGATACAGCCTGGATTCGAACCAGGGACTGTAGTGACGCTTCTTGCACTGAGATGCAGTGTCTTAGACCGCTGCGTCCGTGTGTGTGTTAACTATTTAACTATACTAGAATGCTTAAATGGCCGCAAAACATTTTTATATTGGGTATCGGTATCGGGTTTTTTTGCCAAGGAAATTATTGGATATCGGTATGCGCCAAAAATGTCATATCGGTGCATCACTAATCTTTATGCAGTGTTTTAAAGTACTTAGGGTAAGCAAATTGAATTGTCCCAGTAGCGATTTGTAGAGTTGTGGTGACATGTTTTGGGGATTTAGAGGTATCTATATATTATTTTGAATGCTCAAAAGTGACCAAAAGTATTTAATATATTGTATATATCAATAAAAACATCCTGTGGCGTTCTGCATTAGCATCGAACAGCCCCCGTGATATGCAACTTTTCAGGGAAGTTAGGAACCAATATATACAGGCAGTTAGGAAAACTAAGGCTAGCTTTTTCAAGCAAAAACGTTCTGGGACACTGTAAAGTCCATGGAGAATAAGAGCACCTCCTCCCAGCTGCCCACTGCGCTGAGGCTAGGAAACACTGTCACCACCGATAAATCCACTATAATTGAGAATTTCAAGAAGCATTTTTCTACGGCTGGCCATGCTTTCCACCTGGCTACTTCTACCCCGGTAAACAGCCCTCAGCAACTCCCCACAGCAACTCGCTAGCTGATGTTCTGAAAGAGCTGCAAAATCTGCTCCCCTACAAATCAGCTGGGCTAGACAATCTGGACCCTCTCTTTCTAAAAGTATCTGCCGAAATTGTTGCAACCCCTATTACTAGCCTGTTCAAACTCTCTTTCGTATTGCCTCAAAACCCCCTTGGGTTGTGCCGTGGCCAAGATCTTTGTGGGCTATACTCGGCTTTGTCTCAGGATGGTAAGTTGGTGGTTGAAGATATCCCTCTAGTGGTGTGGGGGCTGTGCTTTGGCAAAGTGGGTGGGGATATATCCTTCCTGTTTGGCTGTTTGGCCCTGTCCGGGGGTATCATCGGATGGGGCCACATCGGATGGGGCCACAGTGTCTCCTGACCCCTCCTGTCTCAACCTCCAGTATTTATGCTGCAGTAGTTTGTGTCGGGGGGCTAGGGTCAGTTTGTTATATCTGGAGTACTTCTCCTGTCTTATCCGGTGTCCTGTGTGAATTTAAGCATGCTCTCTCTAATTCTCTCTCTTTCTTTCTCTCTCTCGGAGGACCTGAGCCCTTGGACCATGCCTCAGGACTACCTGGCATGATGACTCCTTGCTGTCCCCAGTCCACCTGGCCGTGCTGCTGCTCCAGTTTCAACTGTTCTGCCTGCGGCTATGAAATCCTGACCTGTTCACCGGACGTGCTACCTGTCCCAAATCTATTATTTGACCATGCTGTTCATTTATGAACATTAGAATATCTTGGCCATGTTCTGTTATAATCTCCACCCGGCACAGCCAGAAGAGGACTGGCCACCCCTCATAGCCTGGTTCCTCTCTAGGTTTCTTCCTAGGTTTTGGCCTTTCTAGGGAGTTTTTCCTAGCCAACGTGCTCCAACACCTGCATTGCTTGCTGTTTGGGGTTTTAGGCTGGGTTTCTGTACAGCACTTTGAGATATCAGCTGATTTACGAAGGGCTATATAAATACATTTGATTTGATTTGATTCCCATAGATTGGAAAGCTGCCGCGGTCATCCCCCTCTTCAAAGGGGGAGACACTCGAGACCCAAACTGCTACAGACCTATAGCTATCCTACCCTGCCTTTCTAAGGTTTTCGAAAGCCAAACAGATTACCGACCATTTCGAATCCCACCATACCTTCTCTGCAATGCAATCTGGTTTCAGAGCTGGTCATGGGTGCACCTCAGCCACGCTCAAGGTCCTAAACGATATCATAACCTCAACTTCAGCGATGTCATTTACAAAATAGCCTCCAACACTCTACTCAACAAATTGGATACAGTCTATCACAGTGTCATCTGTTTTGTCACCAAAGCCCCATATACTACCCACCACTGCGACCTGTACGCTCTCGTTGGCTGGCCCTCGCTTCAAACTTGTCGCCAAACCCACTGGCTCCAGGTCATCTACAAGTCTCTGCTAGGTAAAGCCCCCCTTATCTCAGCTCACTGGTCACCATAGCAGCACCCACCCGTAGCACGCGCTCCAGCAGGTATATCTCACTGGTCACTCCCAAAGCCAATTCTTCCTTTGGCCGCCTCTCCTTCCAGTTCTCTGCTGCCAATTGTCTTGTTTTGCACACTTTGTACAAAATAATAAAATGCAGTACTACAAGCTGCGGTATTTATTCAGAGGAATAATGTTTACTTGTGCACCACTAGTTTGAACTTTAGCTTTGTGCCTTGTGTTCCTATCTCAATGTCAACAAAGGCTTGCTCTGTCTCTGATATTTGACTTTTCTGTGTCACTGAATCAATAAACAGTTCATCAGCGTTCAACTCTTTGATTGACATTTCATCTTCACTCACTGTGTGTACTGTAATTACTTTGCCACCATGGCCTATTTATTGCCTTTACCTCCCTTTATCCTACCTCATTTGCACATGCTGTATATAGACTTTTTCTACTGTATTATTGATTGTATGTTTGTTTATTCCATGTGTAACTGTGTTGCTTTATGTGTCGGAACTGCTTTGCTTTGTCTTCATCGCAGTTGCAAATGAGAACTTGTTGTAATGAGTGCGTACTGGTGGCAGAGAGTTCAGGCGCAGGAGAGCAAAGACTGTTACAACGACGCAGTTTAAAAATAATATCACCATGAACAAAAACAATATATACAATGGGAGAAAACCCCGTAGCACACCAGACATAACGTGCACAAGAACTTACAATAAACCATTTCGGACACGGACATGGGGGAAACAGAGGGTTAAATACACAACATGTAATTATGGAATTGAAACCAGGTGTGTGGGAAGACAAGACAAAACAAATGGAAAATGAATGGTGGATTGGCGATGGCTAGAAGACCGGCGATGCCGACCGCCGAACGCCACCCGGACAAGGAGAGGGACCGACTTCGGCGGAAGTCATGACACTTGTTTTCAACTAGCCTACCTGGATAAATAAAGGTGAAATAAAAATAAATCAATCAATCAAAACAAAGAATGCTATTAAAATACCAAATTGTTTTTTCTCCTACCATGTGTGTCCCTAAGTTTTATGTCATTGGTGTTAACACCTTGAAAATCAGTCATTGCACAGATACAGTACACAACGACCTCGAGCATTCCTTCCAGTGTCAAATTGTTATCGGGGTAGGGGTCTAAATTAAAGACAATTATTAGCTAATCCCACCCTTTTAATATGTCATATATTTGAGGATGCTATTGATAATTTGGTGTGTTTAAATTCAATGTGTCGCTGTTACTCAATGAAGGGAAATTACATTGTGAGTAAAATTATTAATCATTTTTAAAGGGTTAGATTTGACCATCTGCCGCCTTCATTTAAGAAAATCATCAATAACCTAAAATGTTTAATTGGTGTTACTACTCCTACTGTTGGCACAATCTTTTATAGTGGTAAAACAATTATTTAAAGTAATTAAGCTGTCATATTAGTTGATTTAGTATGGGAAGATGTACCCAAAAAAGCCTAGAATCATTTTTTCAAAAATGCTTTTTTTAATCCAAAATGCCATGCCCAAATGCCACCGCATTTCAAAACAACCCATGTACTAGCCCCTGAATTCTTTGGCTCTTACCTGGAATTCAAGAGACTGCATGGCTCTGACGCTCCTCAGATCGGCCAGTCTGTTTAATTTCAATATGGACTACACAACATATTCTTCTAAATTACCCTAATTCTTATTCTTGACCTTTTCTTTCTGCTGTGCATCTGGGCTGTGTGGTCCCTCATGGATTGCCGGTGTTCTTCCTATTTTACCTTGTGATGGACAAGACCCTGGAGTTCTGGAGTGTGAGTGTAGTTCAGGGATTCCACAGGAAGAGGTTGTCACCATTTGAACACCCTCAATTGCCTGTAAACACACAGTCCAGTTCAAAGTGAATGACGGCAGGCCCTACTGCCTGTAAACACACAGTCCAGTTCAAAGTGAATGACGGCAGGCCCTACTGCCTGTAAACACACAGTCCAGTTCAAAGTGAATGACGGCAGGCCCTACTGCCTGTAAACACAGTCCAGTTCAAAGTGAATGACGGCAGGCCCTACTGCCTGTAAACACACAGTCCAGTTCATAGTGAATGATGGCAGGACCTACTGCCTGTAAACACACAGTCCAGTTCAAAGTGAATGATGACAGGTCCTACTGCCTGTAAAAACACAGTCCAGTTCAAAGTGAATGACGACAGGCCCTACTGCCTGTAAAACACAGTCCAGTTCAAAGTGAATGACGACAGGCCCTACTGCCTGTAAACACACAGTCCAGTTCAAAGTGAATGACGGCAGGCCCTACTGCCTGTAAACACAGTCCAGTTCAAAGTGAATGATGACAGGTCCTACTGCCTGTAAAAACACAGTCCAGTTCAAAGTGAATGACGACAGGCCCTACTGCCTGTAAAACACAGTCCAGTTCAAAGTGAATGACGACAGGCCCTACTGCCTGTAAAACACAGTCCAGTTCAAAGTGAATGACAACAGGCCCTACTGCCTGTAAACACAGTCCAGTTCAAAGTGAATGACAACAGGCCCTACTGCCTGTAAACACAGTCCAATTCAAAGTGAATGAAAACAGGCCCTACTGCCTGTAAACACACAGTCCAGTTCATAGTGAATGATGGCAGGACCTACTGCCTGTAAACACACAGTCCAGTTCAAAGTGAATGATGACAGGCCCTACTGCCTGTAAACACACAGTCCAGTTCATAGTGAATGATGACAGGTCCTACTGCCTGTAAACACACAGTCCAGTTCAAAGTGAATGACGGCAGGCCCTACTGCCTGTAAACACACAGTCCAGTTCCACGTGAATGACTGTAGGCCCTAATGCTTATAAACACACAGTCCAGTTCAAAGTGAGTGACTGTAGGCCCTACTGCTTGTCAACACACAGTCCAGTTCCACGTGAATGACGGCAGGCCCTACTGCCTGTAAACACACAGTCCAGTTCAAAGTGAATGACGGCAGGCCCTACTGCCTGTAAACACACAGTCTAGTTCCACGTGAATGACGACAGGCCCTACTGCCTGTAAACACACAGTCCAGTTCATAGTGAATGATGGCAGGCCCTACTGCCTGTAAACACACAGTCCAGTTCCACGTGAATGACTGTAGGCCCTACTGCTTGTCAACACACAGTCCAGTTCATAGTGAATGATGACAGGTCCTACTGCCTTTAAACACACAGTCCAGTTCAAAGTGAATGACGGCAGGCCCTACTGCC
Organism: Oncorhynchus nerka; assembly: GCF_034236695.1. Classification (NCBI taxonomy): domain Eukaryota; kingdom Metazoa; phylum Chordata; class Actinopteri; order Salmoniformes; family Salmonidae; genus Oncorhynchus; species Oncorhynchus nerka. The sequence continues at coordinate 48,094,416 of NC_088415.1, read as the reverse complement.
TGTAAACACACAGTCCAGTTCCACGTGAATGACTGTAGGCCCTAATGCTTATAAACACACAGTCCAGTTCAAAGTGAGTGACTGTAGGCCCTACTGCTTGTCAACACACAGTCCAGTTCCACGTGAATGACTGTAGGCCCTACTGCTTGTCAACACACAGTCCAGTTCAAAGTGAATGACAACAGGCTCTACTGCCTGTAAACACAGTCCAGTTCAAAGTGAATGATGGCAGGGCCTACTGCCTGTAAACACACAGTCCAGTTCCACGTGAATGACTGTAGGCCCTACTGCTTGTCAACACACAGTCCAGTTCATAGTGAATGATGACAGGTCCTACTGCCTTTAAACACACAGTCCAGTTCAAAGTGAATGACTGCAGGCCCTACTGCCTGTAAACACACAGTCCAGTTCAAAGTGAATGATGACAGGCCCTACTGCCTGTAAACACACAGTCCAGTTCATAGTGAATGATGACAGGTCCTACTGCCTGTAAACATTTACATTTACATTTACATTTAAGTCATTTAGCAGACGCTCTTATCCAGAGCGACTTACAAATTGGTGCTTTCACCTTATGACATCCAGTGGAACAGCCACTTTACAATAGTGCATCTAGGTCTTTTAAGGGGGGGAGAAGGATTACTTTATCCTATCCTAGGTATTCCTTAAAGAGGTGGGGTTTCAGGTGTCTCCGGAAGGTGGTGATTGACTCCGCTGTCCTGGCGTCGTGAGGGAGTTTGTTCCACCATTGGGGGGCCAGAGCAGCGAACAGTTTTGACTGGGCTGAGCGGGAACTGTACTTCCTCAGTGGTAGGGAGGCGAGCAGGCCAGAGGTGGATGAACGCAGTGCCCTTGTTTGGGTGTAGGGCCTGATCAGAGCCTGGAGGTACTGAGGTGCCGTTCCCCTCACAGCTCCGTAGGCAAGCACCATGGTCTTGTAGCGGATGCGAGCTTCAACTGGAAGCCAGTGGAGAGAGCGGAGGAGCGGGGTGACGTGAGAGAACTTGGGAAGGTTGAACACCAGACGGGCTGCGGCGTTCTGGATGAGTTGTAGGGGTTTAATGGCACAGGCAGGGAGCCCAGCCAACAGCGAGTTGCAGTAATCCAGACGGGAGATGACAAGTGCCTGGATTAGGACCTGCGCCGCTTCCTGTGTGAGGCAGGGTCGTACTCTGCGGATGTTGTAGAGCATGAACCTACAGGAACGGGCCACCGCCTTGATGTTATTTGAGAACGACAGGGTGTTGTCCAGGATCACGCCAAGGTTCTTAGCGCTCTGGGACGAGGACACAATGGAGTTGTCAACCGTGATGGCGAGATCATGGAACAGTCAGTCCTTCCCCGGGAGGAAGAGCAGCTCCGTCTTGCCGAGGTTCAGCTTGAGGTGATGATCCGTCATCCACACTGATATGTCTGCCAGACATGCAGAGATGCGATTCGCCACCTGGTCGTCAGAAGGGGGAAAGGAGAAGATTAATTGTGTGTCGTCTGCATAGCAATGATAGGAGAGACCATGTGAGGTTATGACAGAGCCAAGTGACTTGGTGTATAGCGAGAATAGGAGAGGGCCTAGAACAGAGCCCTGGGGGACACCAGTGGTGAGAGCACGTGGTGAGGAGACGGATTCTCGCCACGCCACCTGGTAGGAGCGACCTGTCAGGTAGGACGCAATCCAAGCGTGGGCCGCGCCGGAGATGCCCAACTCGGAGAGGGTGGAGAGGAGGATCTGATGGTTCACAGTATCGAAGGCAGCCGATAGGTCTAGAAGGATGAGAGCAGAGGAGAGAGAGTTAGCTTTAGCAGTGCGGAGCGCCTCCGTGATACAGAGAAGAGCAGTCTCAGTTGAATGACTAGTCTTGAAACCTGACTGATTTGGATCAAGAAGGTCATTCTGAGAGAGATAGCGGGAGAGCTGGCCAAGGACGGCACGTTCAAGAATTTTGGAGAGAAAAGAAAGAAGGGATACTGGTCTGTAGTTGTTGACATCGGAGGGATCGAGTGTAGGTTTTTTCAGAAGGGGTGCAACTCTCGCTCTCTTGAAGACGGGAGGGACGTAGCCAGCGGTCAGGGATGAGTTGATGAGCGAGGTGAGGTAAGGGAGAAGGTCACCGGAGATGGTCTGGAGAAGAGAGGAGGGGATAGGGTCAAGCGGGCAGGTTGTTGGGCGGCCGGCCGTCACAAGACGCGAGATGTCATCTGGAGAGAGGGGAGAAAGAGGTCAGAGCACAGGGTAGGGCAGTGTGAGCAGAACCAGCGGTGTCGTTTGACTTAGCAAACGAGGATCGGATGTCGTCGACCTTCTTTTCAAAATGGTTGACGAAGTCATCTGCAGAGAGGGAGGAGGGGGGGGGAGGGGGAGGAGGATTCAAGAGGGAGGAGAAGGTGGCAAAGAGCTTCCTAGGGTTAGAGGCAGATGCTTGGAATTTAGAGTGGTAGAAAGTGGCTTTAGCAGCAGAGACAGAGGAGGAAAATGTAGAGAGGAGGGAGTGAAAGGATGCCAGGTCCGCAGGGAGGCGATTTCCTCCATTTCCGCTCGGCTGCCCGGAGCCCTGTTCTGTGAGCTCGCAATGAGTCGTCGAGCCACGGAGCGGGAGGGGAGGACCGAGCCGGCCTGGAGGATAGGGGACATAGAGAGTCAAAGGATGCAGAAAGGGAGGAGAGGAGGGTTGAGGAGGCAGAATCAGGAGATAGGTTGGAGAAGGTTTGAGCAGAGGGAAGAGATGATAGGATGGAAGAGGAGAGAGTAGCGGGGGAGAGAGAGCGAAGGTTGGGACGGCGCGATACCATCCGAGTAGGGGCAGTGTGGGAAGTGTTGGATGAGAGCGAGAGGGAAAAGGATACAAGGTAGTGGTCGGAGACTTGGAGGGGAGTTGCAATGAGGTTAGTGGAGGAACAGCATCTAGTAAAGATGAGGTCGAGCGTATTGCCTGCCTTGTGAGTAGGGGGGGAAGGTGAGAGGGTGAGGTCAAAAGAGGAGAGGAGAAGAAAGAAGGAGGCAGAGAGGAATGAGTCAAAGGTAGACGTGGGGAGGTTAAAGTCGCCCAGAACTGTGAGAGGTGAGCCGTCCTCAGGAAAGGAGCTTATCAAGGCATCAAGCTCATTGATGAACTCTCCGAGGGAACCTGGAGGGCGATAAATGATAAGGATGTTAAGCTTGAAAGGGCTGGTAACTGTGACGGCATGGAATTCAAAGGAGGCGATAGACAGATGGGTAAGGGGAGAGAGAGAGAATGACCACTTGGGAGAGATGAGGATCCCGGTGCCACCACCCCGCTGACCAGAAGCTCTCGGGGTGTGCGAGAGCACGTGGGCGGACGAAGAGAGAGCAGTAGGAGTAGCGGTGTTGTCTGTGGTGATCCATGTTTCCGTCAGAGCCAAGAAGTCGAGGGACTGGAGGGAGGCATAGGCTGAGATGAACTCTGCCTTGTTGGCCGCAGATCGGCAGTTCCAGAGGCTACCGGAGACCTGGAACTCCACGTGGGTCGTGCGCGCTGGGACCACCAGATTAGGGTGGCTGCGGCCATGCGGTGTGGAGCGTTTGTATGGTCTGTGCAGAGAGGAGAGAACAGGGATAGACAGACACATAGTTGACAGGCTAGAGAAGAGGCTACGCTAATGCAGAGGAGATTGGAATGACAAGTGGACTACACGTCTCGAATGTTCAGAAAGTTAAGCTTACGTAGCAAGAATCTAATTGACTAAAATGATTAAAATGATAGAGTACTGCTGGGGTAGGCTAGCTGCGTTGTTGACACTACCCTAATCAAGTCGTACCGTTGAGTGTGAAGTTTCTACAATGCTGCTTTTCGGGAGCTAGCTGGCTAGCTAGCAGTGTTGGTTACGTTACGTTGCGTTAGGAGAACGACAATAGCTGGCTAGCTAACCTAGAAAATCGCTCTAGACTACACAATTATCTTTGAAACAAAGACGGCTATGTAGCTAGCTATGTAGCTAGCTACGATCAAACAAATCACACCGTTGGGACTGTAATGAAATGAAATGAAAAAGTGATACTACCTGTGGAGCGACGCGGAATGCGACCGGAATGCGAAAGTTCTATTCAGTAGACGTTGGCTGGCTAGTAAAAACACAGTCCAGTTCAAAGTGAATGACGACAGGCCCTACTGCCTGTAAACACACAGTCCAGTTCAAAGTGAATGACGGCAGGCTCTACTGCCTTTAAACACACAGTCCAGTTCCACGTGCATGACTGTAGGCCCTAATGCTTGTCAACACACAGTCCAGTTCAAAGTGAATGACTGTAGGCCCTACTGCTTGTCAACACACAGTCCAGTTCCACGTGAATGACAGCAGGGCCTACTGCCTGTAAACACACAGTCCAGTTCAAAGTGAATGACAACAGGCCCTACTGCCTGTAAACACAGTCCAGTTCAAAGTGAATGACGACAGGCCCTACTGCCTGTAAACACAGTCCAGTTCAAAGTGAATGACGACAGGCCCTACTGCCTGTAAACACAGTCCAGTTCAAAGTGAAGGACGACAGGCCCTACTGCCTGTAAACACAGTCCAGTCCAAAGTGAATGATGGCAGGCCCTTGTGGAGAATAGGGTGCATGTGGTTTAGGAAGAAAGATGACAATTGTTTGTACGCAAACATGACCTATGTGGTCTCTTGAGTTGAATCAACCCACATGATTTCGTTGCAAGCAATGACAACACCATGTGATATGTTCCAGACTATCGAAAAGGCAGGATGTTTTTGAGAACTGAGCATGAGAAATGAGTCATCATCCCTATTTATCCACTCGAAAGACGGTGAACAAACCAGTTGCTAGCTGACTAGAGAGGGAAATGTATCTGGTGAGTTATTTCTCTACTCAAATATACCGGCCTCTTCAGTGCCTGTAGGAATGTATATTATACCGTAGCCAATAACTCTTGAAGCTGAATAGCCTCATATGAAATAGTAATTTGATGGCATTGGACAGCCATACTGTGAGACGTAACCTAGCCTACATAAAAGTTATGATTGATTCTAAAGTATAACACTGCTCTTTCTTCCAATAGCTGATCGATCTTTTTCTGCCGCTCCTGGTATTCACGCTCTGTGGCGGCAAAGAGCCAGAGCCAGAGCCAGAGCCAGGCGCACTTACACCGACCTACATCTGGAGAGATGACGTGACAGGAGTTTACTTTACATGCGACAAATGTCCTCCCGGAACATACTTACGGATGCGTTGCACGAAGGACAGCAAGACAGAATGCGAACCTTGCCCAAAGTCCCACTACACAGAAATCTGGAACTACATCGAGCGGTGTCAATACTGCAATATTTTTTGCACGGATGATCAGTTTGTCAGCGTGCAGTGCACCCAATTTCACAACCGAAAGTGCGAGTGCAAGGACGGGTTTTACATGAGACATGGATCATGTTCGAGGCACAGCCGGTGTCTGCCCGGCGAAGGGGTGCTCTCTAATGGTAAGTGATAATATAATGTTAGGCTTTCATAATAAACATGCATTTTCCACCCCTATGTTTCCAATTGACTCTGCACACCACCAGGGTTTTCCTTTGTTGTGGTTTGCGGATGATACATTCTATACGATCAACATTCTTATTTTCTAGGAACAGCATACACTGATGTGACGTGTGAACCTTGCCGAGGGGGCTTCTTCTCTGCAGATTCCTCCAGCAGGAAATCATGTCAGACGTTCACTGTGTGTACTTCAGATCGCACCACTATACCTGGCGACGACAGGCATGATGTTTACTGCTCAGCCTGTAAGAGGGGTTCGATAACACAGGAAGGTGAGAGATTGATGTTCATTTGAACAGTATAATCCACAATAAATGTTGAAGATTTGAAGATTCTGGCCATGCAGTTGTTTAGTCTTTTGGATACACATTAAAAAAACATGTATTGAATGACTAGTTTAATAATTGTATGTTGTTGTCACTTTCTTACCTACTAAAACTGACTGAAAAGCCTTTTTGTTTATCACAAATGGTGGTCTCATTTATTGGAATACAGTCAATTAATATGGTCTTGGTTGCTCTCCTTTCTCTCTCTCACTCCTTCACTCACACTCTCTCTATCACTCTCTCTCAATCACTCAGATGAAGCTATCTGTGATGGAGAGTTGATGGAATTCCTGGGACTGCAGATCCTCACATCAAGAAAGCACAAAAGACTGATGACTGTGCTCAGGAGGAGTGCAGGGAAAAACTTCACAGAAAAGTCAACTGTCCTAGACCTTCTCACAACTATTAAGAACAAACCTCGCAACAACAAACCTTTTGCGAATCGAATGCATGATATCCTGGACACAGACGGGCTGCTCCATTTAAGACGTAAAGTCAACAAATGGTTTCCTCATATGACTTTATAGGTCTAATATATTGTAAAATGTATTTTTTATTTAAGCCTATATGTGTGTGTATATATATTATATTTATATATATATGTGTGTGTGTGTGTATATATATATCTATATATTACAGGTATATTTTTTCAGTTCCTGCTGATGTGAGGTCTGTCTTTTTCAGAAATATGTCAAAGATGAAAAACAACCTATTGTGAAACTGTCCATAATATTGTGACCCTGTCCTTTAAAACAAATAAACACTCAAAACATCATACATGTGTGTCAAGTGCATTGAGCTCTGTAGATGAACTCTGTAGGTGTTGGTGAACTCAGTAGGTGTAGGTGAACTCTGTAGGTGTTGGTGAACTCTGTAGGTGTTGGTGAACTCTGTAGGTGTTGGTGAACTCTGTAGGTGTAGGTATTGATGTTCCATCAAAGGTCATGCTGCACTTCAAATGGCAATGCATGTCACTGGTACTTTCAAAAATAATCCTCCAGTCCTAAACTACCTACTCTGACGAATACCCATCATCACCTGATAAAAACATACAGACCTGGAGGGCCTCATTTGTAAAACCACCGTAAGCACAGATTTGATTATAAATTGTACCTACAATGAAATCTACAGCAGCAATGTGATTTATGAATCTTGAACTTGATGTAAAAAAAAAATGCAATTTACATAGATTTTGCATGAAATTGTGCGATTTTTAAATGAAAATGAAACAACTTTATTTGATATTTAAAAAAAAAAAAGTTGTATAAATGAGCCACCAGGTACTCTCCATCTATGACCTTATCACCTGGCATTGAAATAAACATTTAACAACAGTAGGTTTATCAGCATGTTGTGTGCCATGCATAGTGGTTAGAGCGTTGGGCCAGTAACCGAAAGGTTGCTCGATCGAATCCCTGACCTGACAAGGTACAAATCTGTCATTCTGCACCTGAACAAGGATGTTAACCCACTCTCCCTAGGCTGTCAATGTAAATAAGAATTTGTTCTTAACGGACTTGCCTAGTTAAATAAAAAATGGTCTCCATGCATTACATTAGCCACTGCTACTAAATATCAACACTAGCCTATACGTAATGGGTCAAAAGCACTGGCACCTCCAACAGAAAGTTCTTAGACATTTCAATCCACAAATCCATGAAATCTGCTGTTAAATGGCATCTGGTAGCCACTGCTAATGCTAAGAATCAGCAGTAGGACAAATCAACTGCAGCCTACAACTCAAATGCTCAAACATTTCAATCCACTTATGTGGCTGTCAAAGTCCAGTTAGTCCTTTCCTATCCCAGTGGCATGTACTGACTTGACTTGGAACTCTTGGTATTTACATATAACTATGTTGAAACTTACTCACCCTGCAAAAGGTGGTCACCCTGGTTCCTCTGGGCAAGTATGGTATTTTTTAACCCACAGAGTCTATATATTTAAGTAGCATGATAAATACATCCCCATCACAATATGTCTGTTTACATTTGATAACACAGCCACAAAGACAAAATTGGCAAAAACATTTAACTTTTGGATCTTAATTTAAGGTTAGGGTTAGGCATAAGGTTAGCAGTGTGGTTGGGGTTAATGTTAGGGTTAGGTTTATAATAACAAAATAAATAGTAGAAATGGGCAGGGTTTAGCCATAATTAAGACTTTGTCCAAGGACAGGGACTGGGAGCCTAGTCAGGATTGAGGGAAAGATGAATGGAGCAATGTACAGAGAGATCCTTGATGAAAACCTGCTCCAGAATGCTCAGGACCTCAGATTGGGGGGAAGGTTCACTTTCCAACAGGACAAACACCCTAAGCACACAGCCAAGCCAATGCAGGAGTGGCTTTGGGACAAGTCTCTCGATGTCCTTGAGTGTCCCAGCCAGAGCCTGGACTTGAACCCGATCTAACATCTCTGGACAGACCTGAAAATAGCTGTGCAGCAACGCTCCCCATCCATCCTGACAGAGCTTGAGGGGAAATGCAGAGAAGAACGGTAGAAACTCCCCAAATACAGGTGTGCCAAGCATATAGCGTCATACCCAAGAAGACTCGAGGCTGTAATCGCTGCCAAAGGTGCTTCAACAAAGTACATCCCAACCTTGAAGCATGTGGGTGGCAGCATCATGTTGTGTGGGTGCTTTGCTGCAGGAGGGACTGGTGCACGTCACAAAATAGATGGCGTCATGAGGAACAAAATTATGTGGACATATTGAAGCAACATCTCAAGACATTGATCAGGAAGTGACAGATGAAACTGACTCAGTTATATCACCTCTGTCAGGATGAATGGGCCAAAATTCACCCAACCTATTGTGGGAAGCTTGATGAAGGCTAACCAAAACATTTGATCGAAGTTCAACAATTAAAAGCAATCCTACCAAATACTAATTGAGTGTATGTAAACCTCTGACCCACTGGGGATATGATGAAGGAAATAAATGCTGAAATAAATTATTCTCTCTACTATTATTCTGACGTTTCATATTCTGAAAATAAAGTGGTGATCCTAACTGACCTGAGGCAGGGAATTCTTTACTAGGATTTAATGTCAGGAATTGTGAAAAACTGAGGTTTAAATGTATTTGGCTATGGTGTATGTAAACTTCTGACTTCAACTGTATGTAAATGCAATATATATTTTTTTAAACTTTAAATAAATGAGCAAACATTAAAAATAAAAAAAATCTTTGTCATTACGGGGTTTTGTGTGTAGATTGATGAGGGAAAAAACTATGTAATCAATTTCAGAATAGGGCTGTAACCTAAAAAAATGTGGGAAAAGTTAAGGGGTCTGAATACTTTCCGAAGGCTCTGTGTGACGGTGACAAAGAGTGTGCCCATGAAAACTGATCAAACACACTCGAAGCCTAATCATCTCAATTATAACTTTGACATAACATCAAAGGTCAACATTTCAGTTTCATTATGATGTTATTATATAAAAGTATTATGGTAATTTTCCAAGACAATTTTCTTACACAAGATGGTAATTTTCCAGGAAGAATTTCATACACTATTTAAAACTGTTGAAATAGCATTCATCTCTGCTGTTGAAACCAGTAGGAGCAATGGGCAGATTGTGTCACGGATTCCGCCGAAGTCGGTCCCTCTCCTTGTTCGGCGGTGTTCGGCGGTCGACGTCACCGACCTTCTAGCTATCGCTGATCCATTTTTCATTGGTTTTGTCTGGTCTTCCATCACACCTGGTTCCAATCACATCAATTGCATGTTGTGTATTTAACCCTGTTTCCTTCATTTTCATGTCGGTGATTGTTTGTTGTGTGTTGGTGCAGGTTGTTCTGGTGTGCGATGGATTTTGCACCCTCTTGTTTTATTTTGTATATTTTGGTATTCTGAGTTTTTGTATATTCATTAAACTGCTCCGTTTATACCAAGTTCACTCTCCTGCACCTGACTTCCCTGCCACCAGTACGCAGACTTTACAGATTGGCCGTCTAGCAATTTTGGCAAATGCCAGAAGGGCCGGACTATCTTTTATTAGGGTGAGCTGGTCGAAACTGACAAAATAATAATAATATGAATTATTTATAGGTTGACCAGTGGGCCCGGTTTTTTGATTGGCTGAGCTGTGGCACAAATTCACATTTAAAGTCAAACGCGCATCACAAAAGAGAATGAGACCTGCTCTGAATCTGTCAGTCTCTCAGTCAAAACATAAAAACAGAAGGGTGGTGTCGAAAAAGTTAAACAAAAAAGGGCTCGAGGCCGATGCTGCTAAATGTACCGACTTATACAATATACAGACAAAATAACTGTCAGTAGTATATGATCCATGTCAGAGACGTTCTCTGTTTTCTTCCTACCTCGACTGCACCACAGCAGATGATCTGTAATCTCTCACAAACACAGCACTCATCCCTACTATAGTATGCTAATTAGGGAAGTGTAACGGTTTTCTTGTGTCGAAGGAGAGGCGGACCAAAATGCAGCGTGGTTGAAGTTCATGTTTTTTAATAAGACAACTAAACATAATACAAAACAATAAACGTGGAAAACCGAAACAGCCCTATCTGGTGCAACAAACACAGAGACAGGAACAATCACCCACAAAACCCAACACCAAACAGGCTACCTAAATATGGTTCCCAATCAGACACAATGACTAACACCTGCCTCTGATTGAGAACCATATCAGGCCAAACACAGAAACAGACAAACTAGACACACAACATAGAATGCCCACTCAGATCACACCCTGACCAAACAAAACATAGAAACATACAAAGCAAACTATGGTCAGGGTGTGACAGGAAGGGGGATTCGGAGGAATATTTAGACACGAGGCTACTTGTAATATAGCCTATCAAGTTGTTAGATTGGCTTACATAGGTTAGGCAATATCCATCTACTTGACATTTATACAATTATTTTATTAAGTCTTTAAGTATAACAATAAAGGTGAATTAGGGGACTGTCTGTGCATTTTCATTGTTTTATCAATGTTAATTCGCTTCTAATGTCAGATTACATTACATATAGCCAATGCACTGAAGAGTGGAAAATCCCACCTTCTCCCGCATTTTTCATTCACTGAAAGGTGCGTCACCTATTGGCAGAAAGATACGCATACACAACACTGTCAAGCGGGCACAGCACTGGAAATCTACCCATGTCCACAAAAAATAGTCTCAGCATTGTTCTTTGACAAACACAGAATGTTGTATATTGAATTCAGTAGAAGAAAACAGAGAGAGAGAGGATGAGAGAGACCACCAATTCCTTAATGTAGCCATTGGCTACAGCCAAAATATTAATGAACTGGCAGTCTCTCTCTCTCCTTTTCTCTGTTTTTTTCAATTGAATTACATGTAGCCTAATATTTACACTCTTATCTAAAGTGTGTAGGGGGAAACAGTTGAAATGAACTAATTTGAAATACGTAGTTAGGCTATAAGGTATTATTGTAAGCCAATGCTCATCTATAAGGTATTTACTCAGTGATTTTCTACTTTGTCTAATAATGTGTTTATTCATTCACATCTATAGGAAGTAAAACATTTAAACGTCTGTCATAAACCATTCCTAAGGCATTTATGCATTGTGTGTTCAGCACATGAATAAACCAGTCTTTTTGCAGTCCCTAATCTAAAGTCAGTGCAATTCATACTTTATGAATACTTGATGAAGGTTTTGAGTGACCAGTGTAATTTCTCAAAAAATAAAGATGAGCATGCCATTGGTAGACATTCCTGCTGTACCTGGCAAAAGAACAAGCACAGGACACAGGATGTTCAAGGAAATATATATACATGTGTGAATAACTAGCTTACAAATGTGGGAGTAGTGATTAATAAATGGTGAGCAAACGGTTTAGAAATACCTTATAAGTGGTTTATTATGGAAAGTGTTACTTCAGGATGTTGCAGATTCTTGCTATCCTGTTTAATGGTGTGTAGACTTTCCCAGACATCCAGCATGTTTCTTGGCATATTATTATGTGTTCTTTTTCACTTTCTAGTTTATTATGTTTATGGAGAAACTGGAAGGTAATGACAGTTATTTTGAAAGTGATACTGAAAGTTAACTCAGGGTTGGATTGATAGGTTTAATACTGTGGTTAGGGCTTGGATGAAAATGGAATGGAGAAAATGTTTATGGAGAAACTGGAAGGTAATGCAAGTTATTTTGAAAGTGATACAGAAAGTTAATTCAGGGTTGGATTGATAGGATCGGGGTTGGGACTAAATGGAGTTTGGATCACTAGTAGTCACCCCTGCAAATTACATACACATCACCGGGCTCCATGCTTTGTCTGCCCACACAAAACCTATTCACTTACTTACTTTGTTACGTCACTGACAGCAGCCACTGCTGCCTTTTAATCTTTGCACGCATGTGTGGTTATGAAACCAGGTGGGCCTATCATTAAACAAGATAATCTTGATAGCGCACATTATCCTCACAATACACAAAAGTCTTAACCCACACAGTGACACAAACAGCTACCCTCTTTCAATGGACTATTTCAGACGCACAGATTTTATTCAATTAAACCTGAGAGTCCTCACGACATGGACAATCTCTTGATATGCAACATTTTCTCTCGAGGGTTTCTAGACATGCAAGAGTGATTCACCCACTCACTGAAGGTCATGTAAATAACAATATACATACTTGTCAATAACCAACAATCAATTATTGTCAAATCTAATATTTGTTGTCTTGTCTTTAGTTTGCCCCTTGTTCATTAGTAGTAAAATATAAATTTGTTTTACTAAGTAGGAAGAACATTATTTTTGACAGAATCTGGAATCCCCCAGTTGTAACGGCTGTCGTGGGTTGAAGAAGATGAGGACCAAAGTGTTCATCATTATGTAATAGAACAGAACACTGAATGACAAAAACAACAAGAGAACAAAATGACACCGAAACATTTAATCAAATGGCTACCCAGACTATTTGCATTGCCCCCCCTGCCTATTTTACGCTGCTGCTTCTCTCTGTTTATTATCTATGCATAGTCACTTTAACTCTGATGCTCTAATACTGGAATCTCTCCAACATAAAAACCAGCCAGCTAACTAGCCAGCTAACGGTCATCAGCTAACCTCTAGCTCAGAAAGCTCTCGCCAGTTTGTACAACGCGATTCAATCAGAGCATACCGGACCTATTTTTCTCTCCATATCCCCAGGTTCCTATCACAAGCTCTGAACCTTCTCACCTTCCGACCTTCGCAGCTAACGTCCCCTGAATGCTAGCTGTCTAGAGCACAAAGGACTGTTGGCTTACGGGGCCCATCGAAAACATTCCAAAGCCACTAGCTAGCAGTCAGCTATCCTTTGCTAGCGGTCATCAGCTACCTTTATCCCAGACAACTCTCACCAGTCTGTACAGCGCGACTCAAACCAGAGCTAGTCGGACTTATTCTTCTCCATATCTCCGGATTCCTACCGCAAGCTCTGAAACATAAAAAAAAAAAAAAAAAAAAACATTTTTATTATGATTTTAAAAAATCCACTTGGAATTATAGCTAACGACCCCTGAATGCACAGCCGCTAATCTGCGGCCTGCTAGCTATCTAAAGCACATTGGACTGCTGGTTTAAGAGGCCCTTCTAACATATTTCTTTGGCCAGTATGCATAAGGCATTTCTGTTAGCCTGCTAGCCCCATGCCGCTAGCTGCCTGAAGCCACGCACTGGACTTGTATTATCACCCGGCTACGCATGCCTTTCCCTAACGTCACCATGCTGTGTCGATTGCTGTTCTGGTTTGTAACTATTGTTTTATTTCACTGTAGAGCCTCTAGCACTGCTCAACACGCCTCGGCTAACAATTTAGTTCCACCTCCCACACACGCAGTGACATCACCTGGTTTAAAAGCTATTTCTAGAGACAATATCTCTTTCATTATCACTATATGCACAGGTTTACCCCCACTGTATTCACATCCTACTAAACCTTTGTCTGTAAATTATGCCTTGAATATATTCTACCGTGCCCAGAAATCTGCTCCTTTTACTCTCTGTTCTGAACATACTAGGCGTTCAGTTCTGTTAGCCTTTAGCCATACCCTTATCCTACTCCTCCTCTGTTCCTCTGGTGATGTAGAGGTTAATCCAGGCCCTGCAGTGTCTACCTCCACTCCCATCCCCCAGGCTCTCTCATTTGTTGACTTCTGCAACCTTAAAAGCCGTTTCATGCATGTTAACATTTGAAGCCTCTTCCCTAAATTTGTTTTATTCACTGCTTTAGCACACTCCACCAATCCGGATTTCCTAGCCGTGTCTGAATCCTGGCTTAGGAAGACCACCAAAAACCTTGAAATTTCCATTCCTAACTATAACATTTTCCGACAAGATAGAACTGCCAAAGGGGGCGGTGTTGGAATTTACTGCAAAGATAACCTGCAGAGGTCTGTCTTACTATCCAGGTCTGTACCCAAACAATTTGAGCTTCTACTTCTAAAAATGAACCTTTCCAGAAAAAAGTCTCTCGCCGTTGCCGCTTGCTATAGACCACCTCTGCCCCCAGCTGTGCCCTCGACACCATATGTGATTTGATTGCCCCCCATCTATCTTCTGAGCTCGTGCTGCTAGGTGACCTAAACTGGGACATGCTTAACACCCCGGCCATCCTACAATCTAAGCTTGATGCCCTCAATCTCACACAATGTATCAATGAACCTACCAGATATAACCCCAAATCTGTAAACACGGGCACCCTCATAGATATCATCCTAACTAACTCACCCTCCAAATACACCTCTGCTGTTTTCAACCAAGATCTCAGCGATCACTGCCTCATTGCCTGCATCCGTAATGGGTCTGCGAGCAAACGACCACCCCTCATCACTGTCAAACGCTCCCTAAAGCACTTCTGCGAGCAGGCCTTTCTAATCGACCTGGCAGGGATATCCTGGAATGACATTGACCTCATCCCGACAGTAGAGGATGCCTGGTTATTCTTTAAAAGTGCCTTCCTCACCATCTTAAATAGGCATGCCCCATTCAAAAAATGTAGAACCAGGAATATATATAGCCCTTGGTTCACTCCAGACCTGTCTGCCCTTGACCAGCACAAAAACATCCTGTGGCGTTCTGCATTAGCACCGAATAGCCCCGTGATATGCAACTTTTCAGGGAAGTTAGGAACCAATATACACAGGCAGTTAGGAAAGCTAAGGCTATTTTTTTAAACAGAAATTTGCATCCTGCAGTACAAACTCAAAAAAGTTCTGAGACACTGTAAAGTCCATGGAGAATAAGAGCACCTCCTCCCAGCTACCCACTGCCCTGAGGCTAGGAAACACTGTTACAACCGACAAATCCACTATAATTGAGAATTTCAATAAGCATTTCTCTACGGCTGGCCATGCTTTCCACCTGGCTAACCCTACCCCGGTCAACTGCCCGGCACCCTCCACAGTAACCCGCCCATGCCCCCACCATTTCTCCTTCACCCATATCCAGATAGCTGATGTTCTGAAAGAGCTGCAAAATCTGGACCCTACAAATCAGCCTGGCTAGACAATCTGGACCCTCTCTTTCTAAAATGATCTGCCAAAATTGTTGCAACCCCTATTACTAGCCTGTTCAACCTCTCTTTCGTATCGTCTGAGATTCCCAAAGATTGGAAAGCTGCCGCGGTCACCCCCTCTTCAAATGGGGAGACACTCTAGACCCAAACTCCTACAGACCTATATCTATCCTACCCTGCATCTCTAAGGTCTTCGAAAGCCAAGTTAACAAACAGATTACTGACCATTTTGAATCACATCGTACCTTCTCCGCTATGCAATCTGGTTTCCAAGCTGGTCATGGGTGCACCTCAGCCACGCTCAAGGTCCTTAACGATATCATAACCGCCATCGATAAGAGACATGACTGTGCAGCTGTATTCATCGAACTGGCCAAGGCTTTCGACTCTGTCAATCACGACATTCTTATTGGCAGACTCAACAGCCTTGGCTTCTCAAATGATTGCCTCGCCTGGTTCACCAACTACTTCTCTGATAAAGCTCAGTGGAGGGCCTGTTGTCCGGACCTCTGGCAGTCTCTATGGGGGTGCCACAGGGTTCAATTGTCGGGCCAACTCTCTTCTCTGTATACATCAATGATGTCTTGCTTGCTCTTGCTGCTGGTGATTCTCTGATCCACCTCTATGCAGACGACACGATTCTGTATACTTCTGGCCCTTCTTTGGACACTGTGTTAACTAACCTCCAGACAAGCTTCAATGCCATACAACTCTCCTTCCGTAGCCCCCAACTGCTCTTAAACGCAAATAAAACTAAATGCATGCTATTCAACCAATCGTTGCCCGCACCTTCCCGCCCATCCAGCATCACTACTCTGGACAGCTCTGACTTAGAATACGTGGATAACTACAAATACCTAGGTGTCTGGCTAGACTGTAAACTCTCCTTCCAGAGTCACATTAAGCATCTCCAATCAAAAATTAAATCTAGAATCGGCTTCCTATTTCGCAACAACGCTTCCTTCACTCATGCTGCCAAACAAACGCTTGTAAAACTGACCATCTTACGGCTCCTTGACTTCGGCGATGTCATCTATAAAATAGCCTCCAACACTCTACTCAGCAAACTGGATGTAGTCTATCACAGTGCCATCCGTTTTGCCACCAAAGCCCCATACACTACTCACCACTGTGACCTATACGCTCTCGTTGGCTGGCCCTCGCTTCATACTCGTCGCCAAACCCACTGGCTACAGGTTATCTGCAAGTCTCTGCTAGGTAAAGCCCTGCCCTATCTCAGCTCGCTGGTCACCATAGCAGCACCCACTCGTAGCACGCGCTCCAGCAGGTATATCTCACTGGTCACCCCCAAATCCAATTCCTTCCTGGTCGCCTTTCCTTCCAGTTCTCTGCAGCCACTGCCTGGAACGAACTGCAAAAATCACTGAAGCTGGAGATTCCCATCTCCCTCACTAGCTTTATGAACCATCTGTCAGAGCAGCTCACAGATCACTGCACCTGTTCATAGCCCATCTGTATACAGCCCATCTATCTACCTCATCCCCATACTGTATTTATTTATTTAGCTCCTTTTGCACCACAGTATCTCTACTTGCACATCTACCATTCCAGTGTTTATTTGCCATATTGTAATTACTTAGCCACCATGGCCTATTTATTGCCCTATAACTCCCTTATTTGACCTAATTTGCACTCACTGTATATAGACTTTGTTTTCTTTTTTCTACTGTATTATTGACTGTATGTTTTGTTCATTCCATGTGTAACTCTGTGTTGTTGTATGTGTCGAACTGATATGCTTTATCTTGGCCAGGTCGCAGTTGCAAATGAGAACTTGTTCTCAACTAGCTTACCTGGTTAAATAAAGGTGGGGAAAAAAACTCTACATGTACACATTACCTCAATTACCTCAACTGTCCGGTGCCCCCGCACATTGACTCTGTACCTGTACCCCTGTATACATCCTCTGTATACATCCTTGCTATTGATATTTTATTGCTGCTCTTTAAGTATTTCTTACTTTAATTTTAAATGTTTTATTTTGTACTTATCTATTTTTTACTTGACACTTATTTTTCTTAAAACTGCATTGTTGGTTAAGGGCTTGTAAGTAAGCATGTATTTTGTATTCGGCGCATATGACAAATACAATTTGATTGGATTTGATTCTACTGAGATTGTGACAGCCGGTTAAATGGCATCCCTTGAGAAGGGAATATGTCAGGAGAAGTGCAGTATTAGCATAAGGAGATACATAATTGGAATAAGGAGGAGGAATGGAGTGAAAAAAAGAGACAGAGGAGGTCTTAAGAGAGAGAGGGAGGTAGAGGGTGAGCTTGAGTCGGTTAAAAATGGCAGAAAAAAAGGAGAGTTTGTTAAAGAAGAATGGTCGAAAGTGTAAGCAGAGTGAGCTGAAGACGAGGAGAAATGGTAGTGAATGAGGGTGAAGTATTGGAGGTGGTAGGTGTGGTGAAGTTCTCGGAGCCTGAGGCCTGCATCGAGGGTCAGGATAAAGATGAGTCTGTGAGGGTACGTACGAGTGAAGTTTTTGGAAAAAGTGGACCCTTGCCTTTTGGCTGATCTATTTGGGTTTTCAGGGTGGGTGAAAACAGAGTTGGGTGCTGTGGAATCAGTGAGGGTAACCAGAAGTGGTCTTGTGATAATTGTTTATGTTTCTGCTAGAAGAGTTGTTATCTGTTCTTTTGACTTTTGATGTTGAGTCTTTGACCAACAAAGTGATGTTAGGATTTTTAAGTTATCCTTGACGAGCTTTTGTGCCGAATACATTACGTTGTTACAGGTGTCAAGCTTATGGGCATGTAGCAGCAGTGTGTAGGAAGGAGGTTCCTAGGTGTGAGAAGTGTGCAGAAAGGCATGAGACAAAGGAATGTGTAGCATTGGGGAAAGTAGTGAATTTACTAATGCACCCAAAGTATCACACAGTCTGAGATACACTACTTTCTTTTGTCCATTTATTGATTTATTGCGCTACAGGAAATAGGGTCCTCATGATTGATCACACACACATTAGTTACACTTATCCATTATGTTGAAGCACTTTTTGAAACGGTCAAGATTGTTTAATATATGTATCTTAAAATAAAATCTGCTAAATGGAAGAAAACGTATTGTCAACCTATATAAATTGATATTTTCTGCCAATTCTTCACTGTTTAATGATTCTATAATAATACTTTCAAAATACTTGTATTTCGTGAAGACGCAGTGGGAAATGAATTACTTCCGGGTTACATTTCATTCGCACGGACATCTTCGGCGGCCTGCTTGTAATTTCCCCTATTGTTGTTATGTGTTCTCTTGCAACATGACTTTAAAGTTCTCCCCCCAATAGGCATTTTTGTAGAAAAGGGATTGAATGTCACGAAGTAAGTATAACGTTTCTAATTGAAGTGCTAGCCTGCTGGCTACTGGTACTTAACATCTAGATAGCATACATTGTTAGCTAGATTATCATTGCATCAGCTAATTGTGTTGCTAACTAGCAGCATTATTTTTGTTAGCTTCCTAATTTACGATTTGCCATTTACTTTGAATGTTATATGGCTAGGTAACCTTATCTAGCTATCCCCCATGATTCATTTAGCTAACTAGCTAATTTAGTTAGCTAGGTAGACATATTCGCTAACTGAGGAACGCTCAACTCATCTCCTAGCTATATCTGCTTTCGATATAAGAGCGGAGTTAAGTGTTCTTCAGCTAATCGGTGTTGTCAGTATCACCGATGAGCTCATGTCATGGTGTTTTTATAGCTAAGCATGATAGCTAACTATTCTAGCCATAGCCTAGCAAGTAAGTTAGCTGATGGATGCACATCCAGACCTAGTTATGCAACATGTTAATGATGGACTCATGACACAGACACACATCTATTCATGAGCTTTTCTTGTGCCACAGTCTCCTTAATAACTAGATGTTGACCAGTGGTTGCTGCCCACCCAGGCCAGTATGGACGAAGGAACCCTGGAGACAGCCATCACGGCCTACAGCGCCCAGCTGCAGCAGGTGGAAAGTGCCCTGTTGGCAGGCCTGGACCCATCGCAGCAGGCTGACCTGCTAAAACTGAAAGAAGACCTCTCTCAGCTGATAGAACTCACAGAAGCTAGCCTAGTGTCGGTCAAGAAGAGTCGGCTCCTAGCCACTCTCGAAGAGGACGACGGGCTCCAGTCGCTAGCCACAGGCACACCAGCTAACGGTGGCTTGGACAATGAGTTTGCTGCCTTCTACTCGGAAGTGGGGGAGGTTTCCGGAAGTAGCTCAGACATGAGAGAGAGGGAAGATGAGAGAGAGGAGGAGGATGAGGTGGAGGATGATGAGGTGGAGGATGATGGCGAGGTGGAGGGAGAGGTAGATGTGCTAAGTGGCACCAAAGTGCGAGCACCCTACCGCACCTCTTGGGGGACTTTGGAGTACCACAATGCAATGATCGTGGGGACAGAGAGTTGTGACAGGAATGAGGCCCAGGTGAGGGTGCTGTATGTCCATCCCACACAGAAGTCCATGAAGCCCTGCCCATTCTTCCTGGAGGACAAGTGTCGCTTCGCAGACAACTGCAGGTATAGGGTTTTATTAAGGGGTGAACATTTAAATGAAATTGTGATCCTTAACGTTAAGAAAAATCAGGAACCAAATTCAAATCGCATTGCAGTTATCACAAAACATGTTCTTTTCCATGTGATAGCCGAACTAGATGATAGGCTTGGGAAATGTTATGTAATTGGAATAAAACCGGAGGGGACAGGCAAACTTTAGGCTACTTCGGTGAATTTGCGAGATGTGCATCACATTTTCTTCAGCCTGCCCCTCTCTTTCCTTTGCACTGGCTCGCCTGGGCCTTTTTCATTACGCCAATTATTTTTCAAAATGTTTCTTAAAACTCTAGTTTTAGTTGCAAACCGGAACGTTACGTTTTGCAACTGTTTGGACTAATGATTACACCCCTGCTCTTTCTCTTCACTGATGACGTGAGAGTGTTCCGTTTTTGCTCTATTGCGTGTAGAATATCCTACCCTATTCACTGATGGTAGTCCCTGTTTTACTGATGTTGCAAGAGATTGCAAGCCCAGAAATTGAGATGGATGGGCGTAGTGCACTGTTCTGGTAGATCTGCCTACACTGTGCCCCCCCCCAACCTTACTGTCCCTCGCTATGAAAGATATGAATGTTCTCGGAAGTACAGCAACTAATCAGTTTCCTTCCTTCCAAAAATACTCAATCTAAGGAATCTTGACACTCAGAAATGATTTTGGAGTCCACTCTCCACCACTATGTCGACATCATTAACAATTGGAAAAATGGCAGAAAGGCAAGCGACAGCAGCGAAGTCCTGAATGGCAATACTTTAAGAAGTTAAATGAGAAAGAAAAGCTAACTTTGAGAGGTAGAATTGAGGAACGGCAATACAGGTGCAATGCTTAACCATCTGAAAGGGACGCACCGTGAGACCTAAACTGTTGCTGGCTCAGCGCAGCTGCATTGTTAATTCACATCAAATTGTATACATTTTTCTTATCGTTTTAACGGAAAACCTATCTATGATCTCACACGGATATCTTTTTACAGGGTTGGAAGGAAAGCAGAACACACATTTCCTTTCTAACTGATGAAGTAATAACATTATTGTTTTGTCATTCAAATTATAACGTTACACCCTTATTTTTCCTCAACCCCCACGTGGTTTTACACTTAATTTTAATTGCCATAAAATGTTTGAAGTGTTGAGCTTTCATGCAGTCTTTCGTACATTTTTTCAGTTCAATTGAAACCCTTTTCGACTACTCTCCCCAATGTTATTTTGCCTGGCTATGATACGGCGTCTCAGTAAGGACCCTCGTCTGACCCCTGTTCTGGTGCTGTAGGTTCTCCCATGGCGAGGTGGTGTATGTGTCAGAGCTCAGAGAGTTCCTGGAGTCGAACCTCACTAACCTTCAAGAGGGCTCCTCCTGCTTGGCCAGGCGAGACGACGGCATCTGGTACTCGGGCAAAATAACAGGTGTGTCACTGACTGTCCATCACATACAGCAGGGGTACTCAACTACTATTTGAGAAGGTCCGGTCACACGCTTTCTATGTGACAAATGTCTGGATGGATATTGTCATTTATCGGCGTAGGAACAAACACCCACCTTGCAACCTTATGCAACCCCAAACTGTTTGCACCCCTCTTGTTGGCCGAGAGAGAGTGTTGCAATTTTTTAAAGATAATTTCCCGCAATTCTACACATTTTGCCATGTCTTATGTGTGTTCATATCAATCAATCAATCAAATGTATTATAAAGCCCTTTTTACATCCACAGATGTCACAAAGTACCTTATACAGAACCCAGCCTAAAACCCCAAAGAGCAAGCAATGCAGACGTAGTCACACGATGGCTAGGAAAAACTTCTTATAGCAGAGAAAGAGAGGGGGAGTGGACAACCACAGGTCTGGGACAAGGTAGCATTTGATGAACAGGTCAGGGTTCCATAGCCGCAGGCAGAACAGCAGAAACTGGAGCAGCAGCACGACAAGGTATGATACCTGAGTGACTTAACAAAATCAATAGGGGTCAGGGCTCCTGGCCATGATAACTGCATTTACACTGAACAAAAAAAAATACCCGCAATATGCAACAATTTCAGTGATTTTACTGCGTTATTTCATACAAGGAAATCAGTCAATTTAAATTAATTACTTAGGCCCTAATCTATGGATTTCACATGACTGGGAATACAGATATGCATCTGGTCAAAGATACCTTTAGGGTCGGGGATCAGAAAACAGTGTGACCACCATTTGCCTTGTGCAGCGTGACACATCTCCTTGTCATAGAGTTGATCAGGCTGTTGATTGTGGCTTCTGGAATGTTGTCCCACTCTTCCATGGCTGTACGAAGTTGCGGGAACTGGAACTCACTGACAGACACGGCGATCTAGATCCCAAACATGCTCAATAGGTGACCATGGAAGAACTGGGACATTTTCATCTTTCAGGAATTGTGTACAGATCCTTACGACCTGGGGCCATGCATTATCATGTGATGGTGGTGGATGAATGGCACAACAATGGGCAGGCCTCAGGATCTCATCACTATATCTCTGTGCATTGAAATTGCTATCGATAAAATGCAATTAGGTTCATTGTCCGTATCTTATGCCTGCCCATATCATAACCCCACCGACACCATGGGGCACTCTGTTCCCAACGTTGACATCAGCAAACCACTCGCCCACACGAAGCCATACACGCTGTCTGTCATCTGCCCGGTACAGTTGAAACCGGGATTCATCCATGAAGAGCACACTTTTCCAATGTGCCAGTGGCCATCGAAGGTGACCATTTGTCCACTGAAGTTGGTTACGACGTAGAACTGCAGTCAGGTCAAGACCCTGGTGAATACGACAAGCTTCTCTGAGATTGTATAGAAATTCTTTGGTTGTGCAAACCCAGTTTCATCAGCTGTCCGGGTGGCTGGTCTCAGACGATCCTGCATGTGAAGAAGTCTGGTGTGGAGGTCCTGGGCTGGCGTGGTTACACGTGGTCTGCGCTTGTGAGGCCAGTTGGACATACTCAAATCAAATCAAATTTTATTTGTCACATACACATGGTTAGCAGATGTTAATGCGAGTAGCAAAATGCTTGTGCTTCTAGTTCCGACAATGCAGTGATAACCAACAAGTAATCTAACTAACAATTCCAAACTACTGTCTTATACACAGTGTAAGGGGATAAAGAATATGTACATAAGGATATATGAATGAGTGATGGTACAGAGCAGCATACAGTAGATGGTATCGAGTACAGTATATACATATGAGATGAGTATGTAGACAAAGTAAACAAAGTGGCAGTTTTTTTTTAAGTTTTTTTATTACCTTTATTTAACCAGGCAAGTCAGTTAAGAACAAATTCTTATTTTCAATGACGGCCTGGGAACAGTGGGTTAACTGCCTGTTCAGGGGCAGAACGACAGATTTGTACCTTGTCAGCTCGGGGGTTTGAACTCGCAACCTTCCGGTTACTAGTCCAACGCTCTAACCACTAGGCTACGCTGGCATAATTACTGCCAAGTTCTCTATAATTATGTTGGTAGAGAAATTCTCAGGC
Source organism: Oncorhynchus nerka (assembly GCF_034236695.1). NCBI lineage: Eukaryota > Metazoa > Chordata > Actinopteri > Salmoniformes > Salmonidae > Oncorhynchus > Oncorhynchus nerka. The sequence continues at coordinate 48,071,023 of NC_088415.1, read as the reverse complement.
AACGGCTCTGGTGGACATTCATGCAGTCAGCATGCCAATTGCACGCTCCCTCAACTTGATACATCTGTGGCATTGTGTTGTGTGACACAACTGCACATTTTTGTGACCTTTTTATTGTCCCCAGCACAAGGTGCACCTGTGTAATGATCATGCTGTTTAATTAGCGTATTGATATGCCACACTTGTCAGGTAAATGGATTATCTTAGCAAAGGAGAAATGCTCACTAACAGGGACGTAAACAAATTTCGGCACAGTTTGAGAGAAATAAAAAAAAATTTGCGTATGGTACATTTCTGGTGTCTTTTATTTCAGCTCTAACAGGTTGAGTTTATTGTTTTTGTTCAGTGCCTTCAGAAAGTATTCATATCCCTTGACTTGTTCCACATTTTGTTGTTACAGCCTGAATTCAATATGGATTAAATATATTTTTTTACCTCACACAATACCACATAATGACAAAGTGAACATGTTTTTGTATTATTTTCTCTCCAAATGTATTGAAAATAAAATGCAGATGTAATTTACAATTACTCACAGCTCTCCAAATTGAGCTCAGGTGCATACAATTTCCTTTGATCATCCTTGATGTGTTGCTGCAACTTGATTGGAGACCACCTGTGGCCAATTAAATTGTTTGGACATGATTTTGAAAGAAACATACCTTTTCTGTATAAGGTCCCACAGCTGACAGTGCATGTCAGAGCAGAAACTACAAGGAACTGTTTGTAGATCTCTGAGATAAAATTGTGTTGAGACATATCTGGGGAGGGTATAAAACAATTTCTAGAGTAATGAAAATGTCCAAGAGCACACTTGTCTCCGTCATTAGGAAATGTGAAAAAAGAATATGGAACTGGCCAAACTGAACAACCGGGCAAGAAGGACCTTGGTCATGGAGGTGACCATGAACCCAATGACCACTCTGACAGAACTACAGAGTTCCTTGGCTGAGATGAGAGAACCTGCCTAAAGGACAATCGTCTCTACAGCATTTCACCAATCTGGGCTTTATGGAAGAGTGCTGTTTTCATCTCACTCACTCACGCTCTCACCTGCTGTCTCGACCTCTGAATGCTCGGCTATGAAAAGCTAACTGACATTTACTCCTGAGGTGCTGACCTCTGTTGCAACCTCTGATTATAAATTACAAGCAGGGTCAAAATAATAAACGTTTGAACATCTTGAAGAACAATCTGGCCTTAATGTCCTGTACTCGTATCTTCCCCCTGCACAGCCAAAAGAGGACTGGCCACCCCTCGGAGCCTGGTTTCTTCCTAGGTTCCGGCCTTTTCTGGGAAGTTTTTCCTAGCCACTGTGCTTCTACAGCTGTGTTGCTTGCTCTTTTGGGTTTTAGGCTGGGTTCTGTACAGCACTTTGAGACCTGATGAGGTGATAAGGGCTTTCTAAATACATTTGATTTGATAAGTGGCCATACGGAAGCAAGTCCTGAGAAAAATACGCATAACTGGAGTTTGCCAAAAGGCACGTGAAAGACAGAGCACAAGGCAAAATTTTCTGTGGATAGATTAAACAAACATGTAATTATTTGGCCTGAATGCAAAGCACTATGTCTGGAGAAAACCAAGCACAGCTCATCACCCATCTAACACCATCCCTACCGTGAAGCATGGGTGCAGTAGCATCATGCTATAAGGATGCTTTTCAGTGGCAGGGACTGTGAGACTGGTGAGGATAGGGAACAATGAATGGAGCCAAGTACAAGCAAATCCTTGACGAGAACCTAATCCAGAGTGCAAACGACCTTAGACTGGGATGAAAATGTACATTCCAACAGGACAATGACCCCAAGCATACAGCTAAAGCAACGCTGGAATGGCTTCAGAACCAGAATGTGTAAGTTCTTGAGTGGCCCAGCCAAAGCCCAGACTTGAATCCCATTGAAAATGTGTGGAAAGACTTGAATGCTGTTCACCTCCGCTCCCCATCCAATTTAAGAGCTTAAGAAAATATGCAAAGAAGAATTGGAAATCCCCAAATCCAGTTGTGCAAAGCTGATACTGACAAGCCAAAAGCTGTAATGGCAGACAAAGGTGCTTCTAAAAAGTTTTGACTCGGGTGTGAATACTTGTGTAAATTATTTCTTTATTTCATTTTGAATGAATTTGCTAACATTTCGCACAAAAAAACCCTGTCATTTTGTGTGTGTGTGTGTAGATGGGTGATCCTTTTTGAATTCAGGTTGTAATACAACAACTTGGAATAAGTCAAGGAGTATGAGTACTTTCTGAAGGCACCGTTTCTTATTTTGTAAGTCATGCCCAGCGATCTATATTGACCCTGTTCTGGGTCCAGATCCGGACTGTGGCCCGCCTGTTGAGTATGGCTGACATACAGCATAACAAGCATTGCCTTTCTCAAACCCATTCCAATTTCACCCAATTTACCCACTACTAGAGATGTAGCCTATTGAGTCCCAAATGAGTTACATCATGTTGGGTGTCATGTCAATGTTTTGTAGTAGACAAGATTAACATCTGATCAGCTCAGATTACTGTGTTCCACTAACCAAGGTGATTTGAAATGCTCTTGTCTGTCTGAGTAGACATCGACAATGATTTCTACACGGTGAAGTTCGACTCGGCCTTGCTGAAGAACGTCATGGTGGAGGCTGACGGGGTCATCCCACCGTTGAGAGAAGATGACCTGCCCTCCTGCTCTGACTCGGAGGATGATGACAACGGAGAGGGCGAAGCAGCGTTCCCCATAGGTAGGTACCTTTTTCAACCATTTGTAGACCATATTCACTGAACAAAAATATAAACGCAACTTGCAAAAATGTCAGTTTTTACTGAGTAAAAGTTCATACAAGGAAATCAGTCAGTTTAAATACATTAATTAGGCCCTAATCTTTGGATTTCACATGACTGGGAATACAGATATGCATTTGTTGGTCACAGATGCCTTTAAAAAAATGTAGGGGAGTGGATCAGCAAACCAGTCAGTATCTGGTGTTACCACCATTTGCCTCATGCAGCGTGACACATCTCCTTCACATAGAGTTGATCAGGCTGTTGATTGTGGAATGTTGTCCCACTCCTCTTCAATGTCTTTGTGAAGTTGCTGGATATGGAACTGGAACGCACTGTCATACACGTCAATCCAGAGCATCCCAAACATGCTCAATGGGTGATATGTCTGGTGATTATGCAGGCCATGAATGAACTGGGACATTTTCAGCCTCCAGGAATTGTGTACAGATTTGCGACCTCGGGTCATGCATTATTCTGAAACATGAGGTGATGGTGGCGGATGAATGGCAAGACAATGGGCCTCAGGATCTCAAGGTATCTTTGAGCATTCAAATTGCTATCGATAAAATGCAATTGCGTTCATTATCCGTAGCTTATGTCTGCCCATACCATAACCCAACCGCCACCATGGGGGGCACTCTGTTCACAACATTGACATCAGCAAACCGCTCCCCCACACGACGCCATACATGCAGTCTGCCATCTTGCCGGTACAGTTGAAAATGGGATTCATCCGTGAAGAACACACTTCTCCAGCGTACCAATGGCCATCAAAGGTGAGCATTTGTCCACTGAAGTCGGTTACAACGGTGAACTGCAGTCAAGTCAAGACCCTGGTGAGGACGACGAGCACTCAGTTGAGCTTCCCTAAGAAGGTTTCTGGCAGTCTGTGCCCACAGTTTCATCAGATGATCCCTCGGGTGAAGAAGCCGGATGTGGAGGTCTGCTGTCGTTACAAATGGAGCCGGAGGGTGTGGCTGCCGTAAACTGGATGAGCTCCGTTTGAAACTGTCCTACTGACGGAACATTAGAAACAAATCTCTTATGTTTCAACTACTTGTGGCTGAACGAGGAAATGGATAATATACAGTTGGCTGGATTTTGTATGTCTATTTGCCACCACAAACTCATGCAGGCACTAAGACCTCACTCAATGAGCCCTATAAGGCCATAAGCAAACGAGAATGTTCATCCAGAAGCGGCGCTCCTAGTGGCCGGGGACTTTAATGCCTGGAAACATCATCCGTTTTACCTAATTTCTTCCAGCATGTCACTTGCAAACACGGGGGTTATAAAAATTTTAAAAACTATACCCCCTTTACTCCACTCACAGAGACTCGTACAAAGCCCCCCCTCCCCCAGTTGGCAAATTCTATCCTCCTGCTTAAAAGCAAAAACTACAGCAGGAAGTACCAGTGACTCGCTCAATGCGAGTGGTCTGATGCTCAGTTACAGTACTGGTTTGCTAGCACAGACTGGAATATGTTCCAGGATTCATCCAATGGCATTGAGGAGTATACCACATCAGTCACCTGTTTCATCAATAAGTGCGGTGACCGTACGTACAGTTGAAGTCGGAAGTTTACATACACCTAAGCCAAATACATTTAAACAAATTGTTTCACAATTCCTGACATTTAATCCTAATAAAAATTCCCTGTCTTATGTCAGTTAGGATCACCACTTTATTTTAAGAATGTGAAATTTTAATTTTAATTTCTTTCATCACATTCCCAGTGGGTCAGAAGTTTACATGCTACCAAATACTAATTGAGTGTATTGCCTTTTAAATTGTTTAACTTGGGTCAAACGTTCCAGGTAGCCTTCTACAAGCTTCCCACAATAAGTTGGGTGAATATTGGCCCATTGTCTCCTGCCAGAGCTGGTGTAACGGAGTCAGGTTTGTAGGCCTCCTTGCTCGCAAACCTAAGAATTTTTACAAGGATTAAAAGTCAGGAATTGTGAAAAACTGAGTTTAAATGTATTTGGCAAAGGTGTAAGTAAACTTCTGACTTCATCTGTATGTTCAGTATGAATAGACTCCGGATTCTGTTTCTATGGTGTAGACACAGCTTTGTCTTGAGGATTTCCATGTAATGGTATGCAGCTACCTTAAAGACATTTGTTATGGATGACTACCCCAGCATGGCCAGAAATGATTTTGGTTATAACAGATTGTTTTGACAAATCTCACAAAAGAACTTTGTTGGAGGTTTAAAATGATTTTTACATTTGTGTCAAACATTTTTTTGGGGGGGCGGACATGATGAAAGTGTCCATTTTAGGCCCTTTTGAGAGCTATACATGCCCCCCTCATTGTACTCCAAGGTGGTGTTTGTATCATGTATGGTTCACGGATCAAAGAAATGGCCTAAAATAGCCACTTTCATCATGATTTTCCAAAAAAATGGTTTGATACAAATGTCAAAAGCATGTTAAATATCCTTCACCCCAATGACATTTCGATAAACAATCTGAGGTGACAAAAATATTTTGGGGCATGCTGGCATGGAATCGACCCTAATGTAGAAATAGAGGATGTTATTGATTTGTAATTTGCTTCCCATTTGAATCTGTTTTTCCTTTCGCTCTAACCACAAACATTAATGACACCTACTTACACAGTAACTTGGCTGAATGTTTCTTTGTACAGATGCCCTGCATGTAGCTAAAGTATTGAGTTTGTCTTCTCATTGACCCATCAGTTTTAACCCAAGAGGAGGATTGGGCGCCGTCGGGAAGTTCTTCTGCCTTTGGTGGCTGGGAGGCACACACAAGAGGCATAGGCTCCAAGCTCATGCTCAAAATGGGATACGAATATGGGAAAGGTAAACAAGTGATTATCAGTCAACAAACATGGAGACAATGCAGATAAGTAATACTTTACAGTAATACTGTAAAACACAATGTAATGAAAAATGTTGGGCTACTCTAAAATCAAATTCATATTGCCTTGTGGCACATATTTCTGGTGAATGAAATTGTCAATTTAAAAGGTTAGTTCACAATCAAGGATAAGTGAAACACTCTGGCACATAGGTGCAGCAACAGTCTCCACTTCTGTCAGTCAGTCTCGGGTCATCTTCTTCACCATGCCCCAGCTCTGCTGGTGTTGATGGAGCTCAGTCTTGATTGTTCTCTGCAATGTTTTTTGGGCTTCTCCCTCTTATGTCTCCCCCTAGATTTGTGAAATGTGTGGATTAGTAAAAGCAATGTCCCATACAACTCGTACTCTAAGTTTAAAGCAATTTTACTGTGGTCATTTCAAGTTGACACTCTAAAATCCACTTTAAAGCATCACACAAATGGCCATTGTTTTAGGCTTTCAGTTTAATTGCTTTTCGAGATACAAGCCACAATTTGCCACTCCCAGCAAGCCCATAGTAGATGTGTCTGTGCCCAACAGGTCTGGGTAAAACTTCAGAGGGTCGGGTGGAGCCAGTGCTGGCGGTGGTCCTGCCCAAAGGTAAATCTCTGGACCAGTGTGCTGAGCTCACTGCGAGGAAGACTCAGAGCAAAGTGGCCAAAGGCAAAGATGGGCAGAAGGTGAGCCGCAATAAGAGAACGAGAAAGGCTCGTGCACATAACACTGGTGGGTGCCACAACGTCTTTGACTTCCTGAACCGCAAGCTGGGCAACGGGGACGCCAACCCTGAGGCAGGAGGCACTTGTGGCCCCCCTCCCTCACATACTCCATCGTCTCAAGGGCCCGGAGTGGAAGCTTACAAGGGGGGGAAGAGCACCAAGAGAAACCTGAACGTGAAGCTGTTCCAGGCGGCAGAGAGGGTGACCCAGACGGAGAGGGAGATCCAGAGACTCACAGAGTCCCTGAGCCGACGGACTGGGAGGTAAGGAAAGGAGGGACCCTGGGAACTCACCTCGCCTCTCATGTCATAAGATAGATGCCCAACAGCCATACAGGAGCACTTCACCGGCCATCAGATGTGAATGGCAATGTACCCTAGTTGTTAAAAAAATGTTGTCTAAACTCATGTCAATGATAGTTTGATCTTTGCTGACTAGAGATGGGTTTAGGATTTGCCCCAAAACACAAATATAGTAGGTCCTTATTCTCCCAAATCAGCCTCTCCCTCTCTTAGATCTCTAGTTTTCTTCCTCTGTAGATGAACTTCTACAGTGTAAGTCTGTAAAGCAACCCCCCCCCCCCCCCCCATGTCTATGTAGATCTTATTAAACCACTGTTCCCTCTGTGTCCCCACAGGGATTCTTCCATGGTGACTCACCTGGAAGAGAAGCTGTCTGCAGCCCGCAGCCTGCTGGTCCAGCAGAAGGCCCAGGAGCTCTCAGCCCAGAGGGAGAACAGGAAGGCTGACACTCACAAGAAAATGACAGAGTTTTGACCACACGGTCCTCCAGTGATTTAGAACCCACAAACAATTTTTGTCAACTGAGAGAGGTGCCTCCTTAAGCTTATTTCATCCATTTGACTCAAGACTTTGGATTGTCTTAAGGTCTCTGGTTGTTGGACTTTTGCCTTTTTTTGGAGTCATCAACTGGCTCCATGCATGAGTTATTTCTGTTAATATTGGTCCTTTTCTGTTTATAAAATGTCGACATGGGTTGCAGTGGTGGAGATTTTAAGTGTTGGTCAGTTGCTGATGACCCTCTTGTTGTTAAAGGATGAGCCATGACACACTTGGATAAACTGTTTATCATGAGACGGCTACATATAAGTGGATATGACAGATTTTGGTTTCAGGTCCATAATTCTCTTATGTTGTTTTTCAAGTTGGGGCGGCTGGTAGCCTAGTGGTTAGAGTGTTGGGCCAGTAAACGAAAGGTTGCTAGGTTGAATCCCCGAGCTGACAAGGTAAACATCTGTCGTTCTGCCTCTGAACAAAACAGTTAAGCCACTGTTCCTAGGCCGTCATTGTAAATAAGAATTTGTTCTTAACTGACTTGACTAGTTAAATGAAGGTTAAATAAAATAAAAAGTCCCACCAATGTAACTAACCATTTTCTTATGTTATATAGTTTGGAGTGGACAGCTTTCTTTAAATAAATGTTTTTATTATTTTGCCAATGTTTTCAGAACTCACTGTACATTTTCCATTCTTTGTAAATATAAACCTCATGCATAACCTAAGCGTGATATAAAAAAAAATGTATCCCAAGAAATGCTTGTGTGTTCATATTGTTATTCTTCTGGCACCTTTGACAGGTTTTGTCAGAAGAAATTTGAATTATTTTGAACAGATGCCGGTGCCAGCATTGATCTCTCGCCCACCTCAAATTTTTGACTGACTTGGGGATTGAAACCTTGAGTTCAGAGACCTTTCGAAGTGTTAAAATCCTCAGCAATCTACATACCATACCCCATAATGACAGTACTGAGACAGGATTGTGTCGAGGCTCAAATCTGGGGAAGGGTACCAGAACATTTCTGACGCATTGAAGGTCCCCAAGAACACAGTAGCCTCCATCATTCTTAAATGGAAGAGCTCTTCCTAGAGCTGGCCGCCTGGCCAAACTGAGCAATCGAGAAGGGCCTTGGTCAGGGAGGTGACCAGGAACTCGATGGTCACTCTGACAGAGCTTTAGAGTTCTTCTGTGGAGATGGGAGAACCTTCCAGAAGGACAACCATCTCTGCAACACTTCACCAATCAGGCCTTTACGGTAAAGTGTCCAGACGGATGCCAATCCTCAGTAAAAGGCACATGACAGCCCGCTTGGAGTTGCCAAAAGGCACCTAAAGACTCTCAGACCATGAGAAACAAGATTCTCAGGTCTGAAATCAAGATTGAACACTTTGTCCTGAATGCCATGTGTCACTTCTGGAGGAAACCTGGCACCATCCCCATGATGAATCATGGTGGTGGCAGCATGCTGTGGGGGTGTTTTTCAGCGGGCAGGGACTGGGAGACTAGTCAGGATCGAGGGAAAGATTAACAGAGCAAAGTACAGAGAGATCCTTGTTGAAAACCTGCTCCAGAGCTCTCAGGACCTGAGACTGGGGCGAAGGTCCACCTTCCAACAGGACAACACAGGAGTGGCTTCGAGACAAGTCTGTGAATGTCCTTGAGTGGCCCAGCCAGAGCCCAGACTTGAACCCAATCGAACATCTCTGGAGAGACCTGAAAATAACTGTGCAGCAACGCTCCCCATCCAACCTGACAGAGATTGAGAGGATTTGCAGAGAAGAATGGGAGAAACTCCCCGAATACAGGTGTGCCAAGCTTGTATACTTATGTAAAGGTGAATGTGATATTTCTGTTTAAAAATATATATATAAATGAGCAAAAATGTCGAAATTCTTCTTTTTGCTTTGTCATTGTGGAGTATTGTGTGTAGATTGATGGTGAAAAGAAACGATCGAATCCATTTTAGAATAAGGCTGTAACCTACCAAATTGTGGAAAAGTCCAGGGGTCTGAATTCTTTCTGAAAGCACCGTCGCTCTGGTGACAACTGATTTGACTGGATTTAATTGCTTGAAGGTGATGAATGGGAACGGGGCTGTAAGTAAGCCCAGCAGATAATTGACTGCAACGAAGCTCACTGCATTTGTTCAGGTGTTTTGAGTTCGAACATTGCGCTGGTTTCACAGATATACTCTTGTACCCAGTATCTATTAGCCTAATCAGATTCAACTCAATAACGTCAGACACATTTAACTGATATTCTTAATCACTTATCAAAGCGTTTGAAAATCAAGATGGAAGGAAAATCGCAACATTTATTAACAGTAAAGGTCTGTTCTTTCCTCAAAGATTAATTAAATAACCTGACATTTAGTGGTAATTAAGTTATTTAGTCTTATTGCTTTTTGTGTATCCACCAATTTAAATATCGGGGCGGCAGCGTAGCCTAGTGGTTAGAGCATTGGACTAGTAACCGGAAGGTTGCATGTTCAAATCCCAGAGCTGACAAGGTACAAATCTGTCGTTCTACCCCTGAGCAGGCAGTTAACCCGCTAGGCCGTCATTGAAAATAAGAAGTTGTTCTTAACTGACTTGCCTAGTTAAATAAAAAAAATCACAAATAGTGCAAACCAACGAAGAGAAGATTGATAATAGCAAACTTTTAAAAAGACATTGATAATTTAAGATAACATGAGCATTTACTACACTACTCAAAAAAATAAAGGGAACACTAAAATAATGCATCCTAGATCTGAATGAATGAAATATTCTTATTAAATACTTTTTTCTTTACATAGTTGAATGTGCTGACAACAGAATCACACAAAAATTATCAATGGAAATCAAATTTATCAACCCATGGAGGTCTGTATTTTGCTTTCATCGAGACCATCATTATTCCATCAAGAAATCACATTCTACCCTATATTGTTTATCAACTGCAAAAAATAAATAATGATTTTATTATTTCAGTCAGCAGAAGTACCCTGAAAGACCATGTGCGTTTCCATATCTTGCTTAATGGCTATTTTTTTCTGTCTGTGTTTTTCTATACAAAGATCAATGCTAGTTCCTGTGCTGAGGCAGTGGAAATGCAGTCGTTGTACTTTGGTCAGGTTTGAGGTCATCTGTCCAGGCCTTCAGGTGTAACATTAGATACTATCATTGATGTCCAACAGCAGGGGGCTTTGAAAAAATAAATCTAACTTATTCATTCTGTCTGCAGTTTGGTATGGAAGAGTTGTTTATTCAAAAGTCACGAATCTAAAGGTATCAAATATGTGTTTCTTGTGTTTAATTGATGTACATGGACTGTTTAGACTGAAATAAACAAATTGGCAACGTTAAAACGATTTATTTTCTTTAAATAGAAGTCTAATAAATCCAATGTTAGAATTTGAATATAACTAATTTCTGTAATGATAACACAAGTCTCAAAGTAATGTGACATATCAGCTATCAATGAAAACATCACACAAGCATACAGTTGAATAAAAATCTAAATCCACTCCAGAGTTTTGCATTTTGTTGTTTTGTGGATGAACATTTGAGCAGCACGATGAACTCCATACAGTTCACAGTACAGTATTACATGAACAGATGGCTTGTGCGTTTCAACACCAGTGGTACTTCTAGCACTACGTTGGTACTTCTATCACTGTTGTTTTTTGTATGACAGAGTACTATGGACATAGAGGCTTTGATAAGGCTACTGGTAACCCGTAATGTGTTCATCAAATTCACAGTGGTTTCAAATCCAATTTGAACAACTATAAAGTTTGCAGAATTTATTAAATAGATTCCCATTTGAATAGCTGTGTTACAATTACAGATATTCTGAACTGTTTATTTCTTTTGTACCCCTTTTATGTGATATTCAATTGGTAGTTACAGTTTTGTCACATCACTGCAACTCACCTACGGCCTTGGGAGAGGTCAAGAACCATACGCTCCTCCGAAACATGATCCTGCCAAGCCACACTGCTTCTTGACTCACTGCTCGCTTATCCTGGAAGCCAGCCGCACGAATGTGTCGGAGGAAACACCGTACAACAGGCGACCGAAGTCAGCAATGTATGCGCCCGGCCCACCACAAGGAGTCGCTAGAGCGCGATGGGACAAGGATATTCCGGCCGGCCAAACTCTCCTAACCCGGATGATGCTGGGCCAATTGTGCGACGCCTCAATGGTCTTCCGGTCGAGGCCGGCTGCGACACAGCCTGGGATCGACCCCAGGTCTGTACTGACGCCTCAAGTACTGCAATGCAGTGCCTTAGACCGCTGCGCCACTCGGGAGGCCCGTCCAAGAGTTTAATTGTAAAACTCTTGTCCATGTTTTATTTTCTGTTAATAAAAAAGAGACTTTGACATAAAAAAGTTCTCTTTTCATTGATAAATGACTTTTGTTCCATCATCAAAATCAATATCTAACAGCTGAGACTTTAAATAGAGGTCATTAAAATCCTGCCCCTGAAATGTAAAACACTGGTAACCAGAAATCAAGATTTCGTGGTGATTCATCAGGTCGTAAAATATATTTGTGAACTTCATAATTATCTTTGAATGCCTATTGCTGATCATGATAATTGTTCAGGATTGTGAGCATATGTCATCAGGCCAAATAAAATTTCAGATGGACAAACATCAATATAATGATCAGGTCTTAAGGATGTGATTTTTCATGATGAACCACAAATGGCTGTTTTCTGACATTTCCCTACATTGATATTGAAACTGAACACTCCCCTAGCAAAGATCCAGGTTTTCTACGTTATCCTGACCACATCCCTTTCTGTTCTTATAGGAGGATTTTCTTTGGATATGAAGAGTTGCTGTACTAAGATGACCAAAAGTAATTTTTGGTACATGGGTTTTGACATGTTTTTTTAGGGTAGTAGGTGACAGAGCTGCATACGGTTCCATTGTTCTATTATTATTAACCTGCCCAATTCAGGAACCTATATTCAACATTTCAAGCTAATAACTCCTTAAATGTTCCCTCTGAGTGTGTGTGCATATGTGCATGTCAAGCCCATCCATTCATTATATGCAGGTGAAGACCTGGGCCCGGTTTCCCAAAGATTGCTTCGATCACGTGGACTGGGATATGTTCCGCATAGCGTCGAACAACAATATTGATGAATACGCTGATTCGGTGAGTGAGTTTATTAGCAAGTGCATCGGTGATGTTGTACCCACGGTGACTATTAAAACCTTCCCCAACCAGAAAGCGTGGATTGATGGCAGCATTCGCGCAAAACTGAAAGCGCGAACCACTGCTTTTAATCATGGCAAGGCCACTGGAAACATGACCGAATACAAACAGTGTAGCTATTCCCTCCGCAAGGCAATTAAACGAGCGAAGCGTCAGAATAGAGACAAAGTAGAGTCGCATTTCAACGGCTCAGACACGAGACGTATATGGCAGGGTCTACAGTCAATCACAGATTACAAAAAGAAAACCAGCCCTGTCGCGGACACCAACGTCTTGCTCCCAGACAAGCTAAACAACTTCTTCGCTCAATTTGAGGACCATACAGTGCCACTGACACGGCCCGCTACCAAAACCTGTGGGCTCTCCTTCACCACAGCCAACGTGAGTAAAACATTTAAACGTGCTAACCCTCGCAAGGCTGCCGGCCCAGACTGCTCCCCTAGCCACGCCCTCAGAGCATGCACAGAGCATGCACAGCTGGCTGGTGTGTTTACGGACATATTCAATCAATCCCTATCCCAGACTGCTGTTCCAACAGGCTTCAAGAAGGCCACCATTGTTCCTGTTCCCAAGAAAGCTAAGGTAACTGAGCTAAACGACTATCGCCCCATAGCACTCACTTCCAACATCATGAAGTGCTTTGAGAGACTAGTCATATCACCTCCACCCTACCTGACACCCTAGACCCACTCAAATTTGCTTACCGCCCCAATAGGTCCACAGACGACGCAATCATACTGCACACTACCCTAACCCATCCGGACAAGAGGAAAACCTATGTAAGGATGCTGTTCATCGATTACAGCTCAGCATTTAACACCATAGTACCCTCCAAACTGGTCATTAAGCTCGAGACACTGGACTTTCTGAAGGGCCACCCCCAGGTGGTGAGAGTAGGAAACAACATCTCCACCCCGCTTATCCTCAACACTGGGGCCCCACAAGGATGCGTTCTCAGCCCCCTCCTGTACTCCCTGTTTACCCATGACTGCGTGGCCATGCACGCCTCCAACTCAATCATCAAGTTTGCAGACAACAGTACAGTGGTAGGCTTGATTACCAACAATGACGAGACGGCCTACAGGGAGGAGGTGAGGGCTCTCGGAGTGTGGTGTCAGGAAAATAACCTCACACTCAACGTCAACAAAACAAAGGAGATGATTGTGTACTTCAGGAAATCGCAGAGGGAGCACCCCCCTATCCACATCGAAGGGACAGTAGTGGAGAAGGTGGAAAGTTTTAAGTTCCTCGGCGTACACATCACGGACAAACTGAAATGGTCCACCCACACAGACAGCGTGTTGAAGAAGGCGCAACAGCGCCTCTTCAACCTCAGGAGAATGAAGAAATTTGGCTTGTCACCAAAAACCCTCACAAACCTTTATAGATGCACAATCGAGAGCATCCTGTTGGGCTGTATCACCACCTGGTACAGCAACTGCTCTGCCCACAACCGTAAGCCTCTCCTGAGGGTAGTGAGGTCTGCACAACGCATCACCGGGGGCAAACTACCTGCCCTCCAGGACACCTACAGCACCCGATGTCACAGGAAGGAAAAAAAGATAATCAAGGACAACAACCACCCGAGCCACTGCCTGTTCACACCGCTACCATCCAGAAGGCAAAGTCAGTACAGGTGCATCAAAGCTGGGACTGGGAGACTGAAAAACAGCTTCTACCTCAAGGCCATCAGACTGTTAAACAGCCACCACTAACATTGAGTGGCTGCTGCCAACATACTGACTCAACTATCTCGCCACTTTAATAATGGAAAATTGGATGTAAAATGTATCACTAGTCACTTTAAACAATGCCACTTTATATAATGTTTACATAATGTTTATATTTATATGTACATATTCTTATTCATTCCTTTACACTTGTGTGTATAAGGTAGTTGTTGTGAAATTGTTCTATTACTTGTTAGATATGACTGCACGGTTGGAACTAGAAGCACAAGCATTTCGCTACACACACATTAACATCTGCTAACCATGTGTATGTGACCAATACAATTTGATTTGATTTGATAATAACAGCTTGAGGGAGGGAGATAGAGGGGTGAGAGGGGGGCTGCTGGTGAGCCAAAGGATAAATCATATTACAATTTAATCTGGAACCATTAACATGAAATATGGAGGGCCTCAACCTACTGTAATTTCCTAGCAGCACCCAGTTATCCGGGCAGTGCTACTGGAGGAGATAATATTGCATTACTGTAGTAGGGGGGCTTTTTGCACATGTATGGGGATGGGGGATACAGTAAAATAGATTGTTTTTTTCATTTTCCTGAAACTGTGCCACAGTTCTCCTCTTAGCTAACAGTGACGCCAATATAGGGGTTGCGTTGGATCATAGACTTGATTTGTTTGTGTGTGTGTGTGTGTGTGTGTGTGTGTGTGTGTGTGTGTGTGTGCGTGTGTACAAGTCAACAGAATGTCCTGACGAGGTAGGAAAATAAGACATTTTTTGAACAGGACTTTTGTCATGCCCTGAATTTGTTAAAATTATTGTAGGTTAAAGGCTTAGGTTTATGGTTTGGGGTTAAGGTGTAGGGTTCATTTTAGGGTTAGGTTTAGGAGTTAGGTTTAGGGTTAGGGTTAGTGGTTTGGAGTTAAGGTTGAGAGTTAATGTTAGGGGTAAGGGAAAATAGGATTTTGAATGGGAATACCTTTTTACTCCCCAAAAATTCACCAAAAAAAGCGGTGTGTGTGTGTCTGCCTGCGTGCGTTGTGTGTGTATTTGGGGGGCTCAGGTAGAAGAATAGACTATATTGCTTCCCTTGAATTCCCCTTCATGGAACTTTTCGAATCAGGGCCATGGATAGCTATACTGACAGAGGGAATTAGTTCAACAGACCAAATCAGGAGTCAGAAGCACAACGGATCAGTATCAGACAGATCCACATTCAGGGCCAGAGGGAAGTACACAACGCAGATTCAGCACCATGAACAGTACCATACAATGCACCATAGAATCAAAACCCTTTTTCTCCATCATACAGATTTAGCACCATAGACAGCATCATACACCGTAGACATAATCCGCACCTTGGTATATAGCAGCATTACATGATGGATTTATACCACAGCATTGTTGAATACTCTTTCTAATTGGCTAGAAGGGCATTCTAGAATGAGCATTAAAACCAGATATTTGGGACAGTTGGATGTCTCTGGGACATACACTACCGTTCAAAAGTTTGCTGTCACTTAGAAATGTCAGTGTTTTTTAAAGAAAAGCACATTTTTTGTCCATTAAAATAACATCAAATTGATCCGAAATACAGTGTAGACATTATTGATGTTGTAAATGATGACTGTAGCTGGAAACGGCAGATTTTGAATGGAATATCTACCTACATAGGCTCACAGAGGCCCATTATCAGCAACCATCACTCCTGTGGTGGCTTCATTAAATAGTACCTGACAACAAACACAATTCGAATTGAAGGCAGTCAATTCAGGAAGTGATTTCCGAAATGTTTTATTGAGAAGTCTGTGGACGGACCACTAGAGGGCAGGCTGGGCTCATGGATAGTTGCCCAACAGAGCCTGGGAGACAAGGTAACCAGAGTCAATTAAGCACAGCTGACGGTACTAATGAGATACTCTCCTTCCCCTATAAAAGAGAGAATGGAACCAGAAGAGAGAGGGGAAACTATCTCTGGAAGATGGCCACCGAGAGAGAGAAGCTGTGCTGAAAGAACCACTAAGACTGTGACAAAACCGTGATTTATGTTTGTTGTAGTTTAAAGATTATCCTATTGTGTTCTTGTTTCATCTGGAGAAGAAGATGTGTGTTTTTCCTTGGAAGATTTTTCATTGATTATGTTTGAATGTTTTTGTTGACAAAATACTCTCAATAGAGAACCGTGTTCAATCAGAAAAACCTTTTTCCTGACTCGTTTATTCCACCTTCCCGCTTTAGAGTGACGCCTAATTACTTGGTACGCTCACATTGGTGGAGGATGCAGGCATTAGGTGGACGAGTGACACAAGGATAAGTGAGTAAATCAAGATTCTTCCAGTAGACCCGGAGGAACCATTCAAGAACAATGGATAACGCCCTACTACAACAATTGATCACGGCACAGCGGACAACCATAGAACTCCTGCAACAACAGCTGAACCGACTAGAAGAACCTAGAGTTAAGCCAAGAGCGGCTGCTCACGCCATCTTACCTCGTCTCTCCAAGGAGGATGATATTGAGGCCTTCCTCATGACCTTCGAAAGGACGGCCACCTTGGAAGAGTGGCCGCCCACAGAATGGGCGAGCGCATTAGCCCCTCTTTTGACCGGGGTGGCTCAGGAAGCCTATTTTGACCTGGATTCCCACGAAGCTGCGGACTATGGGCGACTAAAAACCGAGATCCTGTCCCGGTACCAGCTGACTGCCAGAGATAGGGCTGTAAAGTTCCATCAATGGACCTATACAGCTGATCAACCCGTCCGTGCCCAGATTTTCGCCTTAATACGACTGACGAAACAGTGGCTAGAACCTGGAAAGGGAGTAGGACATGTGATAGAGACTCTCGTAGTGGACAAGATATTGAGAGAATTACCCAGTGACTTAAAAAGGGTTGTGGGGCAAGCCAACCCGTTGTCAGCCGACGACATAGCCCAGGCGGTGGAAACATATCGATCTACAGGGGAGTTGTTAAAAAGTGACAAGGAGGAACGGAAGGAGTCTTGCAATCCCGTACCACGACTCACCCCGGCGCGCTCGCCACCGAAACGTCCAAGCCCCTCCCGGAGGTGGGAGAAGTCAGCCACCACACAGCAGGGTCGGTGTTATAAATGTCAGTCTCCCAACCATTATGCCCCACAATGTCCTAGCAAGGATGAGCCCATGGTCACGGAGTCATCACTGCCTACCCCCACACATCCCGTTTTGAGGGGGCAGGATCAACACTGTTGGTTAGCAGAGATAGCCCCAGCCTCAGAGATTCCGGTGCAAGTCGAAGGACAAGATGTGGTAGCTATTCTCGACTCGGGAAGTATGGTTACGTTAGTAGAGGAGCGGATGGTGACCTCCGCAACACTGCTACCAGACAAAGTAGCCGTATCCTGTATCCATGGAGACACCCACTATTACCCCACTGTGAATCTGCCTATTCTCACTCCAAAAGGAAGGTGTACAGTCAGGGCCGGGAAAGTGCCGCAGCTGAAGGTGCCATTATTGATCGGGAGAGACTGTCCCTTATATAAGGAGCTTCGGCAGATGACGTTATGCACGGGAAGAAGGGGGACAGGAAAGAAGAGAAAATCCAAGCCCGATGTAGTAGTCCTACAAGGAGACGTAGCGCGTCCTCGTCCTCTGCAGCAGAGGAAGAAATAGCGACCCAACGTTTACGACAGATATTCCAAGAAACCACCGATGAAGACACATGTGAAGGGCTATACACAACGCAGGAAGGAAGGAGCAACCAGGCGTTAAGGGATATATTTGAAGCTCCATCCGAGGAGGGAACCTGGAAGGGATTCTCCTCGGTCACCCCTGATGGGGATGTGGAACAACCTCCACATCCCTCTACCGAGGTCGACCTGCCCCAGGAATTAAAGGGACAGTTCGGCACCTCGCAGCATAGAGACCCAGACTTAAGGGAGGCCATGAGGAAGGTGAAGGTGATCGACGGGAGGAACGTTGACGGATCAGGTGAGCCCCCTCTTCCTTACTATGCAATCAGGCGAGGTCTCTTATACTGGGTCGTCGACGAAGGGGGAAAACCAGGAATTACTAATGGTGCCTAGGCCATACAGAGATACAGTTCTACAGTTAGCCCATTCCCACGTCCTAGGAGGACACCTGGCACGAGACAAGACTATTGACAGAATCATGCAGAGATTCTATTGGCCCCGGGTCACCCGGGATGTGGCCAGGTATTGTAGGACGTGTGATCAATGTCAACGTACAGCCCCACGGCCACACCTACGTAACCCTTTGATTCCTCTCCCCATCATAGAGACTCCCTTTGAACGCATAGCTATGGACCTCGTAGGACCCCTCCCAAAATCCGCCAGAGGACACGAGTACATCCTAGTGGTTATAGATTACGCTACCAAGTTCCCGGAGGCCATACCCCTGCGTAACATGTCGTCAAAGGGAATTGCCAAGGAGTTATTCCTGATGTTCTCTCGTGTGGGCCTCCCCAAGACTATCTTGACTGATCAAGGAACCCCGTTCATGTCCCGGTTGATGAAGGACTTGTGTCGGTTATATCAGGTTCAACAGATACGTACAAGCATATTCCACCCTCAAACAGACGGGTTGTGTGAACGCTTGAACAAAACGATAAAAAGCATGTTGAGAAGGGTGGTGTCCCGAGATGGGAAAAACTGGGACATGCTTCTCCCACACTTAATGTTTGCCCTGCGAGAAGTACCCCAGGCATCCACTGGATTCTCTCCGTTTGAATTGCTCTATGGCAGACCCTGTCGAGGAATCCTCGACTTAGCCAAGGAGACCTGGGAGACCCAACCATGCCCCTTTCGATCCACAATAGAACACGTTACCCTGATGAGAGACCGCCTGTCAGCAGTGTGGCCCATAGTCAAGGAGCATATGGAGAAGGCCCAAAGGACCCAAGGCCGGGCCTATGATAAGTCTGCGACCCCCCGTGAGTTCACCGTGGGAGAGAAAGTGATGGTGCTTGTGCCCACGGCCGAACATCGCTTGCTGGCGCAATGGAGGGGGCCCTACGAGGTAATGAAAGGGTCTCACCGGTCAATTACCTCATCAAGCAACCTGACAGGAGGAAGAAGGTCCAAATCTATCACATAAACCTGCTGAAGACATACCATGGACGAGAGGAGGAGGTGGCTTTGATGGCCCTGGAGGGCAAAGGAAAAGAGGAGGCTCTACCACAGGTGCGCCGTGGCCAAACTCTCCTACCGGAGCAGTCAAGACAGCTAGACAAGCTGATTATGAACTTCGGTCGAATATTCTCTCCATTCCCAGGACAAACAGATGTCCTGTTCCACCATATCCACACTGAACCCGGCAAGAAGGTGCACATCCGCCCTTACAGGATTCCTGAGGCTCGCAGAGTCATCGCTAAGAAAGAGGTGAGGGAGATGTTGAGGATGGGCGTGATCGAGCCCTCGACGAGTGAGTGGTCCAGTCCCATAGTCCTGGTCCCCAAATCCGATGGTAGTATGAGACTCTGCAACGACTTTAGGGGCGTGAATGCCATCTCTACATTCGATGCGTATCCCATGCCCCGCGTGGATGAACTCTTGGAGCGCTTAGGAAAGGCCAAGTTCATCACTACCCTGGATTTGACGAAGGGATATTGGCAAGTGCCGGTGGCTCCGGAGGATCGCCCAAAGACTGCCTTCGCCACTCCAGAGGGGCTTTTCCAGTATGTGAGGATGCCCTTCGGACTGCACGGTGCCGCTGCAACCTTCCAACGCCTCATGGATGCCATTCTACGGCCCCATCAAGAGTATGCAGCGGCGTACATAGACGATGTGGTCATCCACAGCGAGGACTGGGATAGTCACCTCCTGCGATTACGGGCGGTGCTCGTGAGTTTGGAAGCCACAGGGTTGACAGCCAATCCAAATAAATGCTGCCTGGGTTTGTCCGAAGCGGAATACCTGGGGTACACCGTGGGGAATGGGAAAATACGCCCACAGGCAGAGAAGACCAGGGCAATTCGTGACTGGCCTCGACCCCGGACCAAGCGAGACGTTCGGGCCTTCTTAGGGATAACAGGATATTATCGCCGTTTTATCCCGGGATATGCAACCATTGCCAACCCCCTCACAAACCTCATCAGGAAAAACCTGCCAAACCAGGTAGAGTGGAAAGACGAGACGGAAGAGGCCTTTCAATTGTTAAAAGATGGCCTATGTTCTGATCCCGTTCTACAGGCTCCGGACTTCTCACAAGAGTTCATTGTGCAGGTCGACGCCTCGGATACAGGGCTCGGGGCCGTACTAGCTCAGGGTAAAGGTGAAGCAGAGAAGCCGATTCTCTTCATTAGTAGGAAACTCAGCGATCGGGAACAGAGGTATGCGACCGTAGAGAAAGAGGCCTTAGCCATCAAGTGGGCCCTCGATTATCTCCGGTACTACCTACTGGGTCGGAGGTTTGCATTAGTTACTGACCATGCGCCCCTCACGTGGATGGCTGGTAAGAGAAACAATAACAACAGAATAGCCAGATGGTTTTTGTCTTTACAACCATTCTCTTTCCATGTCATCCACAGGGCCGGATCGAGGAACGGGAATGCAGACGCGCTGTCCCGACGCGACCAAGACGGTGCGTCTGGCGCCCGACCCTCCGGTTCGGTCCTGGGGGGGGAAGGTATGTGGACGGACCACTAGAGGGCAGGCTGGGCTCATGGATAGTTGCCCAACAGAGCCTGGGAGACAAGGTAACCAGAGTCAATTAAGCACAGCTGACGGTACTAATGAGATACTCTCCTTCCCCTATAAAAGAGAGAATGGAACCAGAAGAGAGAGGGGAAACTATCTCTGGAAGATGGCCACCGAGAGAGAGAAGCTGTGCTGAAAGAACCACTAAGACGGTGACAAAACCGTGATTTATGTTTGTTGTAGTTTAAAGATTATCCTATTGTGTTCTTGTTTCATCTGGAGAAGAAGATGTGTGTTTTTCCTTGGAAGATTTTTCATTGATTATGTTTGAATGTTTTTGTTGACAAAATACTCTCAATAGAGAACCGTGTTCAATCAGAAAAACCTTTTTCCTGACTCGTTTATTCCACCTTCCCGCTTTAGAGTGACGCCTAATTACTTGGTACGCTCACAAGTCATTGAAATAAATGCAATTTTTTTCCAGTATCGAATTGTAATTTTTGTTTACTTCCTGAATTGACTGCCTTCAAATCAAATTGAGCCAAACTCTGGTGTGAGCATACTGTATGTGGGTGTATATATACATTTTTATTTAACCTTTATTTAACTAGGCAAGTCGGTTAAGAATGACCGATTTTTACCTTGTCAGCTCAGGGATTCAATCTAGCAACCTTTCGGTTACTGGCCCAACGCTCTAACCACCTGCCGCCCCACTAGGCTACCTGTAAGTGTAGTTTAACTTTGTGTGTCTGTGCGGTGTCCACACACATGCAAATGGATGGAGGAAGAGGAGTGTAGAAGTTGACAGCACACCTTAAACATTCAGCACATGACCGGGCAAAACTGAGATTACTCCAGTTGCTGGTTTTGCCCAGCCTCATGGTCGGGAATGTGCCTTCTCTTTAAGAGTGCATCTCAGAGGTGTATGCATAGCTGCACCCACAATCCTCTGCTGTTTCCCGGCAGGATTTAAAAAGCAGCTCAGCTCCAGTGTTGTATAAGGAGTAGGATGAAGTTTCCCCTAGACATTGGTCTTGGGTCAGTTTTACATTTTATCCACTAATGGTTAAAGGTTAGAAAACTGATCCTAGACCCATAACTAGGGGCAACTTGAAACTTTAAAGAGAGAATGGAGGAAAACTGCTGAGACTAAGAAGTCTTAGCAGGATTTCCTCCTTAATAGAAATATGTGAAATACTGAATGTCTGGGGGTGAGTGCATGTGCAGACACTTCTCCTTCTCTTCTTCTTCTCTCTCTTTCTCTTTCCCATCATCTCAGCCGCATGCTTTTGCTTAAACAAAAGTGATTCCATATAGATTTCAGGCACAGATACTTTCCGATTGGGTCCAGCCGTGCATGCCTACACGTACGCTATAGTCATAAGACGCAGGCCTCTTTATTGTCCCTAGAATTTCTAAGCAAACAGCTGGAGGCAGGGCTTTCTCCTATAGAGATACATTTTTACGGAATCGTCTGCCTATCCATGTGAGAGACACAGACTCGGTCTCGACCTTTAAGTCTTTATTGAAGGCTCATCTCTTCATTAGGTCCTATGATTGAGTGTAGTCTGGCCCAGGGGTGCGAAGGTGAACGGCAAGGCACTGGAGCGATGAACCGCCCTTGCTGTCTCTGCCTGGCCGGCTCCCCTCTCTCCACTGGGATTCTATGCCTCTGACCCTATTATGGGGCTGAGACACTGTCTTACTAGTGCTCCTCCATGCCATCTCCATGCCATCTCTCACTTGAGTGGGTTGAGTTACATACAGTGCCTTGCAAAGTATTCATCCCCCTTGGCATTTTTTCCTATTTTGTTGCATTACAACCTGTAATTTAAATGGATTTTCGTGTAATGGATGTACACAAAATAGTCCAAATTGGTGAAGTGAAATGAAAAAAATTACTTGCTTCAAAAATTATTTAAAAAATCAAAATGGAAAAGCGGCACGTGCATATGAATTCACCCCCTTTGTTATGAAGCCCCTAAATAAGATCTGGTGCAGAAGTCACATAATTAGTTAAATAAAGTCCACCTGTGTGCAATCTAAGTGTCACATGATCCGTTACATGATCTCAGTAAACTTACACCTGTTCTGAAAGGCCCCAGAGTCTGCAACACCACTAAGCAAGGGGCACCACAAAGCAAGTGGCACCATGAAGACCAATGAGCTCTCCAAACAGGTCAGGAACAAAGTTGTAGAGAAGTACAGATCAGGATTGGGTTCTAAAAAAATATCAGAAACTTTGAACACCCCACGGAGCACCATTAAATCCATTATTAAAAAATGGAAAGAATATGGCACCACAACAAACCTGCCAAACACGCACCAAAGACCAAAGATAACCCTGAAGGAGCTGCAAAGCTCCACAGTGGAGATTGGAGTATCTGTCCATAGGACCACTTTAAGCCGTACACTCCACAGAGCTGGGCATTATGGAGGAGTGACCAGAAAAAAAAATCAAACACAAGTGGTGTTCGCCAAAAGGCATGTGGGAGACTCCCCAAACATATGGAAGAAGGTACTCTGGCCATCAAGGTAAACGCTATGTCTGGCGCATACCCAACACCTCTCATCACCCGAGACTACCATCCCCACAGTGAGGCATGGTGGTGGCAGCATCATGCTGTGTGGATGTTTTTCATCGGCAAGGACTGGGAAACTGGTCAGAATTGAAGGAATGATGGATGGCGCTAAATACAGGGAAATTCTTGAGGGAAACCTGTTTCATACTTCCAGAGATTTGAGACTGGGACGGACATTCACCTTCCAGCAGGACAGTGGCCCTAAGCATACTGCTAAGGCAACACTTGAGTGGTTTAAGGGGAAACATTTACATGTCTTGGAATGGTCTAGTCAAAGCCCAGACCTCAATCTAATTGAGAATCTGCTGTATGACTTAAAGATTGCTGTACACCAGAGGAACCCATCCAACTTGCTGGAGCAGTTTTGCCTTGAAGAATGGGCAAAAATCCCAGTGGCTAGATGTGTCAAGCTTATAGAGACATACCCCAAGAGACTTGCAACTGTAATTACTGCAAAAGGTGGCTCTACAATGTATTAACTTTGGAGGGGTGAATAGTTATACACACTCAAGTTTTCTGTTTTTTTTTTGTCATATTTCTTCTTTGTTTAACAATAAAAATTGTTTTTCATCTTCAAAGTGGTAGGCATGTTGTGTAAATCAAATGTAATCCATTTCAATTCCAGGTTGTATGGCAACAAAATAGGAAAAATGCCAGGGGGGTGAATACTTTCGCAAGCCACTGTACGTGATCTTCCTGTACGTTTTTGTGCCCCTTCGGGATCATGCAGTGGAGGAGATTTTTGTGGGCTGTACTCAGCCTTGTCTCAGGGTAGTAAGTTGGTGGTCTGTTGATACATCTAGTGGTGTGGGGGCTGTGCTTTGGCAAAATGGGTGGGGTTATATCCTGCCTGGTTGGCCCTGTCCGGGGGTATCGTCGGACGGGGCCACAGTGCCCCCCAACCGCCCCTGTTTCAGCTTCCAGTATCTATGCTGCATTAGTCTATCTGCCGGGGGGCTAGGGTCAGTCTGTTATATCTGGTGTAATTTTTCTGTCTTATCTGGTGTCCTGTGTGAATTTAAGTAGGCTCCCTCTAATTCTCTCTCTCTTCCTCCCCACCCGGAGGACCTAAGCCCTAGGACCATGCCTCAGGACTACCTGGCCTGATGACTCCTGGTTGTCCCCAGTCGACCTGATCATGCTTCTGCTCCAGTTTGAACTGTTCTGCCTGCGGCTATGGAAATCTGACCGGTTCACCGAACATGCTACCTTGTCCCAGACCTGCTGTTTTCGATTCTCTCTCTTTCTCGCTCTCTCTACTGCACCTGCAGTCTTGACTTCTGAATGCTCTGCTTTGAAAAGCTAACTGACATTTATTCCTGAGGTACTGATCTGTTGTTGCACCCTCTACAACCACTGTGATTATTATTTGACCCTGCTGGTCATCTATGAACGTTTGAACATCTTGAAGAAAAGAACATCTTGAAGAAAAATCTGCTCTTAATTAATGGCCATGTACTCTTATAATCTCCACCTGGCACAGCAAGAAGAGGACTGGCCACCCCTCAGAGCTTAGGTTTCCTCCTAGGTTCCTGCCTTTCTAGCGAGTTTTCCCTAGCCACAGTGCCTCTAAATCTGCATTGCTTGCTGTTTGTGGTTTTAGGCTGGGATTCTGTATAGCACTTTATGACATCTACTGATGTGCAAAGGGCTTTATAAATACATTTGTTAGAAGTTGATTGAGATACAGTGCCTTCGGAAAGTATTTGTACCCCTTGACTTTTTCAACATTTGGTTGCGTTACAGCCTAAATTTAAAATAGATTAAATTGTGATTTTTATTTTTTGGGGGGGGTGTTACTGGACCGAAAACATCATGTCAAAGTTGAATTATGTTTCTCAATTTAAAAAAAAATAATTAATAAAAAATGACAAGCTGAAATGTCTTGAGTCAATTACTATTCATCCCCTTTGTTGTGACAAGCCTACACATCTTCTTAATTAACAAGTCACAGAATAAGGTGCCTGTACTCACTCTGTGGGCAATAATAGTGTTTAACATTATTTTTGAATGACTACCTCATCTCTGTACCCCACACATACAAGTATCTATAAGGTCCCTCAGTCGAGCAGTGAATTTCAAACACAGATTCAACTTTAAAGACCGGCAAGGTTTTCCAATGCCTTGCAAAAAAGGGCATCTATTAGTAGCTGGGTAAAAATGAAATATCCACTCAAGCATGGTAAAGTTATTAATTACACTTAGATGGTGTATCAATATACCCAGTCACTACAAAGATACAGGCGTCCTTCCTAACTCAGTTGCTGGAGAGGAAGGAAACCGCTCAAGGATTTCACCATGAGGCCAATGGTGACTTTAAAACTGTTACAGAGTTTAATGGTTGTAATTACTCCACAATACTAACCTAATTGACAGAGTGAAAAGAAGGAATCCTGTAGAACATACAAACGTTACAAAACATGCATCCTGTTTGCAACAAGGCATTAAAGTAATACTGCAAAAAATGTGGCAAAGCAATTCACTTTTTGTCCTGAATACAAAGTGTTATGTTTGGGGCAAATCCAATACAACACATTACTGAGAACCCCTCTCCATATTTTCAAGAATAGGGGTGGCTGCATCATGTTATGGGTATGCTTGTAATCATTAAGGAATGGGGAGTTAAGGATTAAAAAAAGACACTGGAGTTGCTTACCAAGAAGACAGTGAATGTTCCTGAGTGACCGAGTTACAGTTTTAACTTAAATCTGCTTGAAATCTATGGAAAGACCTGAAAATGGTTGTCTAGCAATGATCAACAACCAATTTGACAGAGCTTGAAAATGTTGAAAAGAACAATGGGCAAATGTTGCACAATCCATGTGTGGAAAGCTCTTAGATACTTACCCAGAAAGACTCCCAGCTGAAATAGCTGCCAAAGGTATTTCAGCACTATGGCAGTGTCCAACTAAACATATTATCTTCTCCATGCTTACACCCGACTCAAACCAAACACACCCAATTGTAATTAGAAGAGATCTGAGACAAATCAAATCTGTAGCAGATCTCTGCAAATTACAAAGTAGTGTCTAACATTGCGTGAACCCCATGGATATGACTTAACGATCTGATAATGTCGGAGACTAGAAACACGTGTGCGTTCTAATGAAGGCCAAAATGTTAACACTACTTTTAACAATTTTTCTTGATAAAGGACATGTTTTTAAACTCCAGAGTGCGAGCTGTGCCCACTTTCCTCATTTACCCATAAGAGTTAGGGCACCTCCCACAATGAGGGCCACAGCCTGCTTATCTATTCAGCAGCAGCAAGCTACCTTAAAAGGTATTGATTTAAGAGGAAGTATTATTTCCGGGGGCTAATCATCTAGACATGCTCAGGCTCCTGCAGGCAGTCATGGGGTGCGTCCGAATGTTCTTCTCTTTCTCCTAGAGTGTGTACAAATCATGGATTTGAAAGGAAATGACTAGTATATGGAAACTTCTTCTATCCCACGTCAACACTAATCCAATGCTTTTAAATGTGTGGAATTGTGGTGAACAAGTGCACACTTCAGGAGGATGGGGAGATTATTAGGACGTAATCATGGAATGTGTTAGATTGGCTTGTTAGTATTCTGTAACGGAACCTGTGACTGCAGAGAGGCATCCTCAAATCCCATTGACAAGGTTTTTCAACACAAGTGCTTGGATGACTCCTTCAAGAAATGCTGACATTACCACTTTCACACACGGACCCCCAGGGTTGAGAACTACTGCTGTAAAATACTATAGCATAGGATGTCTTTCATTTACAATGTGTAGGCTGGCATAAGTTTCTTAAAACACAACTGAGCAGCACTTCATGTGTTGATGATGTGAACAATATTTGCTGGTCTGTGGTGTGCAATGAGGAGCAACCAGACGCTGCACTTGACGCATTTATGAAACGACATTTTCCAGTTACTAATAAGCACGCACCCATTAAGAAAATGACTGTAAAAACTGTTAAATCCCCTTGGATTGATGAGGAATTGAACAATTGTATAGTTGAGAGGGATGAGGTAAAAGGTATGGCAATTAAGTCTGGCAGCACAACCGATTGGCAAACGTGCTGCAAATTAAGAAATCATGTGTCTAAACTAAATAAAAAATAAACTACACTATGAAACAAAGATAAATTATATAAAGAATGATAGTAAAAAGCTTTAGGGCACCTTAAATTAGATTTTTTGTTTTTTTTACCTTTATTTAACTAGGCAAGTAAGTTAAGACTTGGAGTAACACTAGATTGTAAACTGTCATGGTCAAAACATATTGATGCAGTAGTAGCTAAGATGGGGAGAAGTCTGTTTATAGTATAGACTTCTTAACAACACCATCAACAAGGCAGGTCCTACAGGCCCTAGTTTTGTCGCACCTGGACTACTGTTCAGTCATGTGGTCAGGTGCCACAAAAAAGGTCTTATGAAAATTGCAATTGGCTCAGAACAGGGCAGCACTGCTGGCCCTTGGATGTACACAGAGAGCTAATATTAATAATATGCATGTCAATCTCTCCTGGCTGATAGTGGAGGAGAGATTGACTTCATCACTACTTTTATTTATGAGAGGTATTGACATGTTGAATGCACTGAGCTGTCTGTCTAATCTACTGGCACACAGCTCAGACACCCATGCATACCCCACAAGACATGCCACAAGAGGTCTCTTCACAGTCCCCAAGTCCAGAACAGACTATGGGAGGCACACAGTAATACATAGAGCCATGACTACATGGAACTCTATTCCACATCAAGTAACTGACACAAGCAGTAAAATTTGATTTAAAAAACAGATTAAAAAATACCTTATGGAACAGCGGGGACTGTGAAGCAACACAAACATTAGCACAGACACACGCATACACACACACACACACACACACACACACACACACACACACACACACACACACACACACACACACACACACACACACACACACACACACACACACACACACACACACACATAATATAACATACGCACTAAACATACACATGGATTTAGTACTGTAGATATGTGGTAGTGGTGGAGTAGGGGCCTGAGGGCACACAGAGTATTGTGAAATCTGGGAATGTATTGTAATGTTTAAAAATGGTATAAACTGCCTTAATTTTGCTGGACCCCAGGAAGAGTAGAGGGATCCATAATAACTACAAATACTTTGAGTCAGGTGCTGGTGAATGCACCCCATGGCTCACACACCCTATCAAACATAAAATAAGACATACGCTGCAGAATACACACCATTGAACACAGATTGCTGAGCACAGGATACTTACAGCTGCTAAGGACATTTAAATACCAAATTTCAGGGCCCCATGAACTGAACACCATGGGTTCAGTTCTTATAACCCTGGTGTGATATGGGGCCATCTAGTGGTGTAGCGTATCCAATTATTTTGTTTTGTTTTGATTATTATTTACCCCATTTTCTCCCATTGCTTGTTATGACCTTGTATCATTGCTGCAAATCCTTAATGGGCTCGGGAGAGGCGAAGGTCAAGACATGCGTCCTCCAAAACATGACCCGCCTGGCCGCCAACTTCTTAACACAGATTTTTTTAGCGTGTTAATTAAATTGACGCACAGGTGTGTCAATATACTCTTAAGGATTATTAAAACAGTTACAGATTTTAATGGCTGTGATAGGAGAAAACTGAGGGTGGATCAACAACATTGTAGTTACTCCACAAAACTAACCTAATTGACAGAGTGAAAAGAAGAAAGCCTGTACAGAATAAAAACACTAAAGTAAAATTGCTAAAATGTTGGCTAAGAAATTAACTTTATGTCCTTAATAGAAAGCATTATACTTGGGGCAAATCCAAAACAACACATCACTGAGTAGCACTCTTCATATTTTCAAGCATGGTGCTGGTTGCATCATGTTATGGGTATGCTTGTCATCGGCAAAGCCGAGGGAGTTTTTGTGGATAGAAAAAAAACAGGAATAGAGCTAAGCACAGGAAACATTCTAGAGGAAAACCTGGTTCAGTCTGCTTCCCAACAGATACTGGGAGACAAATTCACCTTTCAGCAGGACAATAACCTAAAACCTAAAAGACAAACTATACACTGGAGTTGCTTACCAACACAACATTGAATGTTCCTGAGTGACCTAGTTACAGTTTTGACTTAAATACGTTTGAAAATATATGGCCCGATTTGAAAATGTTTGTCTAGCAATGATCAACAACCAATTTGGCCTTGAAGAAATAAAATAATAATCATATGCAAATATTGTACAATCCAGGTGTGCAAAGCTCTTAGAGAGCTGTAATCCCTGCCAAAGGTGATTCTAACATGTATTGACTCATGGTTGTGCAGTGGCGATTTTAGCATGTAAATCTTAGTGGAGCAAATGCAAAAACATTTTTTTAGATGCATACCACAAATAAACTACACAACACTAAACAATACATTAATTGCAGTATAATGGTGACAAACGGTGCCGACAAACTGTTAGGGCCTACATAAAGCTATCCCAACAGCATTCCCAAACCTTACCACTGCTACACCTGGCTATTAGCGGAGTCTTGTCTGGCAGCGACGAGCGTAGAAGAGGCAATCTGTAATTTCAATTAAAACATTAACAAGCGAGCTAGGACGGACATAGTCAATATTTGTTCAGCACTTTTGAAATGTACAGCGACAGAATTCAGAACATGGGCCGTTACAGTATTCTCCCCTGTACACCAAGTCAGAACTGTAAGATAAATAAAGTGGGAATATAAGCAGACATGGAAAGCTCTTACAGTATTCGATGATGGCATTTATCTAAAACAAGTTATAGGCTAAATGTGCAGAACAGTAGGCTAAGTTAGGAGGTGAAAAGAGAGACATTTTTTAGGGTGAGGCACATGAGATACTAACTCACTCCACAACATATGACTTTTTTAGCTACATACAATACATTTTTGAACTCACCTTGTTGTGCTGTGCTCACTTGAATAGAAAGATAGCGCAGCAGTCCTTCTTGTGGGCTCTAGAAAGAGTTGGATGACGGTTAAAAATAATTTTCCATATTTTCCCAGTCGGAGTTAGTTTTATCCGAGTTCTCAGTTGTCTTGAACTCACTGAAGTCTGAGATTTCCCAGATTTGAGTTTCCAGTTGTTTTAAACACGGCAGAAGTCATGCTGGATCGACAGCATGGCCAATATATTAAATTGATTTTGGACCATGGAGTTACCCCCTTTTTCGTGATATCCAATTAGTAGTTACGATCTTGTCTCATCGCTGCATTTCCCATACGGACTCGGCGACGGTCGAGAGCCAAGCCACACTGCTTCTTGATACACTGCTCGCTTAACCCGGAATCCAGCTGCACCAATGTGATGGAGGAAACACTGTCGAACTGATGACCGAATTCGATTGATCGGAACGCCACAAGGAGTCGCTAGAGCACGATGAGACAAGGACATCCCGGCCGGCCAAACCCTCCCCTAAACCGGACGACGCTGGGCCAATTGTGCGCCGTCCCATGGGTCTCCCGAACACGGCCGGCTGTGACACAGCCTGGGATCGAACCCGGGGCTGCAGTACTAGCATAAGTGCATTAGTCAAAAATAGCATTATAAATATTCACTTACCTTTGATGATCTTCATCAGAATGCACTCCCAGGAATCACAGTTCCACAATGTTTGTTTTGTTCGATAATGTACATGATTTATGTCCAAATAGCTTCTTTTGTGAGGGCGTTTGGTAAACAAATCCAAAAGCGCTTTCAGGTCCAGTCGGACGAAAAGTTCAAAAGGTTGTATTACAGGTTGAAGAAACTTGTCAAACTAAGTATAGAATCAATCTTTAGGATGTTTTTATCATAAATGTTCAATAATGTTCCAACCGGAGAATTCCATCTTTAGAAAAGCAATGGAAAGAGAGCTACCTCTCATGTGAATGCGCGTGACTGAGAACGAGGCTGCTGACAGACCCCTTAGTCAAACAGCTCTCATCCGGCCCCCCTTCACAGGAGCAGCCTGAAACAACATTCTAAAGATGGTTGACATCTAGTGGAAGCCTTAGGAAGTGCAAAATAACACATATCCCACTGTGTATTCGATAGGGGCTGAGTTCAAAAACTACAAACCTCAGATTTCTCACTTCCTGTTTGGATTTTTTCTCAGGTTTTTACCTGCCATATGAGTTCTGTTATACTCACAGACATCATTCAAACAGTTTTAGAAACTTCAGAGTTTTCAATCCAGTGCTAATAATAATATGCATATATTAGCATCTGGGACTGAGTAGGAGGTAGTTTACTCTGGGCAAGCTATTCATCCAAAAGTGAAAATGCTGCCCCCTGTCCCAAATAAGATAAGTCCACGCAAGTTGATTCAACTGTCTTCTGACTGTAATTAGAGTGATGTTGATGTTGTGCCGTGATGCCAGCAGTTGTGCCGTGATGCCTTTGCTGATCGCTCATCATCTACAAAACAATTATCTGGTAATGCCAATATGGAAGACTATCAAATGCTTCTCAAAGATGCCCCCTGGTGGTTGAACTAGCAATAACTTGCATTAACAGAAAACATGGTTGATAAATAGATGAGGTGCCACAGGATGCTGCAGCAGACCGCAAGGTGTATCGCAGTATGACGCAACTTTTAAAGGAGGAACCACTGTATGTTCACATTTTACCAACATACTCACATACCCAAGCTGTGTTCGAATACCTATACTAATATACTGTATACTACATACTTAACGAGGATATACTACATACTATATGCTATTAGTTCATTTTAGTATACTGTAAACGAATAGTAACCTTTCAGTTGAGCTGTGCATGTCTACCAGAAGTTGATGCTGTTGCTATGCAGCCTCTTGCTAGCATAACAAAATACTAGTTCAACATTTAACAAATTTGAGTGTTTGGAAATTCAGACTGTTCAGAGCGAACACTGCCCTCTCTGGCCAAGGAGCAGGGTTTTATCCGAGCGTTCTGACCTCACAAAGGCAGTCAACCACCCAAGACTTTCAGACACAAATAAGAGAACACCTCTGACCATTTTACTCACCCTAGCAGACTTGGTTAGGCTTTTTTCATGTTATCCAAAGCATTGGTGACTAACTGTGCTGGCAACAATTTAATTACTCCCCCCCCCCCCCCAATTGTTGGAAAAATGACTTGTGTCATGCACAAAGTAGATGTCCTAACCGTCTTGCCAAAACTATAGATTGTTAACAAGAAATTTGTGGAGTAGTTGAAAAACAAGTTTTAATGACTCCAACATAAGTGTATGTAAACTTCTGACTTTAACTCTATATTCAATGTATTAGTAGCCGACTAACGTTAGGTAGCTAGCTAACATGTATTACCGGTTAATACTGCTCTAATGATATGCTTTGAGGTTCATAAGGATAACGTAACTAACAAACTGTCTGCCAATATAATGTATAATGTAACTTATTTGAAAAGTTATTACTTAATAACATTGCTCAAACTTTTCTTAACATTTGTCATAATTAATTAAATTCATGAATTTGTATCTTAAGAAAAATAAGCACACTACATACTCAATTTACTTCACAAATATTACAGTTAGTGTGTTTATGCTGAGTGAAATACTAATCTTGGTTTTATTGGTTTTCCTTTTCTATTGACAGAACGTTAACATCAAAATGCTGATTTATTGAGCTTTTGATTGTCTTTCATGTCATTGTGCCAATTCACTATAGCATCTCTGAATTCTTTATTAGATTGTAATTTTCCGTCAGCAGGGAAATGCTGCCCAATTTTATCCATGATTTTTTTTAAATCCCACATTCGAGCCGAATTGGTAGAATGCTCTTTTAGTGCCTCTATGGCTTTGCTAAATGTTTTCCTCTTGTATGATGGTTATTTCTGCTCCTTTCTTAACAATGTCCAGTTTAGATTTCCTCTCTCACGGTTTTAATATGTGCCAATTGAAAAAAATAATCAAAGGTAGTGATAACTACTCTCCAGGGAAGTGGGTATGGTATTTGTGCCTTTTAATTGGTCACGACACCTGATACCTTGTATTAGAACCAATACTGAAGCTCTGCCAATTTACTACTGGAGAATATGGGAGACCTAATGTCTTATACCACTATCATGTGTTGACAACACACATTACCAAAATATGGTCAATCGTTTGTCCATAATGTAAATCTCTCATCAATACACACACACTCAGGAAACAAAAACAAACACACCAAACAAACAGTTATTTGGTTAGGAGCATCTTCCTTTCTTTTAATTTAAAATGAGTAATTTCGTCTCCATCAAAAAAAAATAGATTTATTCTATGTAATTTAAAATATTGTACCCACATGGTAGTTCCTATGTACATTTCCGTGTAGAGTTTAAATTTATAGCTGGTTTCCCAAAAATAAACAACTATTTTATCAGTGCACTGACTAATTCATTTTCTTTTACGATGTTTATTATTATTATTATTATTATTATTATTATTATTATCTTTTACTGCAGGTGTCACACCCTGATTTGTTTCAGCTGTCTTTGTGCTTGTCTCCCCTCCACCATGATCTTTTCCTAGGCTCAGTTTTCTAGCCCTGCCAGTTCCTGACCTGTTCTGCCTGCCCTGACACTGAGCCTGCCTGACCATTCAGCGTGCCCTGACCTTGAGCCTGCCTGCCCCATTGTACCTTTCGGACTCTGACATGGTTAATGAACTTCTGCCTGTCCTCGACCTGCCTGTTGCCTGCCCCTTGTATTTTAATAAATATTAGACACTCAAACCATCTGCCACCTGTGTCTGCATCTGGGTCTCGCCCTGTATCGTTATAGTACAAACTGGCCATGACTGGCCCAGCAGACTCGGACCGGTTCCGCAATGCTGTCTCCCTGCAGGGAGTCACCATTGAAGAACATGAGTAGCTACTTCAGAGCCTTATGGAAGGTCTCCATACACTGTCGAGATGCCCTGACCATGGTTTCAAGACATTCCTAGAGCATGTTCAGCAAGGCTCGCGCCACCTCCCTCTGCATCGTCCCTACGATTGCGCTACTGATCTCCTCATGGGCACAACACCGCCTCGTGGGCGGCTATGTTCCCTGTCTGGCCCTGAGACCAAGGCCATGGAGGAGTACATTGAGGACTCTCTGGCTGCTCGGCACAGTCGTCCTTCTGCGTCCCCTGCCGGCGCAGGGTTCTTCTTTGTGGAAAGAAAGGACAAGACCTTGCGTCCATGTATCGACTACCGAGGCATCATGGCGAAGAATCGCTACCCTCTACCACTCCTCTCCTCGGCTTTCGAACCTATCCAGGGGGAATCCATCTCTTCCAAGTTGAACCTTCGGAATATCTACCAAATGCGAAGAAGACGAGTGGAAGATGGCCTTCAACACAGCTAGTGAACATTATGAGTACCTGGTCATGCCGTTTGGACTCACCAAAGCTTCCGCAATGTTCCAGGCCCTGGTCAACGATGTGCTCCGTGACATGTTGAATAGATTTGTGTTCTCAACGACATCCTTGTTTTCTCCAGTTCTGCTCAAGAACACGTCCTCTATGTACGACAAGTCCTTCAGCACCTCCTAGAGAACCAGTTGTTTGTGAAAGCTGAGAAGTGTGAATTCCACCGCTCCACTATCTCCTTTCTGGGATACGTCATCGCTGAAGGGAGTGTTCAGATAGATCCTGAAAAGGTGAGGGCGGTGGGGGATTGGCCCCAATCCACATCCAGAGTGCAGCTGCAATATTTCCTGGGATTTGCTCATTTCTACAGTCTCTTCATTCGGGACTACAGCACCCTGGCGGCTCCCCTCTCAGCACTCACTTCTCTCAAAGTACCGTTCACATGGTCTCCAGCTGCTGACAGGGCGTTTTTGGACCTCAAGCGTCAGTTTACTACAGCCCCCATCCGGATCTGTCCCATCAGTTCGTGGTTGAGATCGATGCTTCTAACGTTTGAGTGGGGGCCGTCCTGTCCCAGCGGTCTGCCCAGGACCAAAAGCTGCATCCTTGTGCCTTCCTGTCCCTTCCTGTCAAACCGAATGTTTGTCCCTGATTCGGACCCAATCTCAGGTCCTGGAATGGGCTCATTCCATCAAGCTCACCTGCCATCCCGGCTCCCGTCGAACCCTGGCATTCCTCCGACAACAGTTCTGGTGGCTCAGTATGGTTCCTGACATCTCAGGATTCTTCACCGCATGCACGGTGTGTGCTCAGAATAAGACTCCGCAGCAAGCTCCGGCTGGCCTCCTTCAGCCACTGCCTGTTCCTCATCGTCCCTGGTCACATATATCCCTGGATTTTGTCACTTGGCTTCCTTCGTCTGATGGCAACACCACTATCCTAACAGTAGTGGATAGGTTCTCTAAAGCCGCCCATTTCATCCCTCTCCCCAAGTTACCTTCAGCCAAGGAGATGGCCCAGCATGTCTTCCGAATCCATGGACTCCCTGTCGACATTGTCTCTGATCGTGATCCTCAATTCTTGTCCCGATTCTGGAAGGCGCTCTGCATCCTCATTGGGTCGCCTGCCAGCCTGTCCTCTGGGTTTCATCCCCAGTCCAACGGCCAGTTGGAGCGTGCCAATCAAGACCTGGAGACTGCGTTTAGGTGCCTCGTCTCGACCAACCCTGCCACCTAGAGCAAGCAACTTGTATGGGTGGAGTACGCCCAGAACACTCTTCCCTGCTCGGCCACTGGGCTCTCGCCTTTTGAGTGCTCCATGGGTTATCAGCCCGCTCTTCCTAGAGCAAGAAGAAGAGGTCAACATACCCTTGGCCCAGATGTTCGTCCGCCTCCAGGTATCGTCGACAAGAGGACCACCGGACTCAGGCGCCCCTCTATCGTTTCGGGCAGGGGTTTCCAGTACCTGGTTGGCTGGGAGGCATATGGCCCAAGCTGCTGGATCCCCGCTAAGGACATTCTGAACCTGGCCCTCATCGACGAGTTCCACTGCCGGCCCCCCCGGTCAACCAGGTATACACCCACTGTCTGTTGCCAGGTCTTGTCTTGTCAAGCCCACCAGCATGGTTTTTGCGTTCCTGTTTTTCCTAGAATCTATTTTCTAGCCCACCCGGTTTCCGACCGGTTCTGCCTATCCTGACCTCGAGCCTGGCTGCCCCCCTATCAGACACTGACCTGGTTAAAAAACTTCTGCCTGTCCTCAACCTGCCTATTGCCTGCCCCTTGTATTTTAATAAATATCAGAGACTCTAATCAGAAATAGCTCAGGATTGTGCCCAGGGATCACATAACTCATAACCATGTCATATCATCCCATGGCTGCTTTTCCGCTTCAACAGTGAAACACAACCTCTGCTCCGACCAGGATACTTATATTTCAACAAAAAGATCCCAATTGGAGATGTCCCTGCTCTTAAACTGTCACCCTATAATTATTTATTTAATTAAAGATGTCTGTTTTATAAGATTTCCTAATGAAAGATTCTAGGACTGCCCCTAATCAGAAATGACTCTGCTTCAACAAAGTGTCTAACTAGGGGTGTCTTCTGCTCCAACAAAATACCTAATGTGCACAACCTGTTTCTAGAATAGTATTTTCTATGACGTTTAAAAGAATCAGTCTCACTCTTAATTTATTGTGTCTGTTCAGAATGACATATCCACTCACTGGTCCAAGGTGGGTCCCTTTTCTGCTCCAGTTAGTCGGAGTGTGGGGCTCCCTGCCACGTTTAACACAGCAGCCTGCACACAGTTAACCTCAGTCTCCCTGGGAGCAATCAGCAAGCGGAGGTAGCATCCCAACCTTGTCGCCAAATTGTCCGAGAAAATCTATAGGAAGAGAGACTGCATATTCTTTCAAACAACATTTTTATAAGATTTGCAAAAATGAAGCCATGAACCATCACCAAGAATGGTTCAGAGTTGACAAACTCTGGGTCTCTGCTTTTATAGAAAAAGTACAACGTATTTAGTTTACGTGGCAGTTTAGCTGATGTGTGGAAACAGGGGCGGAACATAGTGTAAAAGGTGATTGGTTTGTCTGTGCAGATAGCCCGAGGTTGATAGCACGAGGGCTCAACCATATAGCTGTGTTTTGTCACAGATCACACTATAATGTGCTGCTTCCAGCAAGGTTCCACACAGCTGACTTCCTGCAGATAGTAATGTCTCACATGCTGCGATCACACCTAAACGGATCTTAGCTATAAGCCCAGTCTTATGACTAAGTCACACAAATACGAGTTTGTATCAGGTTAGAAAAGACACTAGCATATAAGAGACTATTCTTTAAGCAGTAAAACACGGATAGCATGACTAATTATGTAATTTTCCACGACAACAGAGAGATCCTTGATGAAAACCTGCTCCAGAGCACTCAGGACCTCAGACTGGGTTTGAAGGTTCAAATTCCAACCAGACAACAACCCTAAGTACACAGCCAAGACAACACAGGAGTGGCTTTGGGACAAGTCTCTGAATGTCCTAGAGTGTCCCAGCCAGAGCCCAAACCTCTTTGGAGAGATCTAAAAATAGCTGTGCAGCAAAGCTCCCATCCAACCTGACAGAGTTTGAGAGGATCTGTAGGATCTTTCTGCATTATTGGGAAGGGCCCATAAGTAAGCATTTCACTGTTTGGTCCCCACCTGCTGTTTACGAAGCATGTGACAATAAAAATGTGATTACATTCATGATGAGAAAACTAACTGGAACTAGCTCGCTAGCTAGCCAAGTTGCATCGACTACAGCTCAGCATTTAACACCATTGTACCCTCCAAACTCGTCATCAAGCTCGAGACCCTGGGTCTCGACCCCGCCCTGTGCAACTGGGTCCTGGACTTCCTGAAGGGCCGCCCCCAGGTGGTGAGGGTAGGTGACAACATCTCCACCCCGCTGATCCTCAAAACTAGGGCCCCACGAGGGTGCGTTCTCAGCCCTCTCCTGTACTCCCTGTTCACCCATGACTGCGTGGCCATGCACGCCTCCAACCCAATCATCAAGTTTGCAGATGACACTACAGTGGTAGGCTTGATTACCAACAACGACGAGACGGCCTACAGGAAGGAGGTGAGGTCCCTCGGAGTGTGGTGTCAGGACTTTTACAGATGCACAATCGAGAGTATCCTGTCGGGCTGTATCACCGCCTGGTACGGCAACTGCTCCGCCCACAACCGTAAGGCTCTCCAGAGGGTAGTGAGGTCTGCACAACGCATTACCGGGGGCAAAATACCTGCCCTCCAGGACACCTACAGCATCCGATGTCACAGGAAGGCCAAAAAGATCATCAAGGACAACAACCACGCGAGCCACTGCCTGTTCACCCCGCTATCATCCAGAAGGCGAGGTCAATACAGGTGCATCAAAGCTGGGACCGAGAGACTGAAAAACAGCTTCTCTCTCAAGGCCATCAGATCATATGTACACTTTAACTATGACAGACAAAATGAGGGGAAAAAATCCAGAAAATCACATTGTAGGATTTTTTATGAATTTATTTGCAAATTATTGTGGTATATAAGTATTTGGTAGTTGGTGAACCAGGCGAGGCAGCCATTTGAGAAACCAAGGCTGTTGAGTCTGCCGATAAGAATGTGGTGATTGACAAAGTCTAAATCCTTGGCCAGGTTGATGAATACAGCTGCACAGTATTGTCGCTTGTCGAAGGTGGTTATGATATCGTTTAGCGTGGCTGAGGTGCACCCATGACCAACTCGGAGACCAGATTGCATAGCGGAGGAGGTACGGTGGGATTCGAAATGGTCGATGATCTGTTTGTTAACTTGGCTTTCAAAGACCTTAGAATGGCATGGTAGGATAGATATAGGTCTGTAGCAGTTTGGATCTATATCTGATGACGAGGACCCCATCCCTGATCTTAGGGCTAAGGCTTTGAACTAATGGTCCACTCAAATTGTAAGAAATGTCCCAAGGAAGGTAGATGTTCTTGGTGTTATAAGGTAGTAGTTTTGGAATTGTTAGCTAGATTACTTGTTGGTTATTACTGCATTGTCGGAACTAGAAGCACAAGCATTTCGCTACACTCGCATTAACATCTGCTAACCATGTGTATGTGACAAATAAAATTGGATTTGATTTGTTAGAAATCAATGAATGGTAAGGATGGACATTTTTAACCATTCTGACCCCTACCCTTGTGCATTTGCTGTAAGGAAGCTTGTGTGTGATTTTATTTTTTGTTTCATTTTCTGTTCCAGATTGACTGTGTTTGGATAAGAAAGGGCTAAAACTCAGAAACCCCCCAAAAAGTTGTTAATAATGGATGAAATATCAGGCACAAACTTTGTTTGTTTAAATGTATGTTTACCAATAATCATGTAATGCTTGTACCCTTACATTTTTGTGGAAGAAGATTAGCTTCTTGAGAGGGAAATGTCAGGGAAAAATGACATACTTACCTGATTTGTTTGATATTAATAGTAAACGGTTATATATTTAACTAAGAGTAAGGCTGGCCTGCTCATGCTGAGTTTTTATGGTGTCCACTCTAGCTTCCTGCAGTTAGTCTGGGCGTCTGGTTAGGGAAATGGGTTTTGCTAAGGATAGCTTGAGCTGACAATGACTAGGTGCTAAAAATCTAAAAGCTGGCATTCTATAGACAAGATGTGGTGTGTGTGACCCAAGATAGAGAGAGCCTGGAAGAGTTTAGAACAATGTCTCATTGTGTCATCTTCCTGGAATCTGGGAAACTAAACCGGATTGGAAGTGAAACAACATCCCGTGCAGATAACCAGGAGATGGACCAAGGTGGCATATGGGAATGGTAGAAATGACTTACTGAGCATTTAGTGCCTATATAAGATCTGTTAAGCTCTCGGCAACACAATTTAAGAGTGTGCGGTCGACGGTTTCACTATTGCAATAATTAATCGATGTTAAATAAAGATGATTGTTTGAAAAATTGTCCAAGTCTCTCTCAGTCCTGAAATTTCCACTACACAAACCAACGGGGTCTGACAATCTAGATGGAAAATTACTGAGGATAATAGCAGACGATATTGCCACTCCTATTTGCCACATCTTCATTTTAAGCCTACTAGATAGTGTGTGCCCTCAGGCCTGGAGGGAAGCAAAAGTCATTCCGCTACTGAAGAACAGTAAAGCCCCCCTTTACTGGCTCAAATAGACAACAAATCAGCCTGTTACCTACCCTTTGTAAACCTTTTGAAAAAATGGTGTTTCACCAGATCCAATGCTATTTTACAGTAAACAAATTGACAACAGACTTTCAGCATGCTTATAGGGAAGGACATTCAACAAGCACAACACTTACACAAATGACTGATTGGCTGAGAGACATGAATGATAAAAATATTGTGGGGGCTGTTTTGTTAGACTTCAGTGGGGGATTTTGATATTATCAATCATAGTCTGTAGCTGGAAATATGTATGTGTTGTGGCTTTACACCCCCTGCACTTTTGTGAACAAAGAGTTACCTGTCTAACAGAACACAGACGGTGTTCTTTAATTGAAGCCTCTCCAACACAATCCAGGGAGAATCAGGAATATCCCAGGGCAGCTGTTTAGGCCCCTTACTTTTTAAATGTTCACTAATGACATGCCAGTGTGTCTATGTATGTGGATGACTCAACACTATACACGTCAGCTACTACAGCGACTGAAATGACTGCAACACTTAAAGAGTTGCAGTTAGTTTCAGAATGGGTGGCAAGGAATAAGTCAGTCCTAAATATTTAAAAAACTAAATGCATTGTATTTCAGACAAATCATTCACTAAACCTCAACTAAATATTGTAATGAATAATGTGGAAATTCAGCAAGTTGAGGTGAGTAAACTGCTTGGAGTAACCCTGGATTGTAAACTTTCATGGTCAAAACATATTGATACAACAGTAACTAAGTCTGTCCATAATAAAGCGCTGCTATTCCTTCTTAAC
Source organism: Oncorhynchus nerka (assembly GCF_034236695.1). Taxonomy (NCBI): domain Eukaryota; kingdom Metazoa; phylum Chordata; class Actinopteri; order Salmoniformes; family Salmonidae; genus Oncorhynchus; species Oncorhynchus nerka. The sequence goes on along the minus strand of NC_088415.1, from coordinate 48,029,945 downwards.
AACACCATCAACAAGGCAGGTCCTACAGGCCCTAGGTTTGTCACACCTGGACTACTGTTCAGTAGTGTGGTCAGGTGCCACAAAGAGGGACAATTACAACTGGCTCAGAACAGGGCAGCAGGGCTGGCCCTTAAAAGTACACAGGGAGCAAACATTAATGATATGCATGTCAATCTCTCATGGCTCAAAGTGGAGGAGAGATTGACTTCATCACTACTTGTTTTTGTAAGAAGTGTTGACAAGCTGAATGTACTGAGCTGTGTGTTTATACTACTAGCACACAGCTCAGACACCCATGCATACCCCACAAGACATGCCACCAGAGGTCTCCTCACAGTCCCCAAGTCCAGAACAGACTATGGGAGGCACACAGTACTACATAGAGCCATGACTACATGGAACTGTATTCCATATCAGGTAACTGACGCAAGCAGTAGAATCAGATTTGTAAAAACACGTAGAAATTCTACTTATGGAACAGCAGGTAATGTGAAGAGACACACACACAGGGAAAGACACTCGCACACAAGTGCTAGCAGACACACTCTACACACACGTACATTGTAATATTGTTGTATGGTGTGTTATACATTTTGTATTGTAGATATATAGTGCTGTAATGTTATATGATGTACTGCTTTATCTTTTGTTTGATATGTAATGTAAGTGCATAAATGTGTTTGGACCCCAGGAAGAGTAAAATAGAGCAGCTAATGGGGATCCCTAATATATACAAATACAAAACTTGTAAAACCATTGCAGTAGAACGTTTAAGACCTTCCCTTCATACACTTACACATATGCTTCATTACACAATTTCATTTATGGATTCTGGCAAAGACATTTCAGCTGGAGCTTTTGTTGCGAGTGGCAAGTTATTGACAGATCGGTATCTCAATGGGTATTTTGTTGAAATTATTATAGATTCCGTGGTGTGCAGACTGCCACAATCAACCTGGTACTGCAAATAAACAATTTTGGACAAGCCTGAATCAATTACGGGCACGATTGACCCTCCCGGCACTCATTCTTCTGGCATCTCTTCATTTTCTTCTTCAGATAATGTTTCAGTTCTTCCTCCCAATGGCACATGTTCAAAGTGGATGACCATTGATTATCCCCCAGATTTTGAAATCGGGACATTATCTGATTTTCCCAAGCAGAAAAATCTTTCACCTGAGCCGCCACTGTCCTTAACGGTCTATTATGTCTTGTCGTACACCAGCAGCATGAGAGAAGTTTGTACAGGATCTCTCTCTATGCTCACTCCACGTGGACTCATGTCACACTCCTGAGAGAAAAGGCAGTTGATAGCTTTGACTGGATGCTGTGCACAGGTTGCTGGCTCGGACTCCGGAAGGACAGGAACGCCATTGTTGCCATTATTTCAACCAGTCAGAGGGGGTGAGGCTACTACATTTGCACACACTGTATATAGATGTTTTTTTCTATTGTGTTATTGACTGTACGTTTGTTTATTCCATGTGTAACTCTGTGTTGTTGTTTGTGTTGCACTGCTTTGCTCTATCTTGGCCAGGTCGCAGTTGTAAATGAGAACTTGTTCTCAACTGGTCTACCTGGTTAAATAAAGGTGAAATAACAAAAATAAAAAAGTGTAATTAGCATCCTTCTTTTTTACAATTATTTCAATTTGTGGGAAGCTGCAGTTTTGCAAATTGTTATTTATTTTTCTTTGATATGGTGCAAAAATCTATTATGCTGTTCAGATTGTATTCATTTTGAATCGCTAGATTTATATGCACTTTAAATGCAAAGTTATACTTTATTAAATGCAAATGTTTAATAGCATTATTTTTCATAACAAACAAATGCATTTTTAAATACATTGTGGTTAAGGTAGAGTATTGTAGCGACCCGCACAGACAGCTGTGTGTTATGTGCTAGGCTAGGAGGTGGTTGTGTTGTACTGACCAGTACCCGGTGTTCGCGGGGTCCGACATGTCAATCAACCTGCTATCTGCCAATCACGGGAATGCCTGGAATGTTCTGATGCCGGGCATCCTGGTGGTTGGCGGAGTGGCGTGGAGGGGGGTTGGGCATTGGAAGTTAAGACCAGGTTCAGCCTTTGTTCTCTCTCTCTTACGTCTGGGCTTCACAAGAGAAGGTCACGATTGGCTTGTGGGTTATCTGTCATCTATTTGGCGTGTGCTACGGCCCAAACAGTAGCCTGTGTAAAGTTGGTTCAATAAACCGTCAATTCGCAAACTCAAGCCTCTGTCTGGACAATTGTTCATTTATGATCTAGTCAGGTCATTACAGTATGATTTCATTTAATAATTTAATTATAATTGTTTTAACACTAATCATAGTCAAACTATCGCAAACTGTTTGATTTGAAAAAATACTAAACATATATTTTTTAAAGAGCCGTTTGGGAGCCAAAAGAGCGGGCTGTTTTTGGAGAGCTGAGCCAAATGAGCCTGCTCACTGAAAAAATCCGGAATGCCCATCACTACCGTGAAGTGCACATGTGCAATAACTCAATTCGCTCGTCCACTTCTTGTAAACAACGCCATTTTTTTTCTTTGGCAAAGGGTCACGTATACAGAACATAATGCACTCTGTTCGTAACATATTTTAGATTTGGGAACAAAAACATTTATTCAGATCGGACTTTTCTTCAATAAGAAAATCAGCAGAACGTTCGTCAGCCCAGTTCAATCTCGCGCCTTCTTCTCTAACTGCCGGACACTGGGCTTCCTCTCCTTACCATATTTGGTGGTGAGTGGAACCGGATGCTTCAGCTTTATACATTCGGTGAAACATCTGGCTCACGTAACCATCCACTGCGCCATAACCTACGCTCGTGAACTTTGAGCAACGTTAGCGTTATTCTTGACCACTACAACGGCAGCCATTTCCGAAAAAGGTAAGACGAGCAAGGTTTACAGTACTATAAAACAGGCATATGTGTGCCTCTGTTGTTAGCAAGCAACTGCTCCTCACGACGCAGCAGAACGTAAACACTGGACGCTTCGCTCGGGCCGTCGTAACGTGCTACGTTATTTCATCCCCACGGCGTAGATCGCTGGCTTTGGCTCGCTGTGCGTTAACTGTGAAGCTCAGTTTAAAATGAAATGTCAGTGTATGGATCCGCTAATTTAGTGAACTATCCAGCTAGTGCGCCATAGCCATAGTACAACAAGTATCTCTATGCCTTGTTTGGGCCTGGCTTGACATGCTAAACTTAGCCACCCAACTAGCTTCTTATACCATGAATAATGTTGTAGCTACAGCACAAAAACTGCAATGAGAAGAACTAACGTTATATGTAACATCTAGTTGGTTCAATAGCGTTGATTCCAAATGTCTTAGTTTGTTGGTCAGTCCCTCTACATAATATTCATCCCTAACTACTTAGTAGGCATGTACATATTTCCCTTTTCAAGACGATTCTGGCTCAGCCAATTCAAGTTTCATCAAATGTTATTTGTCACATACACATTGTTAGCAGATGGTAATGCGAGTGTAGCGAAATGCTTGTGCTTCTAGTTATGACTGCAGTAATATCTAACAAGTAATCCAACAACTACCTAATACACAAATACTAAGGGGTGAATGAGAATATGTACATATATGGATGAGCGATGGCTGTATAAAATACAGTATATACATATGAGTAATGTAAGATATGTAAATATTATTTAAAGTGTCATTGTTTCAAGTGACTAGTGACCCGTTTATTAAAGTGGCCAATGATTGGGCCTCAATGTAGGCAACAGCCTCTTGAGTTGGTGATTGCTGTTTAGCAGTCTGATGGCCTTAAGATTGAAGCTGTTTTTCAGTCTCTCGGTCCCAGCTTTGATGCACCTGTACTGACCTCGCGTTCTTGGTGATAGCGGAGTGAACAGGCAGTGGCTTGGGTGGTTGTTGTCCTTGATGATCCTTTTGGCCTTCCTGTGACGTTGGGTCCTGTAGGTGTCATGGAGGGCAGTTAGTTTGCCTCCGGTGACGCATTGTGGTTGAGGTCAGAGCAATCCAGTCAAGTTCTTCCACACCGATCTCGACCAATAATTTCTCTATGGACCTTGCTATGTCCACGAGGGCATTGTCTTGCTGAAACAGGAAAGGGCCTCCCCCAAAAAGTTGAAAGCACAGAATTGTCTAGAATGTCATTGTATGCTGTAGTGTTAAGTGACATCCTATGACAGTGCCACGTTGATAGTCACTGAGCTCTTCAGTATGGGCCATTCTACTGCCAATGTTTGTCTATGGAGATTGCATGGCTGTGTGTTTAGTTGATTTTTTTACACCTGTCAGCAATGGGTGTGGCTGAAATAGCCAAATCTGCTAATTTGAAGCGGTGTCCACATTCTTTTGTGTGTGTGTCTACAGTGCATTCAGATAGTATTCACACCCCTTCCCTTTTTCCACATTTTTTTTTACGTTACAGCCGTACATGTTGACCGGACTGCACACGTTGAGTGTGCGAGCGTAGTAAAATAAATGTCCACAAACATGTCATGCAATCATTGCACCCACACTGCGTGCAAGCGTCTGCATAGTCAGGTGCTAAAATAGAACTTGGCAAGTCCTGCCTCTCCCATCTCCTCATTGACACGTGGGTTTTTAGGAGCATATACCATCTCCTCATTGGTTTTTAGGAGCATATACCCACATGGGTGAATGAAAGATGAACTGATGTCCACACTCCAGTCGGTGGTGAGAATGCACCTTAAAGTTGGTTGCAAACCGCAATTTAAAGTCAGAAGCCTGAAGGAGGAGAAATTACTAGAAACTTAACTTTTACCCTTTTATCTGTGGATTAATTGTCAGAATAGAGGACCTTGTGCATTTCAGGTAAAATAACAACCCAATGTTTATATCCCAGGACAAATTAGCTAGCAACAGCAAGCTATCTATATAAATTGCCATAAATGTTTAATGGTTTTTGACCTGTCCCAAAATGTTTATAGTTGGTTCAGAGTTTGTTTTGATATTTCAAACTGCTTGTCCTGATTGCGTCTGGTGTGGGGGGACAAAATCAACATGCGCACAATGGCAGACGTCTGGCGTGCGGTCTGGTCAGAGTTTTTTTCGAAAACAGATTTAAATAAAATGGCCTTATCAATATACACACACTACCCCATAATAAAAGTTATTTAGGACATGTTTGCAAATGTATTAAATATAAAAAATGAATACCTTATTTACAGAAGTATTCAGACCCATTGATGATCCTTGAGATATTTCTACAACTTGATTGGAGTCCACCTGTGGTAAATTCAATTGATTGGACATGATTTGGAAAGGCACACCTGTCTATACACTGTCAACTGGGGGACCTTATATGTCAGAGCAAAGACCAAGCCTTGAGGTCGAAGGAGTTGCCCGTAGAGCTCAGAGACAGAATTGTGTCGAGGCACAGATCTGGAGAAGGGTACCAAAAAATGTCTGCAACATTGAAGATCCTCAAGAACACAGTGGCCTCCATCAGAAGTTTGGAACCACCAAGACTTCCTAGAGCTGGCCGCCTGGGCAATCTGGGGAGAAGGGCCTTGGTCAGGGAGGTGACCAAGAACCCGATGGTCACTCTGACAGCGCTCCAGAGTTCCTCTGTGGCGATGGGAGAACCTTCCAGAAGGACAACCATCTTTGAAGCACACCACCAATCAGGCCTTTATGGTAGAGTGGCCAGACTGAAGCCACTCTTCAGTAAAAGGCACATGGCATCCCACTTGGAGTTTGCAAAAAGGCTCCTAAGGGACTCTCAGACCATGAGAAACAAGATTCCCTGGTCTGACCAAACCAAGATTGAACTCTTTGGCCTGAATGCCAAGTGTCAAGTCTGGAGGAAACTTGGCACCATTACTTCAGTGAAGCATGGTGGTGGCAGCATCATGCTGTGGGGATGTTTTTCAGTGGCAGGGACTGGGAGTCAGGATCGAGGAAAGATGAACGGCGCAAAGTACAGAGATCGTTGATGAAAACCTGCTACGGACCTCAGACTGGGGCAAGGGTTCACCTTGCAACAGGACAACAACCTTAAGCACACAGCCAAGGCAAAGCAGGAGTGGCTTTAGGACAAGTCCCTGAATGTCCAGGAGTGGCCCAGCCAGAGCCTGGACTTGAACCCGATCGAACATGGAGAGACCCGAAAATAGCTGTGTAGCGACGCTCCCTATCCAACCTGACAGAGCTTGAGAGGAATGGGAGAAACTCCCCAAATACGGGTGTGCCAAGCGTGTTGCAAAATGACCTCCAGCAGGCCACAAATGTGCATGTGTCTGCTCAAACAGTCAGAAACAGACTCCATGAGGGTGGTATGAGGGCCCGACGTCCACAGGTGGGGAAAACATCAAGCGATATGATAACTGTTACCAGCGTCAGAAATTGGCCATTAACTGCACCTTAGATTGTATTTCAAATTAATTCTTCAGAGTACAAGTAACAGACATCAACTGTTCAGAGGAGACTGTGTGAATCAGGCCATCATGGTCGAATTGCTGTAAAGAAACCAATATTGAAGGACACCAATAATAAGAAGAGACTTGCTTGGGCCAAGAAACAAGCGCAATGGACATTAGACCGGTGGAAATGTGTCCTTTTGGTCTGAGTTGTATTTTTTTCTTCCAAAAGCTGTTTCTTTGTGAGATGCAGAGTAGGTGAATAGATGATCTCCACATGTGTGGTTGCCACCGTGAAGCATGGAGGAGGTGGTGTGATGGTGTGGGGTGGTGACACTGTCATTGATTTATTTTGAATTCAAGGCACAACCAGCATGGCTACCACAGCATTCTGCAGCAAAATGTCATCCCATCTGGTTTGCGCTTAGTCCCACTATCGTTTGTTTTTCAACAATGATAGTGGAATGCTTTTCCGACAGTCTTGAAGGAGTTCCCACATGCTGAACACTTGGCTGTTTTTCCTTCACTCTGTGGTCCAACTCCATCTCAAACCATCTCAATTGGGTTGAGATCTGGAGATTGTGGGGGCCAGATCATCTGATGCAGTACTCATTACTCTCCTGGTCAAATAGAATGTACAATGTAGAAAATAGTAATAAAAAAATTAAGAAACCCTTGAATGAGTAGGTGAGTCAACTTTTGGCTGGTACTGTACATATTTGGGGAAACTGAATGCAAGCATGCAGGTTAAATACAAAAACATTCTACAGGTGAGTGACTGAATTAGTGGATTCAGAATAAGTCATTCTTTCTGTTTGACTGTGATCCTGGCCCAGTTGACATGCCAGTAAGTCAAATCAAACAGCTGATTGAGCTGTCATGTGACTGAATGCATTCATGGGTCACTACAGAGGAGTTTGGTTCCTGCCACAAAGGGAATACCCCACCGTCTCTCTCTGATGATTGCCACGTTCAACTGGGAAAATCAAGCTCCGACTGGGGGGGGAACAAGATTTGAACTGTCATCCAACTCGGAATTCCAACCCGGGAACTTGAGCCTCTTTCTAGAGCTCTGACTTTCCAACCTGAAGATCAGATGTCATGATTTGGCCTCGTAATTGTCAGAGTGCCCAGTTGTCTTGAAAGAACTCTGTGCTCTCGTCTGCATTTAAAAACAAATATCAATCCAGGTTGAATAGACCACTATACCACTAGCGATGAGCTGCGCACTGTCAACCAGGCCCCCTAACTTTGAGAATCTCCGACGCGGCATGCATCAAGCACAGCCGTCTCATTAGTGGTGGTGAGTTATGATGCATTATGTCAGACTAAACTGTCATAAGAGACATACTGTTAGGATGTTTTTCAATTGACTGCCATGGCCCCAAATAAAGTAAATATTGGATCTTAAATAATGGTTGGGGACGTGAGAATGTTCAGATATCAAAATTGGGTCGTGGGCTAGGGCTATCACAGTATTTAAAATAAATTAAACCATTTAACGGTATTTTATGTTTTTGAATAATACAAGTTTTAACTACGCTTTGAGTAGTGCGTGACAAGACATACATTCTAGGTGATTTCCATTCTGATTCGTGCACCTTCAGCATTTATCAATTTCTTCGTTTCTTATACTTTTTTATTTTTTATTTATTTTTATTTTTTCTCCCCAATTTCGTGGTATCCAATTGTTTTTAATAGCTACTATCTTGTCTCATCGCTACAACTCCCGTACGGGCTCGGGAGAGACTAAGGTTGAAAGTCATGCGTCCTCCGATAAACAAACCAACCAACCTGCTTCTTAACACAGCGCGCATCCAACCCAGAAGCCAGTCGCACCAATGTGTCGGAGGAAACACCGTGCACCTGGCAACCTTGGTTAGCGCGCACTGCGCCCGGCCCGCCACAGGAGTCGCTGGTGCGCCATGAGACAAGGACATCCCTACCGGCCAAGCCCTCCCTAACGACGTTAGGCCAATTGTGCGTCGCCCCACGGACCTCCCGGTCGCGGCCGGTTACGACAGAGCCTGGGCGCGAACCCAGAGTCTCTGATGGCACAGCTGGTGCTGCAGTACAGCGCCCTTAACCACTGTGCCACCCGGGAGGCCCTATACTTTATTTTTTTGAAGTCATTTCCACACTGCCACACAGGGCTGTACAATATGAGCAAACAATCTAGGCCTTATTTTTAACCATAATGTAGCGATTGTGTTCACTTGGGTGGACTGTTGGAATCATGGAAATAGAATGATTATTCTAATTCTGTAGTATAATAGTGGGCACTTTGAATACAGTGCCAGGGAGGAGTTATTGTGACAGGGTAGGAACCAAAGTGTCGACAAATGTTTCCTAGAGGGACCTATAATCTTTGGCTACATTGGATGGTTTCTCTTAGCTACTTCATGTAGCTAACATATTCTTGCTTTACCTATTCTTTTGATTTAGAAGATACTGTTGCACATAAAACATGCAGTGGTAGGTCTATACCATCACTGAAATAGCCTTAGGCTGTATAGCTATTTACGTTTGCTCTGATTTAGTAAATTTATTAGCTAGCTAGTGATTAGCATTAGCGGCTAACAAGATTTAGGGCCAACATAAGAAAAGACGTGCTGCAGAGACTGAACACGAGGAACAACAAATGGAACAACAAATGCGCTCCTTGAGTGACGGGGCGGGCTAGTTCTGTGTGGAAAGCGGCATATAGCGAGAGCGGAGGGGGATGACTCAGGTAGCGAAGTCAACTATAAAAATGGACACATTCATCACATTAAAAAATAAAACATTCAAATACCATTTTATAAAAGGTCAAGTAAAATCCTAAACTGGTCCGTGCATCAGTATCGGTTTATGGTATACGGCCCAGGCCTATTGAGGGCCAAACGTTTTTGGGAACCTCTGATGAACACCTGAGCTGAGCCACTAATTAATTTGCAATGTTTTGCAGATTCAGTGTTTTTGAGCTAGCAATGTGTCAATATTTATCTTAAAAAATGAGCTTTGACGTAGGCAGTGAATATACACGGAACAAACATTTTGCGTTTATAATTAAAAGTTTTGGTCCCATATTTAATGAGCCTGAAATAACAGATCCCAAAAATGTTCCATATGCAGAAAAAGCTTATTTCTCTAATTTTGTGCAGAAATGTAAATCCTGTTAGTGAGCATTTCTTCACCTGAGAGCTCTAAAATGTGCAATTTTGTTACACACTGCTGCAGATTTAGGCCCTGGTCAAACTGAGACACTAGCAGACACTAGGCCCTGGTCAAACTGAGTTTGACCCCCCTTGTTTAGACCGTTTGGAAGTTTTTACGGAGTGAACTTTTCTCTTGCTTTCACCGTGCTAGCAGAAGTGATTGCTGTCCTCGTTATGAAATTATCAACTTTACCCTGTATATAGAAAAAATAACATGTACACTGATTGTTTAAAGCAAATGGTCCCCCTTTTTGAAAGCCCTCGGATAAATTTCCACAAATATATTTATTTATTTAGGAACTCAGTCAGAGCCTTAACTTACTGTTGCGAGTTAGAAAGGTAAAATACGCAAATTCAAAATTGGGTTGTTGTCGTGTCTTTGGCTATGCCGGATTAAGTGATATGACATGCTATTCTATAAAATCCTTTCTCTGTAATGAATATTAACTGATTGAGCTAATCATGTAAATGTAATTACCTAGAAAGTCAGGGCACCACGAAATAATATTTATAGAGCTGTTATCTTCCGAATAAACTCTTATGGACCTAGTAATATTTTACATCAATAGCAGTCAATATTATAATCGTCACCTTATTTCAGTCTCCTCTGAAAGTTGTAAATTCTTGGATATCTTCACGAAACCTGGCTAACAAGTTAAATTGAGCAATACACAATTGGGTTTAATTATTTATTTACTAAATACCTAATTAATCACACAGAATGAATCATACCTTGATTACAAATGACGTCATAAAGGAAAATGTCCCTAGTGGACGGAACAGATATGACAGCTGGTTACACAAAGAAAAGGGGGGTTGGGTTTAAGTGAAAGAGTGGAAAGACTGAAGAACAAAGGGAGAAGAGATGTCTCCATCATAAATACAGTATCTTATGCATTCTAAATTACTGCCCATTTGGAAAAGGAAAATGCAATGAATATTTACTCTGAGCTGCGCTTCAATAGGTTGGTGGTAGATGGAAGGCCGAGTTGCCCAAGAGTTCTTCCATCCTTTGGAGAGTGTCTCTGGTGGTGAACGGGAAACGTTGTAGTGTCGTCGTTGTGTGGTAGGCAGGATACTCTGTCTGTCCTCTCCTAGCCCACATTTACAGCGGCCGCTGCTAACTCAACGGCTAGGAGGTATCACTTCTGTAGCGAATAAGAGTTCAAAGTTCATACCATTCGCAACCAAAGCTCACAGTGAGGTTGGCTTCACTCTGTAGTTATTATCTGAACCCTTCTGACATCGGATCGTCATCCTAATGTACCCGGAACAGGAGGTTACATTTTCGTCAAGGCTTTTATATAGTGGAGGGAGAGAAGGGTGTGTTTCATAGTTTTATAGCCCATGTCTCTTCACAGGGGCGGGTCACTGATTGAGCAGAGCCCTAACCTTATGAAAACCCAAATCTCTCATTTGGAAGCTAAAATTACATTTAATCTTTTCACCAATTTTATATTCAAACATTTTAAATTACACAACAATTCCATGTGAATCTGATAACCATAATGTGTACACTTTCCACTGTAGAGTTTGTCATCCTATCATTGATATCATTGATGAGAATGTCTCAGATGACAACCGAACTGACATCCTATTCATTAAGTACCAACTCGTATTTTCAACTGGTCGGATTACCAAAATATGGTTAATTTCCCCCCACCTTCTGAATTTCCCAGAATCTCTATGTTAACCAAGGGATTTTCAAATGTCACATCAGTAGGATAGAGAGAGGAAAAAGGGGGAGAGATATTTATGACTGTCATAAACCTACCCCCAGGCCAACGTCATGACATTGTGCATTAGCAGTTTCTCTCTTTCTCTCAATTAGCCCATGTCAGCAACATTTGATTATTTATTGCTAAGTTAGTTTAGTGGCCAGCTATATAAGCTTGTTATCATGGCCGAATACAGGCCGGGGGGCCACCATTTTTGTTAGTCGGTCTCACTCAGATATCAGACTTGTGAGCAACTGCAGCCCCACATATTGAGTTCAGATTTTTTTGTGCCCCCACCCCCATCAAAGTTGCCCATCGTTATGGTTTAAAGCAAAACTAAACTAAGCCCCAATCAGAAGGTTGCTTAGGATACTTTATTCTGCTAAAACACTAACAGTGCATTTGATAATAGCCTAACAAATTGCATTGGTTGTCACTCAACTAATAAAGCCTAATATTGCGCAAGCCATTTTACAAACATTTTGAATGCTCAAGGGGACGCACGGCCTACCTCTTGTTGGTCAGCGGAGCGTACAGTACACAGTTTAACTAGGCAACTGATATTGCTTGGCATTGTTTGGAATGCAAAATGACTTATTGATCAATTACTGTCAGCACAGTTACATGCTCAGTTCGACGCTGAAGGAGAGAATGCATCAGTTGTCACAAAAGACTAGGTATTTTTGGATGGTTAAAAGAGCCTAATATGATAATTATTTTGTGAACTGGTGATTTTTCTGACCGACGCATGCTACATTTTAGATCTGTTCGGGGACTGCAGACTGATGCACTCATATCTTAAACATTTGAACCAGGGACCGACGTGAATTGTTACGTCCCTACTAACTAGTTTACATTGCCAAACGGTGGCCTAGGCAGAAGTATGATCATTCACCCCTGAAAGGCCAGTTGGTGGTAGCCATAGTGAAGAGACCTAGTACACTTCTTTCAATTACTAATAATAGCCCACCCCATATATCATGCAAGCTAAACCAGCCTAAAAGACATTGAAGGGAGATGTACTCTGGAATGTCAAATTTCATCATTAGCACAGAACTGTGTCTGTTTCACTCAGTGAGACCTGACACCCCCCCTCCCCATGGCATCATCTGAGGTCAATGTTAATGTGGAGGAGGTGGTAGTCGTGACAACGCCGGATGGAGCAGGGGAGGGCTCGGATGCAGAGGTGGTGAAGACTGTGCTGGTGGCTACAGAGCTGACCCAGGCAGGGTGAGTGGTGGTACACACACATTGAGATGAAAGTCCCATGACCGCTTCTCCAGACCAATCAGGGAAGTATTAAAGCCTAAAACAGTGAGTTAATTGTGTGTTTACCATACACACAAACCTCAGTCACTTTGAGTCAGTGATACCCCTTAGCCCTATGCCACAGGATGTTTGTGGCACCTTAATTGGAGAGGACGGGCTCATGGTAATGTCTGGAACGGAATGAGTGGAATTGTATCAAATACATATTTTTTTCATGTGTTTGATACTCCGTTCGCTCTGTTCCAGCCGTTATGAGCCGTCCTCTTAGCAGCCGCCACTGGCCTTATGTTACATAAGACTATTTGATGAGTTGTTCCTCATCAGGTTACATATATTCAAAAGGTCAAACCTAGTGGTGGTAGTAGGTTTGTAATCAAGCGTACCACAACCAAAGATGGACATAGTCTAGTCTTTGGTAGTGGTACGCTTGATAGTATCTGTCCCCTCTCATCTGGGGTGCTGCATATTGTCTTTGATTTTTAACACTCACTGAGCTTTGTCTATGGCTTATTGGAGTTTCTCTATCTATTCAGGGAGGAACTTACAGATGGAAGCGTGGAGTCAGAAACCGACGCCACCATCACTGTGACAAAGGAGGCAATCCTAGGTAAAGTTAACCCATTCATGCAAACTACCTTTAGCACCTATTCTGGCCGGGGAGGTTTGTTTAGATCCCCGACACTTGCTCTAAACATTAACACTCATCACTTGCGGTACGGTTTTGGAAACCGAAGGAACATATCCTCCATATCAGCAACAATCAATAAAAGGTTTTATTACGACACCTTTTTTTATAGGGTTCCCACACTGCCCTAGTTCCATGTTGCAGCGCTTGTTTACGGAAAACAAATGAAAGACAGTCGACTACCTGTGCTAATTAGCTATATGTGTCTCCAAACACCTGTGTGTAAACCGAAGACTGACACCACAAATGTGTTGTCACTCAACCACTCGGCTGCAACTGTGTTAAAACAGTGTACAGTAAGTGTGTATTTAGCATTTTAAATCATTTTGATGTGATATGAAAGCATATGTGGCTTTGTTCTAGAACCGTACCACAATATGAGAATCAATTCATGTTTAGATGGAGTTTTTGGCTGCCAGAGACAATTCGTTTCTAAACAGAACATGTAAGGTCCTTGGACTATAAGGAATAATGTTTGCCTAATAATGGACTGAAGGAGCCTAAGGTAAAGTGTGAAGTTATATGCTGATCAGGACATTGTCACTGCCATGAGCTTGATGATGAATCTAAACATAACTCTGTGATGTTTGTGACCGACTGTTTGGAAACTTCTCTAGCGGTATTCATATTGCATTTATAATAAATAATATCCCCTGTACCAAAGGGCACAGCTAGTTCTGCTGTACAAATTTCTCTAACTTATTCATTGTCCCTCGAGGCAGGCCTATCAAACTAACAATCAAATTCAAATCAAACTTTATTTGTCACATGCGCCGAATACAACGTGTCGACCTTACCGTGAAATGCTTACTTACAAGCCCTTAACCAACAGTGCAGTTCAAGAAAGAGTTAAGAAAATATTGACCAGTAAACAAAAGTAAAGAAATAAAATAACAAGGCTATATACAGGGGGTACTGGTACCGAGTAAATGTGCAGGGGTACAGCTTAGTCAAGGTAATATGTACATGTAGATAGGGGTGAAGTGACTATGCATAGATAATAAACAGCGAGTATCAGCGGTGTAAAAACAAATGGGGGGGTGATCAATGTAAATAGTTCGGTTGCCATTTGATTTAATTGATCAGCAGTCTTTTGGCTTGGGGGTAGAAGCTGTTAGGGAGCCTTTTGGTCCTAGACTTGGTGCTCCAGTAGCAGAGAAAACAGTCTGACTTGGGTGACTGGCGTCAATGACAATTTTTGGGGGCTTTGCTCTGACACCGCCTAGTATATAGGTCCTGGATGACAGGAAGCTTTGCCCCAGTGATGTACTGGACCGTACGCACTACCCTCTGTAGCACCTTATGGTCAGATGCTGAGCAGTTGCTAATACCAGGCGGTGATGCAACCGGACAGGATGCTCTCGATGGTGCAGCTGTAGAACTTTTTGACGATCTGGGGACCCATGACAAATCTTTTCAGTCTCCCAAGGGGGAAAAGGTGTTGTCGTGCCCTCTTCACGACTGTCTTTGTGTGTTTGGACCATGTTAGTTTGTTGGTGATGTGGACACCAAGGAACTTGAATTTAGAGATCGACCGATTTTATGATTTTTCAACGCCGATAACCGAATCTTGGAGGACCCCCAAAAAAAGAGTTTTAATCAGCAGATTTTTATATATATATTACAACAATACTGAATGAACAATGAACACTTCTTTTAACTTAATATAATACATAAATAAAATATATTTAGTCTCAAATAAATAATGAAACATGTTCAATTTGGTTGAAATAATTCAAAATCAGTGTTGGAGAGGAAAGTAAGTGCAATATGTGCCATGTGAAAAAGAACGTTTAAGTTCCTTGTTCAGAACATATGAAAGCTGGTGGTTCAATATTCACAGTTAAGAAATATTAGGTTGCAGTTATTATAGGAATTATGATGTGTCAACTATTTCTCTCTATACCATTTTGTATTTCATATACATTTTGACTATTGGATGTTCTAATAGGCACTTTAATATTGCCAGCCTAATCCCAGGAGTTGATAGGCTTGAAGTCAAACAGTACTGTGATCAAGCATGGCTAAGAGCTGCTGGCAAACGCAGTAAAGTTTGAATAAATGCTTACGAGCTGCTCAGTCAGACTGCTATATCAAATCATAGACTTAATTAGAATATAATAAACACAGAAATACGAGTCTTTGGTCATTAATATGATCAAATCTGGAAACTATCATATTGAAAACAAAACATTTATTCTTGGTGACATATGGAACCGTTCCTTATTTTATCGAACGGGTGGCAACCCTAAGTCTAAATATTGCTGTTACATTGCACAACCTTCAATGTTTTGTCATAATTATACAAAATTCTGGCAAATTAGTTCGCAACGAGCCAGGCTGCCCAAACTGTTACATATACCCTGACTCTGCGTGCAATGAACGCAAGAGAAGTGACACAATTTCCCTAATTAATATTGCCTGCTAACATTCATTTCTTTGAACTAAATATGAAGGTTTCAAAAAATATATAGTTCTGTGTATTGATTTTAAGAAAGGAATTGATGTTTATGGTTAGGTATATTCGTGCAACGATTGGGTGATTTAACAAATGCGCATTCATGAAAAAAGCACGTTTGACGAAGTAGGCTGTGATTCGATAAATTAACAGGCACCACATTGATTATATGCAATGCAGGACAAGCTAGTTAACCTAGTAATATCATCAACTATGTGTAGTTAACTAGTGATTATGTGAAGATTGATTGTTTTTTATAAGTTTCCCTTGGCTCCTTGCTACACTCGCGTGGTCAGCCTGCCACGTAGGTTCCTCGTGGAATGCAATGTAATTGGCGTCCAAAAATGCTGATTACCGATTGTTCTGAAAACTTGAAATCTGCCCTAATTAATCAGCCATGCCATCGGTCGACCTCTACTTGAGACTCTCGACCCGCTCCACTACAGCCCCGTCGATGTTAATGGGGGCCTGTTTGGCCCGCCTTTTCCTGTTGTCCACGATAAGCTCCTTTGTCTTGCTCACATTAAGGGAGAGGTTGTTGTCCTGGCACTACACTGCCAGGTCTCTGACCTCCTCCCTATAGGCTGTCTCAATGAAAGATTTTTACCTTGTCAGCTCGGGGATTCGATTTTGCAACCTTTCGGTTACTAGTACAACGCTCTAACCACTAGGCTACCTGCCGCCCCAGCCTTCTCACATAGGTGTTCCTTTTATCCAGGTGAGAAAGGGCAGTGTGGAGTGTGATTGAGATTGTGACATCTGTTGGGGCGGTATGCGAATTGGAGTGGGTCTAGGGTGTCCGGGAGGATGCTGTTGATGTGAGGCATGACCAGCCTTTCAAAGCACTTCATGGCTACCGTGAGTGCAACGGGGCGGTAAACATTTAGGCAGGTTGCTTTTGCTTTCTTGGGCAAAGGAACTATTGTGGTCTCCTTGAAACATGTAGGTATTACAGAATCGGTCAGGGAAGCGTCTGGGTTTCCCTTTGTAGTCCGTAACAGTTTTCAAGCCATGCCGCATCCGACGAGCGTCAGAGCTGGTGTAGTAGGTTTCAATCTTAATACTGTATTGCCACTTTGCTTGTTTGATGGTTCATCTGAGGGCATGGCAGGATTTCTTATAAGCGTCTGGATTAGTCTCCCGCTCCTTGAAAGCGGCAGCTCTAGCCTTTACCTCGATGCGGATGTTGCCTGTAATCCACTGCTTCTGGTTGGGATATGTACGTACGGTCACTGTGGGGAGGAAGTCGTTGATGCACTTATTGATGAAGCCGGTGACTGAGGTGGTATACTCCTCAATGCCATTAGATGAATCCCGGAATATATTCCAGGCTGTGCTAGCAAAACAGTCTTGTAGCGAAGCACCCATGTCATCTGACCACTTCCGTATTGAGCGAGTCACTGGTACTTCCTGTTTTAGTTTTTGCTTGTAGGCAAGAATCAGGAGGATATAATTATGGTCAGATTTGCCCAATTGAGGGCAGGGGAGAGCTTTGTATGCATCTCTGTGTGTGGAGTAAAGGTGATCCTCTGGTTAGAAATGTGACATGCTGGTAGAAATGTAGGTCAAATGGATTCGTTTGCCTGCATTAAACTCCCCGGCCACTAGGAACGCTGTTTCTGGATGTGCATTTTCTTGTTTGCTTATAGCCTTATACAGTTGGTTGAGTGGTGTCTTAGTGCCAGCATAGTCTTTTTCTGTGGTAAATAGACAGTCACGAATAATATAGATAGGCTGTAGACCACACTATCATAATTACTCTACCTCAGCTGAGCAATACCTAGAGACTTCTTTAATATTAGACATCGCACACCAGCTGTGATTGACAAAAAGACACACACTCCCACCCCTCGTCTTACCAAACGTAGCTTCTCTGTCTTGCTGGTGCATGGAAAATTCTGCCAGCTCTATATTATCTGTATCATCGTTCAGCCATGACAATGTGAAAAACAAGATATTATGTACCGTTTTTAGGATAATCTTGATTTTAGGTCATTGATTTTATTTTCCAATGATTGCATGTTGGCCAATCGAACGGAAGGCAGTGAGGGTTTACTCGCTCGCCTACAATTTCTCAGAAGGCAGCCTGACTTCCGCCCTCTTTTTCTCCAGTCTTTTTTTTTTTCATGCAAATTATGTGGATTTGGGCCTGTTCCCAAGAAAGCAGTATATCCTTCATGTCGGACTCGTTAATGGAAAAAGTTTCTTCCAGTTCGAGGGGAGTAATCCCTGTTCTGATATTCAGAAGTTATTTTCGGTCATAAGAGATGGTAGCAGCAACATTATGTACAAAATAAGTTGCAAAAAAAAACAAAATAGCACAGTTGTAAAACGTCAGCCATCCCCTCCGGCGCCATTCTACTTCCCTAAACCATCACTTTGTTTTTGTAAAGTGGCTGTGTGCATGTCTTAAATGATCAAATTAATTAAATGCTGGTTTGTAATCTGCCTCTCTGTCTGAGCAGTGAAGCTGTCAGAAGAGATGGATGTGGAAGCTGATTTGGTCTACCCAATCACTTGTGGGGATGTGAAGGGCACCCTGGTCTGGAAGAAGTTTGTTTGCCCTGGCATCAACATCAAATGTGTCCAAGTATGTCTGATTTAACCCACTTTTTAGCCATTTTAGCCAAGTTCAACTCAGCCTTTCACAGTCATATAGAATAATCATTTTGGGGTTTATTATCACCATGATATGCGCACAAAGAGAGGAACCATGGAGGTACCAGGTCATGTTCATTTGGCCCTAAACAAAGAAAAAAAACAGGTTGAACTTGTCATCGGGGTCAATCTCTGTTCCAGTTCAATGAGCATCTCATCAGTCCCAAGGAATTTGTCTATCTGGCTGGGAAATCTACATTGAAGGACTGGAAGAGAGCCATTCGCGTGAACGGCACTATGATCAGGTCAGTGGCTTCGAAAGGGATGCAAACTTGGATTTTCACAAAGAATTTACAATGTGAACCGTATGGTTCTCCATGCAAGAATTGAGTAGAGTTCTCTAAGTTCACACTAAGTTCACACTGTCAGTCTGCAAAATGGATTATCAATCATTTTGCAGTTCTGAAATGTGCCACACGATGGCACTGTAACACAAAATAAATGAAGGGTGCTTCCATGGCACAAGTTTAGTAAGGCCTGGGTCATGTTTCAAATGGGCTGAAACAGGGAAGGGTCTATCTGGACTGAATAAGAAATGCTTATTTTTGCTTTCAGTTGAAAAATGTTTTAAATAGTTTCCCATTGCATGCCCTAATGAACTGCACTTTGTCGGGAGATAAGACTTTCTCTGATGCTGTCTGGCAGCTGATTATGATATAATTATGATATAATTCCCCATAGGAAAATCATGGACTCAGGCGAGTTGGATTTCTACCAGCACTCCAAGGTGTGCTCCAACACCTGCCGCAGTACTAAGATTGACCTGGTGGGGACCAGAGTGTCACTCAGCAGCCAGCAGGCCACCGAATATGTTCCTGTCACTCCTTCCTTATCTGACGGTAAACACTCTCACATCCTAGTCTTTGGAAAGGATTGTGTAACATTTGAGGTGTTCAAAGCTTACCATGATGTCATTCTAGTGAACGGATCACCGGCCATGTTTCCAACAGAGGTATCATCAGACGACACCACGGAATGGGTCACGGCCATAGGAGGTGAGTTTTAACTGACCACTTTGCTTAGAAATTCGTACGTTCAACGTTCAATAATCAGACACTCAATCGCGTAATGGCCCCACTGCTTTTCCAGTCACATGACAGTGCACTTAGATCTGTTGACAGTTATAATTGTGATCATGATGTACACTTATTCTCTTAATCAATCTCTTTTTACTGTAGAGGTTTTCAAATCTCTTTGGGCACCTGCAGACGTTCCATGTATTTGAACTATTCCACAGCTAGCCCACCTAATTCAACTTGTCAACCTATATATGGGTCATGCGTACACACATACATACATACACAGAAGTATGTGGATACCCCTTCGGATTAGTGGATTTGGCTAGTTCAGCCACAGTTGTTGCTGACAGGTGTATAAAATTTAGCACACCGCCATGCAATCTCCATAGACAAACATTGGCAGTAGAATGGCCTAACTGAAGAGCTCAGTGACATTCAACGTGGCACCGTCATAGGATGCCACCTTTCCAACAAGTCAGTTCGTCAAATTCCTGCCCTTGCTTTGTTTCAGAGGATTCTGTGACCTTCTGGAGGGGTCTGAAGGAGGCTGGGTTGCTGGAGGAAGTGGTGGAGGACTTCCAGAAGGAGATTCAGGAGGTGCTAAAGGGAATGCAGGAGCGCATCACCGAGCCTCCCCTGCAGGTCAATGGTCAGTGGAGCTTCTCTCAATTAAATGATCTGTGTGTGTGTGTGTATAATATAAGATGGCGCCGAAGAACATGGCTGACGTTTTACATTCTCCCAACCAATTGTGCTATTTTTTTTTTTTTTTTTGCGTTTTGTATAACTTGTTTTTTACTTATTGTGGACATAATGTTGCTGCTACTGTCTCTTATGACCGAAAATAATTTCTGGACAGCGATTACTCACTGCGGACTGGAAGAAACTTTTTCCTTTATCGAGTCTGACATCCTGCTTTCACTGGAATAGGCCCAGATCCATGCCTTTTACGTGAAGAAAAGACTATCGTGCAATCATTGGAAAATAAAATTGATGACCTACGATTTAAGATTATCCTACCAACGGGACATTAAAAACTGTAACATCTTATGTTTCACCGAGACGTGGCTGAACGAAGATACGGACAATGTGGAGCTAGCGGGATTTTCCATGCACCGGAAGAACAGAGACGCTACCTCTGGTAAGACGAGGGGTGGGGGTATGTGTCGTTTTGTCAAAAACAGCTGGTGCGCATATTGATATTAGGGAGAGGCATGTGTAGCCGAGTGATCATAGGGTCCAATGAGTAGCACTAGATGATTCAGGGAGCCAATTCCGTAGTCACTGCTACGCTAGGCGAGCTGGAGACATGGCGATTCAGACAGCTAGTGGGCCGGGGCTAGCAGATGGGCATCCGGCGACATCGCAATGCAAGAGCCTGTTGAGACCACCTCGGATGGTTACGTCGGCAGACCAGTCGTGATCCAGGGTCCAGGCCAATTGGCAAAATAAGTATTGTAGCCCAATAATTGGCTGGTGGACCTCTTTGGTTAGCCGGGAGATGGGCCTAGCTTCAGGCTAGCTCCAGGCTAACTGGTGCTTGCTTTGGGACAGAGATGTTAGCCAGGAGTAGCCACTCGGATAGCAGCTAGCTAGCTGTGATGATCCGGTGTAAAGGTTCAGAGCTTGCGGTAGGAATCCGGAGATGTTGTAGAGAAAAAGCAGTCCGATATGCTCTGGGCTGATATCGCGCTGTGCAGACTGGCAGGAATTGACTGGGTTGAGGCTGGCTGATGTCTGAGTTAACGGTGAGGACCGCTAGCAGTGGCTAAATGATTACTAGCTCGTTAGCTGGCTAGCTTCTGAAGGGGGTCCCGGTTCTAAAGTATAAAAATAGCAGATCCGTACCACATTAGGTGAGGCGGGTTGCAGGAGAGTATATTCAGTCCGTAGATGGAAAGTGAGATTAAAATATATATATATATATATATATACGATGAAAATGATATGTGCAGGACGGGACAAGACAAAAACACACGTCTGACTGCTACACCATCTTGGAAACAACCTGTTAGTGAGCATTTCCCCTTTGTCAGATAATTGATCCACCTGACAGGTGTGGCATATGAAGAAGCTGTTTAAAACCTGTTTGGGATAAGGGGCAGCATTGGGAAGTTTGGATGAAAAGCGTGCCCAGAGTAAACTGGCTGTTACTCAGGCCCAGAAGCTAGGATATGCATATAATTAGTAGATTTGGATTAAAAAACACTAAACATTTCTAAAACTGTTAAAATAATGTCTGTGAGTATAACAGAACTCATATGGCAGGTGAAAACTTGAGAAATATCCAACCAGGAAGTGGAAATTCTGAGGTTTGTAGTTTAAGTGAATGCCTATCCAATATCCAGTGTCTATGGGGTCAGATTGCACTTCCTAAGGCTTCCAGTAGATGTCAACAGTCTTTAGAAGTTGTTTCAGGCTTCTATTGTGAAAGGGGAGAGAATAAGACCACTCAGCGTAAGTGGCTTGAGTTGTTTGTCGCGCGTTGTTGGTTCTTTCTTTTCTATTGTCAACGCTTGTTGTCCGGTTGAAATAATATTGAATATTTATGATAAAAAAGATCCTAAAGATTGATTACAGACATTGTTTGACATGTTTCTACTAACTTTAATGGAACTTTTTTTACTTTTTGTCTGGATGTTGTGTCTGCGCTTTGTGCATATGGATTATTGAACTAAATGCGCAAACAAAAATGAGGTTTTTGGACATAAAGATTAACTTTATCGAACAAAACAAACATTTATTGTGTAACATGAAGTCCTGTGAGTGCCACCAGATGAAGATCAAAGGTAAGTGATTAATTTTAACGCTATTTCTGACTTTTGTGACACCTCCCCTTGGCTTTTTTTTGTGGCTAGGCGCTGTCCTAACATAATCGCATGGTGTGCTTTCGCCGTAAAGCCTTTTTGAAATCGGACACTGTGGTTGGATTAACAAGAGGTTTATCTTTAAAATGGTGGATAATACTTGAATGTTTGAGGAATTTTAATCATGACATTTCTGTTTGAATTTGGCACCCTGCAATTTCACTGTCTGTAGGCCAGGTGTTCCGCTAGCGGAACTCCCTTCCCAGAAAGGTTAAACAGCATGACCATTACACAGGTGCACCTTGTGCTAGAGACACAAAATAAAAGGCCACTCTCAAATGTGCAGTTTTGTCAACACAATGTCAGATGTCTCAAGTTGAGGGAGTATGCCAATTGCGCGCTGACTACAGGAATGTCCACCAGAGATGTTGCCAGATAATGGAATGTTAATTTCTCAACCATAAGCCACCTCCAACATTGTATTAGAGACTTTAGCAGTAAGTCCAACCAGCCTCAAAACCGCAGAACACGGGTTTGCATAACCAAAGAATTTCTGCACAAACTGTCAGGGTCTTGAACTGACTGCAGTTTGGTGTCATAACTGACTTCAATAGGCAAATGCTCACCTTCTATGGCCACTGGCACGCCAGATGAATCCTGGTTTCAACTGTAGCAGGCAGATGGCAGACGGTGTCGATGGTGCCGTGTGGGCGACACGTTTTCTGATAACGTGACGAGATCCTGAGGCTCATTGTCATGCCATTCATCCACCGCCATCACCTCATGTTTCGGCTTGATAATGCATGGCCACATGTCGCAAGGATCCGTACACAATTCCGGGAAGCAGAAAATGTCCGTTGTTCCATGACCTGCATACTCACCAGACATGTCACTCATTGAGTATGTTTGGGATGCTCTGCATCGACATGTACGACAGCGTGTTCCAGTTCCCGCCAATATCCAGCAACTTCACACAGCCATTTGAAGAGGAATGGGACAACATTCCACTGGCCACATTTGAAGGGGTATCCACATACTTTTGTGTATACAGTGCATTCGGAAAGTATTCAGACCCCTTTACTTTTTCCACATTTTAAGCTGCAGCCTTACTCTAAAACGGATGATTTTTCTATACAATACCTCATAATGATAAAATGAAAACCTTTTTTTTTTATGTTTGCAAATGTATAAAAATTGTTTTAAAAAAACATGACTTTATTGGCATAAGTATTCAGACCCTTTGCTATGAGACTTGAAATTGAGCTCAGGGGCATCCTGTTTCCATTGATCATCCTTGTTTCTACATATGTATTTTTCTTTTTCTTTTTTGGTACTTTTACCCCTTTTTTCTCCAGAGCCATGTGTCATCCGAAACACGGCCGTGTCAAGCCGTACTGCTTCTTGACACAGTGCTCACTTAACCCGGAAGCCAGCCGCACATCTTTGGGCACCGCCAACGACAATGAGTAACAGGCAATTTACTTTGGGCACTTCTGTCAGGCGGAAATTCTGATAAAAGGACCCGAGCCCTAACAAGTCACTTAAAGCCTGATTTGATGGTCATTACCTTCTTTTTAACTTAACTTGGCCCCACAGATAATTGATAATTGATCTGCAATTGACCTTAAGTTTCAGTCATGGGATTTTTGTTTTAACACCTGGGAGGGTCTTATAATTAGACAAAATAAACAAAGATGGTTCTGCTTGTATGTTATGTGCTAAAACAAAAATTGAAACTTAAATAAGGACTTTGTTCAGAACTGTTTCCCCCATTCGTTGAATTTAGTCATGTGGGATCTGTTTTTCTGCTGTCCTAATGCCATTCTCACTTCAATCTTGACTTTTCATGCTCCTACTCTCTGTGTTGGACTATGTCTTCGCAGATGCTGTGCTGCTGAACAATATAGTGCAGAACTTCGGCATGCTCGACTTGGTTAAGAAGGTGCTCGCCAGTCACAAGAGCCAGATGGACCGACACAGGGAGCAGTATTCACGCAGTCTTGTCGGTGAGTTAAATTCTCACAATAACATTTTCATTATTTTGCCATTGAGCCATGTGTTATGAGGATTTCCTAGATGTCACTATTTTCGTTGCAGCTGGCTTAGAAGCAGCTCCTTTTTGCAAATAATGTGAAATGTTACGGTTTAGCGTTGTATATTAAGTTTGGCCCGTCTTTTTCCGTAGCTCTGGAGCAGCAGTGTGACGAGCACAGGAAACGTGCCAAGGAGTTAAAGAGCAAATCCCAACACCTCAACAACGTCCTCATGACCCTAACTCCCGTGGCCGTGCCGTCCACGCCCAAACGCCCACGCCTCACCCGCGCTGTCTCAGGCCCTGCCGTTATGTCCAGTGCCCCCACCCAGATCACCCTGCCCCTCACCCAGCTGGCAGGCCTACCTGCTGGGTGCAAAGTGCTCTCGATAGGGGGAGCCGGTGCCGGCCAGCAGACCTACACGGTGCTGACCTCCCCCACGGGCGAGCTGGGGCCAGATGCCTCCAATCTGACTGTACTCTCCACGGCCGCCGCCGTTCAGGAGGGTGCACCCGCACCATCAGCCTTCGTCAAGATGGTCAGCTCAGGCTATCAGCTGATCACGCTGCCTGCCGCGTTGAGCACCCAGCTACAGGGCCTGGCTGGGGGCACGGCCCAGGGCACCACTACCATGATGGCAGTACCTATGGGTAACAACGCACTGCAGAGCACGGCAGCAGTGGTCACAGCATTGGGGAGACGGGTGGAGGTTCATGTGCAGGATGGTGTGGCACCAGAGACTGAGGAGCAGGAGGCGAAGGAGACGGTGGAGAGTTAGAGAGATGTACTCCTCCTGTAGTGTTAAAAACACGTTGGGGACTCCTCACTGGTTTGGAGTGCAAGTACTGGAACCAGTGCCTAGGTCTAGTGGTGTTGAACTATGAAGGACCCATATCAGTAAAGATTACTTAAAATGTATAACTACATGCACTGCTCATTTTACTCAAAGCACACTGTGTGTGTGTGTGTGTGTGTGTGTGTGTGTGTGTGTGTGTGTGTGTGTGTGTGTATAGAGGTGAAAATGTCTGCAGAATTGAGTTTGGAATTCATAAGTGTATATTTTTATAATCATGCAAGTAGATGCCGACTCTGCTCAAAAGCCATGATCTTAGTTCTTCTCAGGTGTCCATTTTCACTGGGGTGTAGGTGCCATGTTCACATTCTCTTTACATTGTGCTAAAAATGTAAATTCTACAATCTTTCAACATCAGAATGTTTTTCCTTTTCAACATTTAATAACTGTATATAACTTTTTGTTCAATATTACAATGCATTTTATTATATAGTTAATATTTTTGAACAAATGAAAAGTGAACAAACTGGTGGTTTTGTTGAACTTGTCAGTGTACTCTGTAAATTAATTGTATAAATTCTTAAATCTAGACATTACTGGAAAACTTGAAGTATTTGGCATTTGTTTTTATTTCTAAACCAGTTGTTCAATTCACCATGAAATCAACTTTTTAATAGCTTTGTGTAACATTTCTTCTGAGCAGAAAAGGCATTGAGTTGTGAATTTCAGTCTTCTCATTAACTTAAATGACATGGATCATGAGAGGGCAAATCAAATGCAACCTTGAACAAACAGTGAGTCCACATGATCATGGCCCTCGCTTGATGGGCAAGCATACAAGCTAGGCTACATGACTGTTAAACTCTCCGTCTGGTCGCGCTGCAATGAAATACTGTAGGTAAGCTTAAGTTTGTATATGGCCCTGTTTTTACACAGTTTTTCTATTTAAACTTACTCATGCTTGTTACACGCTCTGAAAGCTGTTATTGTACTGCATCGGTCTGTTACAATAGCCAATGTTTACTATGCATGTTTTCAGACCTGTCTCTAATATGCTACTAGCCCCACACCTTGATATCAGAACATGCCGGTAGGGAGTGCTGAAGGGTTTATTTTGCTTCTCCAGATATTCCTTTATTATTTTCCCCTAACCCTACCTCCACTAATTGGAGTAAACTAATGGACAACTACACCTAGGCTTCAACTTCCAGCTTATACATGTCCAAGCTGACATACTATATATATTTTACAGACGCAGTATATTTAAGCAATACGGCCCGAGGAGGAGTGGTATATGGCCAATATACCATGTCTAAGGGCTGTTCTTACGCACAACAAAACACGGAGTGCCCGGATACAGGCTGTATACTGGCCATATCACAAACCCCCGAGGTACCTTCATGTAATTTGAGCTGTAAAATTAAATGTTTTGTCATACCTGTGGTATACGGTCTGATATACCACTGCTGTCAACCAATCAGCATTCAGTGCTCGAACCACCCAGTTTAGGATTTACAATAGTTATCTTTTGTTTATTTTTAGTTCCAGCCTTCAGCTCCCCTCAACCCCTCCCATCTATCTCTGAAGACCATCCAGTTGTGATTTCTACTTGCCATATTTTTCAACTTTGCTATTTCACAAAAGTTATGAACCTATATGAATTTTACGGATACAGTATATTTTACATTTGTTTTCTTGTTATCCAGATACTCATCTTTGGCCAGTGACTGCTGACAGGTGTGTTGCACTTGGTTTTGGGTGCATAGAGCAAATTAAATCAGATGGCATCAACCGTGAATGTTGAGTTTGATTTTCCCTTTCGTGATGGGAACTTTATGTTCAAAGTTCAAAACATTTTGATCGTAATGCCAATTTCAAGAATCAAATCGCTGAACTTCAAAGACTACAACAGTTTATTCAATGTGAATCATTCGAGCTGACTCATGATTGTGAATGCAATGAAAGGCGCTCCATGATGCTGAAATGCACCACGAGCCTATCTGCATTGGTACTCCACAATGTCCAATGCTCCACGCTGTCCTCTTGGCAATGTAGGGCTACTCGTCCACAAGATGGTGCTAGTGCCAATTTCACTCATCAGCATTCCATTTAGTTGGGTGATTGATTTTAAGAAACGTATTGAACATGGATTATAAATGAAAACACCAAAGGTCCTCATCATCCTCTGTTCGCTATGCTGCAGGCCTGTAGGCCATGTTTTTGCTGATGTTGGTGTTCTTCTCGTTTGTTGAAATATTGCAGTTGTCTCAGAACCACAAGTCTTAAAAAAAAAAAAAAATGTATCAAATGAGATGATCAACTTTGACACTTAAAGACGTTTAGGGTCACAGGTTGTTGGCAGTGCCCAAAGATGTGTGTATTTACGTGTTTGGTCACCTTTGGCACTACAAGGTGAATGGCAAGATGTCCATTGGATTACATTTTGTGGGGGATTTTTTCTATTGTAGCCAGTGGCGACCCATCATTCGGGGCTTAGAAGAAAAAAAATGTGTTGCCTGTTTTTGCATGTTATTTTGGCATTTAATACTTGTCACACATCAGTTTGCAAAGAATGTAAAACATAAACCGTTAATAAAGCTGCCTACAAACATGGTCTCTTTTTTTTGCTTTCTTGAGTAAGGCATCTCCAAAATGCAGGTGTTTCAGCTTAGCTCCATGCTCTCTGTGGTGGAGGGTCAGACAGCAGAAAATACACAGCGTAGGGGTTGGTAATGTTCTCTAGTTGTGCCGTGATTCGCCCAGTGTTCTGTCACCAATGAGAACACATCACTGCAAAATCTACAGGGAGAGCTAGAAAGTTCAAGCCCCCTTGGGTTCTGCCATAGATTTACATTAGAAGTGCCCATCCAAGAAGGCTCAAGGCCATTGGCCACAGATCAAATGACATAACATGATTTTATCTACCATAGCTTTAAGGACTGACCATGTCAACATCCTACTTTCAAAATCTTAGCAAGCTAGACGCGTGTATGATGTTGACATGGTCAGTCAAATCAAAGTTACGGTAGATATGTGATTTTGTAAATGTATCTATGGCCAATGACCTTGAGCCTTCTTGGATGGGCACTTCTAATGTATCATCATCATGTCGACTGGCAAATCCTTTGCAATCCTTGTCATATGAAGAGAAAATTATAGACAATGTATCAGTGCTCATTGGTCAGTGGACATTACACAAGTTGGAAATCTCAAATTCAACAATGAGTGGTTTGGAAGGAATCCGTGATTAACGTGGTAAAGAAATCACTTTCGCCTCCCCTGCCTTCTATTCGGTGGAGAGGGTGTGTGTGGTCCAAGTCTGGGTTTACAGTGCCTTGCGAAAGTATTCGGCCCCCTTGAACTTTGCGACCTTTTGCCACATTTCAGGCTTCAAACATAAAGATATAAAACTGTATTTTTTTGTGAAGAATCAACAACAAGTGGGACACAATCATGAAGTGGAACAACATTTATTGGATATTTCAAACTTTTTTAACAAATCAAAAACTGAAAAATTGGGCGTGCAAAATTGTTCAGCCCCTTTACTTTCAGTGCAGCAAACTCTCTCCAGAAGTTCAGTGAGGATCTCTGAATGATCCAATGTTGACCTAAATGACTAATGATGATAAATACAATCCACCTGTGTGTAATCTAGTCTCCGTATAAATGCACCTGCACTGTGATAGTCTCAGAGGTCCGTTAAAAGCGCAGATAGCATCATGAAGAACAAGGAACACACCAGGCAGGTCCGAGATACTGTTGTGAAGAAGTTTAATGCCGGATTTGGATACAAAAAGATTTCCCAAGCTTTAAACATCCCAAGGAGCACTGTGCAAGCGATAATATTGAAATGGAAGGAGTATCAGACCACTGCAAATCTACCAAGACCTGGCCGTCCCTCTAAACTTTCAGCTCATACAAGGAGAAGACTGATCAGAGATGCAGCCAAGAGGCCCATGATCACTCTGGATGAACTGCAGAGATAGATCTACAGCTGAGGTGGGAGACTCTGTCCATAGGACAACAATCAGTCGTATATTGCACAAATCTGGCCTTTATGGAAGAGTGGCAAGAAGAAAGCCATTTCTTAAAGATATCCATAAAAAGTGTTGTTTAAAGTTTGCCACAAGCCACCTGGGAGACACACCAAACATGTGGAAGAAGGTGCTCTGGTCAGATGAAACCAAAATCGAACTTTTTGGCAACAATGCAAAACGTAAAAGCAACACAGCTCATCACCCTGAACACACCATCCCCACTGTCAAACATGGTGGTGGCAGCATCATGGTTTGGGCCTGCTTTTCTTCAGCAGGGACAGGGAAGATGGTTAAAATTGATGGGAAGATTGATGGAGCCAAATACAGGACCATTCTGGAAGAAAACCTGATGGAGTCTGCAAAAGACCTGAGACTGGGACAGAGATTTGTCTTCCAACAAGACAATGATCCAAAACATAAAGCAAAATCTACAATGGAATGGTTCAAAAATAAACATATCCAGGTGTTAGAATGGCCAAGTCAAAGTCCAGACCTGAATCAAATCGAGAATCTGTGGAAAGAACTGAAAACTGCTGTTCACAAATGCTCTCCATCCAACCTCACTTAGCTCGAGCTGTTTTGCAAGGAGGAATGGGAAAAAATTTCAGTCTCTCGATGTGCAAAACTGATAGAGACATACCCCAAGCGACTTACAGCTGTAATCGCAGCAAAAGGTGGCGCTACAAAGTATTAAATTAAGGGGGCTGAATAATTTTGCACGCCCAATTTTTCAGTTTTTGATTTGTTAAAAAAGTTTGAAATATCCAATAAATGTCGTTCCACTTCATGATTGTGTCCCACTTGTTGTTGATTCTTCACAAAAAAATACAGTTTTATATCTTTATGTTTGAAGCCTGAAATGTGTCAAAAGGTCGCAAAGTTCAAGGGGGCCGAATACTTTCGCAAAGCACTGTAAGTGTCTCTTTTTTCCAAGCTTAATAGGATAAACCTTCACACTCAACACCATAGGCCAGAGAAGGTTGAATACATTGGCCATGCTGTTAATCCAACATGACTCCCGCTGCGTTCAAAACAACTACAAACTCGGAACTGAGTGATATCAGACTTCAGTGAGTTGAAGACAACTGGGAACTCGAGGGGGGGGGGGAAGACTATGGTCATCCAAGTCGGGAACTCAGGCCTCTTTCTAGAGCTCCGACCCGAAGATCACTGATGTCATGATTTGAACTTGTTTTTTTTTCAGTTCCCAGTTATCTTGAAAGCACCATAAATCCAGAGAATGCCAGACTTAGATGACAAAGTTTCATGACAAAATTTGCCCACAAGAAGGACTGCCGGGCCACCTTCCTGTTCAAGTGAGCACAGCACAGCAGTGAGTCCAAAAATGTCTTGTATGCTGCTAAAGTATACAGACACCTTGACTTTTTTCACATTTTGTTATGTTACAGCCTTACATGCTGACCAAACCGCTCGTGCGCATGTTGATTTTGTACCCCCAAACCATACACTGATCACAGGTTGAAATATCAAAACAAACTCTGAACCAATTATATTAATTTGGGGACAGGTCGAAAAGCTTTAAACATTTACAGCAATTTAGCTAGCTAGCTTTCTGTTGCTAGCTTATTTCTACACTGACAATTAATCCACATATAAAACGGTAAACCAAATTAGTTTCTTGTCATCTCTCCTCCCTTCAGGCTTATTTTTCTTCTTTGGAAGTTATATGGCGGTTGGCAACCAACTTTACGGTGCATTACTACAACCAACTGGAGTGTGGACGTCAGTTCATATTTCAATCACCCATGTGGGTATATGCTCCAAAAAAAACAATGAGGATATGGCACGTGTATATGCTCCTAAAAACCAATGAGCAGATTTGAGAGGCAGGACATTCAGCGCGTTGAGCATATCAAATAGAACTAAGTTCTATTTTAGCGTCTGGCCATGCAGACGCTCGTGAGCGCAA
Organism: Oncorhynchus nerka; assembly: GCF_034236695.1. NCBI lineage: Eukaryota > Metazoa > Chordata > Actinopteri > Salmoniformes > Salmonidae > Oncorhynchus > Oncorhynchus nerka. The sequence continues at coordinate 47,998,973 of NC_088415.1, read as the reverse complement.
TGATTGAATAACATGTATGAGTACATTTACTTTGCAACGCTTGCGCACTCGGCGTGTCCGGTCTGGTCAGCATGTTATTCTAAAATTGATTACATTCGTTTTTTTCCCTCTCCATGCTACACACAACACCCCATAATGACAAAGTGAAAACAGTGTTGTATAAATTTTTGCAAATGTAATAACGTGCTGCAGAGATGGTTTTCCTTCTGGAAGGTTCACCCATCTCCACAGAGGAACTCTGGAGCGATATCAGAGTGACCATCGGGTTCTTGGTCACCTCCCTGACCAAGGCCCTTCTCCCCTGATTTCTCAATATGGCCGGGTGGCCAGCTCTAGGAAGAGTCTTGGAGGTTCCAAAATTCTTCCATTTAACAATGATGGAGGCCACAGTGTTTTGGGGGACCTTCAATGATGCAGAAATGTTTTGGAACCTCGACACAATCCTGTCTCAGAGCTCTGAGGACAATTCCTTCGACCTCAATGGCTTGGTTTTTGCTCTGATGTGCAATGTCAACTGTGAGACCTTATATAGACAGGTGTGTGCCTTTCCAAATCATATCCAATCAATTGAATTTACCACAGGTGGACTCCAATCAAGTTGTGGAAACATCTCAAGGATGATCAATGAAAACGGGATGCACTTGAGCTCAATTTCGATTTGCAAAGCATAGGCTCTGAATACTTATGTAAGGTATTTCAGTAAAAAATATATTTTATCAAATTTTAGAATAAGTCTAACAAAATGTGGAAAAAGTCTGGGTCTGAACACTTTCCGAATGCACTGTATGTATACTGTAGCTAAGAAAGTAATGCTAAGTGTATGTTGTGTAGTAAGCTGTTAGTAGCCTATGTGCCTCACCCTAATAATTCGGTCCCTTTCCCCCTCATAACTTAGCCTACTGTTCTGACTTGGCGGTGCACATGTAGCCTATAGCCTGTTTTAAAGAAATGTCATCATTGAATATTGTAAGAGCTTTCATTGTCTGCTTATTTGCCCACTTTATTTATCCTACGTTTCTGATTTGGTGTACAGGGAGAATACTGTAAGAACGGCCCATGTTCTGAATTCTTTACCTGTACATTTCAAAAGTTCTGAACAAATAGTTATATTGACTACGTCCGTCTTAGCTCACTTATTGTCTTTAATTAGTGAGTTAAGTCAAAATGTCAAATTACGGATTGCCTCTTATGCGCTCATCATTCCCTTATGCCATAATTTGTACATCTCAATTGTCAGTAGAAACCACATTTGTTCAAGCAAGTCAGCCATATCAGCTATGTTTTTTTAAAGGTAGTAAATGAGGCTGAGTGAACTGTTTCGCTGCCAGACAAGACTACGCTGATAGCCAGGTGTAGCAGTGGTAAGGATTCATTCCATGGTGCTGAAAAGAAAGCTCTGCTGTTGGGACAGCTTTATGTAGGCCCTAACAGTTTGTGGGCATCGTTTGTCACCGTTATAGTGCAATTACTGTATTGTTTTGTGGCCTTGCTGGCATGCATAAAATTGTGGAGATGTGGGTATGGAGTCAGGCGCAGGAGAAAGCAAGTTTCCGAAAAGGGTGTTTAATAAACAAGGTCCAAAGAACAGGATAAACAGGACTAACACAGTAGCCTCAAACCACCTGTACAACAGAACCTAAAAACGCAACCCAGATGTCACGCCCTGACCATAGTTTGCTTTGTATGTTTCTATGTTTTGGTTGGTCAGGGTGTGAGCTGAGTGGGCATTCTATGTTTGGCCTGACATGGTTCTCAATCAGAGGCAGGTGTTCGTCATTGTCTCTGATTGGGAACCATATTTAGGTAGCCTGTTTGGTGTTGGGTTTTGTGGGTGATTGTCCTTGTTACGGTCTCTGTGTTACTTTGCACCAGTATTAGGCTGTTTCGGTTTTCGTGTTACGTTTATTGTTTTTGTATTTGATTCGTGTTTACTTTGTTTCATTAAACATGGATCGCAATAGCCACGCCGCATTTTGGTCTGACTCTCCTTCACATACAGGAAACCGTTACATCAGAACTGAACGACAGCAAACCAAACAATCCCGCACAAAACCCAGACGAAATGGCGAGATTTAAATACACCCCCCCCCCCCCCCTAATTACTCAAATAGAACACAGGTGACACATAAGACAGACATAACCAAATGAAAAGAAAAAAGGAAGGGTGGCAGCTAGTAGACCTGCGATGATGACCGCTGAGCACCGCCCGAACAGGGAGAGGAGCCACCGGTGGAAGTCGTGACAAAAATAAAATTGTTGTGTTTACCCCACCAAGATTTCCATGCTGAAATAGCCACTGGTGGTAGCCAATTTACATAAATCGGTGTGTGTGTGGGTGATTGACTGGATTAATGTGTGCTGGGGCTCAATGACTCAATTTAGAGTTTGATAATCAATTCACCTAGACATGTTTTCATGCAAGTGACACAAATGTTTAACTTGCGACTTTAATAAAACAATGAATTAATGTTTTTTGTCAAACAAGCATATTGTAATAAATCATATTTTAATAACACACAAAATAATTGGTTTGTCACAAGTCAGTCCTTCACACAGAATGCATTTAAACATGACTGACACAAGCAGGAATGGGCCTTTACAGATTTAGAACCTGCCGCAACAATGTGCTACCAGGTAAGCAGTAGGCCATTTTAGGCAGCACACATACGGATAATGGTGAGAATTCAAGTGAATCTGCGGAAGTGTGTTTTTTCTATAGACCAAAGTCGTCATATGAACTAGGCTCCTCATCTGAACGAACGACGTAAAAAGCCACCCTCTCTCTCTCTGATTGTCCCACTTCAGGTTCTTCAACTTTGGCCGATTCCTTCGCATGAAACCTCCATATCGCTTTTGTAACTCCTCTCGACTACCTTGCTCACGTCTCATCGTCTTTGGACCAAATGTGCATAAAAACCCTCTGCAATGTTTGACCTTGTTTATTGCCGAGTCATCATTGTACATCCCCATCTCGTTTGCAGAATCAACATCTCCGCGCTCATGCTCATCTTCCTCCAAAAACTCAGAGGTCTTTCCTTATGCTCCTTTTGCTCCTTTATAAACACCATTTTCGCGCCTTATGCTCCTTTATAAAACACAATTTTCGCGCCTTATGCTCCTTTATAAACACAATTTTCGAGCCACGGCGAGGTTAACCATTTGTTTTTGTCAATTTGTTTTAAATGAATCCACTGTAACGCTTGACCACGTTCACTGCACGCGACTGTAGAGTCTTCCTGCATTTATTTAACTCAGCGGTGGTCAGCAGAGTTCCCTTACATTCCAAGGCACAAGTCTGGAAGGGAGATGCAAAGATGAGTGAGCAAAAATCAGCCAGTTAACTAACCACATTATGAGAAGCCAAGAAAAGAGAAGGGAGAAAAAAAGTTGCATATATTTACACACACTCAGTTGTATAGCTTTGTTTATTACAGAACATATTTAATTTCAGTTTAACCTCTAGCGACGAGCAATCCAGTATCCGGGAGCGTAATCATAGCCTCAAGCGCATTACCATAACGCAACGTTTCCTATTCATGAAAATCGCAAATGAAATGAAATAAATATATTCAAACACAAGCTTAGCCTTTTGTTAACAACACTGTCATCTCAGATTTTCAAAATATGCGTTACAGCCAACGCAAGACAAGCATTTGTGTAAATTTAGCATGGCATAATGATATGCTAGGCTGTGCTGGCAGCAGGAAACATTTTCACAAAAATAAGAAAAGCAACCAAATTAAATCATTTACCTTTGAAGAACTTCAGATGCTTTCACTCAGGAGACTTCCAGTTAGCAAAAGGCGAAAGGCTACAAAAATCGACAGAAAAATACTTCAACTATAATGCATTAGCATAACGCAACTTTTTCTATTCATGAAAATCGCAAATGAAATGAAATATATTGAAACACAAGCTTAGCCTAGCATTCAGCAGGCAACATTTTCACAAAAACAAGAAAAGCATTCAAATAAAATAATTTACCTTTGAAGAACTTCGGATGTTTTCAATGAGGAGACTCTCAGTTAGATAGCAAATGTTCATTTTTTCCAAAAATATTATTTGTGTAGGAGAAATCGCTCCGTTTTGTTCATCACTTTTGGCTAAGAAAAAAAAACGAAAATTCATTCACTACAACGCCAAACTTTTTTCCAAATTAACTCCATAATATCGACAGAAACATGGCAAACGTTGTTTAGAATCATCCTCAATGTGTTTTTCACATATCTATTCGATGATAAATCCTTTGTGGCAGTTGGGTTTCTCCTTAGTAGCAAACGGAAAAGTACTGCAGCTGGAGATTACGCAATAATTGCAACGGAGGACACCAAGCGACCACCTGGTAAATGTAGCCTCTTTAGGGTCAATCTTCCAATGATATGCCTACAAATACGTCACAATGCTGCAGACACCTTGGGGAAAATGTGGAAAAGGTAAGCTGACTCCTAGCTCCTCCACAGCCATATAAGGAGTCATTGCCATGAGGCAGTTTTAAAAAATGCGGAACTTCCTAATTGTATTTTTATCTGGGTTTTTTCTGTAATATCAGTTCTGTGGCACTCACAGACAATATCTTTGCAGTTTTGGAAACGTCACAGTGTTTTCTTTCCAAAGCTGTCAATTATATGCATAGTCGAGCATCTTTTCGTGACAAAATATCTTGTTTAAAACGGGAACGTTTTTCATCCAAAAATTAAAAGAGCGCCCCCTATATCGAAGAAGTTAAATCATATTCATTTGTTTCCCAGGCTTCTGTCGAGCATATAGGGAAATTGGCAAGTTTGTCTTTAGACTATTCCCACTGGGCACACACTGGTTGAATTAATGTTGTTTGAACGTAATGTGTCAATGCATTGTGATGTGGAATGAACTTGGGAAATACTGGATATGGATATGAAAAATGTAATCAACCAGAATGTAATTCATCTAATTTCCACCAGCGTTGAAAACATTGAAGCTTACTGATCACTGTACCTGTACACCGCCAATCTGTAAATAGCACACCTCATCCCCATATTATTACTTACGCTCTTGCTCTTTTTCACCCCAGTATCTCTACTTGCACATCATCATCTGCACATTTATCACTCCAGTGTTAATGCTAAATTGTAATTATTTTGCTTCTATGGCCTATTTATTGCCTACTTCCCTACTCTTCTATATTTGCACATACTGTACATAGATTTTTGTATGTTTGTTTATGTGTAACTCTGTGTTGTTGTTTTTGTCGCACTGCTTTGCTTTATCTTGGCCAGGTCACAGTTGTAAATGAGAACTTGTTCTCAACTGGCCTACCTTGTTAAATAAAGGTTGTAATGCTCCGGGTGTCGTGGGTGTGGAGTCAGACGCAGGAGACAGAGAGTGCAATGCTGTGCTCAGGGTGCTCACAATAATAAAGGCCCCAAACACGGGGAATGAAAAATGTACAACTGAAAATTCACGACCAGGAACAAACACGTTCCTCTACTACAGAGCCGAAGGTTACAATAATTAATCCCGCACAACAAACAGGCGGGCTGGCTGTCTAAAGAAGCCCAACTAATCATCACGAACAGGTGCTACTAATAAACATACAAGGAGGGGGAGGAAAGACAATCAGTGGCAGCTAATAGGCCGGTGATGACGACCGCCGAGCGCCACCCGACCGGGAAGGGAAGCCACCCTCGGTCGGACTCGTGACAAAGGTGGAATAAAAATAAATAAATACTTTGACTTAACCTGACTAATAGGTTGTTACATCAATTTAATTGCAACATAATCATCAGAACTACATTGGGTATAGGTTTAACTGCATTGAAAATTCCACATAGAAGAGTAAAAAATGTTTTCATCCTATATTCAATTGGTTGGTTGAAATTGTTGAATTGTAGATTTTATAAATGTTGATAGTAAAATGGTATTTTTGAAGCAACATCATGCTATCAAAAGCACTGCAACACAGTACAGAGGTGCCACTACAGCCTGGGGTTGGATCAAATTGGCCCAACACTGTGCGGGGTAGGGGAGGGTTTGGCCGGTAGTGCTTTCCTTGGCTTATTGTGCTCTAGCAACTCCTTGTGACATAGCCAGGCGCCTGCAAGCTGACGCCGGTCGTCAGTCGGACAGTGTTTCCTCCGACACATTGGTGCGGCTGATATCCGTGTTAAGCAAGCAGTGCGATAAGAAGTAAGCGGCCAAGTGGGTCATGTTTCAGAGGACACATGACTCAACCATTGCCTCTCTCGAGCCCATTAAAGGCGTTACAAAGATGAGCCAAGGAACCAAATTTAGGGAGAAAACAGGGTAAAAAAATATATATTTGTGGCCATACCACCCTGAACACGCCTGTTCAGCGTCCCGGAGTCGCCTCTTCACTGTTGACGTTGAGACTGGTGTTTTGCGTGTACTATTTAATGAAGCTGCCAGTTGAGGACTTGTGAGGCATCTGTTTCTCAAATTAGACACTAATGTACTTGTCCTCTTGCTCAGTTGTGCACCAGGGCCTCCCACACCTCTTTCTATTCTGGTTAGGGCCAGTTTGTGCGGTTCTGTGAAGGGAGTTGTACGAGACCTTCAGTTTCTTGCAATTTCTCGCATGGAATAGCCTTCATTTTTTCAGAACAAGAATAGACTGACAAGTTTCAGAAGAAATTGCTTTGTTTCTGGCCATTTTGAGCCTGTAATCAAACCCACAAATGCTGATGCTCCAGATACTCAACTAGTCTAAAGAAGGACAGTTTGATTGCTTCTTTAATCAGCACTACAGTTTTCAGCTGTGCTAAAATAATTACAAAAGGGTCCTCTAATGATTAATTAGTCTTTTAAAATGATAAACTTGGATTAGCTAACACAACGTGCCATTGGAACACAGGAGTGATGGTTGCTGATAATGGGCCTCTGTACACCTATGTAGATATTCCATTAAAAAACAACTGTTTCCAACTACAATAGTCATTTTTTGTATTTTTTTTAACCTTTATTTAACCAGGCAAGTTAGTTAAGAACAAATTCTTATTTTTAATGACAGTCTAGGAACAGTGGGTTCACTGCCTGTTCAGGGGCAGAACGACAGATTTGTACCTTGTCAGCTTGCAACCTTCCGGTTACTAGTCCAACGCTCTAACCACTAGGCTACGCTGCCATTTACAATGTCTACACTGTATTTCTGATCAATTTAATGTTCATTTAATGGACAGAAAATTTGCTTTTCTTCAAAAACAAGGACATTTCTAAGTGACTCCAAACTTTTCAACGGTAGTGTACACCAAGTTAATTTTTCATCATGCCTCATCTGAGCAAGATCAGATGGTGACAAGGGTCTCAACAGGGTCAGGCAACCAGGGAAGACCAGTCTGTGACAACGACGAGGTGAACTTTTGCAGATACAACACTTTATTATCTCTGTGCAGCAAACACTGGATGAACCAGAAGCTTCAAAGATTGAAACGGTTTTAAGGCAGTCTGACAAACCTAAAGTTGATTTCCAAACGGTATCAAGGGATGATAGAGGCTTTTCCCGATGACAGAAAACGTGTCAAACTAAAATGCGAGGAAGACCTGAGAAACGCTATTGATGATGATGAATGAGTACAGATATGTTTGAATGCCTAGTCATGTTCATATCATCTCAGACATAAATGACTGCAGTTTGAGACCATCCATAGAATGTACTATATGCCAGTGAAACTGAATATCCTGCACTCAGAAATGGTATTATTCTACTGGAGGTGTAAAACACAAAAGGGGACATATTTGCATATGTTATGGTCTTTCAAATCAAATCAAATGTTATTTGTCACATACACATGGTTAGCAGATGTTAATGCGAGTGTAGCGAAATGCTTGTGCTTCTAGTTCCGACAATGCAGTAATAACCAACAAATCTAACTAACAATTCCAAAACTACTGTCTTATACACACAAGTGTAAGGGGATAAAGAATATGTACATAAAGATATATGAATGAGTGATGGTACAGAGCGGCATAGGCAAGATACAATAGATGGTATCGAGTACAGTATATACATATGAGATGAGTATGTAAACAAAGTGGCATAGTTAAAGTGGCTAGTGATACATGTATTACATAAAGATGCAGTAGATGATAGAGTACAGGATATACGTATACATGAATGTAGATGAATAATGTAGGGTATGTAAACGTTATATTAGGTAGCATTGTTTAAAGTGGCTAGTGATATATTTTACATAATTTCCCATCAATTCCCATTATTAAAGTGGCTGGAGTTGAGTCAGTGTGTTGGCAGCAGCCACTCAATGTTAGTGGTGGCTGTTTAACAGTCTGATGGCCTTGAGATAGAAGCTGTTTTTCAGTCTCTCGGTCCCAGCTTTGATGCACCTGTACTGACCTCGCCTTCTGGATGATAGCGGGGTGAACAGGCAGTGGCTCGGGTGGTTGTTGTCCTTGATGATCTTTATGGCCTTCCTGTAACATCGGGTGGTGTAGGTGTCCTGGAGGGCAGGTAGTATGCCCCCGGTGATGCGTTGTGCAGACCTCACTACCCTCTGGAGAGCCTTACGGTTGTGGGCGGAGCAGTTGCCATACCAGGCGGTGATACAGCCCGCCAGGATGCTCTCGATTGTGCATCTGTAGAAGTTTGTGAGTGTTTTTGGTGACAAGCCGAATTTCTTCAGTCTTGTGAAGGCTTGCTGAATTCTGGCAAAGAGTATGTTCTTTTATCTCAGCGTGTCTACAGATTCTACCTTCTCCCTGTTTTTGTTTGCTTGGAAATGTTGATACTGGAGACTGTTATCAGAAGAAACTGTGTAACCTAGGATTTATAGTGGCTAATAAATGCATTGCAATTAGTTGGAAGGTTGGTTATCCTCCCACAGTGTCACATTGGATGGCAGAAATGTCACGTTATGCATCACTAGATTTGATTTATTACAAGATTCTGGTAAACTGTGCAATTTTCATAAGGTCTGGATGCCTTATATATAGAATACAGTACGACAAAAGGAGTCTGTATTGAAAAAAATCCCACGTCAGGAGAGATACCTATTTAGGCAATCTCTAGCTGCTGGGCTGTTCAGTACTGGCTCTGGGGATCTGCCGTACTGTTGGTTGTCACTCCGGTCTTGGCCTAACACACCTGAAACCAATAATGAATGTTTCACTAAGATCCTAAAGCTGAGTGAAGTGTGTTGAGTTGGGGCACTGCAGGGCAGTGGACACAAAGGGGCAGGATGGGACGATCCAGCTATATTGTGTGCAAGTAAAAGAGCTCTACAGTACTATTAGGCCTATGATATGAATTACAGTGCCCTCCGTAATTATTGGGACAGTAATTATTTTGTCTCTATACTCCAACAGTTTGGGTTTGAAATCAAACAATGACTATGAATTTCAAGTGCAGACTCTCAACTTGAATTTGAGGGTATTTTCATCCATGTCGGCTGTGAAGTTTAGAAATTACAGCACTTTTTGTCCCCCCATTTTAAGGGAGCAAAAGCATTGGGACACATTCACTTGTATGTGTATTAAAGGAGTAAAAAGTTAAGTATTTGGTCCCACATTCATAGAACACAATGACTACGTTAAGTGTGTGACTCTACACATTTGTTGGATGCATTTGCTATTTGTTGTTTTTTTTTCTCCAGATTATTTAGTGCCTAATAGAAATGAATGGTAAATAATGTATTGTGTCATTTTGGAGTCACTTTTATTGTAAATAAGAATGGAATATGTTTCTAAACACTTCCACGTTAACGTGGATTCTACCATGATTACGGATAATCCTGAATTAATTGTGAATAATGATGAGTGAGAAAGTTAGACGCACAAATATGATACCCCCAAGACCCACTAACCTCTCAACATTTCAATAACAGGGGAGGATAAGCATTGTTTGGGGGTATAATATTTGTGTGTCTAACTTTCTCACGCATCATGATTCAATCAGGATTATCCATAATCATGGTAGCATCCATGTTCATGTAGAAGTGTTTAGAAACAGATTCTATTCTTATTGACAATAAAAGTGACCCCCAAAAGAGTCATATTAGATTGTTTAGAAATGCAGGAAATTATCTTTAGATGGCCAAAGTAATTATAAGGGATTACCCCTACACCCAAGGGACAATGTTGACACTTGGGTATGAGGTTTACAACTTACTTTAGTTTATATCCCTGTTTTAACTTTGATTAGGCTTTGTTTCAATACAATTTAGTGGTGCAACTTCTCTCTTTTTATCGACTGTGCGACGCCATTCAAGCCTACACTGTTAACTGCCAACACTTTGCCAATGTTGTAGTAGGCTAGTATAAACCTTTTGATTAATAAACAATACATTTACAAGTCCATTACTGATTATAATACACAATAAATGCGAGTAACAGTGCAAGACAGCAAAAGCTGCAACGACTAAGAAATGAGTTATTTGGAAATATTATAACGCCAATACAACATGGTAATAACCAGACTGACCAAAATACTATAATAATAAATATAATAGAAATAACTCATTAACCTTGGAGAATTGATTCAACCCAGGCTTGGAGAGGTGCAGGTGGAACAGGAGAGCATATGATGTAGGCTATTCATAGGGCATTGGGTTACAATATGTATGCCAGGAATGACAATTTCAATGGGCTTCTTGAATGGTCCTAACAGCAGATGTTGTCTTTGTGTCAAGTAGTACTGTAATGTATTCAATATGGAGAATATGGAGAAATCACGTCAAGGTTAAATCCTGGACACTTGAGCTCATTTGTATTTATTATGGATCCCCATTAGCTGCTGCTTTGGCAAATCTCTTCCTGAATTCTCTTCCTGGGGCCCAGCAAAGTTAAGGCAGTTTATACAATTTTTAAAACATAACGATACTTTCAGATTTCATAACCCACTGTGTGCCCTCAGTCCCCTACTCCACCACATATCTACAGTACTAAATCCATGTGTTTGTATAGTGTGTGTGCGTGTTTGTGAATGCATGCGTCTGTGCCAATGTTTGTGTTGCTTCACAGTCCCCGCTGTTCCATAAGGTGTTTTTTAAATCTAATTTTACTGCTTGCATCAGTTACTTGATGTGGAATAGAGTTCCATGTAGTCATGGCTCTATGTAGTACTGTGTGCCTCCCATAGTCTGTTCTAAACTTGGGGACTGTGAAGAGACCTCTTGTGGCATGTCTTGTGGAGTATGCATGGGTGTTGGAGCTGTGTGCCAGTAGTTTAGATGGACAGCTCAGTGCATTCAACATGTCAAAACCTCTCATAAATAAAAGTAGTGGTGAAGTCAATCTCTCCTCCACTATCAGCCAGGAGAGATTGACATGCATATTATTAATATAAGCTCTCATGTACATCCAAGGGCCAGCCGAGCTGCCCTGTTCTGAGCCAATTGCAATTTTCTTGAGTCCTTTTTTGTGGCACCTGGCCACACGACTGAACAGTAGTCAAGGTGCGACAAAACTAGGGCCTGTAGGACCTGCCTTGTTGATAGTGTTGTTAAGAAGACTGAGCATCGCTTTATTATAGACATACTTCTCCCCAATTTAGCTACAGTTGAAGTCGGAAGTTTACATACACTTAGGTTGGAGTCATTAAAACTCGTTTTCAACCACTCCACAAATTTCTTGTTGACAAACTATAGTTATGGCAAGTCGGTTAGGACATCTACTTTGTGCATGAAACAAATCATTTTTACAATAATTGTTTACAGACAGATTATTTCACTTATAATTCAATGTATCCCAATTCCAGTGGGTCAGAAGTTTACATACACTAAGTTGACTGTGCCTTTAAAACAGCTTGAAAAATTCCAGAAAATGATGTCATGGCTTTAGAAGCTTCTGATAGGCTAATTGACATAATTTGAGTCAATTGGAGGTTTACCTGTGGCTGTATTTCAAGGCCTACCTTCACACTCAGTGACTCTTTGCTTGACATCATGGGAAAATGTAACGAAATCAGCCGAAACCTCAGGAAAAAATTGTAGACCTCCACAGGTCTGGTTCATCCTTGGGAGCAATTTACAAATGCCTAAAGGTACCACGTTCATTTGTACAATCAATAGTACGCAAGTGCAAACACCATGGGACCACGCAGCCATTATACCACTCAGGAAGGAGACACTTTCTGTCTCCTAGAGATGAACGTACTTTGGTGCGAAAAGTGCAAATCAATTCCAGAACAACAGCAAATGACCTTGTGAAGATGCTGGAAGAAACAGGTGCAAAAGTATCTATATCCACAGTAAAACGAGTGCTATATGAACATAACCTGAAAGGCCGCTCAGCAAGGAAGAAGCCACTGCTCCAAAATCGCCATAAAAAAAGCCAGACTACGTTTTGCAACTGCACATGGGGACAAAGATCGTACTTTTGGAGAAATGTCCTCTGGTCTGATGAAACAAATATAAAACTGTTTGGCCATAATGACCAAAGATATGTTTGGAGGAAAACGGGGGAGGCTTGCAAGCCGAAGAACACCATCCCAACCGTGAAGCACAGGGGTGGCAGCATCCTGTTGTGGGGGGTGCTTTGCTGCAGGAGGGACTGGTGCACTTCACAAAATAGATGGCATCATGAGGCATGAAAATTATGTGGATATATTGAAGCAACATCTCAAGACATCAGTCAGGAAGTTAAAGCTTAGTCGCAAATGGGTCTATGACCCCAAGCATACTTCCAAAGTTGTGGCAAAATGGCTTAAGTACAACAAAGTCAAGGTTTTGGAGTGGCCGTCACAAAGCCCTGACCTCAATCCTGTAGAAAATTTGTGGGCAGAACTGAAAAAGTGTGTGCAAGCAAAGAGGCCTACAAACCTGACTCGGTTACATCAGCTCTGTCAGGAGGAATGGGCCAAAATTAACCAAAATTATTGTAGGAAGCTTGTGGAAGGCTACCCGAAACGTTTGACCCAAGTTAAACAATTTAAAGGCAATGCTACCAAATACTAATTGAATGTATGCAAACTTCTGACCCACTGGGAATGTGATGAAATAAATAGTTCCCTCTACTATTATTCTGACATTTCACATTCTTAAAATAAATTGGTGAAATTTTACTAGGATTAAATGTCAGGAATTGTGAAAAACTGAGTTGAAATGTATTTGGCTAAGGTGTATGTAAACTTCCGACTTCAACTGTACTACTGCATCAATATGTTTTGACCATGACAGTTTACAATCTAGGATTACTCCAAGCAGTTTAGTCATCTCAACTTGCTCAATTTCCACATTATTTATTACAAGATTTAGTTGAGGTTTAAGGTTTAGTGAGTGTTCTGTTCGAAATAAAATGCATTTAGTTTTAGAAATATTTCGGACTAACTTATTCTTTGCCACCCACTCTGAAACTAACTGCAGCTCTTTGTTGAGTGTTGCAGTCATTTCAGTCACTGTAGTAGCTGACGTGTATAGTGCTGAGTCATCCACATTACATAGAAACTCTGGCTTTACTCAAAGTCAGTGGAATGTCATTAGTAAAAATTGAAAAAATCAAGGGGCCTAAACAGCTACCCTGGGGAATTCGTGATTCTAACTGGATTATATTTGAGATGCTTCCATTAAAGAACACCCTCTGTGTTCTGTTAGACAAGTAACTCTTTATCCACATTATAGCAGTGGGTGTAAATCCATAACACATACATTTCTCCAGCAGTAGACTATGGTCGATAATGTCAAAAGCTGCACTGAAGTCTAACAAGACAGCCACCACAAACATTTTATCTTCCATTTCTCTCAGCCAATCATCAGTGATTTATGTAAGTGCTGTGCTTGTTGAGTGTCCTTCTCTATAAGCATGCTGAAATTCTGTTGTCAATTTGTTTACTGTGAAATAGCATTGTATATGGTCAAACACCATTTTTCCCAGAAGTTCCAGAAGTTCAGCTATTTGAGCCAGTAAAGGGTGCTTTACTACTCATGGGTAGCGGAATGACTTTAGCTTCCCAAATAGGAGTGGCAATATCATCCGCTATTATCCTCAGTAATTTTCAACCCAAATTGTCAGACCCCGGTGGCTTGTCATTGTTGACAGACAACAATCATTTTTTCACCTCTTCCACACTGACTTTACGGATTTCAAAAGTACAATTCTTGTCTTTCATAATTTGGTTCCGACATACTTAAATGTGCAGTGTCATCGTTTGTTGCTGGCATGTCATCCCTAAGTTTGCGTATCTTGCCAATGAAGAAGTCATTAAAGTAGTTTGCAATATATCAGTGGGTTTTGTGATGAATGAGCCATCTGATTCAATGAATGAAGGAGCCGAGTTGTCTTTTTTTCCCTAAATTTTATTCAAGGTGCCCCAAAGCTTTTTACTATCATTCTTTATATAATTTATCTTTGTTTCATAGTGTAGTTACTTTTTATTTAGTTTAGACACATGATTTCTTAATTTGCAGTACGTTTGCCAATCGGTTGTGCTGCCAAACTTAATCGCCATACCTTTTACCTCATCCCTCTCAACCATACAATTTTTCAATTCCTCATCAATCCAAGGGGATTTAACAGTTTTTACAGTAATTTTCTTAATGGGTGCGTGCTTATCAGTAACTGGAATAAGTAGTTTCATAAATGCGTCAAGTGCAGCGTCTGGTTGCTCCTCATTACACAATACAGACCAGCAAATATTTTTTTACATCATCAAGATATGAATCACAACAAAACTTCTTGTATGACCTCTTATATGCCATATTTGTCACTCCGCTGATCAGTTTCACCTGTCCTTATGCTCGTCTCCACCCCCTCCAGGTGTCACCCCTCTACCCAATTATCCCCTGTATTTATACCTGTGTTCTCTGTCTGTTTGTTGCCCGTTCGTCTTGTATGTTTTTCAAGTCAACCAGTGTATTTTCCCGTACTCCTGCTTCTATTCTCTCTTTGCTATTCCTTCCGGTCTTGACCCTTGCCTGTCATGGTCTCTGAGCCCGCCTGCCTGACCACTCTGCCTGCCCCCGACCCTGAGCCTGCCTGCCGACCTGTACCTCTGCCTCCCTCTGGATTGCCTCCCTCTGGATTACCGACCTCTGCCTGCCTTGACCTGTCTACTGCTTACCTCTGTTGAAACATTAAACAGTGTTACTTCGACAGTCTGCATCTGGGTCTTACCTTGATCTCTGATAAAATTAGGCCCAGCCTTTGGAACTTTGGATTTCCTAGATATGGCTATTATATTGGGATCACTACATCCTATGGATGTGGATACTGCTTTAAAGCAAATATCTGCAGCGTTAGTAAAGATGTGATCAGTACATGTTGATAATTTAATTCCTGTGCTGTTTGTAACTTCCCTGGTAGGTTGACTGACAACCTGATCCAGGTGGCAGGCTTTTGTTACAGTTTGAAGTTTTTTCCTGAGTGCGCAGCTTGATGATAGCCAGTCAATATTTAAAATCACCCAGAAAATATACTTTTCTGTTGATATCTCATACATTATCAAGCATTTCACACATAGTATCCAGATACTGACTGTGGTGGTCTATAGCGGTTTCCCACAAGAATGGGCTTTAGGTGAGGCTGATGAACCTATAGCCATATTACTCCAACAGTATTCAACATTAGATTTTCTCTAATCTTTACAGGAATGTGGTTCTGAATATAGACCGCAACACCGCGGCGTAACTCTGGTTTATAGGCTCATGATTACTGCTTACAATAGCTGTAGGATAAACATATGTATTCAGTGCAATTAAGGGCATATCGAATTCAATGACTTACATTGTGTTTGTCAATGCCTCTAAGATCATTGAAAGAGCTTGGATGCAGCAGGGTCCCCCCTTAGATTATCTATTTGTATGGGGGGTGGGAAACCTTGGAGTTGCAACCAAGGTAACAAACAGTCAGGAGCACAGCTGAGCAAAATACACTCCTGAAGACCATCAACTGAATTGGACTTTGATATTTAAAAAAATATATATATTTCACCTTTATTTAACCAGGTGGGCTAGTTGAGAACAAGTTCACATTTGCAACTGCGACCTGGCCAAGATAAAGCAAAGCAGTGTGAACAGACAACAGAGTTACACATGGAGTAAACAATTAACAAGTCAATAACACAGTAGAAAAAAAGGGGGAGTCTATATACAATGTATGCAAAAGGCATGAGGAGGTAGGCGAATAATTACAATTTTGCAAATTAACACTGGAGTGATAAATGATCAGATGGTCGTGTACAGGTAGAGATATTGGTGTGCAAAAGAGCAGAAAAGTAAATAAATAAAAACAGTATGGGGATGAGGTAGGTGAAAATGGGTGGGCTATTTACCAATAGACTATGTACAGCTGCAGCGATCGGTTAGCTGCTCAGATAGCTGATGTTTGAAGTTGGTGAGGGAGATAAAAGTATCCAACTTCAGCAATTTTTGCAATTCGTTCCAGTCACAGGCAGCAGAGTACTGGAACGAAAGGCGGCCAAATGAGGTGTTGGCTTTAGGGATGATCAGTGAGATACACCTGCTGGAGCGCGTGCTACGGATGGGTGTTGCCATCGTGACCAGTGAACTGAGATAAGGCGGAGCTTTACCTAGCATGGACTTGTAGATGACCTGGTGCCAGTGGGTCTGGCGACGAATATGTAGCGAGGGCCAGCCGACTAGAGCATACAAGTCGCAGTGGTGGGTGGTATAAGGTGCTTTAGTGACAAAACGGATGGCACTGTGATAGACTGCATCCAGTTTGCTGAGTAGAGTGTTGGAAGCCATTTTGTAGATGACATCGCCGAAGTCGAGGATCGGTAGGATAGTCAGTTTTACTAGGGTAAGCTTGGCGGCGTGAGTGAAGGAGGCTTTGTTGCGGAATAGAAAGCCGACTCTTGATTTGATTTTCGATTGGAGATGTTTGATATGAGTCTGGAAGGAGAGTTTGCAGTCTAGCCAGACACCTAGGTACTTATAGATGTCCACATATTCAAGGTCGGAACCATCCAGGGTGGTGATGCTAGTCGGGCATGCGGGTGCAGGCAGCGATCGGTTGAAAAGCCTGCATTTGATTTTACTAGCGTTTAAGAGCAGTTGGAGGCCACGGAAGGAGTGTTGTATGGCATTGAAGCTCGTTTGGAGGTTAGATAGCACAGTGTACAATGACGGGCCGAAAGTATATAGAATGGTGTCGTCTGCGTAGAGGTGGATCAGGGAATCGTCCGCAGCAAGAGCAACATCATTGATATATACAGAGAAAATAGTCGGCCCGAGAATTGAACCCTGTGGCACCCCCATAGAGACTGCCAGAGGACCGGACAGCATGCCCTCCGATTTGACACACTGAACTCTGTCTGCAAAGTAATTGGTGAACCAGGCAAGGCAGTCATCCGAAAAACCGGGGCTACTGAGTCTGCCGATAAGAATATGGTGATTGACAGAGTCGGAAGCCTTGGGAAGGTCGATGAAGACGGCTGCACAGTACTGTCTTTTATCGATGGCGGTTATGATATCGTTTAGTACCTTGAGTATGGCTGAGGTGCACCCGTGACCGGCTCGGAAACCAGATTGCACAGCGGAGAAGGTACGGTGGGATTCGAGATGGTCAGTGACCTGTTTGTTGACTTGGCTTTCGAAGACCTTAGATAGGCAGGGGAGGATGGATATAGGTCTGTAACAGTTTGGGTACAGGGTGTCTCCCCCTTTGAAGAGGGGGATGACTGCGGCAGCTTTCCAATCCTTGGGGATCTCAGACGATATGAAAGAGAGGTTGAACAGGCTGGTAATAGGGGTTGCGACAATGGCGGCGGATAGTTTCAGAAATAGAGGGTCCAGATTGTCAAGCCCAGCTGATTTGTACGGGTCCAGGTTTTGCAGCTCTTTCAGAACATCTGCTATCTGGATTTGGGTAAAGGAGAACCTTGAGAGGCTTGGGCGAGGAGCTGCGGGGGGGGGCGGAGCTTTTGGCCGAGGTTGGAGTAGCCAGGCAGAAGGCATGGCCAGCCGTTGAGAAATGCTTATTGAAGTTTTCGATAATCATGGATTTATCGGTGGTGACCGTGTTACCTAGCCTCAGTGCAGTGGGCAGCTGGGATGAGGTGCTCTTGTTCTCCATGGACTTCACAGTGTCCCAGAACTTTTGGGAGTTGGAGCTACAGGATGCAAACTTCTGCCTGAAGAAGCTGGCCTTAGCTTTCCTGACTGACTGCGTGTATTGGTTCCTGACTACCCTGAACAGTTGCATATCACGGGGACTATTCGATGCTATTGCAGTCCGCCACAGGATGTTTGTGCTGGTCGAGGGCAGTCAGGTCTGGAGTGAACCAAGGGCTGTATCTGTTCTTAGTTCTGCATTTTTTTAACGGAGCATGCTTATCTAAAATGGTGAGGAAGTTACTTTTAAAGAATGACCAGGCATCCTCAACTGACGGGATGAGGTCAATGTCCTTCCAGGATACCCGGGCCAGGTCGATTAGAAAGGCCTGCTCACAGAATTGTTTTAGGGAGCGTTTGACAGTGATGCGGGGTGGTCGTTTGACTGCGGCTCCGTAGCGGATACAGGCAATGAGGCAGTGATCGCTGAGATCCTGGTTGAAGACAGCGGAGGTGTATTTGGAGGGCCAGTTGGTCAGGATGACGTCTATGAGGGTGCCCTTGTTTACAGAGTTAGGGTTGTACCTGGTGGGTTCCTTGATGATTTGTGTGAGATTGAGGGCATCTAGCTTAGATTGTAGGACTGCCGGGGTGTTAAGCATATCCCAGTTTAGGTCACCTAACAGAACAAACTCTGAAGCAAGATGGGGGGTGATCAATTCACAAATGGTGTCCAGGGCACAGCTGGGAGCTGAGGGGGGTCGGTAAGCAGGCGGCAACAGTGAGAGACTTATTTCTGGAGAGAGTAATTTTCAAAATTAGTAGTTCGAACTGTTTGGGTATGGACCTGGAAAGTATGACATTACTTTGCAGGCTATCTCTGCAGTAGACTGCAACTCCTCCCCCTTTGGCAGTTCTATCTTGACGGAAGATGTTATAGTTGGGTATGGAAATCTCTGAATTTTTGGTGGCCTTCCTGAGCCAGGATTCCGACACAGCAAGGACATCAGGGTTAGCAGAGTGTGCTAAAGCAGTGAGTAAAACAAACTTAGGGAGGAGGCTTCTGATGTTGACATACATGAAACCAAGGCTTTTTCGATCACAGAAGTCAACAAATGAGGGTGCCTGGGGACATGCAGGGCCTGGGTTTACCTCCACATCGCCCGCGGAACAGAGAAGGAGTAGTATGAGGGTGCGGCTAAAGGCTATCAAAACTGGTCGCCTAGAGCGTTGGGGACAGAGAATAAGAGGAGCAGGTTTCTGGGCATGGTAGAATATATTCAGGGCATAATGCGCAGACAGGGGTATGGTGGGGTGCGGGTACAGCGGAGGTAAGCCCAGGCACTGGGTGATGATGAGAGAGGTTGTATCTCTGGACATGCTGGTTGTAATGGGTGAGGTCACCGCATGTGTGGGAGGTGGGACAAAGGAGTTATCAGGGGTATGAAGAGTGGAACTAGGGGCTTCATTGTGAACTAAAACAATGATAACTAACCTGAACAACAGTATACAAGGCATATTGACATTTGAGAGAGACATACAGCGAGGCGTACAGTAATCACAGGTGTTGAATTGGGAAAGCTAGCTAAAACAGTAGGTGAGACAACAACAGCTAATCAGCTAGCACAACAACAGCAGGTAAAATGGCGTTGACTAGGCAACGGGGCCAACAGATAAAACAAACAAGCAGAATGGAGTACCGTGATTAATGGACAGTCCAGCGTGCATCAGCTATGTAGCCAAGAGATCAGTGTCCAGGGGGCAGCGGTGGATGGGGCAGGGAAGCTGGACTGGCGAGTGTTATCCAGGTTTTTTAAAAACTAACAATGACTAAATAGCTTGTAGCTAGTTAGCTGGTTAGCTTCTGGAGGTTCTTGAGTGTGTTCTAAAAATTAAAAATAATAGCGACTCCGTATCACATTGGGTGAGGCAGGTTTCCGGAAGGTATAAACAAATTAAAAAATCAAAAAGAGATAGAAAGTAAATATGGGTCCAGTGAGTGTTTGGGACGCGGCGATTCAGATGGTTAGCAGGCCTGTGATAACAAGCTAACTGTTCGTAGGCCCGGGCTAAACAAGGTAGCAGTTAGCGGACCGGAGCTAGACAAGCTAGCAGTTAGCAGGCCGAATTAGCAAGCAGGGAGATAGCGAGGGCTAGAGAGTTAGCCTTTGGGGGACGTCGCGATGGGGTGAGTCTGTTTATTCCTCTTCATGCGGTGACATCGATAGACCGGTCGTGGGCCCGGGTATTGTAGCCCAGGAGTATGCTACGGTGGTAGCACAAGGGCTCTGGCCGGGCTAGCTTCAAGCTAAGTGGGTGGAAACGCTAGCCAGGAGTAATCATCCGGGGTTGCGGTTTAGCTAGATAGCTAGTTGTGAAGATCCAGCTGAAAAATGTTCCGTTTGCGGTGGGAATCCGGAGATGAATCCAGGGATGAAAAATAAATAGGTCCGTTATGCTCTGGTTAGAGTCGCGTTGTTCGAACTGGCGAGAGCTTTCCGGGCTAAAGGTTAGCTGATGACCGGTTAGCTGAAGACCGCTAGCATAGCTGGTGGTTAGCTGGCTAGCTTCAGTTGAGGGGTTCCGGTTCCGAAGTAAATATAAATACTTTAGGAAAAATAGCTACATTGGGTGAGGCGGGTTGCAGGAGAGTATTTGGAAGCTTAGGTTTAGCAAAATGTTTTTAAAGAGATATGCGAAGAAAAATATGTAAAAAACGAAAAACATTTTTAGCTTTGATTTTATTTGTATGAAGTATGAGAATGAATCCTGAGCAGGATTAACCCTTTAACCCAAAAAAACATGACCCTGAGCCAAACAATGAGTGCAATATTAAATCATAGAAACATCAAATGATAGCTTTACCCTTCTACAGAATGACAATAACATACAGTACCAGTCAAAGGTTTGGACACACCTACTCATTCAAGGGTTTTTCTTACATTTTTACTATGTTCTACATTGTAGAATAATAGTGAAGACATCAAAACTATGAAATAACACATATGGAATCATGTAGTAACCAAAAAGTGTTAAATCAAAATATGTTTTATATTTGAGATTCATCAAAGTAGCCACCCTTTACCTTGATGACAGCTTTGCACAATCCTGGCATTCTCTCAACCAGCTTCACGAGGTAGTCACCTGGAATGCATTTCAATTAACAGGTGTGCCTTGTTAAAAGTTAATTTGTGGAATTACTTTCCTTCTTAATGAGTTTGAGCCAATCACTTGTGTTGTGACAAGGTAGGGGTGGTATACAGAAGAATGCCCTATTTGGTAAAAGACCAACAGTACGCAAGTATAAACACCATGGGACCACATACCACTCAGGAAGGAGACGCGTTCTGTCTCCTAGAGATGAACGTACTTTGGTGCGAAGAGTGCAAATCAATCCCAGAACAACAGCAAAGGACCTTGTTAAGATGCTGGAGGAAACAGGTACAAAAGTATCTATATCCACAGTAAAACGAGTCCTATATGAACATAACCTGAAAGGCCGCTCAGCAAGGAAGAAGCCACTGCTCCAAAACCGCCATAAAAAGCCAGACTACGGTTTTCAACTGCAAATGGGGACAAAGATGGTACTTTTTGGAGAAATGTCCTCTGGTCTCATGAAACAAAAATATAACTGTTTGGATGACCATTGTTATGTTTGGAGGAAAAATAAGTGTCGAGCGGCCTAGTGATGTAACTGCCTACCTCAACTCCTACTCATGAGACCAAGCCCATGCATATACAGTTATATACAAACTTCAATGTGAAAACAATAGTCCAGTGTTTTCTAAGGGCTCAGCAGTAATTTTACATTTCCGTGTGTCTGACTTGCCCCTTATCTATTTACTCCCCTGCAGGGGTCTGTGTCCATGTATCTCTTTTAGCATTGAGGAGCTTTCTCACAGACACCCTGTTTTGACTGCAATAGCTCACACATCTCTCAGACTGTTTCTTATAAGAGGCAGAGACTAGAAAAGAACTGTGGAACAGTATTAAACCTTATAATGCATATATTGCTAATCTGTGGTTCAGGACCCTATAAATGTAGTGTGTGTGTGTGTGTATGTGTGTGGGGGGGGGGGTCTTATAGCCCTTCCCCTTCTATTAATACAACATAAGCATAATCAATTATTATAATACATCAATCCTTTGGTGCAGCCCCTATCATGACCCCAAGGTGACTCCCATCACAACACTGAACCATGCATAAGAGCATCAGCTGTTCCGGACAAGTGTGTGTGATCATGCTTTCTATAGCCGATGTGAATAAGACCTTTAAACAGGTTAACATTCACAAGGTCACAGCGCATGCGCTGACCAGCTTTCAAGTGTATTCACTGACATTTTCAACCTCTCCCTGACCCAGTCTGTAATACCTACCTGTTTCAAGCAGACCACCATAGTCCTGGTGCCCAAGAACGCCAAGGTAACCTGCATAAATGACTACCGCCCTGTAGCGCTCACATTTGTAGCCATGAAATGCTTTGAAAGGCTGGTCAAGGCTCACATCAACACCCTCATCCAAGAAACCCTGGACCCACTCCAATTTGCATACCGCCCCAACAAATCTAGAGATGACGCAATCTCTATTGCACTCCACTCTGCCCTTTCCCACTTAGACAAACGGAACACCTACGTACGTGAGAATGCTGTTCATTGACTATTTCTCAGTGTTCAACGCCATAGTGCCCTCCAAGCTCATCACTAAGCTAAGGACCATGGGACTGGACACCTTTCTCTGAAACTGGATCCTAGACTTCCTGATGGGCCACCCCCAGGTGGTAAGGGTAGGCAACAACACATCCGCCACACTGACCCTTAACACGGGGGCCCATCAGGGGTGCATGCTTAGTCCCCTCCTGTACTCCCTATTCACACACACACACGACTGCATGGCCATGCACGACTACAACACCAAGTTTGCAGACGATACAATGGTGGTAGGCCTGATCACTGATGACGATGAGACTGCCTATAGGGAGGTCAGAGACCTGGAAGTGTGGTGCCAGGACAACAACCTCTCCCTCAATGTGAGCAAGACAAAGGAGCTGATCGTGGACTACAGGAAAAGGAGGGCTGAGCAAGCCCTCATTTACATCAACGGGCTGTAGTGGAGCGTGTTGAGGGCTTTAAGTTTCTTGGTGTCGTGATAACTATGGACCTACCATGGTCCAAACACACCAACACAATCGTGAAAAGGGCACAACAACACCTATACCCCCTTATTTTATTCTTATTTGTTATTATCTTTTGCACTGACTCTCTTGCACAGGTTCGATGTGCACTCACTGGACTCAAATGGTACATTTCAAACTGAAGCAGGGCCTATGCTTGACAACACTTCGCTTCAAAAGATTGGCCGCTTTGTGGGCATAGGCGTGAACCTAATCAAGTAAGTAAATAGATTTGGAAAATGTTTTTTTTTAAACTGTTATTAGCTAGCTAGCTACAGCAGGTCACTGTGTGTAGGCTAATGAGCTGCTTGTTAGCTATCTAGCTAGCTAGCCAACTTTACATACTATAGATAAGTGAAATATCATCAGCTACTTCAAAGCAGCTTGTTATCTTGATGTAGGCCTATTTATCATTGTAAATTAAAAATGCATGCTCCAAATGTATTTGTAGATAACAGCATTGTAAAAGATTGAAAGGATGTTCGCTCCAGCTGTCAGAAAAGGGAGTAGGTGTACTAGCTAGATAGGGTTGTGGGATGACATTATGAAAATGTTCTCCAGTTTGAGACCCTAGAGAGGAAAACTATGAAGACAGAGAGATTATGGTCAGGGTTGTCTAATTATTAAGAAATGAAGCCTGTTCCTTGTGATGTCTGTTATCAGATATGGAGAGCTGCGAAAGCCTGTCTGCAGATGAAGAGGTCCCAGTGAATGTCCCAGGAGACATCTGGCACATCCTTATATGCCATGGGTTGTATGTGTGCTTATGTTAGCAAATGTTGTATACAAAAATACAGTTAAAAGTCACACACAATTTAGGCTACAAACTTATTACAACTGTAACAAGCCAATCCTTCTGCTGGAGCACATGAGGTTGGTGGCACCTTAATTGGGTAGAATGGGTTCAAATTCATCAATCACATGGTTTCCAGGTGTTCGAAGCCATTCCATGTGCTCCATTCCGGCTATTATTATGAGCAAACGGTGTGCTGGAGGTGTGCTGGAGATATGCAGTGTGTGCAGGCTTCTGTTCCAGCCCAGCACTAACACACCTGATTCAACTTAGCAAACCTAATGAGTTGATAATAATGTGTATTATTGCTTGTCTGGAATAGAAGTCTGCTCACCCAGTAGATCAGGGAGTGGAGCAAGGTTGGTGACCTCTGGTATGGACTTTGGACTTTAGTTCAGCCTACTTACTAAGATGTCTAACATTTACAAACAGGTTAGACTATTTGAACATTCTGAAATTATATTTTGATTAATTTAATGTTGATTCATTGAGGTGTTTAAACTTATTTCAGTTAACTTAAAAACATTATTCAAGATGAACTACTGTAGAGTCAATGTTCTATCATCACAGATCACATTTCTGCAATAAAAAGGTGTGAAGGGTATCTGTCTCTAATTGGTCTGTTTCTATGTTTCCTTTCTCAAATAAGCATTACCTTATTGTCCAGTTGTCAGCGCTCCAATAGGTTTTATTTGATTGTCACTCTGTCTCAGGATATCAGCCATTTGAACCCATTTGGCTGCCATAGGCCTACAGTATGATGGCATTACTGGCCTAATGGGCATGTGCAATCAATGTGTCCCTTGTCATTGTACATCTGAAGCAGAGAATAGCTAAACTCACACATCATTTGCATATTGATGAGCTAGCTATATGTTCTCAATTTAAAATGATACCAGTAGATAATGTATATGAGGCTGATCATAAGTAACATTTTCGACATTACCTTTCTGACATTAAATTGTTTAGGGCAAATCCAACCCTTGCATTCTAGGTACAGTAGTGTACATGAAAATAAGGAGCTGGCAATTTGTAGGCTAATTAAAAATGTCAGAAAGGGAAAATAACATCACTACCCTGTTTATTTGCTGAGAATGATTTTAGAATAAAGAGAAAAAATCAAAAGGAAAGTGGCATAGAGGAGAATTGTAGAGATGTTGGTGTTGATGGTGGGTAAAGAGAGATTTGCACATAAAATGTTTGCAAGTCAAAGCCACAATTCATGTCCATGTAGGCCTATATATTTTACAGGAAGTGAACTATAGTCATCAATGTCATCACACAAGCATAATGAAAGAGCCATAAGCTATAATATGTGAATCATGATGTTAACCTCTCTGGGATTGTTCGGGACGCTAGCGTCCCACCTCGCCAACAGCCAGTGAAATTGCAGGGCGCCAAATTCAAAACAACAGAAATTTCATAATTAAAATTCCTCAACCATACAAGTATTTTACACCATGTTAAAGATACACTTCTCGTTAATCCAACCACAGTGTCCGATTTCAAAAAGGCTTTTCGGCGAAAGCAGAACATATCATTATGTTAGGTCAGCAACTAGTCACAGAAAGCATTCAGCCATTTTCCAACCAAAGAGAGGTGTCACAAAAAGCAGAAATATAGATCAAATGAATCACTAACCTTTGACGATCTTCATCAGATGACACTCCCAGGACTCAATGTTACACAATACATGTATGTTTTGTTCGATCAAGTTCATATTTATATCCAAAAACCTCAGTTTACATTGGCGCCATGTTCAGAAATGCCTCCAAAACATCAGGAGAAATTGCAGAGCCACATCAAATAACAGGAATACTCATCATAAACTTTGATGAAAGATACATGTTTTACATAGAATTAAAGATAAACTTGTTCTTAATGCAACTGCTTTGTCAGATTTCAAAAAAGCTTTACGGCAAAAGCACAATATTCAATAATCTGAGAACAGGTTCAGCCACAAAAGCAAGCCGTACAGTTACCCGTCAAATTGTGGAGTCAACAAAAGTCATAAATAGCATTATAAATCTTCTCTTACCTTTGCTGATCTTCGGCGGAATGCACTCCCAGGACTCCCACAATAAATTGTAGTTTTGTTCGATCCATATTTATGTCCAAATACCTCCGTTTTGTTCGCGAGTTTAGTTCACTATTACAAAGGCACAATGCGCTAGTGCAAAATCCAGACGAAAAGTCAAAAGAGTTCCATTACAGTTTGTAGAAACTTGTCAAACGATGTTTACAATCAATCCTTAGGGTGTTTTTATAATAAATCTTCAATAATATTCCAACCAGACAATAGCGTATTCATTACAGAGGAAAAAGAAGGAACGGTGCGCTCGCGTGACCGCGCAGTAAATAACTGATTGGCCTCAGCCAATTCCACTTGTTGAAACAGTTCTTATTCAAAACACTTCCACAATAGAAGCCTCAAACAACTTTCTGTTGACATCTGCTGGAAGCCTTGGGAAGTCATAGACACAGCATATTGGATAGGCAATCACTTAAATGAAACTACAAACCTCAGATTTCCCGCTTCCTGGTTGGATTTTTTTCTCAGGTTTTAGCCTGCCATATGAGTTCTGTTATACTCACAAACATCATTCAAACAGTTCTAAAAACTTCAGAGTGTTTTCCATCCAAATCTACTAATTATATGCATATTATAGCTTTTATGGCTAAGTAGCAGGCAGTTTACTCTGGGCACCTTTTTATCCAAGCTAATCAATACTGCCCCCCCCAGTCCCAAAGAAGTTAAGCCATTTTGCCACAACTTTGGAAGTATGCTTGGGGTCATTGTCCATTTGGAACACCCATTTGCAACCAAGATTTAACTTCCTGACTGATGTCTTGAGATGTTGCCTCAATATATTCACATAACTTTCCTCCCTCATGATGGCATCCATTTTGTGACGTACACCAGTCCCTCCTGCAGTAAAGCACCCCCACAACATGATGCTGCCACCCCAGTGCTTCACGGTTGGGATGGTGTTCTTCGGCTTGCAAGCCTCCCTCTTTTTCCTCCAAACATGACAATGGTCATTATATCCAAACAGTTCTATTTTTGTTTCATCAGACCAGAGGACATTTCTCCAAAATGTACCATCTTTATCCCTATGTGCAGTTGCAAACCGTAGTCTGGCTTTTTCATGGCGTTTTGGAGCAGTGGCTCCTTCCTTGCTGAGCGGCCTTTCAGGTGATGTCGATATAGGACTTGTTATACTGTGGATATAGATACTTTTGTACCTGTTTCCTCCAGCATCTTCACAAGTTATTTTGCTGTTGTTCTGGGATTGAGTTGCACTCTTCGCACCAAAGTACGTAATCTCTAGGATACAGAACGCGTCTCCTTCCTGAGCGGTATGATAGCTGCATGGTCCCATGGTGTTTATACTTGCGTACTATTGTTTATACAGATGAACGGGGTACCTTCAGGCGTCTGGAAATTGCTCCCAAGGATGAACCAGACTTGTGGAGGTCTACAATTTTTTCTCTGAGGTCTTGGCTGAATTATTTAGATTTTCCCATGATGTCAAGCAAAGAAGCACTGTGTTTGAAGGTAGGCCTTGAAATACATCCACAGGTACACCTCCAATTGACTCAAAGGATGTCTGCTAAAGAAGCTGCTAAAGCCATGACATCATTTTCTGGAATTTTCCAAGCTGTTTAAAGGCACAGGCAACTTAGTGTATGTAAACTTCTGACCCACTGGAATAGTGATACCGTGCATTTTAAGTGAAATAATCTGTCTGTAAACAATTGTTTGAAAAATGACTTGTGTCATGCACAAAGTAGATATCCTAACCGACTTGCTAAAACTATAGTTTGTCAACAAGAAATTTGTGGAGTGGTTGAAAAATGAGTTTTAATGAATTCAACATAAGTGTATGTAAACTTCCGACTTCAACTGTACATTCCTCAAAGGGACATAACCAAACATAACATTATGTAAAGGCCTTTTTCCTTCAATTGACTGAGCCAATATCATCTAATCTCAATCATTTACGGTGATGGTTCATCCATTGAGCTATAGGGGTCATCAGATGTAATGTAGACCTTTACTGCCACCTGTAACTGCTGTCTGGGAACTTGAATGACAATGAATATTGAAAGGAGAGAGCAATGATATATTCCAATATTACCCAAAGCTAAAAATACATTTGAAACTTTTAGGCATATTGTGTGCCAACTTGACTTCAGTCATATTCTAGCCATTGGCTGTCTCTATTGAGAGCTAATCACGGTAATGCCTTTTTAAACTATTTTCTCCATTTAAAGGTCATGGTAATTGGGAACACATATAAATATCAATGAAAAAAATATATATTATCTGTTTTTTTCTTACATTTTTAGTATTTAGTTTATATTTTACCTTAATTTACCCCTCTCTGCTGGTCACCCTCTTCAGATTTCTACACACCATATCTCTTTCAACTATGCTGTGATGTTTAACATAGATTTAAATTCTATCTAATTGAATTTACTGATTGTGAGTTGTAGAAAAATAGTTTCGCTAAGAGTATTAATATATTATAGATTGACTGACAAGGTCTCTCAAAATCTCCCAACAATGCTATTTTATGGGTTCATTTTAAATTAATGTTGTGCTTTTTTCAGCCATTCCTGAAGACCAGAAGCAGCCTACCTGAGGGCAATACCAAAACAAATGGTCTATTGATTCTGTATCCTCACAACAAAAAATCTGCAGAGCTGCGATGGCTCTATGCCCCAACTATTCAATATTCTCTTGGTGGCAATAATTCTGTCCAATAATTTGAGCTGAAAAGCATGAAGTGTTGAATCTTGCATAATTTTCTATATCAGCTCACCCTGTGCCATGGAATCGGTACATCAAAAATCTCTTCCAGCTAGTTTGCAATCTGTATGGCACAGCTGTCAACATCCTGGTCCTAAAATTAAACTGGTATACTTTCCTATTTATGCAACTTTCATTCCTCCGACAGATTTGATCCTTTATATTGGGCAGACAGACCAGTTCCCTGCCTCCTCCCACTGCCACTTGCCTCCTCCATTTTCGGGGCAGTGCTATAATCAATTGGTTGTAATCTTGGATTGAGCAGACCTCATACATTTCCGAGAGCTCCATGTTAGACATAACTCCATTCAAATTTACAATATATATTTTTTTGTAATACCCTTCTCAAACATATTTCCCATAAAAACAGGTATTTTATCAACCACTACATTCGAATTCAACCAGAATTTTGTAATATTTGTTCTGTCTTTTCTGGGGGATGACATTTAAATTGTAACCAGCTCTTTATTGCCTGTTTGAGAAAGAGAGATACTTTGAACAAGGTTTAATTTTCAATTAACTAAAAATGAGAAGTGGCAATCTGCATAAAGGCAACAACAGATGGACTTTTCTTAGTAATCTCCTTGAGAACCATTTTCCGTTTAATTAAAACTTTCGCATAAGTGAAGATTTTCGTGAGAGGCTTAGGTGCTTTAATATTTAGTAATCTCAGCCCACCCAGTTCATATTCATTATATAGATAGGCACGCTTTTTTGGTCTGGCTTTGTGTCCCAGATAAAGTGAAATATTTTTTGCTCATATGATTTGAAAAACTAGTCATCAGGGGTAGGCAGCGCCATAATTAAGTGAGTAAACGCAGATATTACTATTAGTTATCAGTGTAATTTTTTCCATAAATAGACAGGTATTTACCTCTCCATGGTTGCAGGATCTGGTCTTTTTTGAATGTTCAATTGAAATTCATTTTGGAGAGCTAATTTATATATTTTGCGATATGAATACCAATACCATATGAATGTATGTCTACTTCACCATCAGCCCATCGTATAGGTAAACTGCAGGATAATGTACAAGTTCTGTCTTTTAAAGATCCTATACGTAATATTGTACACTAATTGGGTTTTAGTCCAGAGAGGCCAGAAAAGTTATTTAGATCTTCAATGAGACATAATTGGTTGTCCAATTATATTCCTGCTGACCACAGTGGCCTTTCCTAAGCCCCACTGAATACCCCCTTTGATTGCAGTTGCAGAAAACCTTGCACTGACCAATAGGCGATGACAATGGCCCAGCTGCCAGACAACATGCCCAGTAAGCTCTTTGTTTATGTGCTTGGTATGCACTCTATGGCATGCCAGGAGGGTACAACGACACAGACTGAACACATTCTCCTGCCAGATCCATCAGTTTGTTGATTGGCAAACCTGATAAAAAAAAAGTGTCTAGAATGTGGTTGTCACACTTTCAATGTCCATTTTAATGTTGTTAAAAGTTTAGAAGCTATTCCTTGGTTACAGTTGATACTACAATAACAACATCAACAAAACATGACTATGATATTTTAACAATAATAGCAATAGTAATAATTATAAGACATGTGGATAGCTGCATTTAATTATTATTATTGTTAATTATTACCAACTAGATGATAACTTTACAAAGTAAAGTTGTGGGTCTTGCTAAAGCTCTTTAAAATCATTTTTGTGGTAGTGGAAAAAGTTTGGCTTTAATTATATTATTCGAATAGTTAAATCATTTAAAATGCCCATCCCTAGTCTGTAGTTGTGGTCAGTAGGTTAGGTCAGTAGTTGTGTGGTTGGTGGTTGTGGTTAGGAGTTATGTCGTTGTAGTCATGAGTTGTGTGGTTCAGTAGTTGTGTGGTCAGTAGTTGTGGTTAGTAGTTGTGTGGTTGTGGTCAGTAGTTGTCAGAAGTTTTGTGGTCAGTTGTTGTGGTCAGTAGTTGTCTGGTTGTGGTCAGGAGTTGTGTTCAGTAGTTGGTCAATAGTTGTGTTTGTGGTCAGTAATTGTGTTCAGTAGTTTTTTGGTCAGTAGTTGTGTGGTTGTAGTCAGGAGTTGTGTTCAGTAATTGTGTTCAGTTGTGGTCAGTAGATATGGGGTCAGTAGTTGTGTGGTTGTGGTCAGTAGTTGTTTGGTTCAGTAGTTGTGTTGTTTTGGTCAGTAGTTGTTTGGTTCAGTAGGTGTGTTGTAAATAGTTGTGTTGTTGTGGTCAGTAGTTGTGTGCACACTTAGAAAAAAAGGTTCTGAAAATAACCAAAAAGGGTTATATGCTTGCTTCATATATGGCACCCCTTAAGGTGAAATTGGTTCCACATAGAACTTGAGGTTCTGATCAAAGAACCATACAAAAGGGTTCTATTTAGAACCTTTAGGGGTGCCGTATGTGAAGCAAGAAATATAACCCTTTTTGGTTCTATCCAGATTTGTGGTTGTGGTCAGAGTCTAAACTACAGTTGTTGTGTGTGAAAACTGAGCGAAGTTCGATGAGAAGTTAGCAGGTGAAATATGAAGCGAATGTATGGAGAACGTCAACTTCGCTCTATCCAATCAGGGCAGAAGGATCACGAACAGCCTGCCCTTGTCTTTACAGACAGTCAAACTAAGCAATTGAGTTAAATAATCTCTCTTTATCATTCCAGGTCATCTAGACAGGGGAAACATTCAAGATCTTAGCGCTATCTGTTCGGTTCGAAACAGATTCACAAATCATTGGAATTAGTCGAGCTATAAAGATGTTGTCTTCCTCCGAAGCACTTGTTGCTAGGCAACAGTTGCTTTGGTAACCCTGCTCTCTCCATGGCTAAAGTTGGTGCCACGGTGCTCAATAGAACTAATAGGAGCTGGCAGGGTGAAAAATGCCCTAAAATAAGGCCTGTTTTTTTGTCTGACTTGTTCGGGGAGTGTTAAAAACGGCAGTTGTATGGAAAAAGTTTGGGGAAAATGTGTTAATGCAGATACTAAAACAGCCGTATCGTTAGATCAGTAGAGGATATTTTTGTTCCGTGAAACAGATTGGAATACCAAAGACGTAGATGAAGATCTGATACCCTCTAACTTCTAACTTGTTTTGGGTAAACAGTCAGTAGTTTATAAAAAGTTACAGAAAATGTTGTTGATGCAGTTACTAAAACAGCTGTAACTTTTTAGCAGAACAGTGCCTTCGGAAAGTATTCAGACCCCTTGACTATTTCCAAATTTTGTTAGGTTACGGCCTAATTCTAAAATGGATTAAATCATTTTTTCCCTCATCAATCTACACACAATATCCCATAATGATATGTATTCCCATTGCGAATGTATTAAAAATAGTTTTTGGGGAGTTTATCTCATTCTTCTCTGCATATCCTCTGAAGCTCTGTCAGGTTGGATGGGGAGAGTCACTGCACAGCTATTTTCAGGTCTCTCCAGAGATGTTCGATTGGGTTCAAGTTCGGGCTCTGGCTGGGCTATTCAAGAACATTCAGAGACTTGTCCCGAAGCCACTCCTGTGTTGTCTTGGCTGTGTGCTCAGGGTCATTGTCCTGTTGGAAGGTGAACCTTCGCCCCAGTCTGAGGTCCTGAGCGCTCTGGAGCAGGTTTTAAAAAAATCAAGGTTATCTGTACTTTGCGCTGTTCATCTTTCCCTCATACCTGACTTGTCTCCCAGTCCCTGTCGCTGAAAAACATCCCCCCCAGCATGATGCTGCCACCACCATGCATCACCGTAGGGATGGTGCCAGGTTTCCTCCAGACATGGCGCTTGGCATTCAGGCCAAAGTGTTCAATCTTGGTTTCATCAGACCAGTGAATCTTGTTTCTCATGGTCAGAGTTCTTTAGGTGCCTTTTGGCAAACTCGAAGCGGGCTGTCATGTGCCTTATGCTGAGTAGTGGTTTTCGTCTGGTCAGTCTACCATAAAGGCCTGATTGATGGAGTGCTGCAGAGATGGTTGTCCTTCTGGTAGGTTCTCCCATCTCCAAAGAGGAACTCTGGGACTCTGTCATGGTGACAATTGGGTTCTTGGTCTCCTCCCTGACCAAGGCCCTTCTCCCCCGATTGCTCAGTTTGGCCGAGTGGCCAGCTCTAGGAAGAGTCTTGGTGGTTCCAAACGTCTTCCATTTAAGAATGATGGAGGCCACTGTGTTCTTGGGGACCTTCAATGCTGCAGACATTTTTTGGTACCCTTCCCCAGATCTGAGCCTCGACACAATCCTGTCTCGGAGCTCTATGGACAATTTCTTTCGACCTCATAGCTTGGTTTTTGCTCTGACATGCACTGACAACTGTGGGACTTTATATAGACAGGTGTGTGCCTTTCCAAATCATGTCTAATCAATTGAATTTACCACAGGTGGACTCCAATCAAGTCGTAGAAACATCTCAAGGATGATCAATGGAAACAGGATGCACCTGAGCTCAATGTTGAGTCTCATATCAAAGGGTCTGAATACTTGTAATATCAAAGGGTCTGAATACTTGTAAATAAGGTATTTCTGTTTTTTATTTTTAATAAATTTGCTAACATTTCTAAAAAAAACTGTTTTTGATTTGTCATTGTGTTTTATTTAATTCATTTTAGAATAAGGCGAAGCGGGCTGTCATGGACGTAACAAAATGTGGAAAAAGTCAAGGGGTCTGAATACTTTCTGAATGCACTGTACTGTATTTTTGTTCAGCAGTCAAATTTGAAAAGAAGAGAAGTAGAGGAAGATTTCATACGCTCTAACTTTGTCTAAGTTGTTAACAATGTGGTCAAAGTATTTGATCTGTGTCAAAAGTAGAATTTTTGCATTTACAATGATGATGGGGCCTCAAATCAAATCAAATTTTATTTGTCACATACACATGGTTAGCAGATGTTAATGCGAGTGTAGCGAAATGCTTGTGCTTCTAGTTCCGACAATGCAGTGATAACCAACAAGTAATCTAACTAACAATTCCAAAACTACTGTCTTATACACAGTGTAAGGGGATAAGGAATATGTACATAAGGATATATGAATGAGTGATGGTACAGAGCAGCATACAGTAGATGGTATCGAGTACAGTATATACATATGAGATGAGTATGTAGACAAAGTAAACAAAGTGGCATAGTTAAAGTGGCTAGTGACATAAGAATGCAGTCGATGATCTAGAGTACAGTATATACATATGCATATGAGATGAATAATGTAGGGTAAGTAACATTATATAAGGTAGCATTGTTTAAAGTGGCTAGTGATATATTTACATCATTTCCCATCAATTCCCATTATTAAAGTGGCTGGAGTTGGGTCAGTGTCAATGACAGTGTGTTGGCAGCAGCCACTCAATGTTAGTGGTGGCTGTTTAACAGTCTGATGGCCTTGAGATAGAAGCTGTTTTTCAGTCTCTCGGTCCCAGCTTTGATGCACATGTACTGACCTCGCCTTCTGGATGATAGCGGGGTGAACAGGCAGTGGTTCGGGTGGTTGATGTCCTTGATGATCTTTATGGCCTTCCTGTAACATCGAGTGGTGTAGGTGTCCTGGAGGGCAGGTAGTTTGCCCCCGGTGATGCGTTGTGCAGACCTCACTACCCTCTGGAGAGCCTTACGGTTGAGGGCGGAGCAGTTGCCGTACCAGGCGGTGATACAGCCCGCCAGGATGCTCTCGGGTTAGGGCAGTGTGCAGTGTGGTTGAGATTGCATCGTCTGTGGACCTATTTGGGCGGTAAGCAAATTGGAGTGGGTCTAGGGTGTCAGGTAGGGTGGAGGTGATATGGTCCTTGACTAGTCTCTCAAAGCACTTCATGATGACGGAAGTGAGTGCTACGGGGCGGTAGTCGTTTAGCTCAGTTACCTTAGCTTTCTTGGGAACAGGAACAATGGTGGCCCAATGATGATGGGGCCTTTAAGAATCTTGAGGAAATGTCATGAAAGTGAATGAACATGGACAAAAAGAAGCCCAAAAAGTTGAATAGTTTAAGAAGTATAAAATATATATAAACGTTGAATACAAGCAACTCAATCCAGACCAGTCTACACGTTTTAAAGTTTGAATGGCATTTTTACCTTAAACGGTGTAATAGGAGTTGAGTGCTAAATAATAATAATAATAATAAGTACTTGGAAGATTTAGGTGGGGGCTCTTGCCTCACAAGCCCCACAATAACAGTAAGTAAATGAATCTATACACATGCATTGTATTACGTCAGATAGCGCGTTGATTCCACCTGTACTGATCGGTCTCGTATCTCGCAAAGGGTAATGGGATAACTCGAAAGTAGTTTGGCTACAATTTGCTGTCTAACATTCAAACATGTTATGGAGGTGACATTGTCTGCTGAACCCCATTTCTTCCTCAAAACTAAAACAATAAATATGTCAATAATGGTTGTTTTTTTTGTTGGTGAGGAACCTTAGTCGCCCCATTTTATATACACCTAGCAAAGGATTATTGTGCTTCAATGAGCAATCTTTCTGTAGATTGATTTTGGGCACAAAAGCAAACATACATTTGTCCAAGCTGAGCCTGTCACTGAAATCATCTTTGAATTAAAGGTTCACACATTTTGAATGTTATATTGTTTTTGTGCATCTCTGAGTGATGTTCTATTGATTCCCTGGGTAATTCAATGTTTTCATGTGTATCTGAGTTATTGGCGTTCAAGCAGGCAGAAATCCGGTCGGGTTGATTTAGTACCGTGATAAAGTCACTCTCTGGAAATTAATAGGAATACAACATTTAGATCCAAAAAACCTATTTCATACATGTCAGATTTCACTACTGGACGATGTCATAACTCGGGAT
Source organism: Oncorhynchus nerka (assembly GCF_034236695.1). NCBI lineage: Eukaryota > Metazoa > Chordata > Actinopteri > Salmoniformes > Salmonidae > Oncorhynchus > Oncorhynchus nerka. The sequence continues at coordinate 47,963,505 of NC_088415.1, read as the reverse complement.
AATGTCTTCTCTTGAATGAGCATATTTAAAAATATATATATATTTCTCCCTCGATAAATTTATAATTTAACAGAGGGTCTAACACATTTTTCCTATTTGTCTAACTCTTTAGTCCAGGGTGCATTGCATTGTGCCGTTGCCAGAGATATTATAGAAAGGAGATAGGAATCCAATGAATGATGGAATTTAAAACGCTCCACCCAGCAAACTTTTTTATTTTATTTTAATTTATCCTTTAACTAGGCAAGTCAGTTAATAAGAACACATTCGTATTTACAATGATGGCCTAGGAAAAGTGGGTAAACTGTCTTGTTGAAGGGCAGAATGACAGATTTTTACCTTGTCAGCTCAGGGATCCGATCAGATCCAGCAACCTATTTTCCTCGAAAGTGTGTAATGTCACGATTCCAAAGCTAAAAAAGATATATATATATACACGATACTACAGAGAGCAAGTTAATTATCTCACATCTCAGAAATTATTTGTATTGCTGTACATCTTGTTGACTAAATTCGTGCTCATGTTGGGTTTTTTGAGCAGGCACCCAATAGAGTATCATTCCCTCCTTGAAGGAGAGCGCTCCTTGTCCCGAATAGCCCAGAATACACCGCGCGGCCCAGTCCATAGTATGGAAAACGTTTCCCATCTCCTCAAAAGTATATCTGCCGTTACGAATGTAGATTATTATTTTGCAGGTTGAACATGGTGAGATTGTAAACTCCTAAATTGATAGTGCAGTTTGTTGAGGTGATTTTACAGCTAACTAGCTATGTTACAGGCTGATATTGTCTTTGGTATTACTGTGTGTAGCTACGTTTGCTAGCTAGCTACCTAGCCAGCCAGCCCATAGAGAGGGCATGGATTTTGTAGTCTACTTGAGCTGCAAAATTTCCAGAACGATTTTCCATGTTGCTTCCAACCTTATGCCAAAATTAAATATTTGTTCACAAAAAACATTGTTCTCACATATTAGTAATTACTATTTAACACTGTAAATTACCGGAATGGGTGGTTTTGGGTAGATTTTCCCTTTAAACGATGCTGCTAACCAACAAGCTAGCTACTTAGTGCTGCACACACAATGTCGAATCTCCCAACAGAAGCAAGCTACAGTAGCTAATAGTGCTAATGTTTACATTATTATGCGTTTTCATGAAGCAGCTGTTCTGTGGTAGCCTCCCGAGTCAGCTTCTGTGCACAGCTGACCCAATGATACGGTTGCAGAGAAACAATCTGATCTACGGATTGATTTGAGATAAATCAGTTCCTCTTAATTGTGGGGCTGCATGTCTACAACGTCAGGTTAATTTAAACAGAATAAGCTATATTTTTATGTCAGTGAAAGAAGATCTATAGACATCTGGCTATGTCAGTAAACTAGTTAGCTACACAGTTGATCAAATCACTGCACAGTCGACCAACGTCCTTGCACATCATTTGTGCAGCTGATAGCCACCGGTTTGTGTTTATTTTCACACAATTGCAAACTATTATATAATTGTCACAACATTTGTAATAATTTAGCCTTCTAGTTATTCTGTCTCTTTCAAGAAAAATAATACGAGAGCGCAGTGATAACAAATGAGGAATTATGTTTTTTTTTTAAATTGAGGATGCTCAAAACAGAGATCTGTGGAGGGAGTCGCGGAGGAGTAACGCAATCTGACATGATCCACATGTTTAAATAACAGCCTTTAAATGTGTTATAAGTGTTATAATATATTAGGCATATATTACGATGTTTATTCAATGGTTTAACTCTGAAGTTGATTAATAATGAACTTGTTTTTATTGTTTCATTATTGATTAGGTGCCACGCCCCTCCCAGTCCAATCCATGCTTTGTACAGGTGCACTATGTACCAGGCTTGAGCACACTTGAAAGTACATCCTGTACTGGATAAACCATGTTTACAATGAGCACAATTTGTATTTATTTACTTAACTATAGGCAAGTCAGTTAAGAACAAATTCTCATTTACAATGACGCCTACCAAAAGGCAAAAGACCTCCTGCGGGGAGGGGGGCTGGGCACACATCACGACAAGAGAGACCTAAAGACAACAACATAGCAAGGCAATGGGATGGCGAGAAAGAAAGAAATATGGACAAATACACAAGATAAATGCAATTAGCACTATGATTTTATGAGAACGTATTTTTAAACTTCCAATTTGAATATAAAATCAGTTTTATTGTCGGAATATACTGACGTCCTCTAAAGTTCCACCTACGACCATAGTTATCTCTCCCTAATTTGCATATCAATGGGACCGCGCTAACTTCAATGTGTATTACTAATGTTATTGTATATGTATGTTATTATTACATGACACATTTGACTTAAAAAGTTATTCATAAAGTGTGATATAATGACGAAATGATCATTGTTTACGTTAAATGTTGAGTAACGCGGAGAATTGTAATTTAGTCGGGGTCATTTTACCTGCTTAATCTGTCAGATGGACCAATCGGAGCAAGCCACTCCCTCCCATCTCCTTTTATACATTGGAGGCTATACAGACAGGTGTTAATCACATTTCTTTTAGAGCGGCATCATGGCGTCATTAGCCAGCTAAACAGATTTACAGTATTTGAAGAAAGGGAGGGTTATCTGACGGTTCATCTATAACAGTTAAGCGTCATAAATTTGATTGCCATTAGTTTAACTCAAGTAATGAAAAATACACATATTTTCGACTAAAAAATAAGTTATGGATATATGCAACGGGAGGATGCGAAAAATAAGAACCCCAAGAAGTCTGAGGGCTTACAAAAGGCTGGTTGAAGCACAGAACGCTACCGCCAACATGACGAAGCGGGAGGTGAAACGAGAGGTGTGCAAAGTCCTGAGGTCGCTAGCGGTAGAGAACAACAACGTGGACATCGATGTCCCCATGGAGGAGCACTGTTTCTCTATGAACTTTAGTAAGAACGAGAACCTCGAGGAGCATGCCATGGTTATGGCACCACGTTACAGTCTGTTGCGAGAGGTCGGAAGGGGCAGCTATGGGGTAGTGTTCGAGGCAATTGCACGGAGGACAGGGGCAAGGGTAGCGGTTAAAAAACTCCAGTGTAACGCTCCTGAAAATGTGGAACTCGCTCTGTCAGAATTCTGGGCTTTGGCAAGCCTGGAGAAGAAGCACGAGAATGTGGTGCAGCTCGAGGAATGTGTGCTACAAAGGAATGGAATGGCCCAGAAAATGAGTCATGGAAATAAAAGGTCAAAACAATACCTGCGGTTGGTGGAGACTTCACTAAAAGGTACCTTTTAGCTCATTTTTAGCTCGATGAAATCCACTGCCTGATTGGTTCTTGCTGTCACTCTTTAGTAGCTACCTAGATTGAAACGGTAAAATGGCTTGCTAAATTAGCCCGCTGTGATCAGTACAGAGCAGGCCAATCAAAACAACATTTTTCCTTATTAACTTTGCTACTAACTCAGTGTTTGACCCATTGTTTGCAAAAAGGAGGCACATTTTTCAAAGTTGCTGATCAGCACATACAAACGAGGTAGATACGCGAAATAAACATACACTTAAAAAAAAATGTTAACCGAATATAGCATTGTGTAACATGTAATGTTAACTATTGTTTATATTTGGTAACTGTGAATGGCAAACAGAATATATGGGTAGTTATTAGAATAGTTTTAATAGTCACGTGTACATGGTTGCAGACGTAATGATAGGGTACAGGGGAATTCTTGCCTTCTGAACTCTGGCAGTGTAGGACAAAGTGAAAAAACAATAACAATGGAAATAATATATACACATGAACAGCTGTGGCAATGATAAATGTCAATTGGGGGTGGGGGCAGGGTAAATGTCTGGGGGGGAGGCACAATGTACAGTCATAATGCTTTATTTTTCAGGTTGTTCAGTCTCATACATTTGTTTTTAGGAACAAGATTTCGAAATGCCCATGTGCCACTTATAGGTTAACTGCCATAATGCGCTATAGGCACAGTGTGCTATTCCCAGCTTGAGGGAACAGCCCTACTGGGATTTGAGAACAGTGTTCTAGTTGGCCATCAGTAAACCCTTTCCTGGTTGGCTGCAAATTTGCAAACATGACTGAATCAAGCAATCAATATTTTTTGCAATTGATGGTATATTTCTATTAGTATGAAATGTAGTCACTTGACCTTTTTTTTCCCTTGTCAAGCTTATTTGACCTAAGTGTGAAATATGCCAATATTAATTAGGATTAGATTGTTGTTTTGTTTTGGGACCCACAGATACTGCTGAATCTTTCTTTTAATCTATTGGCTCACTGCTCAGAGCCTAGCCTCAGTACTGCCTTTGCTGGCCATCTTTTTATAGCAAGTTATGTAAGTGTCATTTCAGGCCATTTCTTTTGTCAACAAATTAAATATGAATCTTGACTTAACATAATTTATGCCAATATGCATAATTTAAAAAAAACAAAAGGAGCTTCTCTAGTCTATATAGTCAACATTTTGATTAACATTTAATCATCAATATTTGTCACTTTTTGCACAGCTTTGAAAGCATGGTGTTTTGAATCCTAGAATGAATATACTGTATGGTGATCATCCTAAACTCAGCAAAAAAGAAACGTCCTCTCACTGTCAACAGCGTTTATTTTCAGCAAACTTAACAAGTTTAAATATTAGTATGAGCATAATAAGATTCAACAACTGAAACATAAACTGAACAAGATCCACAGAAATGGAATAATGTGTCCCTGAACAAATGGGGGGTCAAAATCAAAAGTAAGTCAGTATCTGGTGTGGCCACCAGCTGCATTACATACTGTAATGCATGTCCTCCTCATGGGCTGCACCAGATTTGCCAGTTCTTGCTGTGAGATATTATCCCACTCTTCCACCAAGGCACCTGCGAGTTCCCGGACATTTCTGGGGGGAATGGCCCTAGCCCTCACCCTCCAATCCAACAGGTCCGAGACGTGCTCAATGGGATTGAGATCTGGGCTTTTCGCTGGCCATGGCAGAACACTGACATTCCTGTCTTGCAGGAAATCACGCACAGAACGAGCAGTATGGCTGGTGGCATTGTCATTCTGGAGGGTCATGTCAGGATGAGCCTGCAGGAAGGGTACCACATGGGGGAAGAGGATGTCTTCCCTGTAATGCACAATGTTGAGATTGCCTGCAATGACAACAAGCTCAGTCCGATGATGCTGTGACAGACCATGACGGACTTTCCACCTCCAAATCGATCCTGCTCCAGAGTACAGGCCTCGGCGTAACGCTCATTCCTTCGACAATAAACGTGAATCCGACCATCTCCCCTGGTGAGACAAAACCACGACTCTTCAGTGAAGATCACTTTTTGCCAGTCCCGTCTGGTCCAGCGACAGTGGGTTTATGCCCGTAGGCGACGTTGTTGGTGGTAATGTCTGGTGAGGACCTGCCTTACAACAGGCCTACAAGCAGTCAGTCCAGCCTCTCTCAGCCTATTGCGGACAGTCTGAGCCCTGATGGAGGGATTGTGCGTTCCTGGTGTAACTCGGGCAGATGTTGTTGCCGTCCTGTACCTGCCCCGCAGGTGTGATGTTAGGATGTACCGATCCCGTGCAGGTGTTGTTACATGTGGTCTGCCACTGCAAGGACGATCAGCTCTCTGTCCTGTCTCCCTGTAGCTCTGTCTTAGGCGTCTCACAGTACGGACTTTGCAATTTATTGCTCTGGCCACATCTGCAGTCCTCATGCCTCCGTGCAGCATGCCTAAGGCACGTTCACGCAGATGAGCAGTGACCCTGGGTATATTTATTTTGGTGTTTTTAGAGTCAGTAGAAAAAGGCCTCTTCAGTTTTCAAAACTGTGACCTTAATTGCCTACCGTCTGTAAGCAGTTAGTGTCTTAATGGCCGTTCCACAGGTCCATGTTCATTTTTCTTTTAGGGTTCATTCAACAAGCAAGGAAACAGTGTTTTTTTTTAACCCTTTACAATGAAGATCTGAAATTAATCTGTAAAAATCCAAATATCTTTGAAAGACAGGGTCCTGAAAAAGGGATGTTTCTTTTTTTTAATCTGTGAAAGTTTGTTGGACAATAATGCTCAGCTAACACTTCAGCACTGTCTTAAAGCTTATTTCCTGCAATTCTACACATTTTGTCATGGGGTGCAAAGAATATTTAGCTTTTTTTTTAATGCACATTTTATTGCAATTCTAAATTTTGCAATGTCTAATATGTATTCATGTGATATTTGAGTGAGAAAAAATAACATCTAGTTATAAATAGCTCTAAGGTATGTAATGACTAACATGACAAGAGGAACTGATGATTCACTACCCAATTTCTTAATTGCACCCTGTGCATTCTACTATTACAACTTCCAAGAGTAATTAAAAAAAAATACTGGGTGGGCACGACCCCCGGCCCACACCTAATTTGGGAACCACTTGCCAAGACAAGTTAACCCCTCTAGGGTATGTGGGACGCTAGCGTCCCATCTGGCCAACATCCAGTGAGATTGCAGAGCGCCAAATTCAAATATAGAAATGCTCATTATAAAAATTCAGAAAACAAAACATATTTTACATAGGATTAAAGATTAACTTCTTGTTAATCCAACCACGGTGTCAGATTTAGAAAATTGTTTTCGGCGAAAGCATACCTAGCCCAGAACATACCTAGCCCAGAACATAGCCAGTTGACAAATTATTACAAACAGTAACCAGCCAAGCAGAAGCGTTACAAAAATCCCTTACATTTGATGATCTTCATATGGTCAGGTTATTTGTATTTTTGGCAACTTTTACATCACAATAGTCCTAAAGAAAATAATGTACTTTTTACTCCATACATTTTCCCTGATACCCAAAAGTAATCATTACATTTTGACAGGAAAATGGTCCAATTCACACACTTATCAAGAGGTCATCCCTACTGCCTCTGATCGGGCAGACTCACTAAACACACATGCTTAGTTCGTAAGTTATGAGTGTTACTGTGCCCCTGGCTATCTGTCAAAAAAATTAAATAATGTGCTGTCTGGTTTGCTTAATTAGGAAGTTGAAATGATTTGCACTTTTACCTTTAATACTTAAGTACATTTTAGAAATTCCATTTACTTTTGACACTTAAGTATATTTTTTTAATGAAATGCTTTTAGACTTTTACTTAAGTAGTATTTTACTGGATGGCTTTTACTTGAGTCATTTTCTATTAAGGTATCTTTACTTTTTCTGAAGTATGATAATTGAGTACTTTTTCCACCACTGGAAAAAAAATCTATTTAATACATTACAGCCTTATTCTAAAATGTAACAGTATATTTTTTTAATGAAATGGGTCTGAATACTACTGAACTTGTCTTCTGCATTAAGACCTGCCAATAAAAATGAAGACACACAAATTACTAAAGAAGGAGCCTAGAGATCAATATAGCCTAACCAGAAGAAGAGAACATGTTCCCGACCCTCCTGTTTCGGTTGCTCTCTGCTGCTGGCAGTACGCTCCTGAAGTTGCAGGTAATAGGCTACACCAGCGGTCGGCAACTTTTTAATTTAGAGTGCCAAGTTATCCTACCATTTCTACTGATCTGTGTGCCAGTTATGATTTTCATATGCACATTTTTGTGGAACAGTTTAATTTCACTTACAATAGTCTTCATATCTCAAAATCAATGTCATGTGGTTAATCAACATTTGAAATTAAAATTATATAAATCTAGAAGTTACTTATATTGCTAATATGTAAAAATAGCCTACATAAAGCCAACAAACATTGCAGCCTGCCGGTAGAAAATATCCTGATGAAAATAAATATCCTATAAATCACATTGGCTATGCATGGCCTGTCTGCAAGGAACTTGAAACATTGTATCAACTATTGCATTAACTTGGTCTGACCCGAAGCTCACAAGTTTGTATAAAATATTCTGCAGCGCTAGTTTCCCCTGCAATTTCTGATTGTTTTATCAGATCCCCAAATGGGCACACTTATAGACCTACATTTGCCCGAAGGCCTGGTAGACTAGGCCTACTTCTATATGCGTAACCAGGTGTGATGTTCCTGAAGATTGACAGGAGCACTCCAAACAAAAGACAATTCAATAATTGACAACTAGTAAATGGAATGAAATAAAACAACTAGTTTTTTCTCACAAGTGTAGCCTAGGTTGTGTGCTCTGCAAACGTGTCCAACTACTACAATGATAACGGTAAGACCGTCGTCGTGGTAGTAATAATAATGTTTTCAATATTTTTATTAACAGAAATGACCCTAACCAAACAAACATTGTAGATGAGAAATTCTGGGAACATTGTGGGGCACAGACAGATTAGCTGTGCTCTTTGGACACAGTCCCAGAGAACCTAGCCAAGATCTGTGCGTTGATGATTGCGCTGTTGCACACAGCCCAGCCTATGTTAATGTGTGTAGATAGCTTGCCACAGTTTATTTGAGAAACAAGTCCCGTTTGTTTTCATAGCCATCACTGCACATGTGGAAAGGGGGGCAGTGTTTCCCATATTCTTTTAGCAGCGGCAGGCCGCCGGTGCTAAGTCATTGCCGACTGTCCAAAATATGTACTTAAATTTTAACAAATATATAATTGGGATGCTAAAATGTTTTCAGTGCAACCTTAAATGACTAAAACCTGATATAAAGTATGTAGAAAAGATAAAGGAGCTAGACGGAATCTAAAATTCAAAACATGGCATGGAGCCTCCATTGATTTTATAATGTTTGAGGCACTCGGATGACAAGTCATGGCAAAATGTGTAGAATTGCAGGAAATTGTCTTTAAAACATCCAGATTTAGTCTGCGGCCAAGATGACAGCCTTTAAGATTGGCGAGGTTCCATTGGTTTTGCCACTCTTAAATGTTGTTTTGTCTGTCTCTTTCCCTAGGTGAGCGAATTCTGGGCTACCCGGAGGAGCCGTGCTACCTATGGTTCATCATGGAGTTCTGCGAAGGCGGGGACCTGAACCAGTACATCCTTTCGCGACGGCCCGATCCGCGCACCAACAAGAGCTTCATGCGCCAGCTGACCAGTGCCGTGGCCTTCCTGCACCAGAACAACATTGTGCACCGCGACCTCAAGCCCGACAACATCCTCATCTCCCAGAAGTCAGGGTTGCCTGTCCTCAAAGTGGCTGACTTCGGCCTCAGCAAGGTCTGCGCAGGCTTGGGCAAAGATGGCAATGAGCACCCCAAAGCTGGAGGCGACAGAAACAACGTGAACAAGTTCTGGTTGTCGTCAACATGTGGCTCAGACTTTTTCATGGCGCCCGAGGTGTGGGAGGGCCACTACACGGCCAAGGCTGACATCTTTGCCCTGGGAATCATCATCTGGGCCATGCTGGAGCGGATCACCTTCATCGATGCCGAGTCCAAGCGCGAGCTGTTGGGCACCTACGTGCGTCGGGGCACTGAGATTGTGCCAGTGGGTGAGGCGCTCCTGGGGAACCCCAAGATGGTGCTCCACATCCCGCAGAAGACACGCAGCACCATGTCTGAGGGGGTGAAGAAGCTTCTGCAGGACATGCTTGCGGTCAACCCCCTGGACCGGCCCGACGCCTTCCAACTGGAGGTGCTGGTGAACCTAGTCACGTGTGCTGCGTGACACCGCTTCCCTCCCATTCCCCTTTCTAAACCATGGCCAGTCTGCTTTTTTACCAGGTAGGTTTTCCTCACATGGTGAGGACACCACATGTGGGTTGTTCCATAAGATTTCAATCACTTTCTGACTGGACCCCTTTTGATTTGAACAAGACCTTTCATACATATTTGTTAGGGCTGTGACGATCACTATTTTTTTCCCATGGCAAATATGAAACCACGACGGAGACCCAAGTCTTTGGACCTTTTAAAAACTGCTGTATGTAAAACGTGTGCTATAGCCTGGAAAATGAATGCCTAAATCTAATCTAATTGTATTGGTCACATGCAGATGTTAATGCAAGTGCGGCAAAATGCTTGTGCTTCTAGTTCCGACAGTGCAGAAATATCAAACGAGTAATCTAATTCCCCAACAACTACCTAATCCACAAAAATCTAAAGGGATGCAATAAGAATATGTACATATAAATATATGGATGGTCGAGCGGCATAGGCAAGGTGCAATAGATGGAATAAGGTACAGTATATACAGTTGAAGTCGGAAGTTTACATACACCTTAGCCAAATACATTTATATCAGTTTTTCACAATTCCTGACATTTAATCCTAGTACAAATTCCCTCTCTTAGTTCAGTTAGGATCACCACTTTATTTTAAGAATGTGAAATGTCAGAATAATAGAGAATGATTTCAGCTTTTATTTCTTTCATCACATTCCCAGTGGGTCGGAAGTTCACATACACTCAATTAGTATTTGGTAGCATTGCCTTCTAAGTTGTTTATCTTGAGTCAAATGCTTCAGGCAGCCTTCCACAAGCTTTCCACAGTAAGTTGGGTGAATTCTGGCCAATTCCTCCGGACAGGGCTGGTGCAACTGAGTCAGGTTTGTAGGCCTCCTTGCTTGCACACACTTTCACTTCTGCCCAGAAATTTTCTATGGATTTGAGGTCAGGGGTTTGTGATGGCCACTCCAATATCTTGACTTTGTTGTCCTTAAGCCATTTTGCCACAACTTTGGAAGTATTCTTGGGGTCATTGTTCATTTGGAAGAACCATTTGCGACCAAGATTTAACTTCCGGACGGATGTCTTGAGATGTTGCTTCAATATATCCACCTAATTTTTCGTCCTCATGATGCCATCTATTTTGTGAAGTGCACCAGTCCCTCCTGCAGCAAAGCACCCCCACAACATGATGTTGCCACCCCCGTGCTTCACGATTGGGACGGTGTTCCTCGGCTTGCAAGCCTCCCCCTTTTTACTCCAAACATAACAATGGTCATTATGGCCAAACAGTTCTATATTTGTTTCATCAGACCAGAGGACATTTCTCCAAAAAGTACGTTCTTTGTCTGCATGTGCAGTTGCAAACCGTAGTCTGGCTTTTTTTTATGCCGGTTTTGGAGCAGTGGCTTCTTCCTTGCTGAGCTGCCTTTCAGGTTATGTCGTTATCTGACTCGTTTTACTGTGGATATAGATACTTTTGTACCTGTTTCCTCCAGCATCTACACAAGGTCCTTTGCTGTTGTTCTGGGATTGATTTTCACCTTTCGCACCAAAGTACGTTCATCTCTAGGAGACAGAACGCATCTCCGTCCTGAGCGGTATGATGGCTGTGTTTATACCTGCATACTGTTGTTTGTACAGATGAACGTGGTACCTTCAGGCATTTGGACATTTCTCCCAACGATGAACCAGACTTGTGGAGGTCTACAATTTTTTTTCCTGAGGTCTTGGCTGATTTTGATTTTCCCATGATGTCAAGTAAAGCGGCACTAAGTTTGAAGGTAGGCCTTGAAATACATCCACAGGTACACCTCCAATAGGCTAATTTACATAATTTGAGTCAATCAGAAGCTTCAAAAGCCATGACATAATTTCCCACGCTGTTTAAAGGCACAATCAACTTAGTGTATTTAAACTTCTGACCCACTGGAATTGTGATACAGTGAAATAATCTGTCTGTAAACAATTGTTGGAAAAATCACTTGTCATGCACAAAGTAATGTCCTAACCGACTTGCTGAAACTACAGTTTGTTAACAAGACATTTGTGGAGTGGTTGTAAAACAAGTTTTAATGACTCCAATCCCTGTACGTATGAGATGAGTAATGAGTAATATGTGAACATTATTAAAGTGGTTAGTTCAAAGTGACGAGTGAGTCTATGTAGGCAGCAGCTTATCTGAGTTAGTGATGGCTGTTTAGCAGTCTGATGGCCTTGAGATAGAAGCTGTTTTTCAGTCTCTCGGTCCCTGCTTTGATGCACATCTACTGACCTTGCCTTCTGGATGATAGCGGGGTGAACAGGCAGTGGCTCGGGTGGTTGTTATCCTTGATCTTTTTGGCCTTCCTGTGACATCAGGTGGTGTAGGTGTCCTGGAGGGAAGGTAGTTTGTCCCAGGTGATGCGTTGTGCAGACCGCACCACCCTCCGCACCACCCTACTAGATGATTGAGTTGCAGGCGTGCTTGGCCACATAGTCATGGGTGAACAGGGCGTACAAGAGGGGGCTGAGCACTCACCCTTGTGGGGCCCCAGTTTTGAGGTATTGTTTCCTACCTTCACCACCGGCGGTCGGCACTTCAGAAAGTCCAGGACTCAATTGCACAAGGTGGGTTTGAGACCCAGGGCCTCCATCTTTTAATGATGAGCTTGGAGGGTACTATGGTGTTAAATTCTGAGCTGTAGTCAATGAACAGCATTCTTACATTAGGTATTCCTCTTTTCCAGATGGGACAGGGCAGGGTGCAGTGTGATGGCGATTGCATCGTCTGTGGACCTGTTGGGGTGGTATGCAAATTGAAGTGGGTCTAGGGTGGCAGGTAAGGTGGAGGTGATAGGGATGCCGTTTTGGCCGGCAGCCTTGCGAGGGTTAGCTCGTTTAACTGTCATGCATACATCGGCCACGGAGAAGGAGAGGGGGGTCCCCGTGGTCCTTGTTAGCGGGCCGTGTCGGATGCACTGTGTTATCCTCAAAGCGGGCAAATGTGTTTAATTTGTCTGGAAGCAATACGTCAGTGTCCCTGACATGGCTGGTTTTCTGTTTGTAAGCTGTGATTTCCTGTAGACCCTGCCACATATGTTTATTGTCTGAGCTGTTGAATTGCAACTCCACTTTGTCCCTATACCAACATTTCGGAGGGAATAACTACACTGTTTATATTCGGCCATATTCCCAATCCTCTTTCCATGGTTAAATGCGGTGGTTCACACTTTCATTTTTGTGCAAATGCCGCCATCTGTGGTTTTTGGTCTGGGTAGGTTTTATTAGTCACAGTGGGCACAACATCTCCAATGCACTTACTTATAAACTAACTCATTTAGTCAGCAAACATCAATTCTCTGAAGCTGCCTGGAACATTTCCCAGTCTGTGTGATCAAAAAAATCTTGAAGCGAGGATTCCGATTGGTCAGACCAGCGTTGAATGGTTATAGTCATGGGTACATCCTGTTTGAGTTCTGCCTATAGGACGGTAGGAGCGAGATGGAGTAGTGGTTGGATTTGCCGATGGGAGGGCGAGGGAAGGATGTGTATCCCTCGCGGAAGTTAGAGTAGCAGTGCTCCAGTGTATTGCCCGTGCTGCAATCAATATGCTGATAGTATTTAGGTAGCCTTGTTCTCAAATTTGCTTTGTTAAAATGTTTTAAAAAATGTTAAAAGACTCTGGATGACAACATACTGATGTTTATTTACAACATTAGGGCTGTTTTCCTGAAGAAGTTAAATTCACTCTGTGTTTTGTTTCCTTGCCATGATAGTAACGAGTATTGCAATACTGGTCTCATCCTGGTCCTAATGTTTGCCCAAGTAACTTTTTGGACCTGAATGCCAAAACATAGAGGTGCTCGAAGTTGACCCATTTTCCATACCACACGCTACCATGACATATCCATGTCTTCATCACTGAAATGGATAAATGTAGAATTGTGTATATACTTTGAAAGCTTACAAACAGGGTTGTCAAACTATTCTATGATTTCTTGAAATAAATTAAGTTTAACGTCATTGATCTTAAAATGAGTAAAGTCATATTTGTCTCATTTTCACAAATGTTGTAGTTTAGACCCTATTTGACATAATCTGAAGTGTTTGTTGTGCCCGTCATCGGTTGAGACACACTATACTCTTGAATTCAGGGTGGGTGTCATTCTGATCATAGAAATGGAATTTATAGTATGGACCTATCCCTTCAGACCCTTGCAATTTAGCAGATACGCATCAGATTATTGTTCTTCAATTAAACAGTGTGACAACCCTGTTTGTAAGCTTTCAAATTTATATCAACTTCAACCGTTTATCTATTTCAGTGATGAAGACATGGATGTCTCATGGTAGGGTATGCAAAAGGGGTTAAGTTTGAGAACCTCAATCTCCTGAATGTTTTGGCTTTCAAGTCTAAAAAGTCACTTTCTGAGAACTTCTACCATGGGCAAACATGAGGTATTCTCCTCACTGCCAGATTGACTTTAATCTGAGGTACTGTTTTTGACTCCGTAGAGGCTTTGGCCTCCCTTCTCTGTTCAGCCAGCCGATCAACAGTAGTAGAGGGACAACTAGGCTGGTAATGCCTTGACGCTCTGTCTGCCGTTTTCAAGTCCAGGGAGGTAACTCTGCTTGCTGGAGGCCCCTAGCTCAGTCTCTTACCACTCGTTGTTTGTCTGCTTATTCAGCCAATCCCTCACCCTCTTTCTCTCTTTTGCTCTCTGGCTTTAATCAAAACCATGCTACTTGCCCAGGGGCCAACATGTACCCTGTATAGTTGCCAGTACCAGTCCAAACTCCACCCCTCCCCTTTCTCTCTCTGGCCCACTTTTCTTTCTTTCATAACACTGTCCTACTCTGACAGATCATTGCCTCAGGGGCCTTTTCGTTTAGCACTTTGTATGCCTGTAGATGAGCAGATCAGCTGGGCTCGTCACCTTTCCCAAGGCAAACCCAGCCCAGCCAAACCCTTCCTCCTCCTCTGTGTGAGAGATGGTATCAGTTATCTGTAAACAAGCCCTATTATTCCTGGGCTAAGTTGAGTGACAGACTCCCTTTTGCCTTACCTGTCAGGTACACTCACATCACACCCCAACCATGTTCACTTTTTCAACACCACGGGTTAGCCTGAACTCATTTCCCTGCAGACTATACCTTGTTCCTTCCTTAATCCTGTTTTTTTAATCATGACATATGGGAATTCCCTGGTAGGCTGATTAATTCCTTGTAGGGCATTGTGCCATGTCAGTCTTTGGGCTGGGATTGTCCTCACCTTGTTTTTCTAAGAGACTATTAAAGACTTCTTATCTCTCAGTGGATGACTCCCAGTGCTTTTGGTTGGGTGTAAGGCACGAGTGTTCAAATAGTAGCCTTTTTGTTTTCTTTAAAATACTTGATCTGCACCCACTCAAACTGACAAATACTCCTGATGTGCTGATGCACCCTCTATAACCACTTGTTGCACCCTCTATAACCACTTGTTGCACCCTCTATAACCACTTGTTGCACCCTCTATAACCACTTGTTGCACCCTCTATAACCACTTGTTGCACCCTCTATAACCACTTGTTGCACCCTCTATAACCACCTGTTGCACCCTCTATAACCACTGCTTATTATTTGACCCTGCTGGTCATCTATGATGATCTATCTACTCTTATTTCCATCAGGCATAGCCAGAAGAGGACCCCTCAGAGCCTCGCTCTTCTCTAGATTTCTTCCTAGGTTCCTGCCTTTTTGTAAAGAGTTTTTCCTAGCCACCGTGCTTTTACATCTGCACTGTCCAATCTGTCGCTCTGAACTAGAGTGGGTGAATATGGCGAGTTACGGGAGGGGTTAATCCTGTGTTAAATACTAATCCTTTCACTGCTCAAGTTAGTGCAAGAGGATTATGCAGAACTTAAGGTGAGATCATCTCAGTCCAGTACCAACTCCACCAACCACTGCTGTGGCCATCCTCCATCGCTGTTGTTGTGCACACACACACACACACTACACTTGCGCACTCTGAGAGCAGTACATGGTTAGTGTTAGCCTATGGTCCATGGTTAGTGTTAGCCTATGGTCCATGGTTAGTGTTAGCCTATGGTCCATGGTTAGTGTTAACCTATGGTCCATGGTTAGTGTTAGCCTATGGTTAGTGTTAGCGCCTCCCACCTCTGGATAGCAGCACAGACTTCAGCTGCCAGTCCGATGCAGGGTTCAGGAGCCCTCCACTTTTCCACTCTCCATTCTCCCTCCCTCGCTCCCCCACCCCTTTCCCACTGGTAGACAATGAGGCCGCTGCTCCTTCTCGGTGAGGGCTTACTGAGGCTCATTTTTGGAACATTTTGTCCTCTGTGTCTCTGCCAGCCTGTCTGCCTCCGTACCCAGATGAAACCAGACCAATGTGCATTAGCTTTTGAAATGATGTTTTGACGATGTGAATACTGTAGTAGGATTTTGTATGAACTGGAGGATTTAGAGTGCACTGCACATGGTGCAAAGTAACATGTCACGTAAAAGGCTTGTCTAATGAATGTGTTTAACTAAGTCTGTGACATCAACAAGGAGCACTGACTAGTGCTTTACATAAGTCTTTTTATGTACGGCGTATGGGTCCCATACAGAGTCTAGTTCAAAACTGGCCCAGGGCACACGAGCAGAAGAACGTGTTGAAACTCACTCACACTCTCTTTACTATGGAAATTGTGTTTACGCAGTGGTTTGGCTGTATGGTACAGTATGTACTATATGTGTTCTGTGGGCGTGTCTTACTGTATGTATAGAGGCTTGTTATCAGGGGAACTGGTGGGAGCGTGGGGATGAAGTCAGCAAAAGCTAATCACAATATTAGAGTTGACTGAGAAATGCCAGCAGGAGGGCACTTTTTCTTTATATTGGATTTTGGGGGAGAAAAGTGTGGGTGTTGAAGGAGAGCATTTTGGATAACGGGGTGTGTTTAACTGAGTAATAGGGGTTGTAAAAAATTATAAAAGACCCTTGTAATGAAAGGGTTTTCAAAGAAGCCTGCCTGAAACTTGGGTTAACAACCCAAATATACATTTGCTTCACAAGTCGTATGGAAAGTCAGGTAATACTAGGAAGTATGTTTTCTTTTTTTATATATATATTTTTTGTGCACATCCACACCTCGGCATTGTTCTTTGGCTATACACCCCCACCCCTTCTGCTGGGTCACTGTCATAACTGGAGGGCCTTCTCCTTTCTGCTCCTCTGCCCCCAGTCAAACAGCACGGTTGGCTGGTGATGTAATTGAATCTAATGGATCTGCTTTTGTACGCACCCCTCAGGGTCTCGTCTCACCCTGCCTTAGACACTGTCTATATCACTGTCTGCTCGCCAGTGCTATGGCAGTGCAAGGGTTCTGTCTGGTCGCCAGTGCTATGGCAGTGCAAGGGTTCTGTCTGGTCGCCAGTGCAAGGGTTCTGTCTGGTCGCCAGTGCAATGGCAGTGCTAGGGTTCTGTCTGGTCGCCAGTGCAATGGCAGTGCAAGGGTTCTGTCTGGTCGCCAGTGCTATGGCAGTGCAAGGGGCAGTGCAGTGGGTTCTGTCTGGTCGCCAGTGCAATGGCAGTGCTAGGGTTCTGTCTGGTCGCCAGTGCAATGGCAGTGCAAGGGTTCTGTCTGGTCGCCAGTGCTATGGCAGTGCAAGGGTTCTGTCTGGTCGCCAGTGCTAGGGTTCTGTCTGGTCGCCAGTGCAATGGCAGTGCTAGGGTTCTGTCTGGTCGCCAGTGCTATGGCAGTGCTAGGGTTCTGTCTGGTCGCCAGTGCTATGACAGTGCAAGGGTTCTGTCTGGTCGCAGGTGCTATGGCAGTGCTAGGGTTCTGTCTGGTCGCAGGTGCTATGGCAGTGCTAGTGTTCTGTCTGGTCGCCAGTGCTATGGCAGTGCTAGGGTTCTGTCTGGTCGCCATAGTGCTAGGGTTCTGTCTGGTCGCCAGTGCTATGGCAGTGCTAGGGTTCTGTCTGGTCGCAGGTGCTATGGCAGTGCTAGTGTTCTGTCTGGTCGCCAGTGCAATGGCAGTGCTAGGGTTCTGTCTGGTCGCCAGTGCTATGGCAGTGCTAGGGTTCTGCGTAGGCATAGAGTAGTGAGTCTCAACCGTATCAGTGCTCTTTGGTGCCATGTTTGGTTTAAATCACTTTATTTATTTTATTTCTGATACTCTGTCTTTCAGCATTGTTCTTCTGATTGTGGTTGGAGCCTTTTAAACTCTAATTGATGGATGAGATCTGCATGATCAGTTGTTGTCTCGAAAAGCAGTTGAGCTTTCTCTCAAGGATGTTTTCCACTATGAACGTTTTAGATAAGCGTCACTGCGGTAGCTTCACTGAGAGTCTCAAAGATCCACACACTTTGCCAACCCCAACCAAAGCCATAAACCACCACCACTTTCCCACAAATCCTCAACTCACATTAATATTTAATCACTTAAGATGGGTGAATTACTAGAGGTGAATTCCTCCCAAACCTGAAATCAAACACACAGGCACAGCTAACCTCAGTGTCAGTTTGGGCATTGCATACATTTGTCAGTTTCTCTGTTGTGCTTTCTGTTCCTTAAGCTCTATTTAATGCTTTTCTATGGTGCGGTTGTGGTTTGTACAGATCTAGTTATAACCGGTTTTGGTGAGGAACAGACTCCTCTGCTGGTTTTAATTGCTATGCTGAACGAGGCCTGCCTGCCTTTCTCTCTCCATCCCCCTCTCCCTTTCTCTGGAGAGGGTAAAGGCATCTGCATGCTTCCCAGCCGAAACGGTTCGAAAGAGTTTGTGCATATATTGACATTTTGTGACTTTTTTTTTTACTTCAGTAAGGGTTTTTTCGGTTGTTTGGGGCACATTTTTTTTCTTGATGCTAACCGAAGTCTACGCCCCTTCGTCAGTGGTTGGTCAACAGTAGGGATTCTTCCGTAAAGTCTTGGTCATTCAACGGGAGACGACTCGTTTTCATGCACATTTCTTTTTTCATTTAGAAATACTGCAACTAACATCTTAGTTGCGTAATTTTACATCCAACTAAGATCTCCTTGGCAAAAACGTCAAAATGAATGACAGATTTCTTGAATTATTTCTTTAAGAAGGTGTATGCTGTGGCATCTCAGAATGGACGGACAGTACTATTTCTGCTTCTCGTTTTTCAAGAGAATGTCCTTTTAAGTGAGTGTGCGACCATACTCATTCGGGTAGCCGCCAGCCGGACTGAAGCATTCTGACACCATAAGGGTGAAATGTTCTCTGTCACACCTTGTCATATATAATTACTGAACTTGTCTGGCAGTGGTGGGTGGACTGAGGCTTTTCAGCCTTTTCAAATGCAGGAGCATGATTAATTCCAGTTAGTTGAGTATCTAAAGAGAAGCTTAAATGAGACGGGAACTCCTTTGAATTCCCATGTAATTCTATGGTGTAAAATCTAGCAGTCGACCTGTTGCTTGCAGCCCCGCTATTCGGCAGTGTAATCGAGGCATCAATATCCACAAACCCACGTTGGCATCTGCATTCTTAGGCCTACTTGCATAAATCATCATATTAATCTTTAATAGAGTACAAGTGAAGTGCTTTCTGTGTAAAAGCTACACATTGTTCAGTGCTACCAAACCAAATTTACCACGGTTTATCAACTCTATTGACACACCCAGCCAGCGAGGGTCATGCAGTGGTTTGGTTAACACAACCACTCGTAAAAATATGAATGTTAGTTTCCTAACCTCGAATGGTAAAGAGTTGCATGTATCCCGGACTTAGAGGAAGCCCTCCCCCACGTCTCCACTGCAGATACCAGTCTCTACTGGTTTTAACAAGGTAGCCCTTTTGGGGAGCATGTTACGCAACACGTAGTGGGATGGTTAAAGAATTACAATGTGGCTCAGTTTCACCCTGCAGCACCTCTAGTTCATGTGATGTTTGCCTTGCTTCCTGCTGCAGGCACGGGCACTAGCAAACTGTGCACCCCTTTTTCCAGACCAACAACAATCAAACCAACAATAGGTTAGCTCATTTAAAACATTAGACTTTGGATTTGTTTGATTCAATTTGACGTTAGGTGTAAAAAAAAAAGGGGGGGTGGTTCAATTGGCTGCCTAAAATGGCAAAAGGTTGCAAGAGTCTTTGTAGTTATGCAATCTTGCATGTTTGAGTCGTGGTATGGGAAGCATGCTAGTGGCATGGGGGAGGTTGTTTCAGCAGTCTTTAAATGGCCCTGTGCTCAAGAGTAGGTGTCTCCCACCCAGAGTCTGGACAGGACCTTTTAGCTGGCTCGTGTTCATTAGGCACTAAACGGAAGAAGACCCACTGGAACTGGTTGAACTTGTTCAATGAGAAACACATCTGTTTTTTTGTTGAAAAACATTTGAAAGCATTTTCTGTTGCTTGCCCGAAGGAACGTGACCCTGGTTCATGGCAGCGTGCATCCTCCTCAACAAGCCTGCACATGACTTAGAATGGGAGGTGAAGTCGGCCACCACCGCCGAGCTTAAGAGCAATCAATAATGGCTGGCATTTAGCCTGTCCTTTAGCTGCTGAGAGCAGGGTTAACGAAGGGCCCTTTTGCTTGAGGAACCTCAGGTGCTGCAGTGGTTGCTGCATAAGAGGGGTGATTTAATGGGGTTGTGTTGACTGCCCCAGTGGAGACCACCGTAAAGAATTTGTTGTAGTGAACCTGAGGGTATTTATACCATGAAACAATCAGTGACCTCAGACGTGCCCGTCGGGGTCGCATAATGAATCCCACCAATCATGCACAGCTGAATGGTCTTGCAAATTGGCACAATTATATAGGCTTCATTTTGTATGCACAGATATTGCTTGCTGGTTCAGTAAAATGCACTGGAGTTCCACAGTACACTAATATCACTGCCTAAAGAGAAATTATACTCATAACCTGTAAGCCTCTGTTTCATATTGGCTGACATTCACCCATCTTATTTTCTCCCCTCTCTCCAGATGTTTACTAACTCAATGTGGGATCCCAAGTCTGTACAGAGGTGGAAAAGGGGACTCTGATCATCTCTGAACTTTAAAACCTCTGTGATTGAGGTCAGCACTTCAAAAATCAGGACACCATCTTAGGAAAAGCTATGCAATCAAATCGTATGGAAAGTCAGGTTCTCTCCCCGCATCTTCTATTTTAAATTTGGAACGTTGTCACCAAAAGCCGAACGACATTCACCAATGTGTGATGGTCAGCTATGCCAGAACACACCTTGCACACCTGGTTTGAAATGGCCTGAAGGAGTAATCATGATTAAGTTATGTTTATATTTGATGTGCTGGTCTTCAAAATACATTTTCTCAATGTTTTTTTTTTTTTCTTTGGTCCAGTTATGGACGGGTTCTTCCTTTTTCCAATGTTGACATGTGTTGTTGGATGGGGCCACAGGCTAGTATGAATGGATAATCTGTCATGTATGGACTGAGAGGCTAACGTGTTGCACTGTGGACCCTCTATGCCAGAGGTATAAAAAGTATTCCTAAAATGACCGATGATAATGATGTAGAAGAAGGGACTCAATTTCTATCATAGAATTTGTTCTAGGATGGACATGAACGTTCTTATGATGGGATAAATGTCAGACATTTTGGTCAGGGAGTTGGTCAACCATGGTTTGACAGTACTATGATAAGAAATTATGAAAATAGAATTTAACTGCACTGCTGACAAACACAAAAAATACAAATAAATTGCCCCTTTACACTGGGGGGGGGGTTGGAGAAGAATGTTTGTGGGGCGTGGGCAAGGGTAATTATTGGCAGTTAAATTATTCCATAAATGCTTAAAAAGTGGTCTAAATCTGTCTGGCTAACTAATAAACAGACAGTGCAGATACAACCCCCCCCCAGTGTAAAGGGGCAATTTATTTATATTTTTATTTTTTTCCTATGGCCGAAAAAAGCTGCTGTGTTGTTCAATGTACATGTAACCAGATCTGAAATCCCGACCTACAGTTGGTCATGCTCCCACGTAGGGAAATAGAGCCCTGAGGCTTCAGGCTATTCGGCGTGGGAAATGTGGGGACCCAGTGTCCAGGTAGGCTACACGTATCTGTGTGTGGAAAACATTTCATCACAGGTAAGACATGTAACTTGTTCAGTGTAGTCTGTTTGTAACACCACTCACTACTTGTAGCTGTATAGTCCCTTTGTTTGTGTTGTTGGTCTTGGCTAGCTTAATGTTCTGGTTGATAGCACTCACTCTATTTATGTAACCTTTTATTTCTTCAGGGAGTCCTACTGAGACAAAGGGCTCTTTACAGATGAGCCCTGAATTACATCAATTACATAAAATACACATCAAAATGCGAGCAGAAAGACATTAAAAAACAAACTCAATCATCAGTGATGAGGTCTTCATGCAAGGTAATTGTTATGTAATGACATAAGGTCATGTGGTTGCTAGCATCGGCATGAAAAGGGGCTTGAGGGAAGCACTACAATATTAAGTAGTGAGGACACTCAGGAGCAGGCAATGTTGAAAAGTCATCTTTAGATGTGTACTTTGCTTAAATTTAATTTCGTAATTGACTAAAACAAGCAGACATAAATACAATTGTTTGAAAAAGGCCCAAGTATTTGCTGTGAGCCAATTGGGTAACCTAGGTAACCAGGTTGTTTTCCCCTCAGGCGGGCTGGGTTGTGATGTTCTATTCTAATAACAAATGGGTCTATTTAAGCAATAAGGCACCTCAGGGGTTTGTGGTATATGGCCTATATACCACGGCTAAGGGCTGCTCTTAGTCGTAACGTGGAGTGCCTGAACACAGCCCTTAGCTGTGGTATACTGGCCATGTACCACAAACCCCTGAGGTGCCTTATTGCTATTATAAACTGTTTATCAACGTAATTAAAGCAGTAAAAATAAAAGTTTTGTCGTACCTGTGGTTTACGGTCTGATATACCACGGCTGTCAGCCAATCGGCATTCGGGGCTCGAACTCCCCAGTTTATAAATGCCAACATTCCATTCATAGAATGCAGTCAATCCACAGCCATACACTGGCTGAAATTGATGATAGGACTCAGACAAGTTGTAAATGCAACAGGTATTGACTGATATCGTATCATATAATGGCACTCCCAGCTCTCCAAGAAAACTGGTATGGTCTGTTTTTTTAAAGGCTATTTATACAGAAAATTGCTATTACAATTTGTAAGTCGCTCTGGATAAGAGCGTCTGCTAAATGACTTAAATGTAAATGTAAAAATACATACATGCATTTATAATTCTGACAATATTTTACGTTGACAAGTCTTACACAATTTCTGATATGCAGAAAGATCAAAGGCATTTAAGTAAAATCAGGATTATTCCTCTACTGCCATTCATTCCAATTAGACTGGTTTGGCCAATATGGTTGCTATTTTCACCCCATTCTGGAACTTTGAGGGTGTATGACATAGCCCCTCGAGTAATTTAACAGCATCTCTATGACTTGTATACTGTGAATGGGAATTAAATTCAATACAACTTTATACAGACAATTAAGAACGGTGGGTTGAGTAAGCAGTTCCCCGTCCTCAATGTGGACTCACGGACCTAGTATCAACCAAGCTGCATCATCAATCAACACCCCTGTTTTCCTCCCTCTACACCCTTGTGCCTTATTTTACCTTCATCAAATGGAGGGCTAACTCATTTGATTCACAAAAATGTATATTTTTATTTTAAAAATGTTTTGATGCAGTATATAATTTGTCCCTGGTAGCAGGCCTATATCAGTTGATAATATGTTGTGCATTTGAAGACAACTGTTTGTCTCTATATGAGATTATAAAATGGTTTTAGGGGCATTGCTTTAACCAAATTGTCCAAGAGTTTTGGACACTGGTGTGTCAATGTAATATTGGGCTAAATCTGAAATGATTATATCATGTCTCCAAAAAAGGAGGTATAATATGGAATGATAATTTAAGACCAAAAAATGATATTAACTCAACTTTTGACTGAGTAGGTAGTAATTACTATGAAAAGTCTTAGACGTGTAAATTGTATGTCACTTACAATTATGTTTATGAACTTGACAGTCATTTTCTACAGGAATTTATAAAAAAACTGAGCATTTTATGGTTTCAATGTGAGATGGTCATGAAGATTCAGGTCATGTATTCTAGCTACTCATTCACTTTGCAGTCTAATGCCATGTAAGGGAAAAGTGGGAACCTTTTTGAGTGCTTCAAAAAATATATATTTTTTGACTCATTTACTTATTTGACTTTGGATAGTGTTACAATAAAATTTGCCGTTAACATTGTGTAAATAATGCTATGGAATGGGATCGAAAGGACCGTTTGAATCAATATCATCTGATCTTTGAGTAGTTCTTGAATATCTGTTGTGGAGGTACTTCCGTTTAGGAAGTCTGATTGGGAATAGTTCCCCAAGTAACACCAAGACGAGGTTAGAAACACCTTTCCAAAATGGGTCCACTTTAGTTCACAACAACTGCCTAGCTGAAGCCTCTTCTCTTCATGAAAGCGTTTCCAAACTGGCAGAACGTCATGTTCAGTAGACAGTAAAGCTTTGTATAACATGTTGAGCCATCAGTTTGTTTCCCATCTGTTCTGTAACTTTAGTGAATACTGCATGGTGCCATGTTCCTTGCTTACCATTGGGCCTGTTTTTAGTCGTTTCACTTCACACGGCAAACGAGTGGTGTGTGTGTGGAAATCGCAGTTGAATGGACAGGTATTATACACCCCAGATGTACACAACCCCCCTCCAGATAGTTGTTGTCAACGTCTTTCAAACACTACCACTTTGAAGAGGCTACCTTCTGGATTATGAAGTCTTTAAAAAAAATGTTTTAATGATTTTATATTGTAGTACTTTGGCTCATGAGAATTTGTCACGCGAAGTCTGAGTTACAATACCCGCTCTGGTAATGGTTGACTGTCTAAAACCAGGGCTGGATCATTACAAAAGTTCATTCTTGATTGCCGAGTGTGGACTATTTAACGACAAGTATATTGGGCATATTGTCCACTGTCTTAACTAGCTTTTGTTTTGTTTGAAGTGAGCACGGTAGTTGATGGTTGACTCGTAAACGTGCTTCCAGGATTCAGTTGAGACAGCAGCTTGTGCTGCCCCATCACGGTCGAGGCAATCCATCCTCCAGATTTGTTAGCCCAGTGTAGCATCCTGTTTTCACATTTGACCTTTTTTAGTTTACAGCTATTGACAAACTCAATCTGTATTTGCTAGTCCGGTCCTACCTGTCTTCTACTTCTCTGACTGTTCTTTCACTAGATCGTTTCAGTAGATTAATTCAAAACTGATATCAGTCCAGACCTGTGTTGCATTTGCGTTTTTGACGGGCAATTTCTTTAAGTGTGATAGCTTTAAACCTGGGACTGTTTGTTTCTCTTTAACATCAACCAACCTCAGGTCAAACTCCTCAAAGGCTTCTTGATGTGGTTTTTCGTTTAGCTACTTTTATTGCCGTTTGACATTTTGAATACTTTACCTTTTTTAAAGCTTAGCTGCAGAAAATATTTGGCTTTTGCCTTTTTAGAAATGTTTTTGAGTAACACACCTCTCTCTTTGATACCTCTGTTTTAATGTTACAGCCTGTACATTAACCGGGATTCCTCATACTCAGCTTCACCGATGGGACCAGTTTGTTACCTGGAAAACCTCTTGTAACCTCTGACCTCTTTCACAGTGTAATCAATTATGTGAGCGCTCCATTAAACGTCATAGCAACATCAACTGTCACATGACTACCCTATAATGTTGAGGCACCGCCACAACGAAGCTCTTTCTGCCACCTACTTGTTCATTCATGACATCGTATCTTGTTGGAGTAGTGGAGATGTTAGCTTGTAGGTTAAATGACCATCTTCATTCCTCTTAAAATCCTATGCAACGTTCTCTCACTACACATTGTGTAAGGAACCACAGCATTTCTGTTCTGCTTTGTTCTCCCTGAACTACTACTTTCATCACATGTCAGTGTTCATACATTACGTGTCTTTACAATGTCATGTAAAATATGACATTTCTGTTGTTCAAAAAGCTGACTAGAGCCATTAGGTGTTTTAGCAAAGCATTGTGTTTTTTTTGCTGTAAATGTTTGACAACTTCTATTTTTCTTGAAATAAATTATCCAAAATACAAGTCTTTGTTTGGTTTTAATATCATCAACCCAATTCATTAATTAGACATGATAGTAGCATTTTGTAATCTACTCCAACAAATACTTCTGTTCTTGTACAGTGGGCTCAAACCAACCTCTGATAGCAGTCTTTAAATCAAATTGTATTTGTCACATGCGCTGAATACAACGGGTGTAATACACTTTACAGTGAAATGCTCACTTACAAGCCCTTAACCAACAATGCAGTTTTAAGACCATACCTTTAAAAAAAAAAGGAAGATTAACAATTTAGAGCAGCAGTAAATAACAATTGCGGGGCAAGAGGGGGTATAGGTACATTGTCAATGTGGTGCTAGATACAGGGGATACAGGTACATTGTCAAGCTAGATTTTTACATTTTTAATTTTACCTTTATTTAACCAGGCAAGTCAGTTAAGAACAAATTCTTATTTTCAATGACTGCCTAGGAACAGTGGGTTAATTGCCTGTTCAGGGGCAGAACGACAGATTTGTACCTTGTCAGCTCGGGGGTTTGAACTTGCAACCTTCCGGTTACTAGTCCAACGCTCTAACCACTAGGCTACAGGTACATTGTCAATGTGGGGCTAAATACAGGTACATTGTCAATATAGGCCTAGATACAGGTACATTATCAATGTGGGGCTAGATACAGGGGATACAGGTACATTGTCAATGTGGGGCTAGATACAGGGGATACCGGTACATTGTCAATGTGGGGCTAGATACAGGAGATACAGATACATTGTCAATGTGGGGCTAGATACAGGGGATACCGGTACATTGTCAATGTGGGGCTAGATACAGGTACATTGTCAATGTGGTGCTAGATACAGGGGATACAGGTACATTGTCAATGTGGGGCTAGATACAGGGGATACCGGTACATTGTCAATGTGGGGCTAGATACAGGGGATACAGGTACATTGTCAATGTGGGGCTAGATACAGGGGATACCGGTACATTGTCCATGTGGGGCTAGATACAGGTACATTGTCAATGTGCGGGGCAACTGGTATTGAGATAAAATGTAGGTAGAGTTATTAAATAATAACTGTTATTATTATTAAATAATAACAGAGTAGCGGGGGGGGGCAATGCAAATAGTCTGGGTAGCCATTTGATTAGCTGTTCATAAGTCTTATGGCTTGGGGGTAGAAGCTGTTTAGGAGCCTCTTGAACCTAGACTTGGAGCGCCGGTACCTCTTGCTGTGCGGTAGCAGAGAGAACAGTCTATGACTAGGGTGGCTAGAGTCTGACAATTGTTAGCGCCTTCCTCTGACACTGCCTGGTGTAGAGGTTCTGAATGGCTGGAAGCTTGGCCCTGGTGATGTACTGGGACGTACTACCCTCTGTATTGCCTTGCATTCAGAGGCCGAGCAGTTGCCATACCAGGCAGTGACGATCCTTAATGAACTGGTTGAACCCCACTTATGTAACCATCAAGTTCATGGCACAACAGTAGTGAGTAGTGGTCCTCTGTAGCTCTATTGGTAGATAATGGCGCTAGCAACGCTACAATAGTGGGTTCAATTTCTGCACGCATGACTAAGTCACTTCGGATCAAAGCATCTGCTAAATGGCTTACATTGTTATATATTAGATGACGTGATAATTATTTTTTGATACTCCCAGTTTGAGAACTATTCTGACCAATTTGGTCCTCCCCTTTAAAAATGTAATAAATGATTGTAGTTGTCAGCATCTCTGAGAGTGCCAGCTATTATGTCTGCTGTCTGTCAACCAGCTCAATCGAGCCGCCAACTGTCTCTGTTAGTCTGGTGCTCATCTGAGCGCAACTGATCTGCATCAGACTGTGATGCCTATATGTTGGTTTTATTGCTGCCGTCCCCTGTCACTGTATATTTAGTAGAGGCCCAAATGGACAAACATGTTACCCACAGCCGTCAATAATCCTTTCGATCAGAGCGGCTGTTTTCCCTCAAGGATTATCCCTCACTACCCTAACACCATTGCATTCCTCCAAAATAGTGTATTTAACTGATCCAATCTTTACAAACTGTGCTGCAGCCATCTGATGAATGGAAAAAAAAGACCTCTGTTACAAAACACCAAAAAGTTTAATGACATTTGGAGATTGCCAAACCAAGCCTTTGATACTGGGTGAGCCTACAAGGTATGGACTAGGGCTGTCCCTGTCTTGGTCGACCGAGAGTTTTCTTTCGACCAATACATTTTTAAAATGTATTTCTCCATAGGCTTAAAAACAGCGTATGTGTTTTAATTAAATCAATTACAGTATATGCACTGAGCTTATCTGATATTTTAAGCACAGTGTTGATTAAAAAAAATGAAGACTCAAATCACTTGAGGGAGCCTGACTGCCATTGATTTGGGCCAGGCTCGTACTTTCCAGACTGTGTTTAAAAGAAAATGTGCAGAGGCCCTGTGTGACTGCCGCACGCTCTCTCCTTCTCCTCCCTGCTGCAGGGACCAGGGACCATAGCATAGCAACAGTGTTTTTGCACTGTCCGTGGTGCTGAAGCTGCAACAATTCATTTCTAGTTTCTTGTTTTTTCTCTCACTGAAAAGTTAAGTTACCGAAATCCCTAATTTGTTTAGGAAAACATTGCCTAAAACCCTTGCTCTTTTTACGTGGCACATGTATCGCATGTGGGCCTGACCTACTGTGTAGCATACCATAATCACATCAATACATTTGTTATAACAAACTCCAACACCATAGCACACGTGATAGCATAATGGATGCGGAGGACGTGTAAAATAAACTTAATGTTTAGTGGTTGCTCAGGAAGGAAAGGGGAAGTCCGATGTCTGGAAGACATTTGACTTAGTTGTAGAAGCATACAATATTTAAAAAATCGGACCATTTGGAACAGTGTAAAGAACACTAAACACATTATAATTGTACCAAAGAGTCTTGTAACTGCTTTTTTAAAAGCAAACACTAAAGACAGACGCATCAGCCCCAGCGCCAAAACAAATCAGTTGGAGGGGCATTCCATTTCCATGGACCGGACCATCTTTTTTTTCATGGAGGTGCCAACAGCCTTTATTATTGAGATGTAAAAATGCAACTTATACAATGGGTGGGCTTAGAATTAGACTTCCCATTGTTCTAGAGCATTTCACACCTGTATTAAATGCACAGCAGAGATCTACATGCCCATGGTCATGTTCCACGCGTTGACATGGCCTGTTGGCGATCACAGGCTTCCTCATTAACGGTACATTGATCTCTTAACTTCAGCATCATGGACAGCTCTATATATTTGCATCATGCATGGCCTACTACATGAAATAATGAAATACAGTAGGATTTCAATTAAATCCGAATACTTTTACTAACAACTGTAGCTGTTCACATCGATATCACCTTTATAATAGGCTAACATGGTGACCAAACCCCTCGCATTGCAAAATAAATAAATACAATAGGGGAAGTGGTAGTTATTTGGGTTAAATTATAGATGGGCTATGTACAGGTGCAGTAATCTGTGAGCTGCTCTGACAGCTGGTGCTTAAAGATAGTGAGGGAGATAAGTGTTTCCTGTTTCGTTCCAGTCATTGGCAGCAGAGAACTGTAAGGAGAGGCGGCCAAAGGAAGAATTGGTTTTGGGGGAGACCAGAGAGATATACCTGCTGGAGCCCGTGCTACAGGTGGGTGCTGCTATGCTGACCAGCGAGCTGAGATAAGGGAGGACTTTACCCAGGAGGGTCTTGTAGATGACCTGGAGCCAGTGGGTGTGGCGACGAGTATGAAGCGAGGGCCAGCCAATGAGAGCGTACAGGTCGCAGTGGGGGATAGTATATGGGGCTTTGGTGACAAAACGGATGGCACTGTGATAGACTGCATCTAATTTATTGAGTAGGGTATTTGGAGGCTATTTTGTAAATTACATCGCCGGATCGGTAGGATGGTCAGTTTTACAAGGGTATGTTTGGCAGCATGAGTGAAGGATGCTTTGTTGCGAAATAGTAAGCCAATTCTAGATTTAACTTTGGATTGGAGATGTTTGATGTGAGTCTGGAAGGAGAGTTTATAGTCTAACCAGACACCTAGGTATTTGTAGTGGTGATTGACAGAGTCAGAAGTCTTGGCCAAATCAATGAATACGGGTGCACAGTATTGTTTCTTATCGATGGCGGTTAAGATATCGTTTAGGACCTTGAGCGTGGCTGAGGTGCACCCATGACCAGCTTTGAAACCAGATTGCATAGCGGAGAAGGTATGGTGGGATTCGAAATGGTCGGTAATCTGTTTGTTGACTTGGCTTTCGAAGACCTTAGAAAGGTAGGATAGATATACAGTATATCACAAAAGTGAGTACACCACTCACATTTTTGTAAATATTTGAGTATCTTTTCATGTGACAATACTGAAGAAATGACACTTTGCTACAATGTAAAGTGTACAACTTGTATAACAGTGTAAATTTGCTGTCCCCTCAAAATAACTCAACACACAGCCGTTAATGTCTAAACCGCTGGCAATAAAAGTGAGTAAATCCTTCTTTAACCTGTCTCCTCCCCTTCATCTACACTGATTGAAGTGGTTTTAACAAGTGACATCAATAAGGGATCATTACATTTACATTACATTTAAGTCATTTAGCAGACGCTCTTATCCAGAGCGACTTACAAATTGGTGCATTCACCTTATGACATCCAGTGGAGCAGCCACTTTACAATAGTGCATCTAAATCTTTTAAGGGGGGGTGAGAAGGATTACTTTATCCTATCCTAGGTATTCCTTATCATCATAGCTTTCACCTGGTCAGTCTAAGTCATGGAAAAGGCAGGTGTTCTTAATGTTTTTTTATAGTCATGTTAGTTGTAAACATGGTTCATCCCTGTGAAGTTTTGACTGAAACGTCTCCAATAGAAATAGATTATCTGACATCTTGAGCTGTTGACTGTACTGTATAGCTCAAAATTCACAGCCGCGCCATTTAGCTACATTTACGTCTAGGAACAGCCAAGGGCCATATGTCCGTTCCTTGAACCAGAGAGAATTGACAGGGGTAACATCTTCATCCACCGGCATCCATCCAGCTTGTTCCAGGGGTGGTGGGACACCCTGGTGAGAATAAGAGGAATGAGAGTAAAGTAATTAGTCACAATGAGAACCAACCCTATCTCAGATCATAGGTCACGTCTACCCCCCCTCCCCCAGTTAGGGTATAAAAAAACTAAACACAATGAAAGCCTACCAGGCTACCTTTGACCCCTCTCTCGTCAGCCCTATTGTCTGTTTGACCTGTATAATTTAGATAGAAGAGGAGCTGGGGTAGTGGGGAACCCTGCCGAACTCCCCTAATTGGCCCCATAGATAGAGCACTATTATCACATTATTACACTGGAACATGCTAACCGCCTCGCACGGTCTCTGAGAACATATATGAGACACACTCGGCAGACTGTGTCACTGTCTCATGTTCCCGTGTTCAGCTGGGTACACAATAATTATGGATACATTTCAATCAGGACTGACTAATCAGAATACTATTATGTTACTGTATAGATGTATGAATTTTCTTTTAACCCTAGGACTGAATATAATGTGTGTAAATGTAATCAAGAATTAGAACAATGACTGTCTGTTCCTTGGTAGAAATTAATGAACTATATCGCCAGACTGGCTAGAATGCTTATCTACACAGGCAGGCCTTGGCTCGGTCGTAAATTATCTTAGTAGGGAGAGACGATGTGGGAAGGCTTGAGAACTATACAGCCATAGTACTGGAGCGGAGATGAGACGGGGTAGTACGAAAACTAATGACGTCATTTTCAGTTTATAACCTGTGGTAAGCTGTATCATGTTCAGTACTCTCGAGAATAAACGCTGCTGGTTGATTTTGAGACTGGTCTCTGTCCATTTTATGCAAATAAGAGTCTTACAAATTCTTAGGAATCGACAGAGTGTTTAATTTTAATTGGGTATTAAAACAGAGGAATTTAATTCCTGTAACAACTGTATATGGAGCGGGGATGATGAGGGGGAGATTTGAGAGGTGCAGCAGGGTGGCGTGGGCTGTGAAATTGAGCTAGAGGGGATTGAGGGAGGGAGACATTCAACAGGGAGGGAAGGGAGGGCTGGGGTAGTTAATGTTTAGACAACAGCTCTGACATGGTAATGACTCGGTAGGAAGACTGGCGAGAAAGCGTCATGTCCAAAAGCACCGAATACACTTGTCAGGGATATTACAGACTAATGCATCATGTTATGGGCAGCTGTTGGTATTATTATTTTTTTAAAGTTATTTGGAATTTTACAATTTATGTGGTGGTGCAATTTAATGATATGATTAGAAGAGTTATGTTATTCCATTGTCAAATTGTGGTTTTCTTTGACAAATATCTTTACAATGGAGATTACAGTTCAACAGGTTAAAGGTGCAATATGCAGAAATCATTCAGCCATTTCCTGGTTGCTAAAATTCTAAGAGTTGGCTTGTTTTGTCACAAACTGAAATTAGGCAATCTATAGTGTAGTGAATCATTGTACCATCTAAGCCGCTGTGAAATATATTTTCAATATAAAAAAATATTGTATTTTCAGCTTTTTGAAGCTTGTGTACAAAACCAAAATTAAGACGCAAAAACAAAATGGGAAGCATATGAATAGAGAACATACCACTTCTTAGACTTGGTTTCAATGAGAATGACAGATCTATAACACACACTTCTATGTGAATTTGGTCGAGTCACCCAAAAAGTGACATATTCCAGCTTTTAAAAAGGGATTTGGGGAGGATTCTTAATTTATGTTCAATATGGGATGGAGTTTTAAGATCATGTAGACAGCTACTGCTGTACATTTTGTCCTGTTCAAGTTCAGTTCTACCTAAAGCACCTTGCTAGGAGTACAACATTAAATAAATATTGTGGTCACAAAGAAACTGCGGTTTGGACAACAGTACAGAAGCCACAGAAGTTGTAGGGCGAGAAACTGTCATCTGGAGTTGTGTGTCACAGGTTTGCATGTTTTCACCAGGTGCAATAGTTTCTTTCCCTCTGTGTCACCTATATACAGTGTAGGCTATAGAGATGCATAACACAACAGCGTATGACATACATACAGTATATGCATTGCAACTACATTCACATTGTCTGATCAATCAGTTAAGTAATCACAATTCGCTTGGGAAAGCATTTATCTTTGTAAGCAA
This sequence comes from Oncorhynchus nerka, assembly GCF_034236695.1. Lineage (NCBI taxonomy): Eukaryota > Metazoa > Chordata > Actinopteri > Salmoniformes > Salmonidae > Oncorhynchus > Oncorhynchus nerka. Next base: position 47,930,699 of record NC_088415.1, on the reverse strand, counting down.
TATTTTCATTTTTTCATTCTAATTCAAATTACAATTTTTTTCATCAGACAAACTGCCACAAACCATAGGAGTCAATGATTTCACACCATTTTATTAACTATTCTATCTTCCGCTCTCTCATTTTTGTTATTTTAATTTTTGTATAGAAAATGGTTGAGAAAGCTAATGACTCAGCAGCACTCAGAAGGGTGATCAAAATAGAGGTGGGGAAAAGAGAGGAAGAGAGAGAGCTTTGACTGTACAGCTGAGAGATAAAACAGGAAGTGAGTGTCGCTTATAAAACAGAGGGCCAGTCTTTAACAGGGGAACGTGCCGGTGCACAGCGTGAAATTTAACATGGGCTATAGGAAGGGACGGGAGGGGGAGAGAGCGAGTGCTAGAGATACGTAACCGTATTTGAAAAGGAGAGAGGGTAGGGGTGAGAGTGGATCTTGCTGTCCCCATGGAGCTGCAGAGAGAGTGAGTGAGCGAGGGTCAAAAAGCAGGTATGGGACAGCTGAGTAGATCGTCTGGGTCGCAGTGATGTCAGTGACACGTAGTTGAATACCCCCCTCCTCGTAGTAGGAATACAAACACTCTCACAAACACATGTGCAGACATGTCAATGTCTAGACATACTGACATATACACATCTTCACATGTGCACATACTCATGGAAACAATGAGACTTACAGGCTTGCATAACACACAGTAACGGACCACAACCACACACATCCACCTCTGCCCACATTGGTTACAGTTGGTTACACGTTGTATGCTTTTGTATGGGCTGCATACAGGCCATACATACAGTAAATACTTTACCTGAAGGCGAGTAAATGTAAGTAGAGTAGGGAGTTTCAGGTTCCCACTCTTACTAGTGCTGTAGCCAAACATGTTCTCACATATGAAATACCCTGCAGGAGAAGCATGTTAGATCAGGTAATGCACAGTAAAGCCACCCAATATAGAGGCTACACTGCACTGTTATGAAAGTGACAAAACCCCTGTCACTTGTCACTTACAGCAGGTCATAACAGTTGTATGACGTGTGTCTGATATAATAGTACTGTGGCACACTGAAGCTTCCATGTAAAAAAGTATTCACACCCCTTGACCTCTTCCACATTTAAAATTGATTAAAGTGAGATTGTGTGTCACTGGCACACACACAAATGTTTACAAATGATTTCAAATGGAAAAGCTTAAATGTCTGGAGTCAATAAGTATTCAGGTCCCTTTGTTATTGCAAGCCTAAATAAGTTCAGGAGTATAAAGTTGCTTAATGCTACAATATTTAACGTTTTTGGCGACCTGACAAAATTCTCATAGAAATGTGTTATAGATCTGTAGTTCTAATTTAAAGGAAGTGTTAGAAGTGGTAGATCTGTTCTATGAGCGCTATTTCTATGCTTCACATTCTCAAGTTTTGTTTTTGCGACGTTTACTTTTGTTTTTGTACACCAGCTGAAAATACAATATTTATGGTTATAGAAAAGATATTCCACAGCGGTTTTACAATGATTCTCTACACTACTTGCTTATTTTCTCACATAAACTGAAATAATGCGAACTATTAGAATTTTAGCAACCAGGAAATGGCCGGAGTGATTTCTGCATAGTGCATCTTTAACAGGTCACATAATTAGTTGCATGGACTCACTCTGTGTACAATAATAGTGTTTAACATGATTTCTGAATCACTACCTCATCTCTGTACCCCACACATACAATTATCTGTAAGGTCCCTCAGTCGAGCAGTGAACTTTAAACACAGATTCAAACACAAAGACCAGTTAGATTTTCCAAAGCCTTGCAAAAAAGGGCATCTATTGGTAGATGGGTAAGTAAAAAGAAAAACATACATTAAATATCCCTTTGAGCATGGTGAAGTTATTAATTGCACTTTGGATGGTGTATCAATACACCCAGTCACTACAAAGATACAGGTGCCCTTCCTAACTGAATTGCCGGAAATGAAGGAATCTGCTCAGGGATTTCACCATGAGGACAATTGTGACAGAGTTTAATGGCTGTGATAGGAGAGAACTGAGGATGGATCAACAAAATGTTAGTTACTCCACAATACTAACCTAATTGACAGAGTAAAAAGGAAGCATTCTTAAAAATATTCCAAAACATGCATCCTGTTTGCAACAAGGCAATAAAATAATACTGAAAAAAATGTGGCTAAGCAATTCACTTTTTGTCCTGAATGCAAAGTGTTAAGTTTGGGGCAAATCCAATACTTTAATGAGTACCACTCTCCATATTTTCAAGCATAGTGGTGGCTGCATCATGTTATGGGTATGCTTGTCATCGTTAAGGACTGGGATAGGATCAAAATAAATGCAATGGCGCTAAGCACAGGCAAAGTTCTAGAGGAAAATCTTTTTCCGTCTGCTTTCCACCAGACACTGGGAGACGAATTCACCGTTCAGCAGGACAATAACCTAAAACACAAATATACACTGGAGTTGCTTGCTAAGACGACATTGACTGTTCCTGAGGGACCTAGTTAAAGTTTTGACTCAAATCTTCTTGAAAATCTATGGCAAGACTTGAAAATGGCTCTCTGGCCATGACCAACAACCAACTTGACAGAGCTTGAAGAATTTTAAAAGAACAATGTGCAAATATTGTACAATCCATATGTGAAAAGCTCTTATAAACTTATGCAGAAAGACTGTCAAAGGTGATTCTAACATGTATTGACTCAGGGGTGTGAAATAGTTATGTAAATGAGGTTTCTTTATTTAAATTTCAATCAATTAGCTAAAAAAAATTATATGTGGTATGTGTGTGTGTATGTGTGTACATGGGTGATAAATTCATTTAATCCATTTTGAATTGGGGCTGTAACACAACAAAATGTGAAATAAATCAAGGAGTAATGAATACTTTTTCAAGGCACTGTATATGCTTTACATTAATTTGTTGAAGTAATGTGTGAGTAATACCATTCATATGTTCACCAATAAGCCCATATCCTCCGTTTTGACCAATCACTATTGGGCCAAGAGCTGATCCATGATGACTTTATAGAGAGGGGAGTTTAGCATGTCAGTAAAGGCTAAAGAGGCCAATCCCAACTTTCACTTAAGTCAAATGTGTACTTACTCTCCCTTTGACAACAATGCATAACTAAGAGAAAATTTGACTTGAGTGGCACTTAGGATTCACCCCTTTACCTGCCTCTTGATTGGTATCTTCCACTGCAGAACCGTTTGTATAGTATTCCAATGTGGTCTCAGGGCAATTCCTATTATTCTGTGACATTCCATTTAGTATGATATATTACATGACGTTTGGTGACATTATGATAGGAATAACAATCATACAATGTCATAAAAATGATATGACGTATAGTATCATACATCTTGGAGGACGAATACTATTACACGTCTTTCTCTAAGACCAGGTTGCTTGTTGCACAAAAAAAAAGAGATTTATGGAGAAAATGTACCTTGGTGGTTAGGGGAACTAACAACAAAAGGTTCGGATAATATACGTAAAAGGTTAGGAGAACTAAAACGACAAAGGTTAGATGTATTTAAGTAGCAGGTTAGGTGAATTGGGTTACGTTTGAAATAAGGGTTAAGGGAAAGGTTAGCTAAAATGCTACAGTTGGCCCCTGATGCAACTCGAAAACTCAACCTTTGGATTGCCAGACAGTCGCGGATTACGCCAACCCATCCTCCCCGACCAACCTCCCTACTTTTGTTTCTGTCTAAAGTAACTTCACATTTAGAAAAAAAATATGCTATCTAGAACCTAAAAAGGTTCCCTTTCCACAAAGGGTTCTACATTTGTAAAAAAAAATACAATGATTTGTCATTTAGCAGACACTCTTATCCAGAGCGACTTACAGGAGCAATTAGAGATAAGTGCCTTGCTCAAGGGCACATCAACAGTTTATGAACCGTTATGGGCACAGCCGAGTAACCCTTTTGGAGACCATTAGTACAGTAGGTATATACGTCAGGCGGAGTATTCGAGTCAGAGGGGCTGTTGTGCGATAAGGCCTTGGCCCTTAGAGGATCAGTAACATGTTGATACCACCTGCATTGTTCTACAGCCTCCTGTGGCTCAAATGGGTGGAAATTAAAAAAATAAACCGGTTTTGTAAGAGACAGAAAGGGGAAGAGGGGACTTCTGTGGTCTGGACATGGCACGCGCCATGAAAGCCTTTGACAGGAAATCATGGTTAGGACAGAGAGTACTGTAGACTGGCACACACGCACAGGTACACAATCATGTGTGCGTGTACGCACACACAAACATGCAGGCCCATAGATAGACAGGCAGACACTTGGACAGACAGACAGACGTGCGCACGCAACAACACTATTGTGGGGTTTGAAACTCCTGTGGCTTTTTAATGCTTCAACATATAACTTCCTCAAACATCTCTCCAAAATGTGTGCGTCTGTGACGCATTCGTCTATGTGACATATCACATTTGCTGCTATAACAGCCTCCACTCTTCTGGAAAGGCTTTCCACTAGATGTTGGAACATTGCTACGGGGACTTGTTTCCATTCAGCACAACAGCATTAGTGATGTTGGGCACTGGTGTTGGGTAATTAGGCCTGGCTCACAGTCGGTGTTCCAATTCATCCCAAAGGTGTTCGATGGGGTTGAGGTCAGGGCTCTGTGCAGGCCATTCAAGTTCTTCCACACCGATCTCGATAAAACATTTCTGTATGGACCTCGCTTTGTGCACAGGGGCATTGTCATGCTGAAACAGGAAAGGGACTTCCCCAAACTGTTGCCACAAGTTTGGAAGCTGAGAATAGTCTAGAATGTCATTGTATGCTGTAGCATTAAGATTTCCCTTCACTGGAACTAAGGGACCTGAACCATGAAAAACAGCCCCAGATCATTATTCCTCCTTTCCACTGCTCCAGAGTCCAATGGTGGTGAGCTTTGCGCCACTCTAGCCGACACTTGGCATTGCGCATGGTGATTTTAGGCTCGTGTGTGGCTGTTCGGCCATGGAAACCCATTTCATGAAGATACGGACGATAGCGCTACCATTCTGTGAGCTTGTGTGGCCTACCACTTCGCGGCTGAGCCGTTGTTGCTTCTGGACGTTTCAACTTCACAATAACAGCACTTACAGTTGACCGAGGCAGCTCTAGCAGGGCATAAATTTTACAAACTGAGCTTCAGTCAGGCCATTCTGCTGCCAATATCCGCTATGGAGATTGCATGGCTGTGTGTTCGATTTTATACACCTGTCAACAACAGGTGTGGCTGAAATAGCCGAATCCAGTAATTTGAAGGGGTGTCCACATACCTTTGTATATATAGTGTATAAATGAGTCCAGAATGTTGAATATGGTTTGAGGACATTATAAAGGAAGTTATAAAATCGCTATTCAATACAATCGAATAGGACTGACAGGCGAGCGGCTAGATGGCTTATGTCAAATATTATGGTAAAGTGGATGAAGAATTGGTCCTTCTGGGATGTTCCACACCACTCATTTACAGTCTCTACAACAGGGTTCAACAGGGTTTGACTTTCAGCTAAATCAACAGACAATCATTCCCCTCCCTGTGACAAACTGGGCTCCTGAGGGGCGCAGCGGTCTAAGGCACGTCAAGAGGTGGCATTACAGTCCTTGGTTCGAATCCAGACTGAATCACATCCGGCTGTGATTGGGAGTCCCATAGGATGGCACACAATTGGCCCAGCATCGTCCGGGGTTTGGCCGGTGTAGTCCATCATTGTAAATAAGAATTTATTCTTAATTAACTAACCTGCCTAGGTAAATAAAGGTGAAATTTTAAAAAGTCTGGAACTCTTTTATTACAGCGTTGCAGTAACACACAGCTAAAACCCAGTCCAAACTGAAAACACTGATAGGTTGATTATTTGAATCAGGTGTGTTAGTGATGGACTGAAACAAAAAGATCCAGTAGCCCTCCAGGAGCAGATTTGAAAACCCCGTCTGGACAAGAGCCTCACATAAACGTCATACTCCTGGCTAAATCTAAAGCAAGGATTTTTAAGGGGGTGAGAAAGATTTAGGACATGCCTTTAGGGCCCAGACAACACAGAACAGAACAGGACAGGACAGTACAGGATGTCCAGAATAAAGAGCTCTGCACAGCTGTGTTTAGTCGCCTACAGCAGAATCTCTCCATCTCTCCACTGGACTAAGCTGACCCACTTGTTAAATTTAGTTGCTGCGTTTCGTCCCAGCACGTGTCCCAGACGGACAGACTGGGTGACAGCATCTCCAGGGCTGTGGGCAGACATGACTGTTTATATAGTCCACATTAAACTACAGGCCCTGTTGGAATAGTCTTGAAGAGTATCCTTCTTTCTTCCCTTCCTTGATATAATCACTGATCTGATATATGATTGGTGACATAAGGTGGACTCTTTACTAAAGTCACTACATTATAGATCAGTAATTACTACAAGGAAGATAGGAAAGAGGCATGTAATTGTAAGAGTATTCAAACAGGGACAGTGTTCCTATTTTGACTGTTAATTTGACAACAATTTTGATTGAGAATGCTGTTTATTTTGAGCAGGGAATTTAGCACACATTCTCAGTGAGACTTCTTGAATAGCACTGTCTTTAGCTATTGACTGTGCGTTATGTACAGAGCATTCAAAAGAATTCAGACCCATTTGACTTTTTCCACATTTTATTACGTTACAGCTGTAACGGTTGTCGTCGGGAAACAGAGAGGACCAAGGTGCAGCGTGGTAAGTATTCATTGTAATTTAATAAAGAATGAATACTGAAACAAAAACAATACACGACAAACGAACAGTCCTGAACGGTGCAACAAAACACAGAACAGAAAATAAACACCCACAACTCAAAAGTGAAACCAGGCTACCTAAGTATGAATCTCAATCAGGGACAACGATTGACAGCTGCCTCTGATTGAGAACCATACCAGGCCGAACACAGAAAATCCCAAATGATAGAAAAAAGAACATAGACAACCCACCCAACTCACGCCCTGACCATACTGAAACAAAGGCATAATAAAAGAACTAAGGTCAGAACGTGACAACAGCCTTATTCTAAAATGGATTCAATTATTTGTTTGCCTCATCAAACTACACACAATAGCCCATAATGACAAAGCAATAACAGGTTTTTAGACATTTTTGCAAATTAAAAAAACAAAAAGAGAAATACCTTATTACGTAAGTATTCTGACCCTTTGCTATGAGCATCAAAATTGAGCTCAGGTGCATCCTGTTTCCATTGATCATCCTTGAGATGTTTCTACAACTTCATTGGATTCCATCTGTGGTAAATTCAACTGATTGGACATGATTTGAAAAGGCACACAACTGACTATATTTGAGATTTTTGGTTCTAACCACTGTGTTTTTGTGAGATGCAGAGTAGGTGAACAGATGATCTCTGCATGTGTGGTTCCGACTGTGAAGCATGGAGGTGGAGGGTTGATGGTGTGGGGGTGCTTTGCTGGTGACACTGTCAGACACACTTAACCAGCATAGCTACCATATAATTCTGCAGCGATAAGCCATCCCATCTGTTTGCGCTTAGGACTATAATTTGTTTTTCAACAGAACAATGACCAAACTCTAGGCTGTGTAAGGGCTATTTGACCAAGAAGGAGAGTGATGCAGTGCTGAATCAAATGATCTGGCCTCCACAATCACCCAACCTCAACCCAATTGAGATGGTTTGGGATGAGTTGGACAGCAGAGTAAGGAAAAGCAGCCAATAAGTGCTCAGAATGTGTGGGAACTCCCTCAAAACGGTTGGAAAAGCATTCCAGGTGAAGCTGGTTGCCGAGAGTGTGCAAAGCTGTCATCAAGGCAAAGGGTGGCTACTTTGAAGAATCAAAAATGTTAAATATATTTACATTTGTTTAATACTTTTTTGGTTACTACATGATTCCATCATAGTTTTGATGTCTTCACTATTATTCTACAATGTAGAAAATAGTACAAATAAAGAAAAACCCTTGAATGAGTTGATGTGTCCAAACTATTGGCTGGTACTGTAAATAAGGTATTTCTGTTTAAAATGTTCAATACATTCGCTACAATTTCTAAAAACTCAGTTTGTCATTATGGGGTACTGTGTGTAGATTGATGAAGGAAAAATGTATTTGATCAATTTTAGAATAAGGCTGGAATGTAACAAAATGTGGAAAAAGGCAAGGGGTCTGAATACTTCCCAAATGCACTGTAACTACTTTCTGACTTTTTCTCACTATAACTACGAGTCTGATCTATGTATCTAATTTCGTGGTCGAGAACTAGCTCTCCATACATACACTGTAGGAGGATGTTTACCTACAGAAGTGTGCAGTAGCATATGTGCTTTTTTTCTCCTGATGCTGTTGATTGTCTCTGACAACAATCTGATAACAATGTTGCATACAGTGCCTTGCAAAAGTATTCACCCCCTTGGCATTTTTCCTATTTTGTTGCATTACAACCTGTAATTTCATTTATTTATTTATTATTTGGATTTCATGTAATGGACATACACAAAATAGTCCAAATTGGTGAAGTGAAATGAAAAAAATAACTTGTTTTAAAAAAAAAACTGAAAAGTGGTGAGTGCATACAGTTGAAGTCGGAAGTTTAAATACACTTAGGTTGGAGTCATTTAAACTAAAAGCTTTTCAACCCCTCCTCAAATTTCTTGTAAAAAAACTACAGTTTTGGCAAGTCGGTTAGGACATCTACTTTGTGCATGACACAAGTCATTTTTCAAACAATTGTTTACAGACAGATTATTTCACTTATAATTATAACTGTATCACAATCCCAGTGGGTCAGAAGTTTACATACACTAAGTTGACTGTGTCTTTAAACAGCTTGGAAAATGCCAGAAAATGATGTCATGGCTTTAGAAGCTTCTGATAGGCTAATTGACATAATTTGAGGTGTACCTGTGGATGTATTTCAAGGCCTACCTTCAAACTCAGTGCCTCTTTGCTTGACATCATGGGAAAATCAAAAGTAATCAGCCAAGACCTCAGAAAAAAATTGTAGACCTCCACAAGTCTGGTTCATGCTTGGGAGCAATTTCTAAACACCTGAAGGTACCACGTTCACCTGTACAAACAATAGTACGCAAGTATAAACACCATGGGGCCCCGCAGCTGTCATACCGCTCAGGAAGATGAACGTACTTTGAGGCGAAATGTGCAACTCAATCCCAGAACAACAGCAAAGGACCTTGTGAAGATGCTGGAGGAAACAGGTACAAAAGTGTCTACATCCACAGTAAAGCGAGTCCTCCATCGACATAACCTGAAACGCCGCTCAGCAAGGAAGACGCCACTGCTCCAAAACGGCCATAACAAATCCAGACTACGGTTTGCAACTGCACATGGGGACAAAGATCATACTTTTTTGAGAAATGTCCTCTAGTCTCATGAAACAAAAATATAACTGTTTGGTCATAATGACCATCGTTATGTTTGGAGGAAAAAGGGGGAGGCTTGCAAGCCAAAGATCACCATCCCAACCGTGAAGCACGGGGGTGGCAGCATCATGTTGTGTGGTTGCTATGCGGCAGGAGGGACTGGTGCACTTCACAAAATAGATGGCATCATGAATCAGGAAAAGTATGTGGATATATTGAAGATTCATCTCAAGACATCCGTCAGGAAGTTAAAGCTTGGTTCCAAATGGGTCTTCCAAATGGACAATGACCCCAAGCATACTTCCAAAGTTGTGGCGAAATGGTTTAAGGACAACAAAGTCAAGCTATTGGAGTGGCCATCACAAAGCCCTAACCTCCTTCCTATAGAAAATGTGTGGGCAGAATTGAAAAAGCGTGTCACAAGCAAGGAGGCCTACATACCTGATACAGTTACATTAGCTCTGTCAGGAGGAATGGGCCAAAATTCACCCAACTTATTGTGGGAAGCTTGTGGAAGGCTACCTGAAACGTTTGATCCAAGTTAAACCATTTAAAGGCAATGTTACCAAATACTAATTGAGTGTAAAAATAAATAAAAGCTGAAATAAATCATTCTCTCTACTATTATTATGACATTTCACATTCTTAAAATAAAGTGGTGATCCTAACTGACCTATGACAGGGAATTTTACGAGGATTAAATGTCAGGAATTGTGAACAACTGAGTTTAAATGTATTTGGCTAAGGTAAACTTCCGTAAACTTATGTAAACTTCCGACTTCAAATGTATCTATTCACCCCCTTTGCTATGAAGCCCCTAAATAAGATTTGGTGCATCCAATTAGCTTCAGAAGCCACATAATTAGTTAAATAAAGTCCACTTGTGTGCAATCTAAATGTCACATGATCTGAAGAAGTAACAAATCAGGGTTGGATTATAAAAAAATATCCAAAACTTTGAACATCCCACGGATCACCATTAAATCCATTAATAAAACATGGAAAGAGTATGGCATCACAACAAACCTGCCAAGAGAGGGCCATCCACCAAAACTCATGGACCAGGCAAGGAGGGCATTAATCAGAGAGGCAACAAAGAGACCAAAGATAACCCTGAAGGAGCTGCAAAGCTCCACAGCGGAGATCGGAGTATCTGTCCATAGGACCACTTTAAGCCATACACTCCACAGAGCTGGGCTTTATTTCTTAAAGAAAAAAATAAGCAAACACGTTTGGTGTTCGCCAACAGGCATGTGGGAGACTCCCCGAACATATGGAAGAAGGTACTCTGGTTAGATGAGACTAAAATTGACCTTTTTGGCCATCAAGGAAAACGCTATGTTTGGCACATACCTAGCATCTCTCATCACCTCGAGAACAGCATCCCCACAGTGAAGCATGGTGGTGGCAGCATCATGCTGTGGGTATGTTTTTCATCGGCAGGGACTGGGAAACTGGTCAGAATTGAAGGAATGATGGATGGCTCTAAATACAGGGAACTTCTTGAGGGAAACCTGTTTCAGTCTTCAAGAGATTTGGGACTGGGACAGAGGTTCACCTTCCAGCAGGACAATGACCCTAAGCATACTGCTATGGCAACACTCGAGTGGTTTAAGGGGAAACATTTAAATGTATTGGAATGGCCTAGTCAAAGCCCAGACCTCAATCCAATTGAGAATCTGCGGTATGACTTAAAGATTGCTGTACATCAGCAGAACCCATCCAACTTGAAGGAGTTGGAGCAGTTTTGCCTTGAACAATGGGCAAAAATCCCAGTGGCTAGTGCCAAACTTATAGAGACATACCCCAAGAGACTTGCAGCTGTAATTGCGGCAAAAGATGGCTCTACAAAGTATTGCCTTTGTATGCACGCTCAAGTTTTCTGTTTTTTTGTGTCTTATTTCTTGTTTGTTTCACAATAAAAACAAATTGCATCTTCATATTGACCTGTGTGATAAACGGACTATGTGAACTGCAGTTATAGTATTTATCATCCTTGTGTTTCATAACCACCTATTCTAACCCCTAATTTATTGAGTGTATGACAAAATGTATGTTGTATAAATCAAATGATACAAACCCCCGAAAATTGTATTTTAATTCCAGGTTGTAAGTTACTAAAATAGGAAAAATGCCAAGGGGGGTGAATACTTTCACAAGCCACTGTATGAGTCTGTTTCTCAAGCCACTCTAGGCTGAAGCATAGCTCTGTCACATGACATTGTGCATCCACCTCACTGTCCAAAGTTGGATCTGCACCACTGTGAATGGACAGATAAACCGTTATCAGCCTCTAGCTCCCCTTGAAGTTTGATATACATACACTGGGCTGCCTGCCATGTGTACTGCCACCTGTAGGGCTTTGTTGGTACATGAAACACAAATGCTTATTATTGCTTATGTGATAAATTGTGTTATTTTCTTTTCCCAAATCTCAACTCCAAACAGAGATACCTGGGTTGTGTTTTATAATGTTTTGCTACATTGTGGCCCTAAGGAACACAACCCTGTTTTGGACTTCAGTGCTGTATTGTTGCTCTCTGGGTTTTGGGACAGGGCGCTGATTTATGTGATAGCCTCCCCCACACACACACACGTCACTTCCTGTCCTGGTTCTCATTAACACGAGGACTGGTTATGTCTGGACACAGGTAGATTACTAATCCTAATCCAATCTACATAGCTGTAATCTGAGGAGAGGACAGGTCCTGCTGAACACACTGTGCCCTGGGAGAGGTGACGCAGCAGTAGCAAACATGACAGTACATGTTTACTGTACACGTATGCGCACAAACACACACACATAAAGGAACAGCCGGTGACAGATTCCAATGAAGTGGCATCGTGGTTATGTCTTAACTCAGTTCAGATTATCATGAGTGAGTATATTGTATGTCAAATCCTTTTGCTGCATTTGATTTGATTGCCCGGAACAAGGGAACCAATGGAATAGTCCCAGAAGTGCAAACTCCAGTAAATACATGTTTAACCTCATTTTCATTATTGCCAGACCCATATTTAAGCAATTAGGTACGAAGGGGTGTGGTACATGGCCAATATACCACTGCTGAGGGCTTTTCTTACGCATGACGCAATGCGGAGTGCCTGGATACAGCCCTTAGCCGTGGTATATTGGCCATATAGCACAAACCCCCAAGGTGCCTTAATGCTATTATAAACTGGTTATCAACGTAATTAGAGCAGTACTACATGTTTTGTCATACCCGTTGCATGCGGTCTGATATACAGTACCACAGCTGTCAGCCAATCAGCATTCAGAGCTCGAATCAACCAGTTTATAATAGTGTTTATATTATGTGAAAATGTGGATCAGGGCCTCTATGATAAATGAGCAAGGAACAAGGCCAAGCGCATCACAGATGACCCCACACACAATCTTGCCCAATGTTATGAGCTGCTGCCTTCCAGAAGGAGATTAATGGTCCCACTGTTCTGCACGAATAGGAGCAAGGCAAGTGTAATTCCATCAGCCATCTGAACAGTGTGACATACGGTAAGATAGATGCAGGCCCAATACACATCGGACAGATGGCCGCAGACTTTGAATATGTGAACATGTAAATGTCTGACTTGTGTACTAACTTTCCAGTTTTCCGTGCTGCGTGTAGTATATTGTGTTGTGTATTTGAATGAATTTCCATGTAAATGGACAATAAAGTATATCGTATTGTATGCCAATCAGTGATTTTTTTAAAACTACACACTACAATACACAGACAAAGAAGCACATGTTCACTAGTACAATATGTTCACTAGTAATTAGAAAACTATGTGCTGGAAGCTGGGCTGGAGCCAGTGGTTAGAGTGATGTCTATAAGCAATACGCTACAGACCACTTAACCCACACACGATGCTGAACTGACAGATGCATTACTGCCCTCTATGAGCCATCACAGGCATTGTATCTGTTCTGTTATGAGCTGATGTTGATATGACATTTGAAGTTGTAAACACACACGCACCCACACAAATTGGGGATAATTACCCAATCCTAACCCCAGAAGCTATAAACCTCTGGTCTAGATGGCCATTGGCTCATACAAGCAGGAGAGGAGACAACACTATGAATGGATAAGCCAAACAGATAGGACTGACGCAGTGAAAAGAGTCCATTGACTAAGCAGTGCTGAGATAAAATCAGCACTCTTTAATCTTAGATTGGGAATTGTTAGGGTAATTTAATTGTTTTCCGCTGTGCAGCAAACTGACTGAACCATAGCATGTAATTGCATTGTTGTGTAACCCCCCTGAAAAAGAGCAATGTGTAGTAATTTAGACTAAATATGGAACAGCCCATCTGTGCTGGCGTGCACACACACAGGATTAAAATCCAAAAAAGATTAGTGAGAGTGAAGAGGAATAGTGATTTTGCAATGAAATAGAAGACAGTGTATCATCACCCCACACAATAAGCACACCTTCTTTGATCTCTGACATTGTGTGAACAGGACCTATGACACCTATTAGATGTGCCATGGCACCTCTGTCACTAATGCTCTCTGGTGTGTTTACTTACCTAAAGTTAATCTACTATGTGCATCATTTACGAGACTGTTGTGTCACAATCTGCATCCTTTGACGTGTCCATTCAGACGTTATTTGATGGTGAGCCAAAAAAGCCTGGTGTGACATCCATCTTTCACCAAAAAGGTCCTACGTTGAGAGAAGAAAGGGGGGTAGGTTGTTTGTAAGAAGGAGTAGCGCCCTTTAATGAACTGGTTTATGTTATGAATACCCTCCAGGACAAACTTCTACTAATCCTTTGCCCACAGGACGCTAATCACCTGGTTGCTGTAGGCCAGAAGAGGTAGACCAGTCAGCGCCTTAGCCCAGATAAGGTACAATAGGATATGGTCTATCCAATGCATTGGGCTCTCACCATTGGAAGGAATGAGAACACTGAAAGGGGCCAGGGATGTAGAAAGGAGGCCAAGGGAAGGAGAGCATATTTACATTTACATTTTAGTCATTTAGCAGAGTGACATCCAGTTGGGGGAGTGATAAGGGAATTTATATATTTAAGGTAATGACTAAAGAGTTCCACCCTGAAACGTAATTATAACGTAATTATTAGAATATGTAACATGTATAATGAATAATTAAAGTGATAAACTTAAGTTCAATAAGGTTCAGTAGAGACAAGTAAGGGAGAGAAAAGTGTGTGTGTGTGTGTGAGAACAATTAAACTATGTATGACTACAACCTGGTTAGAACTCTGAGAAACTTACGACAGGAAGGGGAGTTCTGTCAAGGTTCCTCTAATCTCGGGAGGATGGAACTGCCAGCTTGGTAGTGATAAACGAGTGGTGAGAATTATGGGGAAAGATACATCCCACCTACTGTTTGTGTGTAGGTAAGTGCGTATAGTAGGTAGGGAGGGGGTGAGTTATAAAATGGCATGTCTTTGTATTATGGACTTTAGAACGTTCTCATGAATACACTTTACGGACCTTTTGCATAAGCTGAGTCTTTGCCTAATTATTATTAAACCTTACAAACCTCGGAGATTGGTCAAAGCTTAAATAATTGTTAGTTATTATCATTGGGATTGAAAATTCTCATGACAGGGAGGGGGGATTATTTAAAATACTCTTTGAAGATGTAGGGTTTCAGGTCCTTTCGGGAAGATGGGCAGGTCCTCTCCTGTTCTAGTTTCAGGGGAATCTGGTTCCACCATTGGGCTGCCAGGACCGAGAAGAGCTTGGACTGTGTTGAGCAGGAGCTTCCCTACCATAGGGGTGGGAGGGCCAAGAGACCAGAGGTTGCAGAACGGAGTGCTTGGGTTGGGGTATAGCTTGAAGGTAGGGAAGGGAAGTTCCTATTGCTGCTCCGTGGGCAAGTACCATGGTCTTGTAGTGGATGTGAGCTTCCACTGGAAGGCAGTCGAGTGGGCGAAGGAGCTGGGTGACATGGGAGAACTTGGGAAGGTTGAACACCTGGCAGGCTGCAACGTTCTGGATAAATTGAAGGGATTTGAAAGCACTAGTGGGGAGCCCAGGCAACAGCCAGTTGCATTAGAACAGATGGGAGATGACAAGTGCCTGGATTAGGATCTGTGCCACTTCTTGTGTGAGGTAGGGTAGTACTCTAGGGATGTTGTAGAGCATGAACCTGCAGGAGCGAGTCACTGCTTTGATGTTTTTCAGAGAACGACAGGGTGTTGTCCAGGATCACGCCAAGGTGCTTTGCACTCTGGGAGAAGGAAACCATAGATTTTTCAACCATGATGGAGAGGTCTTTGAGCGTGCAGGCCTTCCCCGAGAGGAATAGCAGCTCCGTCTTGTCAAGGATGAGCCTGAGGTGGTGGGCCGACTTCCAAGCTGAGATATCTGCCAGGCACGTAGAGATGCGTTACACCACCTGAGTGTCAGAAGGGGGGAAGGAGAACATTTGTTGAGTGTCATCTGCATAGCAATAATAGGAGAGAACATGTGAGGATATGACAGAGCTATATGTATAGAGAGAAGAGGAGAGGGCCTAAAACCGAGAGTGTGCAGACCCTGAGACGCTCAGCCCTGAGAAGGTGGAGAGGAGGATCACAGTGTCGAAGGCAGCGGATAGATCTAGGAGGATGAGGAGGGAGAGTCAGCTTTGGCAGTCAGTACAGAGAGCCTCTGTGATGTAGAGAAGAGTAGTCTCGGTTGAGTGACACGTCTCGAAACCTGACTGGTTAGGATCAGGCGGCTGGGACCTCTGTAGTCACAGGATTTCATCTGGAGAGAGAGGAGAGCAAGAGGTCAAGGCGTATGGTAGTTCTGAGTCGGACCGGTCGACTCAATAGTCTGAGTGAATGAGGAGCGGATGTCGTCAACCTTCTTTTCAAACAGTGGCGGTCAATGCCGTTTAAGATTGGGGAGGAAGATTTATTTATTTATTAACATGGCCTTATTTCTATTACAGCATATTGGATGGCTGTCATTCATATTCCATTCACCCAGCTCAATGTAACATTGATAGCTTTAGGCTACTGCATACTAAAGTTTTCTCTGTACTCATCACAAGGTTACTACAACCTAGCCTATGAGGCTACAAGGTGCACAGCTCGAGAGAATTTTAAATATTCAAGGTGACAGATAGTGACACATACAATACCACCTTGCAGACTCTTACCAGCATCTAGCTGATCTAGGTCCAACAGTTGAAAACAAGAATTTATATCGTACTCATTCAGGTATGTTTATCCCTGTTTGGTTCGCTTCCGTTTAAGAAACGTTTTAACAGAATCGGCGCAATGAATACATACCTGATCCCACGAAAAACACAGTTCACTTTCATACCAGACACATACAAACAGCTCATTGTACAGTGGCTTGCGAAAGTATTCGCCCCGCTTGGCATTTTTCCTATTTTGTTGCCTTACAACCTGGAATTAAAATAGACTTTTCGGGGGTTTGTATAATTTGATTTACACAACATGCCTACCACTTTGAAGATGCAAAATATTTTTTACTGTGAAACAAACAAGAAATAAGACAAAAAAACTGAAAACTTGAGCGTGCATAACTATTCACCCCCCAAAGTCAATACTTTGTAGAGCCACATTTTGCAGCAATTATAGCTACAAGTCTTTTGGGGTATGTCTCTATAAGCTTGGCATATCTAGCCACTGGGATTTTTGCCCATTGTTCAAGGCAAAACTGCTCCAGCTCCTTCAAGTTGCATGGGTTCCGCTGGTGTACAGCAATCTTTAAGTCATACCGCAGATTCTCAATTGGATTGAGGTCTGGGCTTTGACTAGGCCATTCCAATACATTTAAATGTGTCCCCTTAATCCACTCGAGTGTTGCCATAGCAGTATGCTTAATGTCATTGTCCTGCTGGAAGGTGAACCTCTGTCCCAGTCTCAAATCTCTTGAAGACTGAAACAGGTTTCCCTCAAGAATTTCCCCGTATTTAGCACCATCCATCATTCCTTCAATTCTGACCCGTTTCCCAGTCCCTGCCGATGAGAAACATACCCACAGCATGATGCTGCCACCTCATGCTTCACTGTGGGGATGCTGTTCTCGGGGAGATGAGAGATGTTGAGTTTGTGCCAGACGTAGCGTTTTCCTTGATGGCCAAAAAGGTCAATTTTAGTCTCATCTAACCAGAGAACCTTCTTCCATATGTTCGGGGAGTCTCCCACGTGCCTGTTGGCGAACACCAAACATGTTTGCTTATTTTTTTCTTTAAGCAATAAAGCCCAGCTCTGTGGAGTGTACGGCTTAAAGTGGTTCTATGGACAGATACTCCAATCTCTGTTGTGGAGCTTTGCAATTCCTTCAGGGTTATCTTTTGTCTCTTTGTTGCCTCTTTGATTAATGCCTTCCTTGCTTGGTCTGTGAGCTTTGGTGGGCAGCCCTCTCTTGGCAGGTTTGTTGTGGTGCCGTATTCTTTCCATTTTTCTTCATAGCAAAGGGGGCGAATACATATGCACGCACCACTTTTCCGTTTTTTTTTTTTTTTCATTTCACTTCACCAATTTTGACAATTTTGTGTATGTCCATTACATGAAATCCAAATTAAAATCAATATAAATTACAGGTTGTAATGCAACAAAATAGGAAAAATGCCAAGGGGGTGAATACTTTTGCAAGGCACTCTATATATAATTCCTTCTCGGATCCATATACACCGTCTCCTCCTCTCACCTTTTGTCCTTCGATTGTGGACTTCAGTGCCCAACACATTAGCTGTCTGTGACCAGGCGAAAAAAACTTTTCCAGACAATCCTTCATGTCATGACCGCTAACCGCTACACACCGTTGTCACAATACTCAACATAGCTACTAGAACTAACGTGCCACTAAACCCGCTACAATCATGCAGTATAGTGAAGTCAGCAGCAATCAGTTTAACAGTTACACCGACGGGCTCCGGTGGCAATAAATTTATAAAACCAAAGATTTATTTTGACTTGGAAGAGTTCCAGTGTTGGATAGCCATAACAAGCTAGCTAATATAGCATCCCTCTCTGTTTAGCCAGGTGTTTGAGTAGGCTTAACTAGCTAACTGCATTTGACACTAGCTAAGTATGTGAAAGTGGAGAAAAATATATACTACAAAATATAGCTAGCTCTCTCTCTCTTGCGCCTCCCTAATTTTGGAAGAAATATATTTTTTCAAAACTGTTCAACTATCTTTCTCTCTCCTTCTCAACTACTCACCACATTTTATGCACTGCAGTGCTACAGTAGCTAGCTGTAGTTTATGCTTCAGTACGAGATTCTTTATCTGATCCTTTGATTGGGTGGACAACATGTCAATTCAGGCTACAAGAGCTCTGATAGGTTGGAGGACGTCCTCTGAAAGTTGTCATAATTACTGTGTAAGTCTATGGAAGGGGGTGAGAACCATGAGCCTCCTAGATTTTGTATTGAAGTCAATTTATCCAGAGGTGGACAGAAGCTGGTTGTCCTCCGGCTACACCATGGTGCTACCCTACAGAGTGCTGTTGAGGCTACTATAGACCATTGCAAAGTGTGTTTTAATCAATTATTTGGTGACGTGAATATATTTAGTATAGTTTGATCTAAAAAGGATAACTTTAATGTTTCACTATTTTATGAACTTCACTGAGGAGGATGGCTCTCCCCTTCCTCCTCTGAGGAGGCCCCACTGTTTTCAAAGTGGTTGACAAAGTCGTCCCAGAGAGGGAGGGAGGGGGAGGAGCTGGAGGATTAAGGAGGGAGGAGAAGTTGGAAAATTGTTTCTTAGGGTTAGAGGCAGAAGCTTGAAATTTAGAGTGATAGGAACTGGCTTTAGCAGCAGATACAGAGGAAGGGAAGTTAGAGAAGGAATGAAAGGATAATAGGTCCTCCAGATGTTTAGTTTTCCTCAATTTTCGCTTAGTTGCCCGCAGCCCTGTTCTGCAAGTCACTCAGAAACAGAGCAGGAGGGGAGGGCCGAGGCGGCCGGGAGGAAAGAGGACTGTGCGAGTCATAGGATGCGGAAAGGAAAGAAGGGAGAGATGATAGTATAGGAGAGGAGAGAGAGATCAAAGATTGCAACAGCACATGAACATCTGGGTGGAGGCTGAGTAGCGAGGGTTGGAGGAAAGGGAGAGAAAAGGAAGCAAAGTAGTGATCAGAGACCTGGAGGGGGGTTGCAGTGAGATTAGTAGAGGAACAGCCTGTCTTGCCTTGCTTATCAAGGTGTCAAGCTCATTGAGGAACTCTAAGGGCACCTGGTAGGTGATATATGACAACAATGTTAAGCTTGAGTTGACAAGTGACAGTGACAGCATGGAATTCAAATGAGGAGACTGACAGGTGAGAGAGGAGATGGACAGGTGAGAGAGGAGATGGACAGGTGAGAGAGGGAGAAAAGAGAACATCTCCAATTAGGTGAAATAAGTAGCCCTGTGCCACCACCGGGACGACCAGATGCTCTAAAACTATGAGAAAAAGCATAATCAGATTAAGAGACAGCCGCTTAAGTAGCAGTGTTCTCTGGGGTGATCCATGTCTCCGTCAGGGAGTCTGAAGGGCAGTGGTGGAAAAAGTATCCAATTGTCATACTTGAGTAAAAGTAAAGATATCTTAATAGAAAATGACTTAAGTAAAAGTCACCCAGTAAAATACTGCTTGAGTAAAAGTATTTGGTTTTAAAAATATACTTAAGTATCAAAAGTAAATGTAACTAGCAAAATATAAAGTAGTAAAAACTATTTAAACAATCCAGACAGCACGATTCTTTTATTTTTATTTTTTACGGCTAGCCAGGGGCAAACTCCAACACTCAGAAATCATTTACAAAGAAAGCATGTGTTTTGTGAGTCCACCAGATCAGATGCTGTTGAGATGACCAGGGATGTCTCCTATTCTCGCTATACACCAAGTCACTTGGCTCTGTCATAACCTCACATGGTCTCTCCTATCATTGCTATGCAGACGACACACAATTAATCTTCTCCTTTCCCCCTTCTGATGACCAGGTGGCGAATCGCATCTCTGCATGTCTGGCAGACATATCAGTGTGGATGACGGATCACCACCTCAAGCTGAACCTCGGCAAGACGGAGCTGCTCTTCCTCCCGGGGAAGGACTGCCCGTTCCATGATCTCGCCATCACGGTTGACAACTCCATTGTGTCCTCCTCCCAGAGCGCTAAGAACCTTGGCGTGATCCTGGACAACACCCTGTCGTTCTCAACTAACATCAAGGCGGTGGCCCGTTCTTGTAGGTTCATGCTCTACAACATCCGCAGAGTACGACCCTGCCTCACACAGGAAGCGGCGCAGGTCCTAATCCAGGCACTTGTCATCTCCCGTCTGGATTACTGCAACTCGCTGTTGGCTGGGCTCCCTGCCTGTGCCATTAAACCCCTACAACTCATCCAGAACGCCGCAGCCCGTCTGGTGTTCAACCTTCCCAAGTTCTCTCACGTCACCCCGCTCCTCCGCTCTCTCCACTGGCTTCCAGTTGAAGCTCGCATCCGCTACAAGACCATGGTGCTTGCCTACGGAGCTGTGAGGGGAACGACACCTCAGTACCTCCAGGCTCTGATCAGGCCCTACACCCAAACAAGGGCACTGCGTTCATCCACCTCTGGCCTGCTCGCCTCCCTACCACTGAGGAAGTACAGTTCCCACGCAGCCCAGTCAAAACTGTTCGCTGCTCTGGCCCCCCAATGGTGGAACAAACTCCCTCACGACGCCAGGACAGCGGAGTCAATCACCACCTTCCGGAGACACCTGAAACCCCACCTCTTTCAGGAATACCTAGGATAGGATAAAGTAATCCTTCTCACCCCCCTTAAAAGATTTAGATGCACTATTGTAAAGTGGCTGTTCCACTGGATGTCTTAAGGTGAACGCACCAATTTGTAAGTCGCTCTGGATAAGAGCGTCTGCTAAATGACTTAAATGTAAAAATGTAAATGGATGTTCTCTTGATAAGTGCGTGAATTGGACAATTTTCCTATCCTGCCAAGTATTCTAAATGTAATGAGTACTTTTGGGTGTCAGGGAAAATGTATGGAGTAGAAAGTACATTATTTTCTTTAGGAATGTAGTGGAGTAAAAGTTGTCAAAACTAGAAATAGTAAAGTAAAATACAGATCACCCAAAAACTAGTAGTACTTTAAAGTATTTTTACTTAAGTACTTCACACCACTGCTGAAGGGCAGCATAGGCTGAGATGAACAGCAGTTCCAAACAGGATTTGCACCAGTGGAGGCTGCTGAGGGCAGGACTACTCATAATGGCTGGAACGGAACAAATGGAATGGCATCAAACCATGTGTTTGATACCATTCCACTAGTTCCGCTCCAGCCATTACCACGAGCCCGTCCTCCCCAAGGGGCCACCAACCTCCTATGAATTCCACATATGTTGTGCGAGCAGGGTACACCAAATTAGAAGGGTTGCAGCTAAGGGGTGTGGAGCGTCTTTAAAGTCAGCAGGGAGAGGAGAGAGCAGGTTTAGAAAACACACGTACATAGTCACAAAAGCTACAAAAAAGCATTTTGTAAGTTGTATGGGTTATCCCGTAGTCTAATGCCAGGTGTACACTACACGACTTTAAAAATTCT
Source organism: Oncorhynchus nerka (assembly GCF_034236695.1). Lineage (NCBI taxonomy): Eukaryota > Metazoa > Chordata > Actinopteri > Salmoniformes > Salmonidae > Oncorhynchus > Oncorhynchus nerka. Next base: position 47,908,788 of record NC_088415.1, on the reverse strand, counting down.
AACATCGCTGAGCCTCTCATATTGAATGACCATCTTTCCTGTTGTCTTGCCAAATGTTTGGTTAAACGCAAGTACAAACACATACCACTAGTAGGGATTGCTCCTGCTCGAGTTTACACATTCTGGGGGATGCCAAACGTTATCATGTCACTGGCTTCTTCTCTAGCGAGCTCTTATTGGCTGTTGCTGATCACTGTTCTCAAAGCTTGTTGTTAGACATCTCACACTACAAGAGCAGATTTTGAGCCAATAAAATCAAACATGTTTAAAAATATCGGGACGTCTGAGACTGCTCAAAATGGGATTGGTTGCCCTCAGGTTGCATCTCTGACCCTCTCACATGAAATGAGTGTCGGTGACGGCCACGCACCCAAAGTAGTCTCCGATTTCAAACACGTGCCTGGGACAGTAAAATCAGGGCCAAAATTGTTTAGTGTACACCCGGCTTAAGACAATGCAACCGGTGTGGATTAATAACCATACTGTCTACATAAGTTCAGTGAGGTAAACAGCAAAATAGAGTCTCAAACTCAAGGCCGGGAGCCACATTAGGTCCACAAGCTGATTTTTTTGTTGCCCTTAGACTGATATCTGATTGCTACATTAGGTCCACAAGCTGATTTTTTTGTGGCCCTTAGACTGATATCTGATTGCTATATTAGGTCCTCAAGAGGATTTCTATACTATTTGGAATCAATTCATGTGCAAAAATAGTTTTATAACTATGGCATGTTACAGACCATATTTTTTTGAAGCAACCACAGACCACCTAAACTGGCACAGCCATCACTATAAACTCCATTTAATAACAGTGAATACAGGTAAAAAAGTGAATGAGCCCCCAGTATATGATCATCTTTTTTGCACTATTTTGCACAATGCTGGCAATACTGGAAATTACCCCCATGAGAATAAGTAGGTTTATCACATTGGCCCCCAGGTAATTTGAGTTTGAGGTAAAGAAAGATAGAAGGATTGGCAGCACCTCCTATTTTTCTGTAAAAAGACCTGTGTTTCTAATTGCCAGACCACTAATTACACCTTGTTATTTATTTTTGGTATTTTCACCCCAATTTCATGGTATCCAATTGGTAGTTACAGTCTTGTCTCATCGCTGCAACTCCCGTACGGACTTGGGAGAGGCAAAGGTTGAGAGCCATGCATCTTCCGAAACACAACCCAACCAAGCCGCACTGCTTCTTGACATACTGCCCATTTAACCCGGAAGCCAGCCGCACCAATGTTTCAGAGGAAACACCGTACACCTGGCAACCATGTCAGCATGCACTGCGCCTGGCCTGCGCGATGGGACAAGGATATCCCTGCCGGCCAAACCCTCCCTTAACCCGGACAATGCTGGGCCAATTGTGCACCTCCCCATGGGTCTCCCGGTCATGTCCAGCTGCGACAGAGCCTGGACTCGAACCCAGGATCTCTAGTAGCACAGCTAGCACTGCGATGCAGTGCCTTAGACCACTGCGCCACTCTAACTATTGAAAATGAAATACAGAAAAATCTAATTTACGTAAGTATTCACACGTTAGAATCACCTTTGGCACTGATTAAAGCTGTGAGTCTTTCTGGGTAAGTCTCTAAGAGCTTTGCACACCCAGATTGTACAATATTTACACATTATTCATTTTTGAAATCTTTAAGCTCTGTCAAGTTGCTTGTTGATAATTGCTAGACAGCCATTTTCAAGCCTTGCCATATATTTTCAAGCTGATTTAAGTCAAAACAGTAACCAGGCCACTCAGGAACATTCAATGTTTCTCTAAGATGTTGCCTGTGCTTAGCTCTATTCTGTTTCTTTTTATTTAAAAAAACCTCCCAAGTCCTTGCCAATGACAAGCATACCCATAACATGATGCAGCCACCACCATGCTTGAAAATATGAAAAGTGGTACTCAGTGATGTGTTGTGTTGGATTTGCCCCAAACATAACACTTTGCATTCAGGATATTGTCACGACTTCCGCCGAAGTCGGTCCCTCTCCTTGTTCGGGCGGCGTTCGGCGGTTGACGTCACCGGCTTTCTAGCTACCGCCAATCCAATTTTTCATTTCCCATTTGTTTTGTCTTTGTTTCACACACCTGTTTTCAATCCCACAACCACCTGTCAATATTTATCCCTCTGTTCCCCCCCATGGTTTTTGTGAGTGATTGTTTATTTGTATTTTCGGTCTGTCATGGTGTACGTGGATTTGTTACTTTGTATATTGACAAAAGTACGTTTGATTACTCATATCTGCTGTCCTGCGCCTGACTCTCTACACCAGCTACACCTAGAGCCATTACAGATATGAAGTTGATTTCTTTGCCACATGTTTTGCATTTTTACTTTTGTGCATTATTATTACAAATATTTTTTATTCTGTACAGGCTTCCATCTTTTCACTCTGTCATTTAGGTTAGAATTGTGGAGAATCTACAATGTTGTTGATCCATCCTCAGATTTCTGCTAACAAAGCCATTCATCTCTGTAATGTTTTTAATGTCACCATTGGCCTCCCATAGTAGTTTCCTTCTTCTCCGGCAACTGAGTTAGAAAGGACAGCTGTTTCTTTATAGTGATTGGGTGTATTGATACCATCTGGTTGACCTGGTGTCTGTATTTGCTACATTATTAAGAGAATCATCAAGCCATTCTTTAGGGTAAGAACGAGTCTCAAACTGTGTACATTATCATAGCCTCATTCTTAAAGTTGATTTCTGTAGTACAATGTGCTTTCTAAGTATTCCTCTTTTTTATACTTACTCACCGAGAACTGAAACAATTTTTTTAAAGGACCTTTAAAGAGCGCAGATAGCCTCTCAACATTTCAAACTTCAAGGGCCATATTAGATAACTCTAGTCTAAAATGAATATGCCAATTACCAAAATGAAAGTGCAATTATCTCACAATTATCTACAACCTGGAGGTTTGAGCATTACCGTGTATAGTTCAACAGGTTGGTTATATAGCCACCCCCCCACCCTGGGCCAAAAACATGGTCTATCCACAACAGACAACGACATAGATGAAGTTGCACCACATATGAATTCTTCTACCTGTGAATTTAGTTGAGGAGTGGTCGTCTTTTAGTCTCTCTCTTCCCTTACAGCTCCAGTTGGTCTTCTAATCTCTGAGTTGGCTGCCCATGGCTCAAAAGACAAGGACTCCGAACACATCGCCCACATCGAAGCCGACGGACAGATGCGTAATAGAGAATCCAGGCTTGTTTTGTCACTGTTTTTCATGGGACTCGGACCCTGGTATGAATTATCACTGTAAGGTTCCAGCTCCATGGTGTAGGAGGATGGCAAAAACATATATTTAAGATGTCAAAACAGGACTATGGTGAGTAATAGGCCTATGCAACAGCTATATTGCCTGAAGATGTACCGTGTGTCCGTGCCCATCTATAAAGTGGACAACAAAGAGATTGTCCTTCAGTTGATTTGAGCACTACATCATCGAGCAAACATTGTTTTTTACAATAGTTTTTTGACACAATCTTCTCTAAGGAAAGTGCATGGATCATTCTTCAACATATAAAATAGCGCCTCCTGTTGTTGAAATTAGTGGCAATGGGAGAAAGATCACTGAATGGGTGTCAGGTCAGAGTTGGGGCATACAGTCAATCACTGAACACAACCAGTGCTTATTAGAGACAGGCTTCTATTTGAGCCAAGTGTCTATTTCCTTAACACTAGAAAAGCCGGGCCTCGATACCCCCGTACTTAAGTCAATGTCTTCTTGACGTCAACATTCTAACAACAGTTTAATAAATGCATTTCATGCCCAAGGAAAACTGATCACCAAAAAGTGGAAAAAATATCAATGCGCCACTTGCATGTATTGTCCATGGCACAGCAAATTAGATGGGGCCGAGATTGCAAGTCCAACAGCTTCCACACGATGTCGCCAGTCTTGTCAATTGCCTGGGGGTTGTTTCTTGGTCAAACGAGGAAGAGAGACCCCATTCCTTCCGGTCTCCGACAGGATGTTTTGGAAGAGAGATTTCCGACCATGATTTGAAGACGTGGAGCTATTGAATACACATCGCCCCGTGATCAATTTGATAGATTATTAATGTTTACTAATACCTAAAGTTGGATTACAAAAGTATTTCGAAGTGTTTTGTGAAAGTTTATCGTCGACTTTTTTAATTTTAAAAAATGACGTTGCGTTTTAAAACGTTGTTTTTTTCTCGATCACACACTTTTCATAGATCGATATTTTGGGTATATATGGACAGATTTAATCGAAAAAAAGACCCAATAGTGATGTTTATGGGACATATAGGAGTGCCAACAAAGAAGCTCGTCAAAGGTAATGAATGTTTTATATTTTATTTCTGCGTTTTGTGTAGCGCCGGCTATGCTAATTATTTTGTTTACGTCCCCTTCAGGTATTTCGGGGTGTTGCATGCTATCAGATAATAGCTTCTCATGCTTTCGCCGAAAAGCATTTTGACAAATCTGACTTGTTGGCTAGATGCACAAATAGTGTAGCTTTAATTCAGTACCCTGCATGTGTGTTTTAATGAACGTTTGAGTTTTAACGAGTGCTATTAGCATTTAGCGTAGTGCATTTGCATTTCCAGATGGCTAGATGGGACGCCTGCGTGTCGGGTGGGCTTAAGAGGTTTTAAGAACAAATTCTTATTTTCAATGACGGCCTAGGAACAGTGGGTTAACTGCCTGTTCAAGTACAACTGTCTATATAAGGTCCCACAGTTGACAGTGCATGTCAGTTTTACGGCCATCAACATCATTGTTTTCATGTGTAAGGTGCATTTTATGTGCCCTATATAGATTTTTTGACAACCATTTTTTTTCTTTAAAGCAGCAATATCTTATTCATTAAACATGTCCCACTTTCTCCTGTCACCAAGTTCTTGACATTACAACTTGCATATTTGTATGTATGCATAGGCAACTTAGCACCCTGAAAATAACATTTCATTCCACAGGTTGAAGGGTGATGATCACACCTTACACTTATTGGCTTGCATGGAAGGTTGTGATACATGTAATTCAATTGTCTCAAAATGTGTTGCAATCAGATAGAAACCAAGAGACCACATTATGTTCAATACCCAGGTGGGTATTGAAACCTGAGGGTTGCGAAATCTGGATTAAAATGTCATATTTCATAGTGAGACCTCATTTAAATGTGTTAGATATGACAGGATTATCAACCTTCTTGTCTGATGAGACAAAGACAGACAATCAAGACAGTAAACAAACTTGCGGTAAAGTTTTGTATTAACTTTAAAATGTCGATGTCGTGAGTGACTCAAACAAAATAAATGTTCACCCCAATCCTAACCCAAACACAGCCTGACTCTGGCCAGTCTACTCGAGTCTGTTCAAATGATAGCACTATCAACCTACACATGGCCCCCATGCAGCAGAATTCCATTCTATGTCCAAAAAAAGATCAAATAAAAAATACATTATTTAAAGATGACTTATGTCATATCACGTCTTATTCTACATGACTGAGAATCAGGTTATGACTTTCTGAATACAGGAACCCCTGAGTGCATGGAATACAGTTCAATTATTGATGAAAGACTGGAGCCTCTACACTGCCCATTGCTGTTACAGGTTATTGGGTTTGCCATAGATTTAGAGAAAATGTTTCCCCTAGTGGTTACTGAACACCAGGGGCCTCATTTATAAATGTGGTGTATGCACAAAATATGCCCAGTTTTCACAACAAAGTTGGTATTTATCAGAACTGACCTTGACATGAGAATGTGCTTATCTTCGCTCAAATTTCAGACCCTGCGTAATCACAGTTTATATTGGCTGAAGTATTGCAATGGGAGAAGGCAAACGTAGCCTATATTAGTAGTAGTCTTGTGCAAATGGGAAATAGATGACGAGAAACGTATTCATAACTAAAAAACAGGTAGACATATAATAACAAGATGTAATCATTTGCCTTTACTGAGAAGAGTGAAAATCAATGCATTCTAAAATAATTAGAAATAGGCATTTCCTATTATTAATTTTGTTTCGATGGTCATAGCATAATACATTTCTCACTTTTTTTCTGACTGTGATGGTTTGAAACTCACGAAATAGCCTAAAGGCTTACGACAAAGGATAGGCTGCCATTCGTCCCATCTCTAATTTAATTGGACCCCCGGAAGACCACACATTCCACTTTTACATCAACGTTTGTAGTCTAAATACTGTAATGTCACATTATTCTAGTACACAATATTTCATTTATATTCATAAAACATACATTATATACAAAAGTATGTGGACTCCCCTTCAAATGAGTGGATTTGGCTATTTCATCAAATCGAGCACACAGCCATGCAATCTCCATAGACAAACATTGGTAGTAGAATGGCCTTACTGAAGAGCTCTGTGACTTTCAACGTGGCACCGTCATAGGATGCCACCTTTCCAACAAGTCAGTTCGTCACATTTCTGTCCTGCTAGAGCTGCCCCAGTCAACAATAAATTAAGCCAAAGCATATTGAATGTACAGTAACAGACAGTTACATGACCTACAGCATGGTCAAGCAAGTTAATGTTTCCGACATTTTCGGACCACTTAACAACTATTGATTTAGAACCACAGAGAGTTACCGCAAGTTGCAAAGAAAACAGGAGCTGCCTCCACTATTCCAGCACCAATTCAACTTCAACATCGTCAAATCACCTCTGCTAATACAGTGACGACTAAAATATACCAATAACAATTTAGTTCAATCAACGTAAGCTATATATGACGTGGCTGTCCATTTCTGTTTGCACGTGTATGTACATGCCTGTTCGTACAAGCAGAAAAACATGTTCTGTCCTCGGTTGCAACACTCACTACCGAGTTCCAAACTGCCTCTGTAAGCAACATCACAACATCGCACAATAACTTTTCACTCGCCTAAGATCATCATGCGCAATGCCACGTGTCCCTGGAGTGATGAATCACGTTTCACCATCTGGCAGTACAACAGACAAATCTGGGTTTGGCGGATGCCAGGATACCTTACCTGCCCCAATGCATAGTGCCAACTGTAAAGTTTGGTGGAGTCCCAGTGAAGGGAAATCGTAACGCTACAGCATACAATGACATTCTAGATGATTCTGTGCTTCCAACTTTGTGGCAACAGTATGGGGAAGGCCCTTTCCTGTTTCAGCATGACAGTGCCCCCTTGCACAAAGTGAGGTCCATACATTAAGGGTTTGTCGAGATCGGTGTGGAAGAACTTGAATGGCCTGCACAGAGCCCTGACCTCAACCCGAACGAACACCTTTGGGATGAATTGGAACGCAGACTGCGAGTCAGGGATAATTACCCAACATCAGTGCCCGACCTCACTAATGCTCTTGTGGCTGAATGCAAGCAAGTCCCTGCATCAATGTTCCACCATCTAGTGGTAAGCCTTCCCAGAAGAGTGGAGGCTGTTATAGCAGAAAATGGGGGACCAACTCCATATTAATGCCCATAATTTTGGATTGAGATGTTCGACAAGAAGGTGTCCACATACTTTTGTAGTGTATATCATAACCATTGCAGAATAAATGTCTCACCTTTTCTGACGATGAGTTCATTTTCTCGAAGTAGCCTATAAAACCTATCGTTCCAGTGCTTTTCTTCAGACAGAAATTCTCCGGTTGGAAGCTTATTGATGTTTTCTGTTAAAAACATGCTAAAGATTGATTCCATACATCGTTTGACTTGTTTCTACAACCTGTAACGGAACTTTTCTAGTTTTTGTCTGGACGAAGTGTTTGCGCCTCAGATTAGGATAGAAAACACTCTAAAGTTTCCAAAACTGTCAAAATGTTGTCTGTGAGTTAAACACAACTGATATTGCAGGCTAAAACCTGAGGAAAATCCAATCAGGAAGTGCCCCTGTTTTTGAAACCTCTCTGTTCTTATGCATCCCTATTACCCATTTAAAGGGATATAACCAGATTCCTTTTTCTATGGCTTCCCTAAGGTGTCAACAGCCTTTAGACATAGTTTCAGGCTTTTATTTTGAAGAATGAGCGTGAACGACCACATTGCGTAAGTGGATAGGTGGGGGCTCTCAGAGTGAGTTGTGCGCAAAAGAGAAAGGCGGCCATTGTTACTCCCGGTCCTAGTGAAAAGCCAACTGTCCCGGTTGATATATTATCAAATAGATATTTGAAAAACACCCTGAGGATTGATTATAAAAAATGTTTGACATGTTTCTGTGGACATTATGGATGTAATTTGGAATATAATTTGGATATAATTTTTGTCTGCGTTGTCGTGACCGCTCTTTCCGGTGGATTCCTGGGCATAACGTACCAAACTAACGGAGGTATTTGGATATAAAAAATATCTTTATGGAACAAAAGGAACATCTGTTGTCTCGTGAGTGACAACATCCGAAGATCATCAAAGGTAAACGATTCATTTGATTGCTTTTCTGATTTTCGTGACCAAGTTACCTGATGCTAAGTGTACCTATTGCTTTGTCTAGCGATCGATAAACTTACACAAACGCTTGTATTGCTTTCGCTGTAAAGCATCATTTCAAAATCTGAGACAACAGGTGGATTAACAAAAGGCTAAACTGTATTTTGCAATATTGCACTTGAGATTTCATGAATATGAATATTTTCTAGTAATATTATTTGACTGTGGCGCTATGCTATTCAGCGTTGCTGATGACAATTATACCGGATCCGGGATGGGTGGTTCAGAGAGGTTAACAAGAATATAAGCTTTCTGCCCATATAAGACACTTATATTTACCAGAAAATTGGTTGTTGTTTACAACAACGCTCTAGTCACATTATGCATATTGAGCAACAAGACGGGACACCGACAAGTTGCCCTTAACTAACAATGCAGTTTTTTAAAAAGTGTTAAGTAAAAAATAGATAAGTATTTTCTTTTTATAACAAATATTTTAAGAGCAGCAGTAAAATAACAGTAGCAAGGCTATTTACAGGGGGTACTGGTACAAAGTCAATGTGCGGGGACACAGGTTAGGTAATATGTACATGTAGGTAGAGGTTAAAGTGACCATGCATAGATAATAAACAGAGAGTAGCAGTAGAGTAAAGGGGGGGGTGGCCATTTGATTAGCTGTTCAGGAGTCTTATGGCTTGGGGGTAGAAGCTGTTAATAAGCCTTTTGGACCTAGACTTGGTGCTCCGGTACCGCTTGCCGTACCAGAGCGCCATGCGGTAGCAGAGACAACAGTCTATGACTAGGGTGACTGGAGTCTTCAACAATTTTAGGGCCTTCCTCTGACACCGCCTGGTATAGAGGTCCTGGATGGCAGGAAGCTTGGCCACAGTGATGTACTGGGCCGTTAGCACTATCCTCTGTAGTGCCTTGCGGATTTAGTCCCAGGGTCCTTAGCTTAGTGATGAAGGCACTATGGTGTGCTGTAGTGGCGGCAGGTAGCCTAGTGGTTAGAGAGTTGGACTAGTAACCGAAAGGTTGCAAGATCAAATCCCCGAGCTGACAAGGTAAAAATCTGTCACTGTGCCTAGGCCGTCATTGAAAATAAGAATTTGTTCTTAGTTGACTTACCTAGTTAAATACATAAAAAATAGCATTCTCACACACAGTGGTCCTTTTGTCCAGCTGGGAAAGGGCAGTGTGGAGTGCAATAGAGATTACATCATCTGTTGATCTGTTGGGGTGGTATGCAAATTGGAGTGGGTCTAGGGGTTTTGGGAAAATGGTATTGATATGAGCAATGACTAGCCTTTCAAAGGACTTCATGGCTACAGACGTGAGTGCTACGGGTCGGTAGTCAGGTTAACTTTGTTCTTGGACACAGGGACTATGGTGGTCTGCTTGAAACATATTGGTATTACAGACTCAGTCAGGGAGAGGTTGAAAATGTCAGTGAAGATGTTGGGTTAAAATTGATTTTGGGGGTCTTTCGAAAGACTCCCACCATTGATTATGTTATCAGTTTGCTTATGTGCAATTGTACTTATGCTCACTGTATAGCTGAATATTGAGGCCTCTGTCTGTGTCTAGCTCTCTGCCAAAACCCACAGCCCCTGGGAAAGAAGGTGAGAAAAGAGACCGAGTGTAACTGCTGTCGTGGGTTGAAGAAGGTGAGGACCAAGGTGCAGCGTGGTACGTGTTAATCTTTTATTATGAATTGAACACTGAATGGAAAAAACAACAAAAGATAATGAATGAAACCGAAACAGTTCTGTCTGGTACAGAATACAAAAACAGAAAACAATCACCCACAACCAAAATGGGGAAAACAGGCTACCTAAGTATGATTCTCAATCAGAGACAACGATCGACAGCTGCCTCTGTTTGAGAACCATACCAGGCCAAACACAGAAATACAACATAAAAAAAGGACATAGACTACCCACCCCAACTCATGCCCTGACCAAACTAACACACAGACATAATAAAGGAACTAAGGTCAGCATGTGATACCCCCAAAGGTGCGGACTCCGGCCGCAAAACCTGAACCTATAGGGGAGGGTCTGGGTGGGCGTCTGTCCGCTGTGGCGGCTCTGGTGCGGGACGTGGACCCCACTCCACCCTAGTCTTGGCCCACTTAAGTGGCACCTTTGGACTGTGGACCCTTGCATCGAATAGATGGGAGACTCCGGCAGCGCCGGACAGGCAGGAGACTGCGGCAGCGCCGGAGTGAAGGGCAGCTATGGCAGCTCCTGACTGACTGGCGGCTCTGGCAGCTCCTGACTGACGGGCGGCTCTGGCAGCTCCTGACTGATGGGCGGCTCTGGCAGCTCCTGACTGATGGGCGGCTCTGGCAGCTCCTGACTGACGGGTGGCTCTGGCAGCTCCTGACAGATGGGCGGCTTTGTCTCCTACCGTCCAAAATCTCCTCCCATGTCCAGGAGTCCAGAACCCCCTGCTGCTGGTTGCCACGCTGCTTGGTCTGGTTGTGGTGGGTGGTTCTGTAACGACTGTCGTGGGTTGAAGACGGTGAGCACCAAGGTACAGCGTGGTACGTGTTCATCTTTTATTATGAATTGAACACTGAATGGAAAAAACAACAAAAGATAATGAATGAAACCGAAACAGTTCTCTCTGGTACAGAATACAGAATACAAAAACAGAAAACAATCACCAACAGATTTGCATGCCACTGAGACAGGTTCTCAGAAACCTTGTGTTAAGAATAACTTGTTCTTTTAGCTGCATATGCAGGTTTTGACATAGGAGATAGGTGTGATCTCGGGTATATAAGATCCGGTCTTTCTTTTGTTCGGGGCAGAACTCAGGAGAGACATCAGTTGTATGCCTGATGTTTTATCTTTGACTTCTGTCTCCAGCTGTATTTTGGTAAAAAAAATTATGATTTATAAGTGCACATTTTGAGTGTTCCTTATTTGTTATGTAAATAACAGAGCCCAGAAAAGTGGAACCAACAAAGACACTTGCCAGTTAGGAAGCGCATGCTCGGAGTACACGTCCTGGTAATCCGTCTGGCCCTGCGGCCTTGTGAATGTTGACCTGTTTAAAGGTCTTACCCACATCGGCTACGGAACAGTTTATGCTGTCATGCACGCTTCAGTGTTGCTTGCCTTGAAGCGAGCGTAGAAGTAATGTAGCTCGTCTGGTAGGCTCGTGTCACTGGGCAGCTCGTGGCTGTGCTTGCCTTTGTAGTCTGTAATAGTTTGCAAGCCCTGCCACATCCGACGAGCGTAGGAGCCGGTCTAGTACGAATCAATCTTAGTCCTGTATTGAGGCATTACTTGTTTGATGGTTCGTCAGAGGGCATATCTTATAAGCTTCCGGGTTAGAGTCTCACTCTTTGAAAGCGGCAGCTCTCCCCTTTAGCTCAGTACGGATGCTGCCTGTAATCCATGGCTTCTGGTTGGGATATGTATGTACGTATGGTCACTGTGGGAAAGACATCATCAATGCACTTATTGATGAAGCCAATGACTGATGTGGTGTACTCCTCAATGCCATCGGAAGAATCCCGGAACATATTGCAGTCTGTGCTAGCAAAACAGTCCTGTAACTTAGCATTTGCGTCATCTGACCACTTCTTTATTGACCGAGTCACTGGTGCTTCCTGCTTTAGTTTTTGCTTGTGAGCAGGAATCAGGAGGGTAGAATTATGGCCCGATTGGCTAAATGGAGGGCGGGGTAGAGCTTTGTATGTGTCTCTGTGTGTGGAGTAAAGGTGGTCTAGTTTTCCCCCCTCTTGTTGCACATGTAACATGCTGGTAGAAATGAGGTCAAATGGATTTAAGTCCATTTAAAGTCCCCGGCCACTAGGAGTGTCCCCTCTGGATGAGCGCTTTCCTGTTTCCGTATGGCCGTATACAGCTCATTGAGTGCGGTCTTAGTGCCAGCATCAGTTTGTGATGGTAAATGGACAGCAGAAAACTTTCTTGGTAAATTGTGTGGTCTACAGCTTATCATGAGATACTCTGCCTCACGTGAGCAAAACCTTGAGACTTCCTTGCATCAGCTGTTGTTTACAAATATACACAGACCGCCACCCCTTGTCTTACAGAAGGCGGCGGTTCTATCTTGCCGATGCAGCGTAAAACCCACCAGCTGTATGTTATTCATGTCGTCGTTCAGCCATGACTCGGTGAAACACAAGATATTACAGTTATTAATGTCCCATTGGTAGGATATTCGTGGTCGTAGTTTGTCTATTTTATCATCCAATGATTGTACGTTGGCTAATACTACTGATGGTAGAGGCAGATTACCCACTCGGCGTCATATAATTACAAGGCACCCCGACCTATGTCCCCGATATCTCTGTCTCTTTCTCATGCGAATCACAGGGATTTGGGCCTTGTTGGGTGTCTGAAGTCAAATCCTTTGCGTCGGACTCGTTACAGAAAAATCTTCATCCAGTTTGAGGTAAGTAATCACTTTTCTGATATATATATATATATATATATATATATATATATATATATATTAAAAAAAGCTGTTTTCGGTCATAAGAGACGGTGGCAGAAACATTATGTACAAAATAAATTTCAAATAATGTGATAAAACACACAGAATAGCACAATTGGTTAGGAGACCTTAAAACGGCAGCCATCTCCTCCGACAGTTAAGGTTTACAGTGGCAAGAAAAAGTATGTGAACCCTTTGGAAGTACCTGGATTTCTGCATAAATTGGTAATCAAATTTGATCTGATCTTCATCTATAGACAAACATAGCGTGCTTAAACTAATAACACACACACAGTATTTTTTTCTTGTCTATGTTGAATACGTCATTTAAACATTCACAGTGTAGGTTGGAAAAAGTATGTTAACCCCTAGACTAATGACTTCTCCAAACGCGAATTGGAGTCAGGAGTTTACTAATCACTTGCTCTGACTACCATCATTACGCAACCCTGGCACCTTTGTTACGCGCACCTGCGCCTCATCATGAGACACACCTGGACTCCATCACTTCACTGATTACCTCCCCTAGTCACTACTCTTGTCTCCTATCATTGCTTGTTCATTATATTATTAAACTCACCATCTGCTTCTGGACTCCCTCTACATTACAGAATACTTGGAAGCAGCAGGAACACAGGATATCTCCCAGACGGTCGACCAACAGGGATACCTACTTCGTCAGCACCACGATCAACTGGCGCAGCTGGGGATGGCTATGGAAGAGGTTCTTTGCAGTCTTCAACGTTTCGAACATAAGCGTTGCCTTCCACTAGCGGAGGATACTCTGCAACCGGCGGGCAGGCACACCAGTCCATTCAGCAGTCCGCCCAGGTCAGTAATGCCCATTTGACCCTCCTGGATAAATATGACATAACCCCATCTAAATGCCCTGGCTTCCTACTCCAGTGCTCCCTCTATTTTGCACACCAAATGGGAGCCCTCACCACCGAGAGGTCCAAGGTTGCCACGGTTATTTCTCTGCTGACTGGGCGGGCGTTAGATTGGGCTACTGCCATCTGTGAGAGAGGAGAGGAGGAACTGGCTTCGTATAGGGGGGGTCATGGCTCTGTTCAGAGGTATCTTCAATCATCCATCAGAGGGCAGAGGGAGGGGTGAGCGCCTACTCCAACCACAACAGGAACACCAGACCGCTGCCGGTACGAGCTCACCTTCTGGACATTAGCAGCATCCAGGGGATGGAATGAGCCGGCACTCCGTTTGCTATTCAGAAGAGGAATGCCCGAGGAGGTCCAAACGGAGCTGGCATGTCGTGATGACAACCTCTCCTTGGACACACTCATCGCAATGGGTTATCCATTTGGATAACCTACTTCGGGAGCATCTGTTCCCACATCGCTTCTCTCCCTTCCTCAGTGAACACTCTGTATCAGAGCCTGGCCCTATGGAGGTAGGGGTCACACGACTCCCCGCGGTGGAGTGAAGCAGACGGAGACTGCTGGGGCATATTGTCTTTATTGTGGTCAAGGGGGGCACCAGCTTCAACAGTGTCCGGTAAGTCCCAACTCGGGATCCACGAGAACAGAGGGATGGTCATGTGATCTTCCACCTCCTGGGGCAGGAATGAGTATCTCATCTTCATCATTTTCTGCCAAACCCTTTTTAGTGTTTTTCATACTAGCTGGCTGTCCCTCGTGCTGTTTCTACAGCGCTGATGGATTCCGTTGCCACTGGGAACTTTATTGACCAGACCCTTACCTCCTCTCTGAACATCCCCTCATACCCGCTCTCTTTTCTGTTTCCGTGTTCAAGCTTTTGATAATCGGCCACTAGGATCCGGAACCATCACACACAATCACCACACCACTCACCCTCACACGGAGTCCATTCATCAGGAAACAATTCCCTTATTCATCATTAGTGCACCAGCTCACAAGATCATCCTCTGCCTCCCATGGATCCAACGGCATAACCCCACCATCTCATGGTCGAGGATGAGAATCACGGACTGGTCACCCGAATGCCGGTGGACATGTTTTCCTGTTCCCTCTCGAGCCCCGTGGTCTGGGATGTAGATGCAGATATTCTCCAGGCTCTGGAGAGGGAACGCGCACCCACCACCTGAGCGCATCTACATTCCCACGGGGATAAGGGAGCGGCTGTTGACCTGGGCACACATAGCTGTCTTCGCTGGGCATCCTGGAATCACCCGTACTATACAATCATTCTCCTGAAAGTATTGGTGGCCAACCTTGGCACAGGATGTTATTCGCTACGTCAACTCCTGTTCTGTGTGTGCCCAAACTAAGTCCCCCCAGCATGCTCCAGCAGGGAAACTCCTTCCCGTATCTCAGTGTCCCATCTATCCATTGACTTTGTCACAAATCTCCCCTCTGACGGGTTCACCACCATTTTGGTGATTGTGCATAGATTCTCCTAATCATATCGTTTCATCCCTCTCTGATCTCTCCCTACTGCTATACAGGTCACTGAGGCACTGTTCCAGCAGGTCATCCGGCATTGTGGCCTTCCGGAGGACATCGTCTCTGACCGTGGCCCTCAATTCACATCACAAGTATGGAGAGCCATCATAGAGAAGCTTGGGGTCACGGTCAGGCAGGTGGAGAGGATGAACCAGGATCTGGGGAGGCACGTCCACCGGCTCCTGTGTTTTATCCTGGTGATTGCGTCTGGCTCTCCACCAGGAACCTCCCACTCCAGCTGCCCTGTAAGAAGCTGAGCCCCTGGTTTGTGGTGCTGTTTAATGTTCTCCGGAGGGTCAACGAGGTGACGCATAGATTACAGCTCCCCAGTGACTGACTCATGTCTCCCTTCTCAGGCCGGTGGTTCCTGGTCCCCTGGCTGAGGTTGTCCCCCACAACACCCCTCAGCCTCCCCTGGATGTCCATGGTGGTCCCGCCTATGCTGTCAGATCCCTACTGGACTCCCGACGTCATGGGGGTCAGCTCCAGTACCTGGTGCACTGGGAGGGGTACGGTCCAGAGGAGCGGTGTTGGGTTCCGGTGGAGGACATTCTGGATCCCAACATCATCCAGGATTTCCACCTTCGCCGTCCGGACCGGCCCGCTCCTCGCCCTCGAGGCCGTCCCCTTGGCCGTTGTCGTCCTGCGGCTAGAGCCGCTCGCCGGAGTACTGTTACGTCTACTCCCTCTCCGGCACTCAAAGTTTCCTAATTTGTGGATGTGGTCGAGGGGATTTCCTTATGACATGAATATACTCCACACCATAGTATGCCTTGATTGTGTAGTGCTTAATATAGACTTGTAGTATCCTGTAGTATCCCTCGATCATGTAGTAATAATAATAATATATTTGTAAGGCACTTTTCATTATACAAGAATGAGCTCAAAGTGCATAAAATAAAAAGACAAAATAGAGAAATAGTAAAAAGGTTAATAGAGGGAATTAGGTAGGTGTTACGTCCGTCGTCGGGATGAGACCAAAGTGCAGCGTGGAAAGTGTTCATCGTACTTTATTAGAATGAACAGCAAAAAAAACAACAAAGGGCGAAAAAATGAACGTAAAGCTCTGCAGGGCTAATACAGCTACTGTGCAAAAACAACATCCCACAAACTAGGGTGGAAAACAGGCTGCCTAAGTATGATTCCCAATCAGAGATAACGATAGTCAGCTGCCTCTGATTGGGAACCATACCCGGCCAACATAGAAATAGAAAACTAGAATGCCCACCCAAATCACACCCTGACCTAACCAAATAGAGAGTACCCCCCCCTCCCCCCCCCCCAAAGATGCAGACTCCGGCCGCAAAACCTGACTCTATGAGGGAGGGTCCGGGTGGGCATCTAGCCTCGGTGACGGCTCCAGTTCGGGGCATAGACCCCGCTCCGCTTGCTGATCCATCCGCCTCCATGGAACCGGACCGTGGATCGTCGCCAGAGGCTCCGGACTGCGGACCGTCGCCAGAGGCTCCGGACAGCAGACCGTCTCAGGAGGTTCCGGATTGCGGACCGTCGCCGGAGGCTCCAGAATGCGGACCGTCTCAGGAGATTCCGAACTGCGGACCGTCTCAGGAGGTTCCGGACTGCGGACCGTCTCAGGAGGTTCCGGACTGCGGACCGTCTCAGGAGGTTCCGGACAGCGGACCGTCTCAGGAGGTTCCGGACTGCGGACCGTCTCAGGAGGTTCCGGACTGCGGACCGTCTCAGGACGTTCCGGACTGGGAACTGTCGCCGGAAGCTCTGGACTGGTGTCACGCTCCTTACCCGCTCTGCAGCGTTCTCAACGCCAGCACCTCTCTCCGGAATCTTGCATCGAGCTCCTCACTCGACTCCCTGACTGGCTCTGGTTCACCCCTCGACTCCGCCGACCACTCCGTGTGCCTCCCCCCAAAAGAATTTGGGACTGCCTCTCGGGCCTCCGTCGTGGTTGCGACTCCCGGAGTCGTCGTTGATCCTCCTTCGCTGCCTCCCCCTGCTTCCATGGCAGGGTCTTGTCCCTCGCCATAATCTCCTTCCATGTCCATGATGTCCTCCACTCACTTTTCTCCCGAGCCCAGGATCCCTGCTCCTCCTGGCCACGCAGCTTGGTCCTTTGGTGGTGGGATGTTCTGTTATGTCCGTCATCGGAATGAGACCAAAGCGCAGTGTGGAAAGTGTTCATCGTACTTTATTAGAATGAACACCAAAAAAACAACAAAGGGAAAAAAACTAAAGTAAAGTTGCAGGGCTAATACAGCTACTGTGCGAAAACAACATCCCACAAACTAGGGTGGAAAACATTCCCAATCAGAGATAACGATAGACAGCTGCCTCTGATTGGGAACCATACCCGGCCAACAAAGAAATAGAAAACTAGAATGCCCACCCAAATCACACCCTGACCTAACCAAATAGAGAAATAAAAAGGCTCTCTAAGGTCAGGGCGTGACAGTAGGAGCATCTGATGGCATTTAGGGTTTTGTACTTGCCACTACCTTCTCCAGGACTTAAGACAAAAATGGGAGATTGGAAATAGGCCTATAGTTTGAGAGAAGGTCTTGTCAAGGGATAGTTTCTTGAGCAAGGGGGTGGAGGGACTTGTTGAACAGGTTGGTTACAAACTGGATGAGAGCAGATGAGCAAGTTTTGAACAGTGATGTTGGAATAGGGTTGAGTGGGCGACTGGTAGTTTTCATTTTTAGATTTCTAATACGGCAGCAGGTGAGACTAGAGCAAAGTCACTTAGAGGGGGGTGGATATGGATGGGGGAGTAGGAGCCGGGTTGGGGGATACTATCTTCTTTCGGATGGTGTTGATTTTATCCTTGAAGAACTAAAATCGGTTGCATTGTTCCGTAATTGCTGTTGGAAGGCCACTGATGGGGAAAACAAGGTCCTGGGATTTCCTCGGTCGTTGTCTATCATGGCAGAGTAGAAGGTGGAGCGGGCTGCTTTTAGTACCTTGAAATAGCAAGCATGGTGGTCTTTATACGCCAACACATGAAGAGTTAGGCCAGTACTACAGATGCTCTAGCACCTCTGTGAACCACGGGGGGGACCATTGGTAGGATACTTAGCGTGTTTTTTTAGGGACAAGGCTATTTGTGTTGCCTAAATACAGTGCAGGTAAATACAGGTCGAACATCTCGTCAGGGTTGGAAGTCCAGGAGTACTCACAGATTTTGTCACAGACCTATGATCAGATACAGCTAGCTCATGTACATCCAGGTCTGAGGCAGGGACTTCTCCAGTGATGATGAGGTCTAGTGTATTTCCACGATTGTGTGGGGACGTTGACATGCTGTACCAGGTTGAGACAGTCAAGCAAGTTCAGGAGGTCAGTAGCAGAGGAACATTTTCTTGAATCAATGTGAATATCACCTAGGATAACAACATTGGAGACGGTAGGACACAAAGATGAGATCAACTCAGAAAACTCTGTATTACGTTAGTGCCTTGTTGCAAACAGGATGCATGTTTTTGAATATTTGTTATTCTGTACAGGCTTCCTTTTTTACTCTGTCAATTAGGTTAATATTGTGGAGTAACTACAATGCTATTGATCCATCCTCAATTTTATCGTATCACTGGCATTAACCTCTCTGCGCACCGAACCCGTTAGCGGGATTAAATTCGACAACATACAGTGATCGCTACATAAATAGTCATATTAAACATTCATGAAAATACAAGTGTCTCACATGGGTCGAAAGCCTAGAATCTTGCTAATCCAACTGCGTTGTCAGGTTTAAAAAAGGATTTACTGCGAAAGAATACGATGTGATTATCTGAGAACAAAGCCCCATAAAAAATAATTATTTCAACCAGCACAGGCGTAACAACATCACAAATTGCAATAAAATAAATTGTTTACCTTTGACGATCTTCCTCTGTTTGCAATCCCAACGCTCAATGTTACACAATGAATGGTCTTTTGTTTGATAAAATCCATTTTTATAGCCTAACACAAACCATTTTGTGAACCGCTTGTGTCGTGAATTCCGTCTCATTCCATTTTCACCGACACATTCGATGTAAATACACACACTAAACGTGACTTTTCCAGTCATGTTTGGTTTCATTGCAATCAACTGGTTTGTTTGTAACACAACCAAACCTGATGGGTCATTTTGCGGGACGTATTGCCTGAAAGAAACTGATTTGAAGACAAGTAATGACATCATTGTCCACCAATGATATGACCGCTGTTTTGTTGATTGACTGTATTTTAACCCAATGACCACTGATCGTCTTGAAATCTACCTGGGTAGATAGCCAATGAGCTGAGGTAAACGGCAATATGTAATGTTTATGTGTTGGAAGACCAACCCATGTAGTAAACTCCGGCGTAAAGAGGTTCATTCGCCATTGAAGATTCATACCGGTAGGAGCCACGCATGTTACGCACAGCATTGTTTTGGTAAAGCACATCTTCAGCTGTTTATATATCAATCAGTATGGCGACTAAGTCAGGGAAAGCTAAATCTAAGTCTAGATATACAGATGTACACACCATTTTAGAAGAAATTGATCAGGAAAGTGAGACAGAGATTGTTGGAGGACGATTCATTTAGCGATTCCCAAATGGAGGAATATTTTTTGAACGGAGAGGACATCGTTTTGGACTGGTAAGTTCTTCTCATGCTAATGCCGTTGTTTGAAATGAATAATATAAAATATTATTTGTGAAATGAAATAGCCTATTTGAGGCTGTTGAGGGGAGGGTAAGGCCCACAACAATGGCCAAAGTGAAATGGAGACAGTAGATACAGCTGGTCTGTTGTAATATAATAAAGACAGTAGATCTAGCTGGTCTGTCATAATATAATAGAGACAGTAGATCTGGCTGAAATGTCATAATATGTGAAACTATTCTAACTGAACATTTTCTATCACAGTGACACTGACTCTGAATGGCAGCCCCCAGGGCCAAGGTTTGCATCCCCCACTGAAGCTGGTTCATCCATCTCCTGCCACAAGTAGTGTTCATCTGCCCAAATGTATTTATGCAGGCATGAATGTGCCTCAGGGCCAAAAGGGCACAGCATGGAGGCGTCGCTGTGTTCTTTGCAAAATGAAGTCCCCCATCACCTGCACCACATGCTTGGTGACCCTCTGCTTTACAGCAGAAAGAGACTGCTATGGCACCTGGCATCAGCAGCACAATATTGTGTAGAGGACTGAGGGTCTTCCAAATATTGAAAGTGTTATTTTGTAAATGTATATATATATATATTTTTTTTTTCATGTTTTTTCTCCATTTTTTGGGGAGGGGGGTGTGTTAGTATACCATTTTGGTATTTTCTATATAGTTATTCCATTCAAAATGTATAACTTCACCAATTTGGCCACTTGGGTACATTTGGGCTACTTGTGTGGGACACCTGGGTGACTTCATGATAAATGTCATGTAGCACACTCATTTTGGAAGTTATCATTCTGAGACTTTGCACAAGTACTGTTGCCCTCTTATGTTTTTCACTGAAACTGTCCCCATCATCCTATCTGAATGTTTGTTTTGTCTTGTTCATTTTAAAGACGTATGGTTTTTTCATTGTATTATCTAAACCAGATCTATTTGGTTTATATTCTCCTACATTCAATTCACATCTACACAAACTTCAGAGTGTTTTCTCTTTCAAATAAAATCAAGAATATGCATATCCTTGGTTCTGAGCCTGAGCTACAGGCAGTTAGATTTGAGTATGTCTTCAGGCGGGAATTGAATAAAGTAGGGGGGTAGCTGTTAACCTCTGTAACTGTTTTAATGTCACCATTGGCCTCATGTAAAATCTCTGAGAGGTTTCCATTCCTCTCTGGCAACTGAGTTAGGAAGGATGCCTGTATCTTTGTAGTAATCAATAGCTTCACCATTACTCAAAGGGATATTCAATGTCTGCTTTTTGTTTTTTTTTACCAAGTGGGCCAATAGGTGCCCTTCTTTGTGAAGCATTGGAAAACCTCCCTGGTCTTTGTGGTTGAATCTGTGTTTGAAATTCACTTCTCGCCAGAGGGACCTTACAGCTAATTGGATGTGTGAGGTACAGAGATCATATTAAACACTATTATTGCAAACAGAGTGAGACCTTGCAACTTATTATGTGAATTGTTAATCACAATTTTACTCTTGAACTGTTTTAGTCTTGCCATAACAAAGGGTTTGAATACTTACATTTTTATTCATTTGTAAAAATGTGGAAAAACCTAATTCCACTTTGACATTATGGGGTATTGTGTGTAGGCCAGTGACACAAACTCTCAATTTAATCCATTTTAAATTCAGGTTGTAACAAAACAAAATGTAGAAAAAGTCAAGGAGTGTGAATACATTCTGAAAGCACTGTATATATACATTACGAAATAAATAGTAACAAAAATACCTTATAAGTATTCAGTCCCTTTGCTATAGACTTGAAATTGAGCTCAGGTTCATCCTGTTTCCATTGGTCATCCTTGAGGTGTTTCTACAACTTGATTGGAGTCTACCTTTGGTTAATTCAGTTGATTGGACATGATTTGGAAAGTCACACACCTGGTCCTACAGTTGACAGTGCATGTAAGAACAAAAACCAAGCCATGAGTTTGAAGGAATTGTCCGTAGAGCTTCGAGACAGGATTGTGCCGAGGCACAGATCTGGGGAAGGGTACCAAAAAATGTCTGCAGCAATTGAAAGTCCCCAAGAAGACAATAGCCTCCATCATTCATATGGAAGAAGTTTCGAACTGTTGGGGTTCGTTCTGTTTTCAATTATTTGCTCATTGGTAAAATTAGCATTCAGACAATATCTTTAATTAAATCCTTCAAAAACCTTTATTAATGCAATTGCAGACAGAAGGTGACAACAGGAACACAGCACGCATGTTTCAGTGTAAGTTCTGCAAAATAGGAAAAGTCCAGCCCTAGTGATGTCACTGCACACATCATTACCTTCTACTCATCAGGCCAAGCCCATGCATACACAGCTATACAAACTTGCAAGAGAGACACAATAGTTCCAGTGTTTTCTAAGGGCTAAGCAGTAAATGTCCACTTCCCAAGTTGATTTATAGTGGAATGTCTGACTAGTCTCTTATCTCTTATACTCCCCTGCAGAGTTCTGTCTCAGTCACACATTTCTCAGACCGTTTCTTTATAAGAGGCAGAGAGACTAGAAAAAAACTGCGGAACAATTTTAAACCCCTATAATGAATATATATATATATATATAGTTAATCTGTAGTCTAGGACCCTATAAATGTAAGGAGGGAGGGGTCTTCTAACCCCTCCCCTTCTATTAATACAACATAAGCATAATCAATTATTAATTATTATTATGTCATATTTCAGTTATTTTTATTCAGACAATATGGATATATTTTTTCTTCCCGCTGTATAAATATATACAGTGGGGGAAAAAAGTATTTAGTCAGCCACCAATTGTGCAAGTTCTCCCACCTAAAAAGATCATCATAGGTACACTTCAACTATGACAGACAAAATGAGAAAAAAAATGCAGAAAATCACATTGTAAGATTTCTAATGAATTTATTTGCAAATTATGGTGGAAAATAAGTATTTGGTCAATAACAAAAGTTTATCTCAGTACTTTGTTATATACCCTTTGTTGGCAATGACAGAGGTCAAACGTTTTCTGTAAGTCTTCACAAGGTTTTCACACACTGTTGCTGGTATTTTGGCCCATTCCTCCATGTAGATCTCCTCTAGAGCAGTGATGTTTTGGGGCTGTTGCTGGGCAACACAGACTTTCAACTCCCTCCAAAGATTTTCTATGGGGTTGAGATCTGAAGACTGGCTAGGCCAATCCAGGACATTGAAATGCTTCTTACGAAGCCACTCCTTCGTTGCCCGGGCGGTGTGTTTTGGATCATTGTCATGCTGAAAGACCCAGCCACGTTTCATCTTCAATGCCCTTGCTGATGGAAGGAGGTTTTCACTCAAAATCTCACGATACATGGCCCCATTCATTCTTTCCTTTACACGGATTAGTCGTCCTGGTCCCTTTGCAGAAAAACAGCCCAAAGCATGATGTTTCCACCCCCATGCTTCACAGTAGGTATGGTGTTCTTTGGATGCAACTCAGCATTTGTCCTCCAAACACGACGAGTTGAGTTTTTACCAAAAAGTTATATTTTGGTTTGATCTGACCATATGACATTCTCCCAATCTTCTTCTGGGTCATCCAAATGCTCTATAGCAAACTTCTGACGGGCCTGGACATGTACTGGCTTAAGCAGGGGGACACGTCTGGCACTGCAGGATTTGAGTCCCTGGCGGCGTAGTGTGTTACTGATGGTAGGCTTTGTTACTTTGGTTCCAGCTCTCTGCGGGTCATTCACTAGGTCACCCCGTGTGGTTCTGGTATTTTTGCTCACCGTTCTTGTGATTATTTTGACCCCACGAGGTGAGATCTTGCGTGGAGCCCCAGATCGAGAGAGATTATCAGTGGTCTTGTACGTCTTCCATTTCCTAATAATTGCTCCCACAGTTTATTTCTTCAAACCAAGCTGCTTACCTATTGCAGATTCAGTCTTCCCAGCCTGGTGCAGGTCTACAATTTTGTTTCTGGTGTCCTTTGACAGCTCTTTGGTCTTGGCCATAGTGGAGTTTGGAGTGTGACTGTTTGAGGTTGTGGACAGGTGTCTTTTATACTGATAACAAGTTCAAACAGGTGCCATTAATACAGGTAACGATTGGAGGACAGAGGAGCCTCTTAAAGAAGAAGTTACAGGTCTGTGAGAGACAGAAATCTTGCTTGTTTGTAGGTGACCAAATACTTATTTTCCACCATAATTTGCAAATAAAATCGTTAAAAATCCTACAATGTGATTTCCTGGATTTCTTTTCCTCATTTTGTCTGTCATAGTTGAAGTGTACCTATGATGAAAATTACAGGCCTCCCTCATCTTTTTAACTTGTTATGGAAGCGGTTCCCCATTGGGAATTGCATTTTCTGAAATTTCAAGTGCACCACGCATAGTTTATGATAAAAGTCAAAATGTCATAAAAATTGACATCCAATATACCAAATTAAAGCTACACTCGTTGTGAATCTATTCGCCAAGTCAGATTTGTAAAATGCTTTTCGGGGAAAGCATGAGACGCTATTATCTGTACCATGCAGCCTCACATAAATGCAACATCACAAAAACGACAGATTTTTCGTTAGCGCTCGCAAACGAAAAGGCTGAAATAAAATATAAAACATTCCTTACCTTTGACGAGCTTCATTCTTGGCACTCCTAGATGTCCCATAAACATCATTTAGGGTCTTTTTTCGATTAAATCGGTCCATATATAGCCTAGATATCGAGCTAGGAATACCTTGGAATTGGAGGAAAAAATTAACATTTTATAACGTAACGTCATTTTTTAAAATGCCAAAAGTCGACGATAAACTTTCACAAAACACTTCGAAATACTTTTGTAATGCTACTTTAGGTATTAGTACACGTTAATAGGCGATAAAATACCTCAGGAGACGGTGTGAAATCGTTAGCTGGTCCGTGGAGAAAAACATGTTTGAAAATGGTCGCTCGAAAATGGGCGGTGGCAAATTTGTTTCGGTTAGACCAAGAATCAATTGCGAAACTAATGACGTAACTCTAGACAGCATGGGGAAGCTGTAGCCAATGAGAACGCGGCTCTATTTAATTCTGTTCTCTGTAAACAATTGCCTGCAGGCGCGGAAGAATATATTTTTACACTTTCAGTGAACAGATTTTCATGACCTATTCGACCGAAACGCACGTTCTGTAAATGGCACAGGCGTGATTTAAACACTTTTGGAAAGGTCTGACTGTTTCCTTTCCACACAAACTAACCAAATGAACGTACCATATTCCTGGCATGAATAGCAGGGCGCTGAAATGTTGCGCAATTTTTTTTTAAAGACTGCGAAAATTCGCATGCTCCATAACAAAGTGGGAGAACTTGCACAATTGGTGGCTGACTAAATACTTTTTTGCCCCACTGTATGTGAACCCTTTAGAATTACCAGACACACTGGCTCCAGGTCATCTATAAGTCTATGCTAGGTAAAAGCTCCGCCTTATCTCAGTTCACTGGTCACGATAACAACACCCACCCGTAGCACACGTTCCAGCAGGTATATCTCACTGATCATCCCCAAAGATGACATCATCCCCAAATGTCATCGAGTCTCACCACAGTGGACAGTGGTGTAATGTGAACTACGACCAACAACCCTGGCATTGTACTGGAGATTGAAGAACATAATGTCAACAAGTTCTACTGGCTGAGCACAAGAGATGATATCTCGTATGGAGATAACCAGATTGTTTGTCTAATGCCAGAGCCGCTGCCAGTGAACAAAAGATCAGTTCAAATTTGCCACAGTATCTGGAAGTACTTGGAGGAGCACCTGACTGTGAAAGTGGCAGATGTGCACTGGCTACAAGTGAAGAAGCTGTCAGTAGCTAGAAAGCAATGGAGATTGGCTCAGAGATGATAAGTGATGAACGCAACACAATAACATGGCAAAGACAAACATACCTGAAGTAAAAGTGAAGAACAATGCAGGAAAAATTCCATGAACAGGTTGTACTGCATACAAAATGTTCGTATCAGTGTGGTTAGGAAAACTGTTTTAGTTTATGTTCAATGTTAGTGTTTCTAATGTTCTAGTGGACATGTTTAATATGTTTGTATGACAATGTTGTGTTATGAAAGACACTGTCACGCCCTCCTGACCTTAGAGATCCTTTTTATGTCTCTATTTGGTTTGGTCAGGGTGTGGGTATTCTATGTTCTATCATTTATATTTATATGTTTTGGCCGGGTAGGGTTCTCAATCACACCCGCTGCTGTGCGTCAAACTGGGGCGGCAGCGTAGCCTAGTGGTTAGAGCGTTGGACTAGTAACCGCAAGGTTGTGAGTTCAAACCCCTGAGCCGACAAGATACAAATCTGACGTTCTGCCCCCGAACAGGCAGTTAACCCACTGTTCCCAGGCCGTCATTGAAAATAAGAATGTGTTCTTAACTGACTTGCCTGGTTAAATAAAGGTAAAAAAAAATCAGGGACAGCTGTCTATCGTTGTCTCTGATTGAGAACCATACTTAGGTAGCTCCTTTCACACCTGTCTTTGTGGGAAGTTGACTTTTGTTTATGGCTCATAGCCTTTAGTTTTTTTTTTGTAGTGTTTATTGTTTTGTTCGGTGTCTTTTTTGCAAATAAAAAGATAAATGTACGCTTACCACTCTTCACCTTGGTCTTCTTCCTTTAACGGCCGTGACAGACACATTTTAGTCAATAGGTGTAACGGCTGTCGTGGGAAGAAGAGGAGGACCAAGGTGCAGCGTGGTAAGTGCTCATATTTGAAATATTTTAATGAACACTGAAAAAAAACAATAAACAACCAACAAACAGTCCTGCAAGGTACAACACTAAACAGAAAATAACCACCCACAAAACACAATGGAACACAGGCTACCTAAATATGGTTCTCAATCAGGGACAACGATTGACAGCTGCCTCTGATTGAGAACGATACCAGGCCAAACACAGAAATAGAAAATCATAGACAAACTAACATAGACAACCCACCCAACTCACGCCCTGACCATACTAAAACAAAAGACAAAACAAAGGAACTAAGGTCAGAACGTGACAAACTGGCTTCATCTTTTGGTCTTAATATTTGACCAATAACCCTCATATTGTTCATATTAAATTAAATCTGAAATGATTTGTAATAAAAAATATTACTAATAAATTGTTCAAATGTATTTCAAGTAATCTCATGTTTGTCATTGGTTTCACATTGTGTCACTGGTGTTACATTGCGTCACTGGTATTACTTTATGGCATATTGGTGTTCTGGCATCAGAGTTGCCCAATTTAATTTAACATGGTTTTTGTATCTACCTAACTGTTGCTACATTCATTAGTAAACATTTTAAGGATATGATCATTCAATTTTGACGACTCAACCTCAATTATTTGTAACGTTACAAAAAACAATAGTATAAATGGAAAAACGTCAGACAATAGAACATTACACATGCATGTTTAAAGTAAATTATTACTAATCCAAACAATTTCTTAGTATTATCATTAACCTTTTCTGTCTTTGATTATATATGCAAATTAAGACTGAAATTACATTCTAGAAAGCCTGAATTCTCATCTAAAATATAGGTAACACCAGTGACAAAAAAGGCAGCACAAGCATTTTTTTATGTAATGTAGTAAAAATTAAAAAAATATGTTAAGCTGTCAATTATGTTGATTTATAATGTTAAGTGGTTAACTAATATCTGACTAAGTTTTGATTTAAAAAAAGTAATTACAATTTATCAATGTTGGCTGTTCAAAAAGCCACCATTTTCATAGAATGACCCACATATGTCTTCACATTTTCCATTTCACAATTACATCATCGGAGTTTACACGGCATATGAATATGGATTCATCTTCGGCAGTAGAACTAGGCTCTTGTACTGAGCTGTAGTGAACTGTCAAAAGAAGAAGAAGCAAACAGTCCCATCTGCTGGATAGAAAGGAGCATGCAGCTCCTTCCGCAGGGAGGTAAAGTAGTCCAGCCTCTTGTTATGATCCTCGACCGAATCACGTGACATGTTCTTGTTTTGCGCATCCCGTTCCCCGCACAGCCTGTGGACTGGACGACTCCTCCCAATATCGCGGTGAAAATGGGGACACCTGAGAACCTGTCTGGCGGTACAGGTGGGCGAAGGGAGCCCCTCAGATTTGACCAGGATGCGTCCGCGACGGCCGTGGACATGGACACGGCAATTGTACTTCTCGGAGCCGGGGTGACAGCTATCACACACCCGCTGCTGTACGTCAAACTGCTCATTCAGGTAGCTAGCTAGTTACTCAATTTAGCTAAATCTACATTGGTTTGAGTTATTCATTATTTTGCCAGCAAGCACGAGGGCTATCACTTTGAGGTCCCACTTTCAGGATTATGATTGGGGTGTTTGAGTTTGCTTGCCGGCTAGCTAGGGAGTTTGCGGTCAACATCTAACGTTCGCTTATTTATAAATGTTTTGGTATTTCACCCCCTTTTCTACCATATTTCGAACATGCTAGCTTGCTAACTAAATAACTAACGTCAGAGATGGCATCATCTCTAGTCCTGGCTTGGCCCACCCCCAGTCAAACCTCAAGCGTTGAGCATAGCCAATATTATCTCTCATAAGTATGTGTGTTTGGGGAGGACAGATAAAGCGAAATTGACATTATTTGCATTTAATCCTAGCTGCATTTGGTCAAATTCTCTGCGTGCCAGCCTGCCCTTTTCAGTACCTAACTATCCAAGATGCCACTTCTCTGCCAACTGCAAGTGCCAAGATCCTACCACTACAACTAGGGCCTAGTTAGCTACGACAGCTGTGAAAAATACATCAAAATGATTCCCCTTCAGTATGCCAGCTTGCTTCCAGTGAGTTGTGTGTGCTTTCAGATTGGACATGAGCCCCTCACCCCAACTGTCGGAACCACCATGTTTGGGAGGAAAGTGTTGTACCTACCTGGATTCTTCTCCTATGGTGTGTGAGTCTTGCTCATTGGTTATCGTCCTTTGTCACCCTGTATATGGGGAATACGAGTTGACAGGACTGTGATGGCTATCTGTCTGTCCACAGCACAGCACATCGTAAGGGTTGATGGAAAGATGGGACTCTTCCGAGGTCTATCCCCTCGTATAATGTCCAGTGCCATCTCCACCATGGTCCGGAGTAAAGTCAAACAGGTAAGGGAATCCTAAACCCAGAGGCGTGGTCGTTCATAATCACTCATAACTGCAACTGCTCTCAATAGGTTTTTGAAACTCGCCACAAAAGCCTATAATCCAACCAATCATCGGAGCTTGCCAATGTGTAGTCCGTGTCCTTATCAAATGAGAGAGACACGTGTAATTGTATAATGCATTTGTGACAGTATGTGGGAAGAACCCCGTATATCAAGTTATTTAAGCCTTTCTTTTTCCTCTCCAGGCCGTCCCAGCAGAGCAGGCGGAGCATGTATCGAACAGAGACGACTTGAAGACCTCCCTCAGGAAAGTGATGAAAGAGGTGAGAGGTCGAAGTGTGATAGGGAGCATAATATGAAAGTATAAAATGTCAAGTGTGTCCATGTGAAGCCAGTTGAGTTTATTAGGTTGGAGTGAATTCACTCCATTTTCTAGACATTCTGGTCTGGAAGTATAATGATTACGATATCCATATAATGTGTGTGTGTGCATGTACGCACGCACGCACAAAACATCTCTTTCCGTGACATGGACTATCCAGGTGAAAGCCATGATCCCTTATTGATGCCACTTGTTAAATCCACTTCAATCAGTGTAGATGAAGGGGAGGAGACCGGTTAAAGAAGGATTCTTAAGCTTTGAGACAATTGAGACGTGTGTGCCATTCATAGGGTGAATGGTCAAGACAAAAGATTGAAGTGCCTTTGAACGGGGTATGGTAGTAGGCGCCAGGCGCACTGGTTTGTGTCAACTGCCACGCTGTTGATTTTTCACGCTCAACAGTTTCCTGTGTGTATCAAGAATGGTCCAACACTCAAAGGACATCCAGCCAACTTGACACAACTGTGGGAAGCATTGGAGTCAACATGGGCCAGCATCCCTGTGAAACATTTTCGACACCTTGTAGAGTCCATGCCCAGGTTAATTGAGGCTGGTCCGAGGGTGAAAGGGGAGGGGTGCAACTCAATATTAGGAAGGTGTTCCTAATGTTTGGTATACTCAGTGTATTATTTAAATAAACACATCAATACAGTAACTTTTTTGAATGAAAGCATGGACTTCTAATATATGTATAATAACTGTAATAAGATATTCATAAATCCCCTCTTATGTTGTGGTTAATGATATATAATATTGTTGTGCAGTTCTATATTTGCTGGTCTTATTTTTAGTGTTCGCAATAGATTCCAGTGTTGCCTACTTGGTCATTTCTGAACGGGTTAGATGTAGCAGTTTTGCATAGCTATGCCCACTGATACTTGATACTGGCACAGTTTGATTTCCTCTTTCTCTCACTCAAGACCTCACATGAGATGGTCATCCAGTGCCTGTCCAGAATAGCCACTCATCCCTTCCATGGTAAATCCTGGCGATTGTCTGTCTGTTTATTTTCTTTATTGGAGTTTATAGCTTTGTTTCTTAATTTAGACTAGCTAGGTTTCCATCCAATATGCAACAGATTTTCAATGCAAATATTCAAAAATCCACATAGAAAAATATGAGAATTTTGAGTTTCCATCAAACTGACATGTTGTGGATAAAAAGCTGTGCTTGATGACGTAGTGCACATTTGAAGCACTTTTGAGCTTAAGTTTCCAACTACCGAATAAAAATCAGAAGTTCAACGTGTTTACATCGCATTTTCAACTCTACTGATGGCTTAGTCACAGATACTGTTGCGATAAATAGCCATCTTGCCCAATCTGTTTTTGGCATATGCTCTCTAGTCTAGACAGTGGCCGCTGAAAAATTTGACAGGGTAGGTTATATGATGAGAAATGGATAAGATAAATATTATTTTTATTTGATAATGGAAGCCCAGCAACGATCATCATGTCACCAGCTTTCAAATAATACCTTCGATATTTATTGGAAATTTGAATCTCATCACTGTGCACTTTTAACTACAATATGAGGAAGTTCATCATAGCTTATTTAATCTGCCTATAAACTCTTCATGCTTTTTCCACATCGTGGTGGGCTATAGGCTACAGCGTAACATATCATCACATGAATCCAAGTTTACTTCAACATTATGGTTATTATATATTTGTAAATATATATATATATAAAGTTGTAAACTGTCTTGTTCAAAACATATTGATACAACAGTAGCTAAGATGTGGAGAAGTCTGTCTGTAATAAAGCGCTGCTCTACCTTCTTAATAGCACTATCAACAAGGCAGGTCCTACAGGCCCTAGTTTTGTCACACCTGGACTGCTGATCAAGTGCCACAAAAGGGGACTTAGGAAAATTGCAATTAGCTCTAAACAGGGCAGCACAGCTGGCCCTTGGATGTGCACGGAGAGCTAATATTAAGAATATGCATGTCAATCTCTCCTGGCTCAAAGTGGAGAAGAAATGTATTTCATTACTACTTGTATTTATGAGAGGTTGAATGCACCAAGCTGTCTGTCTGAACTACTGGTGCACATCTCAGACAACCACGCATACCCCACAAGACATGCCACAAGAGGTCTCTTCACAGTCCCCAAGTCCAGAACAGACTTTGGGAGGCGCACAGTACTACATAGAGTCACGACTACATGGAACTATATTCCACATCAAGTAACTTAGAATTAGATTTAAAAAACAAACAGATAAAAATAAACCTTATGGAACAGCGGGGACTGTGAAGCAACACAAACGGGCACAGTAACATGCATACACATACACAATCTTAACTTTTTGCCTCTTCCATTTTTGCGGCAATGCTGCAATTAGTTGGCAGTGGTGTAAAAATACTTTAAAGTACTACCAATGTATTTTTGGGGGGTATCTGTACTTTACTTTTCTATTTATATTTGTTACAAATTGTATTTTTACTTCACTTCGTTCCTAAAGATAATAATGTACTTTTTGCTCCATACATTTTCCCTGAAACTCAAAAGTACTCGTTACGTTTTGAAAGGCTAGCATAATAGGAAAATGGTCCAGTTCACGCACTTATCAAGAGAACATCCCTGCTCGTCCCTATTGCCTCTGATCTGGCAGACTCACTAAACACAAATGCTTTGTTTGTGTTTAGTCCCTGTGCCCAAGGAAGCGAAGGTAACCAGCCTAAATGATTACCACCCCGTAGCACTCGCGTCGGTAGCCATGAAGTGCTATGAAAGGCGGGTCATGGCTCACATCAACAGCATCCTCCTGGATAACCTACACCCACTCCAATTTGCATACCGCCCCAACAGATCCACAGATGACGCATTCTCAATCACGCTTCAAGCTTCCCTTTCCCACCTGGACAAAAGGAACACCTATGTGAGAATGCTGTTCATTGACTACAGCTCAGCATTCAACACCATAGTACCCACAAAGCTAATCACTAAGCTATGGACCCTGGGACTAAACACCTCCCTCGGCAACTGGATCCTGGACTTCCTGATGGGCTGCCTGATCACCGACAACTTTGAGTCAGCCTATAGGGAGGAGGTCAGAGAACTGGCAGTGTGGTGCCAGGCCAACAACCTCTCCCTCAATGTGAGGCAAGACAAAGGAGCTGATTGTGGACTACAGGAAAAGGAGGACCGAACAAGCCTCCATTAACATCGACGGGGCAGTAGTGGAGCGGGTCGAGAGTTGCAAGTTCCTTGGTGTCCACATTACCAACAAACTATCATGGTCCAAACACACCAAGACAGTTGTGAAGAGTGCACAACAACACCTTTTCCCCCTCGGGAGACTGAAAAGATTTGGCATGGGTCCCCAGATCCTCAAAGTTATTCTACTGCCCAATTGGTTGCATCACTGCCTGGTATGGCAACTGCTCGGCCTCCCACTGCAAGGCACTACAGAGGGCAGTGCGAACGGCCCAGGGGCCAAGCTTCCTGCCATCCAGGACCTCTATACCAGGCGGCGTTAGAGGAAAGCCCTAAAAATGTTCAAAGACTCCAGCCACCCGGGTCATAGACTGTTTTCTCTGCTACCGTGCGGCAAGCGGTACCGGAGCGCCTAGTCTAGGTTCAAAAGAATTAACAGCTTCTACCCCCAAGCCATAAGACTCCTGAAAATCTAATCAAATCGCTACCCAGACTATTTGCCCCTCCCCCCTTTTACACCGCAGCTACTCTCTGTTGTCATCTATGCATAGTCAAATTAATAACTAGCAACATGTACATATTACCTCAACTAACCGGTGCCCCAGCACATAGACTCTGTACTGGTACACCCCTGTATATAGTCTATTTTACTGCAGCTCTTTAACTACTTGTTACTTTTATTTCTTGTTCTTATCCATATATTTTTTTTAACTGCATTGTTGGTTAGGGGCTCGTAAGTAAGCATTTCACTGTAAGGTGAATGTGCATGTGTCTAATACAATTTGAATCGATTGGTTCGCTGCTGTACATAAGTGATCACTCACTCTCTCCCAGTTGCTTGGGGGTATGTTGATTTTAGAGGCTTCATTTAAACGTTGTCTGGTTTCTACATATAACCACATTTTTGTCAGTTCAAAACAGAGCTACTCACTCCCCATCTGTCCTATCGGTACACACATGCTCCTCCTTTTATGGTTATTATATCAGTAGTTGAGCATAACAGCGTTTCCACTGCAATTGTCACGTAATTAATTAGGATATTTTGCTGACAAATTTGCCGTTTCCATCAGGCCTGCCGTGAGTTTTTTTTTCTAATTCATCCGCATGAGTTGGTTGGATGGAAACCTGGTTAGTGTAGCTTTCTAGAAGCAGTTATCTTAAGATTTGCTGGTCTCGTTCATTTGTTAGCTCTCAGATTTGTTTTCTTTGTGATGTCCTGCAGATAACACCGTTTGCTCCCCTGACGTTGTTGCCCTGTCTTTCAGTGATCTCCGTGCGATGCATGGCTCAGTTTGTGGGGAGAGAAGTAAAGTACAGGTAAGGTGTGACACATGCAGCATACCTCAGATACTGAATGCAAATGAACCAAGGGAGTTGTTGACTTGACTCGGTTACCTTACAGTTTCTCAGTGTGTCATGGTAGTTCATCTAACACTTGGCATGAATGCCATAATTGACAAGAAAGTGTCCATTTCATTACTGCAACTTCATGACTCCATTGACAGTGACATGGTACAATACAGAATGTTTATTCCAAAATTCTAAGCGGTCTACATTAGTTGAAGTAATAGAATTGGATAGCTTAGTTTAATGAGAGGCACTCAGAGGTTCTAAACATGTAGTTGTAAAAGATTAACACTTGGGTGATTTGTGTTTAATTTGAAGTTTTCATCTTGGTTTCCTCTGGGATTGACTTTGACAGGGGGCTGTTCAGCAGCATCACCAAAATCTTCAACGATGAGGGCATTGGGGGATTCTTTGTGTAAGTAATGCTTTTTTTATTCCACTTTGTAAAGTAATTAAATTTCTTACTAGTCAGACTTTGTAAGTAGGAGAAGTGAGACATTCTTTGTCATTAAGTGTAATTCTTACTGACATCACCCTAATGGTAGTGTGAATCTCCTAGTTTGTGTAGCACAGTGGTCACCAACATTTTCTGAGTCAAGATCACTTTCTGAGTCAAAATGCATGCCGAGATCTGCTACTCTGATTTTTTTAATTAACATGACTTAAAAAATGTAAGCCTATGCAACATTAACCAATTAAAAACAGTACTGTAGCAATTAGGTTTGTGCAGTAAGCTATAGGCCCAATACATTAACACAGCATACTGGCTTTGCTTGAATTGACCTGCCAATGTATTGTTGTTCAGGACATTTTTTAAAATTATATTTCACATTTTGAGTTGGGCTATCTCATCACACCGGTAATAGAACCATTGTTGTATTACTTGTTAGGCACAGCTGAGTGAGCATACATTTAAGTAATTTGCTTTTTATTTTACTGGGCTGATGGTGCCTGCATCTGATGGTCAGTCTCACCGTCTTCCAGCCAATGGCAAAACTCGAGCCGCACTGCATTATTTCTGCCTTATGCACAAATTCATGTTGTTACTCCTATGAACAGAGAAATGAAATGTATGATATTAAAAAAAGACCCAAGCTGCTAATAATAACAACAACAACGCAAGCCTATAGCTACACTTTCCTACTCATACAATACTGTTGCAGTGCTTGTTGTAGCGCTGAGTGGAAATAGGAAGAGCATGCATTTTATGGGTTATAAAAGTGTTGAATACAAAGTTGATAGTGCTAAGTAAGAACTTGAAACATGAACTCACTCATAAAAACAGCAGCTCTGCTGTATTCGTTGACAGTCTCTCTCTAGTTAAGGTTTTAAACATTTTGAAATCTCAGTTTAAATTTTGCCGTAGCTTTCTTGTATGCCTGCTACGTTACTGCAGACTCTGTCATCTGAGCAATCTGATTGGCCAGCGGTGGCATAGTGCACTTGATTTCCTCTCCAGGCCCACCTGGAAGGCAGAGTTTGTACCTTCAGACACATGAAATGGCAACGGTTTGTCTACCCGGCACGCAGGGCAGCTGAATTGGCTGCACCTACCATCAACAGCCCGAGACTAATATTTTTTTTATTTTTAAAGGCTTTATCGTTGAGTTTTGTACAGAAATGCCTTGGAGATCGACAAGTCGATCGCGATCCACAAGTTGGTGACCACTGGTGTAGCACTATAGGTGAGGGACATTATTATCCTTTGTGTTAGGGCTGAGACCTCACGATACGATGTTATGACGATACTTAGGTGCCAATACGATATGTATTGCGATTCTATATGTATTGCTATTCGATACTGCGATTTTATTGCAATTTGATGTTCCAAACATATATTGCTCACTATGGGCCCGATCCCAACTTAGGAATTGATGCCTTCCCTATACTCGCCTTTCCTACACACTTCTCAGAATTTGGTATTCAGACTTACCTTTTCCAGTCGCGTAACGCGCTCTGCAGGTGTGGCTACCTTGCGCGCTCTCAATACATATAGTTGAAGTTTTCATTCAATGGGGTTTTGAGTACATTCATCTTAAGCCATTGCTTTTAATACGATGTACCTTTTTTAATTAGAATTTTGTCAACAGACTCAGTAGAATACATTGAGAGAACGCGGTCAGAATATTAGGGATCGATGAAAGAAAGCCATCTATGCGTCTTCGTTTCAGTACGCACTGGCAGATTTAAAAATACTCTGATTTTGTAGATCATTTAGGCACATTTTAGGGTTAGTATCCCCAAAAATACAGTGGTTTGATTCATCCTGAAAGTTGTCATATTCAAGTTAAATCCATAAAATATTGGAAGGTGGAAAAAAGTGTTCAATAGGGGTTGAACTATAGTCCTATAAATCCACCCTAATTCTCACTAACCATGGAACTGTATGACAACGGTCCAGTCCTTGTGAACCGTGCGCCAGGTTCTAGGTTTAACCTGCTACATAATCATAGGCTACATGTCCCAAATGATTGCACAACGTTAGCCTAATATGACCCACTAATGCCAGGAACTTACAAGGATGTGACAGAGGAATGAAAGGTAAACTGAATGGAATAGAGTGATGCATAAATAAATGTATGTGGGTGTTACTGACGGTGGCTCCTGATTGTGGCTAATATTTAAGGTCAGAATACGGCGTGTCTAGACACAGTGGCGGATTTAGGTAAAGGCGACATAGGCATCTTGCCAGGGCGGCATCTTGCCGGGGCGGCACGGGGCGCCCGCACAAAACTTTTTTGGAATGGAGACATTTAAGCGATCGGTTTTCTATCGCTCATTTCCGCATCACGTTAATGATATCATGTCACCGTGTAGGATTGTGGGTCAATTAACCTTGTCGGAGTGGGGGCTCTGATTCTAGTTTGTGAGCTAGGCAGGCTACTGCCTGGGAAGGTCTCACATTCAGAAGTACGAGATGGAGGGGGGGTGGGGGGTAAGTTGACCTCAGGTCTCCCCACTGGAAGCCTGAGGTAGGGGGAGCAAGGGAATCTATCAAATAGCGCACCTCCAACTTTCTACAGTACTAATGCAATTATACAAGCTAGAACCGCCACTGTCTATTCTCATGTTAAGTTCAAGGTCAGAGAATGCATAGAGAGAGCGCATAAAAAGGGAATTACATTACATTTACATGCCCTTTACTTTGGTCGGAATTGTGGCCTAGATATCTGCTGCAGAGAGACGAGAGAGCATGAAAATGTTTTGATCAGCCATGGAACTAAAAGTGCTGAAAACATGTTGGCTCACTATTTAAATAGAAGATGGGGGAACAAGCTATAGGATGACAAATACCAGAGTTTTGCCGCAGGTGCAGTCGACTAGCGCTAGCTAGTGCCAAAAATAATACACTGAACAAAAATATAAACGCAACATGTAAAGTGTTGGTCCCATGTTTCATGAGCTGAAATAAAAGATCCCTGACATATTCCATATGCACAGCTTATTTCCCTCACGTTGTGTGTACTGCGACCTGGCCAAGATAAAGCATAGCAGTGTGAACAGACAACACAGAGTTACACATGGAGTAAACAATTAACAAGTCAATAACACAGTAGAGAAAAAAAAGAGTCTATATACATTGTGTGCAAAAGGCATGAGGAGGTAGGCGAATAATTACAATTTTGCAGATTAACACTGGAGTGATAAATGATCAGATGGTCATGTACAGGTAGAGATATTGGTGTGCAAAAGAGCAGAAAAGTAAATAAATATAAACAGTATGGGAATGAGGTAGGTAAATTGGGTAGTCTATCGGTAAATAGCCCATGTACAGCTGCAGCGATCGGTTAGCTGCTCAGATAGCAGATGTTTGAAGTTGGTGAGGGAGATAAAAGTCTCCAACTTCAGCGATTTTTGCAATTAGTTCCAGTCACAGGCAGCAGAGAACTGGAACGAAAGGCGGCCAAATGAGGTGTTTGCTTTAGGGATGATCAGTGAGATACACCTGCTGGAGCGCGTGCTACGGATGGGTGTTGCCATCGTGACCAGTGAACTGAGATAAGGCGGCGAACGGATGAAAAGCATGCATTTGGTTTTACTAGCGTTTAAGAGCAGTTGGAGGCCACGGAAGGAGTGTTGTATGGCGTTGAAGCTCGTTTGTAGGTTAGATAGCACAGTGTCCAAGGAAGGGCCGGAAGTATACAGAATGGTGTCGTCTGCGTAGAGGTGGATCATGGAATCGCCCGCAGCAAGAGCAACATCATTGATATATATACAGAGAAAATGAATGTCCACCAGAGCTGTTTGCATGTTCATTTCTCTACCATAAGCCGCCTCCAACATTGTTTTAGAGAATTTGTAATAAAGCCCTTTTGTGGGGAAAATATTATTCTGATTGGCTGGGCTCCCCAGTGGGTGGGCCTATGCCCACCCATGGCTGCACCCCTGCCCAGTCACGTGAAATCCATAGATTAGAGCCTAATTTATTTATTTGAATTGACTGATTTCCTTTTATATGAACTGTAACTCAGTAAAATCTTTGAAATTGTAGCATGTTATGTTTATATTTTTGTTCAGTATGTGCCTTCAGAAAGTATTCATACTTTCAGACTTTCATTTTGTATTACTTTAAAACAATTCTAAAAACATAATTCCATCGGGGTCTAGGGTACAGACATCCCAAGTATTCCGGATAGCACCGACCACCAAACAACAATCTCTTCTTGGTACACACTTGCATTAAAGGGTGACTACACCCATAATTAACATTTCAACAAAAAAATCAGGAGAAATAGTCTCCTGATGTGATTTAAACATTGTTGTGGACTTAGAACTTCAAATGTTTTGTTTTTTAGCCAAAACCTGGAAACACTGAAATCTGTAAAAACGTAACGGTGAAAACGGAATTTGGGGGAAAAAATTACGTAATCAAACAAAAAATCCAGCTGATTTTATAGGACCCTAGGTAAGAATCAATATTCCTGGTTCAAAACCATTGACATTGTTTTGTTTCGATCTGTACTGTATTTATGTCCTTTCCCCTTATTGGACGCTTTATGTTTGCAGGGGGGTTGTGCCCCATGTCCTGGGTGAGGTCATCTTTCTGTGGTGTTGTAACCTCCTGGCCCACTTCATCAACACCTACGCCGTGGACGACAATGTAAGCACGGTACCTACACCTCTAAGCACTGATCTAAGATCAGCGGTCACTTTAATAACCTAAGTGAGACAACACATGTCAGTTGAAGTTGTAGATACTTTACGAAGCCATTTCTATTTGCATTTTTTTTATTTAACCTTTATTAAACTAGGCAAGTTCTTATTTACAATGACGGCCTACCCCGGCCAAACCCGGACGACGCTGGGCCAATTGGCCGGTTGTGATACAGCCTAGAATCGAACCAGGGTCTGTAGTGACGCTTCTAGCACTGAGATGCAGTGCACTCGGGAGCCCCATGAGGGCAGGAAGAATACAATAATCTACTTGTTTTGTTACCAACTCTTGAATAACAGGAAAATAAACCTGGAAACAAATTCTAGTTCATCCTTGGTTCAGCACTGGACATGAGTTTCATAGTTACAATGTCAGAATAAAGTCAGCAATGTATTCTTTGTACTTTTTCTTTAATGATACCTTTACATAGGAATAGTACCACAATAGTGGCCCTCTTGAATCATGTGGGAACAGCAGACTGGGATAAGGATTGATTGAATATGTCCGTAAACACACCAGCCAGCTGGTCTGTGCATGCTCTGAGGGTGCGGCTGGGGATGCCGTCTGGGCCTGCAGCCTTGCGAGGGTTAAAACGTTTAAATGTTTTACTCACGTCGGCTGCAGTGAAGGAGAGTCCTCAAAGCGGGCAAAAAAGTTATTTAGTCTGTCTGGGAGCAAGACATCTTGGTCCGTGACGGTGCTGGTTTTCTTTTTGTAATCCGTGATTGACTGTAGACCCTGCCACATACCTCTTGTGTCTGAGCCGTTGAATTGTTTGGTTAGATTACTCGTTGGTTATTACCGCATTGTCGGAACTAGAAGCACAAGCATTTCGCTACACTCTCATTAACATCTGCTAACCATGTGTATGTGACAAATAAAATTGATTTGATTTTGATTTACAAAAAATATATAAATATATATTAGGATCCCCATTAGGCGGATCCCCAGTGGCGACAACTAGTCTTACTGGGGTCCGACACGTAACAAAAAAAAAACATTACAGACAAAAGACTGTAAAATGTACATACATTTTGTGTGCATCTATCAGTTACACATACATGTCAGTACATACACACAACAGCTAGGTCACATGGTGGGAAATGCTTGTGCCGTGAGGGGAAATGCTTGTTTTGTTGGACCCAGGTTTGCTGTTCACTTGCGCTATATGAGATGGGAGCTCCATGCACTCATTTCTTATAAAAACAGGAAGTGATGCAGTTTTTCTCAACTCTTAGCCAAGAGAGACTGGCATGCATATTATTAATATTAGCCATGTCACTCTGTTCTGGGCTGCAGTTTAATTAGGTCTTTCCATGTGAATTTACAATAATCAAGATAAGATAAAACTAGAGATTACAGGACTTGCTTTGTCGAGTGTGGTGTCAAAAAGCAGAGCATCTCTTTAGTAGGGACAAACCTCTTCCCCCATCTTTACAACCATTGAATCTACAGTGCCTTCGGAAAGTATTCAGACCCCTTGACCTTTTTCAAAATAAAAAACATAAATATTTACTTAAGTATTAAGGTGCATCCTGTTTCCATTGATCATTCTTGAGTTGTTTCTACAACTTGATTGGAGTCCACCTGTGGTAAATTCAATTGATTGGACATGATTTGGAAAGGCACACACCTGTCTATATAAGGTCCCATAGTTGACAGTGCATGTCAGAGAAAAATTCAACCCATGAGGTCGAAGAAATTGTCGGTAGACTTCCGAGACAGGATTTTGTCGAGGCACAGATCTGGGGAAGGGTACCAAAAAAGGTCCCCAAGAACACAGTGGCCTCCATCATTGTTAAATGGAAGAAGTTTGGAACCACCAAGCATCTTCCTAGAGCTGGCACCACGGCCAAACTTAGCAATCTTGTTCCTGTAGTGTTTGTAAACACCCTGGTAGGTTGATTAATATCCTGAACCAGATTACAGGCACTGGTTACAGTGAGAAGTGTTCTCTGAATATGTAGGTCCCCAAGAAAGTAGACCTCTCTTTTTACATCAGCTACACTATCAAGTATTTCAAACACATTATTTAGATACTGACTGTTAGCACTTGGTGGCCTATAGCAACACCCCAAAATAATAGGCTTTAGATGGGGCAGGTGAACCTGCAACCACAACACTTCAATTACACTTGGCATGAGATCTTCTCTTAGTGTTACAGGGAAATGGCTCTGAATATATAAATATATACAGGAACACCTCCCCCATAAGCATTCCTCTCTCTTCTATAGATGTTATATCCTTGTATTGCTAATTCTGGATCATCAAATGAGGAGTCTCAGAAATAGCTAATATATGAATGTTATCTGATATTAACAAGTTATTGATTTCATGAACCTTGTTTCTAAGGCTACATATATTAATATGGGCCATTTTCTGCCCTTTCCTGGGTAGCTTATAAGAAATAGACTAAACTTGGAAAATGGCAAACAAAGCAAGAGAAAAAAACAAACATTCAGAAGTCCATTAATCAGTTGGTGTGTGTGTGCTGAAGCTACGAACGCACAGGCATGGCTCTCTCATCCCTTGCAGGATTTTGGGAGGGATGGTGGACAATGAGCCTGTCATAGTGGATGTAAGCAATGTCCCCACACACTCTGGCAGCTTTCATGGCTGAGATCAGTTCTTTCCTCTTCTTGCGCACAGCTTCAGGATATTCCTCGTTGAGGAAGATGTCGGTTCCTCTCAAGTTCTTGGCTCTTTCCAGAACAGCTACCTTGTCCTTAAACCTCAGTAACTTGACCACTTTCTGCCTGGGCCTGTCACTAGGGCCGTTGGTGAGTTTTCCTGTCCCGTGGGTGCACTCCACCTCAATCTTCCTGTGGTCCATCTTCAGTTTCTCCAATATAATTTCCCTCACTTTGTCCTCAGACGCTGCAATTCCGTCCACAACAATCTTGTTCCTCTTCGATTGTCCCTCGAGATAATCTGATTTCTCTGTCATTGTTGTCATGGATTCACATATAGAACTGATGTCCTCCCTCAATGACTTACAGATTGCTGTCATCTTGCCGTTCTCCTGTTTAAACTTAATGAGCTGACCCTGGGGTAACTGCAAACTGTTCTTCGGGTCCTGGACCTCTGGTCAGGTCATCCATTTGTTTTATTAGTTGACTCCACCAGTATTTTCACACAACACTTGAATCTATTTCCTTGTTGTAACAACTGCATATATAATGATTTTTGTTTGTTTAAAATAACCGTTCACCTGTAGTAAAGAGACACCACTGTCCTCAACGGTACCACCGGCTTTGGTCATGTTACCAACGTAGGCTACGCTGTTACTCCTCGCAGTTCCAGTCAGGGCAGGTCGCAGGGAAGATGGAAACAGAAACAAACAGCATAGATCTAGAGAGCCACAAGCCCGGGACAATCTGCGGTCCCAGCCACAGGGGCTAACCGTGTCGTGGGCTGTGCTCAAGCCCTCAAGAAAACCCAGCTAGCTTGATAGGCAGTTAGCTGCTAGGCTAGATGCTACGCCAAGCAGCTCCTCAGACCCATGTTTGGCAAGATCCCTGGACAGATAGCAGTGGTCCCAGCAACTGATGCCAACCGTGTCATGGGATCCAAACTCAAAAGGTAGCTAGCTAGTTACCAAGCTTTTTCAATAGAACACTTTTTCAGAGACTTTCAAAACTTTCCAAAACGACAAACAGAGCTGTTCCGTGTTCAACAGGAAGTGGGTTTAGCTAGAGAGCACCAGAGATGAGGTAGGTAGTCATTCAAAAATCATGTTAAACACTTATGTTGGTTATCAACAGTGCTCCGTCATGAAAATACTGTTTTCCAGCACATGATCTCTAAGATCGTCATGCTATTCTGTTTAAAATGTATGTGCACATATGCACAATACGTATGAGGTTGGTACTGGAGGGTGATGGTTCAAGGCCTCCCTTGGATCCGTCTGAGGCATGGTCTGGTAAACCCAATGACGATGGGGTACAGGGTAGGGGTTGATACTTGGCAGTTCAACACTGGGCTGGAGGATCTGGTAATGCAGAGATGACTGGGTAGCCAGTTTGCATCTGGTCTCTCAACACCGGTTCAATATCTAACAGATCAGGGCAGATGCCCCAGAGCCAGTCATCAGAAGAGATCATGTGTTGGAAAACAGTGTTTTGTGCAAGAAAATTATGTCCTAACACAATTATTTTGTAAATGCTTCCGTCTCACACTTTTCTGCAGTTCAGCCAAGCCCCAGCAGTGAGAAGCTACACCAAGTTTGTGATGGGGGTAAGTTAAGCTGCACAACCTCTACATGTCTTTGTACACATTTTTCTGAAACTGAAATGTGGTGAGGATATAAAAGCCTCCTTTTACTTTGTTTATCTGATGGTGTTGCAACTACAGCACATGTGTCCATCTTATTTTCCCGTGTTTGATCTCCCTACCCCTGTCTCCAGATTGCAGTGAGTGTGTTGACGTACCCATTTATGCTGGTGGCAGACCTAATGGCAGTTAACAACTGTGGGTAAGGCTGGGATCACATCCATGTTTTCTTTTCTGTTTAAAAAAGTAGAAATGTTTTCAACTCCAGACTACCGGAGCCCCCGCACTACAAAAACGTGCATGCTTTGGAGGAGCCGTGCGTTTAAGAGCGTTGGGCCAGTAACTGATAGGTCGTTGGTTCGAATTCTCGAGGCGATTAGATGAAAAATCTGTCTATTCCCTTGAGCAAGGCATTTAAGCCTAATTGCTCCTGTAATTCGCTCTGGACGAGCGAAATGACTAAATTGCTCAAATGTTAATTATTTTTGTTCTACACTGAGCAAAAATTCTAAACACAACATGCAACAATTTTAAACATTTTACTGAGTTACAACACATGAGCCAACATTTTATTGTTCACAGAAGTGGTAACGGTGTTCATCTGTTTAACTAATTAAATTAGTAACTCATTGATCCATTTGTATTTATTTTCTGGAGATAAGGTTAAGAGGTTGAGACTACAATGATTGTTCACAAAGCTAGCATGTGCCTGCAGAAAACCGTAATAGAAAGGAAAGTGGTGTATCAACCTTTTTGGCTTAACTACCGTCATTTACTGTTTAGACAGTTTTATTATTGGGAAGTGAAGCAAGGATTAGCTAATGCTAATTAGCTAGCAGTACTTATTATATATTATTTATCTAGCTAATTCATTTTTAAGCAAATACATGGTATAGACTATCAATATTTTTTTACATTTAGTAGACGCTCTTATCCACAGTGACTTACAGTTAGCTTGGTGGGAAAACCCCTTTTTACAGGTATAGGGGGTGGTCAAGTGCAAGTGTTGGTTCAGAATATTTTTTTTGTATTTGAGGTCGAGGTGAGGAGGCGGATTATTTAATATACTCTTTGAAGAGGTAAAGTTTCAGGTGCTTTCGGGAGATGGGCAGGGACTCCTAGCTTCAGGGGGAAGCTGGTTCCACCATTGGGGTGACAGGGCAGAGAAGAGCTTGGCAAGGCTGAGCGGGAGGGGCCGATACACCAGAGGTGGCAGAACGGAGTGCTCGGGTTGGGGTGTAGAGTTTGAGCATAGCCTGAAGGTAGGGATGGCCAGTTCCTCTTGCTGCTCCATAGGCAAGAACCATGGTCTGGAAGCCAGTGGAGTGTGTGGAGTAGCGGGGTGACATGAAGG
Source organism: Oncorhynchus nerka (assembly GCF_034236695.1). NCBI lineage: Eukaryota > Metazoa > Chordata > Actinopteri > Salmoniformes > Salmonidae > Oncorhynchus > Oncorhynchus nerka. Next base: position 47,864,089 of record NC_088415.1, on the reverse strand, counting down.
GTACTTGGGCAGGTTGAAAACCAGGTGGGCTGCAGCGTTCTGGATAAGTTGCAGGGGTTTGATGGCACAAGTAGGGAGCCCAGCCAACAGAGAGTTGCATTAGTCTAGACAGGAGATAAGTGCCTGGATTAGGACCTGCACCACTTCTTGTGTGAGGTAGGGTCGCATTCTATTGATGTTGTAGAGCATGAACCTGCAGGAGCAAGTCACTGCTTTGATGTTTGCGGAGAACGAAAGGCTGTTGTTCAGGGTCACGTCAAGGTCTGAGACGCTCAGCTCTGAGAGAGTGGAGAGGAGGATCTGATGGTTCACGATGTTGAAGGCAGCGGATAGATCTAGGAGGATGAGGAGGGAGAGTCAGCTTTGGCAGTCAGTACAGATTGCCTCTGTGACACAGAGAAGAGCAGTCTGGAGTGAGTGTCTTGAAGCCTGGTTAGGGTCAAGAAGCTCATTCTGAGAGCGATAACAAGAGAGTTGATCAGCGACAGCACGCTCAAGAGTTTTGACGATAGAGGTCTAGGTTTTGACGTCAAATGAGTCGAGTGTTGGTTTCTTGAGGAGCGGAGCGACGTTTTGAAGTCTGAGGGGATGCAGCCAGTGGTCAAGGATGAGTTGATGAGGGAAGTGAGGAATGGGAGAAGGTCTCCAGAGATGGTCTGAAGAGGGGGTGGGGTCGAGCGGGCAGGTTGTCAGGTAGCCAGACTTATCTAGTCTCAGGATTTCATCTGGAGAGAGAGAGGAGAGCAAGAGGTCAAGGCGTATGGTAGTTCTGAGTGGGACCAGTGGACCCAAAAGACTAAGTGAATGGGGAGCGGATGTTGTCAACCTTGTTTTCAAAGAGGTTGACAAAGTCGTCCTTGGAGAGGGGTGGGTAGAGGATTAAGGAGGGAGGAGAAGGTGGAAAAGAGTTTCCTGGGTTTAGTGGCAGAAGATTGAAATTTAGTGATAGAAAGTGGCGTTAGCAGCGGATAGAGAGGAAAGAAGGTAGGGAGGGAGTGGAAGGAAGTTAAGTTTTCCTCCATTTTCGCTCAGCTGCCCGCAGCCCTGTTCTGTAAGCTCGCAATGAGTCACTCAGCCACGGGGGAGAAGGGGAGGGCCGAGCCGGCCGGGAGGAAAGGGCACAGTGCGAGTCATAGGATGCGAAAACGGAGCAGAAGGGGAGGGCCGAGCCGGCCGGGAGGAAAGGGGACAGTGCGAGTCATAGGATGCGGAAACGGAGCAGAAGGGGAGGGACGAGCCGGCTGGGAGGAAAGGGGACAGTGCGAGTCATAAGATGCGGAAACGGAGGAGAATACGGTCAAAGAGGCAGAATCAGGAGGGAAAAGGATTTAGCAAAGTAGTGATCAGAGACCTGGAGGGGGGTTGCGGTGAGATTAGTAGGCGAACAGCCCCTAGTCAAGATGAGGTCAATCGTATTGCCTGCCTTGTGAGTTGGAGGGGATTGGTAAAGGGTGAGGTCAAAAGAGACAGGGAGGGGAAAGAGAGAGTTGGAATTATATATGAACTTTACCCAGTTATAAGATGCAAGTTTTTCGCATCCTCTGAGAAATGTGCGTGAAAATTCAGCGGTTTTAGTAATTTATCATAGCTGCTGAGCAGGTCAACACACGTGAGCCAAAAGCAGGCATGCATCATTCACGGTAGTGGCAACATGTTCATCGGTTTTGCATTTAGTCATTCACTCATTCATTAAAAAAATATATCTTTATGAAAGGTAAAGCGGTTAAGACCAATGTACCCTCTACGCTGCGTGCACACCTTCTCCAGGACTTCCGCGCAGAAGAAATGCCAGGCCGTAACTTTGCAAGATTGAGTCTGATTTTGTTGTAGGCAGAGACAGAGCGCAAAGGAGTAGAATTCTATTGGCGGACGAGCTGTCTTTCAATCATCCCAGAGTGATTGCGCTTTTTAGATCAGATCAGAGCAGTATGCACATTTGTTGATATTCTTTGAAAAGCCAGTCGGGTAAAAAAAAGTTACTAGCCATTTTTCATTGTTAGCCACTGCTAGCGGCCTTTACCTTCTGCTCAGGCACCAGCCGTTTTTTTAGTCTGGATAATACCTGCCGGCCTCGGACAGTTTTTCTCCACTACAACACGAGATTCCTGCCAACCATTGATCATCACAGCTAGCTATCTTCAACTGAGTGACCCAGCCCCGAAGCTGTTTGATTGCAAATATGCAGACAGAGTCGATAAAGAGAACACACTGGCTGTTGTATAAAACACCTGTCTCCGGATTACATCTTCAAACTAAAGGCAACAATGGCATCCGTGACAGAGAGGGAGAAGCATCCATGTATAATTGTCTAGCTAGCTACATTTTCAGATATTACACATTTCTGATTTTGTCAAAGTCGTTTTCATTTCAAGTTAGTGTACTGTTAGCTAGGCAACGTTAGCTGGCTGGCTAGCTAGCTAACGTTATGTGTATGATCTGTGTAGTTGTTATATTATTCTTATCTCAGAGCCATTTGCATTGCTAGTTATAGCCTAATGTTAGCTAGCTAACATTGAACCTGGTTGGCTCTATAATGCCAGCTGATTCATGATTTTGACTGGCTGAGAAACGCTGCCTGCCTGTCTCTCGTCCCGACTACAGACATGTTCATTACTATGGGACAGCTGTAGGTCGAATTTGAATATTGAAACAATGTTGCAAATGTCGGAGAGACAGAGAGCAAGGTTTATACAAATCTCTGCTGTTGAAAACTAGTCTAAGAGAAATGTGAGATAATGTCTAGATGCTTTTTATAGTGAAGATGAAGTTTATAAATTGCTTGGTAGGTCCGATGAGACAGTGGATTGCGCAGTCAGATCGAAAATAGTAAATAGGCATTTTAACGTCAGTGTCCAGTGTCTATTCCACAAGTTACCACCGGCTAAATCTATGACGTTAAAATGCCTATTTACCAATCAGCATCAGACCCACCTGTTGTATAAGGCCAAATATACACTGGAGCTGCTTACCAAGACATTGCATGTTCCTGAGTGGCCTAGTTAAAGTTTTGACTTAAGATTACTCAACATCATGCATCATTTGTTATTACATTGCATATTTGAATAACTAGATTCAATTTATAAGGTTTCCAAGCATACCCAGGTCAGTGATCTCTCACTGAAGCACATTTGATTTAAGTCAAGAGTACAACAATAGAAAGTACCACATGGCCTTGTTACTGTCTGTTACCTGTACTTAACTGTCCTATAGCTGGTGCCATTTGAGAATAATGGTGTATCTGTCATGACTTTCATATCAAAGTATAGTCTTGATATATCACAAAATAATAGGATACAGTTTAAATGTGTTTGTTTGAGAGACAAATAACATGAAGTGTTAGCTTGTGGGTTCAGCTTATAATGGATCTCTGTCTTGTGTGTTCACAGGTTGGTGGCTGGTCTTCCCCCTAACTCTCCCATCTTTAAGTCCTGGGTCCACTGTTGGGCTCATCTGAGCCACGAGGTACAGTCACGCTCATTCAGCTGGAGCAAATGGAACACACGTGTGTGTGTGTGTGTGTGTGTGTGTTTTCTCTGGTAGTGCATGTCTGAAACTGTCTTTTTATTTCTCACCCATTAGGGCCATCTCTTCCGAGGATCCAGCTTCTTTTATCGCCGCGTGCCTGTGACAGGGATGGCTTTGACTGAGGAGTGATAAAATCAACCACCACACAACCTGTGCCACTGTTCTCCTTCCTAACCGGTACCTCAGTGAGACCAATGTACAACCACCCCCTCACCTTAAACCCCCCAGTGGATAAAGCCGGAGCAGCATGTTATCAATGGGCTAGGTGTTTTACTGAAGTAAAGTTACTTACAAATGAAGAGTTTTGTTAATCTTGTTTTTAATCTAAATAATAATGTAGCCACTCAAAAGTAAGAGGTCGGAGGAGTGAAACTTAATGTGAACAAATCAAAATGATATCCAATATATTTTGTCTTGGTTGAATGCTGAGGGTATAATCTCCTTTTACAATACCAGCAAAGTTGCACTATTTTTTTATTTATTCGAATCTATGACTTAATTTTGCCATATTTATAGGCCACAGTTTAATTAAGTTCTATGTAGGCTTTAAAATGGGATAGTTGATTTCCATCTATTGAAGAAATGCCAAATGTTTATTTTTCAAAGGGTCTCACTAGTAGTAGCATGATATATGGTTGCATTCGAAAGTGCTAATTTGCCTTCTATCAGAAGTGCTTTACCCAATAATTATACCTATTCACAAACACCATAAGCCCACAAAAACTGGAGTGCTCTCTAGTGATGCACCGATATGACTTTTTTGGCCGATACCGATATCCAATATTTTCCTTGCCCAAAAAAACGATACCGATATTTTAAGAAATTAGCGGCCTTTTAAGCACTCTAGTACAGGTAAATAGTTAACACACACACATGGACGCGGCGGTCTAAGGCACTGCATCTCAGTGCAAGAGGTGTCACTACAGTCCCTGGTTCGAATCCAGGCTGTATCACATCCGGCCGTGATTGGGAGTCCCATAGGGCGGCGCACAATTGGCCCAGTGTCGCCCAGGCTGTCATTGTAAATAATAATTAGTTCTTAATTGACTTGCCTAGTTAAATAAAGGTTACACACACCACCCTGACCAAAAAGTTATTTTGTTGGCATTTACATGTCCCCATTACCAGTCAAACATAATCAAAACCTATTTCTTTCACTTACAGTTGAAGTCGTAAGTTTACATACCCCTTAGCAAAATACATTTAAACTCAGTTTTTCACAATTCCTGACATTTAATCCTAGTAAATATTCCCCGTCTTAGGTCAGTTAGGATCACCACTTTATTTTAAGAATGTGAAATGTCAGAGTAATTAGTAGAGAGAATTATTTCTTTCAGCTTTTATTTCTTTCATCACATTCCCAGTGGGTCAGAAGTTTACATACACTCAATTAGTATTTGGTAGCATTGCCTTTAAATTGTTTAACTTGAGTCAAACGTTTCGGGTGGCCTTCCACAAGCTTCCCACAATAAGTTGGGTGAATTTTGGCCCATTCCTCCTGACAGAGCTAGTGTAAGGCCTCCTTGCTCGCACATGCTTTTTCAGTTCTGCCCACAAATGTTCAATAGGATTGAGGTCAGTGCTTTGTGATGGCCACTCCAATAGCTTGACTTTGTTGTCCTTAAGTCATTTTGCAACAACTTCGGAAGTATGCTTTGGATCATTGTCCATTTGGAAGACCCATTTGCGACCAAGCTTTAACTTCCTGACTCATGTCTTGAGATGTTGCTTCAATATATCCACATAATTTTCCATCTTCATGAAGCCATCTATTTTGTGAAGTGCACCAGTCCTTCCTCTAGCAAACATGACAACAACATGATGCTGCCACCCCCGTGCTTCACGGTTGGGATGGTGTTCTTCAGCTTGCAATCCTCCCCTTTTTTCCTCCAAACATAACGATGGTCAAACAGTTCTATTTTTGTTTCATCAGACCAGAGGACATTTCTCCAAAAAGTACAACATTTGTCCCCATGTGCAGTTGCAAACTATAGTTTGGCTTTTTTATGGTGGTTTTTGAGCAGTGGCTTCTTCCTTGCTGAGCGGCCTTTCAGGTTATGTCAATATAGGACTCGTTTTACTGTGGATATAGATATTTTTGTACCTGTTTCCTCCAGCATCTTCACAAGGTCCTTTGCTGCTGTTCTGGGATTGATTTGCCCCAAAATACGTTCATCTCTAGGAGACAGAATGCGTCTCCTTCCTGAGCGGTATGACGGCTGTGTGATCCCGTGGTGTTTATACTTGCGTACTATTGTTTGTACAGATGAATGCGGTACCTTCATGCGTTTGGAAATTATTCCCAAGGATTAACCAGACTTGTGGAGTTCTTGGCTGATTTCTTTTGATTTTCCCATGATGTCAAAAGCAAAGAGGCACTGAGTTAGGTCTTAGGTAGGTCTTGAAATACATCCACAGGTACACCTCCAATTGACTCAAATGATGTCAATTAGAGCCTGTCAGAATCTTCTAAACCCATGACATCATTTTCTGGAATTTTCCAAGCTGTTTAAAGACACAGTCAACTTAGTGTATGTAAACTTCTGACCCACTGGAATTGTGATACAGTGAGTTACAAGTGAAAGAATCTGTCTGTAAACAATTGTTGGAAAAATCATGTGTGTCGTGCACAAAGTAGATGTGCGACTTTCCAAAGCTATAGTTTGTTAATTAACAAGAAATTTGTGGAGTGGTTGAAAAACAAGTTTTAATGACTCCAACTTAAGTGTATGTAAACTTCACACTTCAACTGTACTTGCTGTGCTGTTTCGTTGTTCAGTCATTTCATTCTCAACCAGGATTTCTATGGAACGCCGTTTGAGTCTTTTCGTGTCAAATAACACCATTTTACCAATCAGGACCTGAATACGACTGCACGTCAAATAATAATTTAACTCGTTCATACATTTTTTTACGTAGTTTTGACACATTGATTGCACTCACTTGTATTTCCCCTCACAATGATTCATCGAAATGCTATGATGCTGGTAAAGTTGTCTCGCGCACCTACAGTGCTGGTCATAAAAACAATCTAGCTAGCTGATGGATGCAAATAATTTTCTTCCCCAAAACATAGCAAAATGACAATCTGTTTCAGTAGCTATATAGTTAGCTAGCTAACTATATAGCAATATGTCATCTAAAATAAGCCTAATTGATAAGATAGTTCTTGTTTGATTAATGGTGGTCGGACCCATCTATGTGGGTTTAGCCACGATAGTGGACTTTGCGCTTTAGCCTTCGAAATAAAAGTATGGCATAATTCTACTATTTCTATTCATTTGCATCACTGTCAATGACATACTTTTATTTTGAAGTCAAACCGCAAATTCCACTATTGTGCTTAATCCTTATTGTGGCTAGCTTCACAACACATAACCCGGTCCAGTCGAGCCTCACTAGCCAGATGAAACTAGCTAGCTGCTTATAACGTTAGCTTTGGGTAACAGGGTTAAGTAGCTGGCTAGCTATTTATTTTCATGAACAGAAGTTCAATTTTAATAGGCTAACAACAAGTAGCAACCTAGCTAATACTTACTCACAAGGATCCCTAAATAATTGTTAAGAATAATGAAAATGACTGCAGTTTCTACTGGTCATTGTTTTCAGGCTGGTTGTATTGGTGTTAGCTAGGTACCAAGCTAAAGCTAACTAGCTACCCCAGAAGTTGCAGTCGAACAAATAATGCTTTATTACCAAGGCGGTATTGTTAACACATCGTTCGTGGCCGATGTTTGCAGACTTTTTTTGTACAGCTTTGAGAGTGCTACTGTCTACTATCTTTTTTGACACGCAAAGACCCAAACGGCGTTCCATAGTATGTATGTCGTGAAGCTAATAGCAGTGACGCTATCAATGTGTGACTTCGGTAGGGCAACATCTGAAAAATAGCACACTTGGTAGTGTGTACCGGTGCTCGACCAGTCGGGAAAGCCATCATCACCCACGACAGAGCGGTTGATTGTCAAGGGCAATGAATTCCATTATCTTGGCTTTAATGGATTTCACCTTTGAGTTGTCTCGCTGAAATGTTCTTACTCTTTCAAATGACTGCTTGACTCGTTGACTGCTCAATCCACACAGCAGACATTGTGGGCTAGGTTAGGAATGCTGTGTTGCACCTGTAGCACATTTTACGTTGCGTCATTACGTCCTATACATTATATAGGTATGAACGGTAACTTTGACATTCGTTTTTAGCATCGCCGTTAAACTAGACATCGGGGTGATACCGATGTTGGCATTTTTAGCTAATTTCGTCTGATTCCGATATGTCCACCTATATATTGTGCATCCCTGGTCCTCTCCTTTAAAACTAATTTGACCACAGGTTCTTGCAACTTTGTACAAATTGCAGCTCCAGTGAGCTCTTGCCACGAGAGAAGTAAGAAACCAGGGAGGAATTCAGAGGGCAACCAGTAGTTTTCAGTGATGTTCAAAAACGTGGCCTGCCATCCACAAAAGGTTGTCTGTGGCCATATATTAAGAACATTTGTCAATATCACAAATTTTGTGTTCTAATTTGTGTGAAGTGATGGGTATATTTGTGTTACCAGTGACAAAGAAATGCTAAATTACAGTGCCTTCAGAAGGTATTCACACCCTTTTGACTTTTTCCACATTTTGTTGTGTTACAGCCTCAATTAAAAATGTATTCTGTCACTGACCTACCTACATACAATACCCCATAACGTCAATGTGGAATCATTTGTTTTGAAATGTTTACTCATTAATAAAAACTGAAAAACTGAAATGTCACGAGTCAATAAGTATTCAACCCCTTTGTTATGGCAAGCCTAAATAAGTTCAGGAGAAAACATTTGCTTAACAAGTCACATAAGTTCCATGGACACACACACAGAATTGTAAGGTACCTCAGTCGAGCATTGAATTTCAAACACAAAGACCAGGGAGGTTTTCCAATGCCTCGCAAAGAAGGGCACCAATTGGTAGATGGGTAAAAAAAAAAAAGTATACATTGAATATCCCTTTGAGCATGGTGACATTACTAATTGCACTTTGGGTACATTGATACACCATCCAGTCACTACAAAGATAGAGGTGACCTTCCTAACTCAGTTGCCGGAGGAAGGAGACCTCTCAGGAATTTGACCAGAAGGCCAATGGTGACTAAAAAAAGAGTTTAATGGCTGTGATAGGAAAAAACTGAGAAAATGTCTAGATGTTTTTTTATAGTGGAGATGAAGTTTATAAATTGCTTGGCTGGTCTGAGACAGTGGATTGCACAAGTCAGACCGAAAATAGAAAATAGGCATTTTAATGTCATATTTAGCTAGTGTCTATTCCACAAGTTCCCATCTATGACGTTAAAATGCCTATTTACCAATCAGCATTAGACCCACCTGTTGTAAAATGCCAAATATACACTGGAGCTGCTTGGATCAACAACATTTTTAGTTACTCCACAATACTAACCTAATTGACAGAGTGAAAAGAAAGCTTGTACAGCATATAATAATAATAATAATAATAATAATGCAAAAATGTGGCAAAGCAATTCACTTTTTGTCCTGAATACAAAGTGTTATGTTTGGGGCAAATACAAGACATTACGGAGTACCACTGGGAGATGAATTCACCTTTCAGCAGGTCAATAACCTATAACACAAGGCCAAATCAACACTGGAGTTGCTTACCAAGAAGACAGTGAATGTTCCTAAGTGGCCGAGTTAGTTTCGTCTTCAATCTGCTTGAAAATCTTTGGCAAGAGTTGAAAATGGTTGTCTAGCAATGATCAACAATCAATTTGAGCTTGAAGAATTTTGAAAAGAAATAGGTAAATATTGTATATTCCAGGTGTCCAAAGCGCTTAGAGACTTACCCAGAAAGGCTCGCAGCTGTAATCACTGCCAAATGTGATTCTAACATGTATTGATTCAGGGGTGTGAATACTTATGTAAATGAGATCTTTTTGTCTAAAAATGTCTAAAAACATGTTTTCACTGTGTCATTATGGGGTATTGTGTGTAAATGGGTGAGAAAAATAAATATTTAATCCATTTTGAATTCAGGCTGTAACAACAAAATGTTGAATAAGTCAAGGGGTATGAATACTTTCTGAAGAATGGTTATAGTGGTTGTGCATATTATGCCACTTTTTGCATTCAGATTAAGGGTGTGTGCCTGAACTCCGAACTGGCCACATCTGTTGGATGAGTCTCTTTGACTTCAGTTGAACATCCCAGTTAACCTGCCAATTTACAGTTGACCACTAGTAGCATATAAATAAAAGGAATCCCCTTACCACCTTTTACATGATCATTATCTGGCCCTGTGATCAGTGTTGACCACAAAATAATCCTGACTGGGTTTGGTATGGGCTGTTTTGTGTCCTTATTCCTGTTTTTGTGATGGATTCCTCCAATCATGTCTACTTTAAATAATGTGTGGACATAACATGCAGAGGAGACACATGCTTCTCCAAGTGTGTGTGTGGGTTTATAATTTTTTTAAGCAAACATTTTTTGATCATGTATTAAGAATATGGTGTCCGGTGCTGTAATCTGTATTTCTTCTCATAATGCCATGAGTATTCACTCTCGTGTGTTCTGAGTTCACAGTCAAACATTCCCTGTAAACTGTGATCTCTGAAAGAGGGAGAAGCAATGACGAGGCAGTTGCTTTGCAACGTTGCATTTCCAATGTCTCTTATTTTCATAAAAATGTCATGAAACCTGGAATGTTTGCCTATCCTATCTGTGTTTGAACCTAGCCTGTGATCTTGTTTTATTTATAAAAAGAAATGACATGAATGTGATGGTCTACAAGCAGTAATTTCTGGCGGACTTACCAACTGGACAGACACACACAGCTATACATTCATACTTTCGGTGCCAGGCAGAGGCTTGAATGAGAGGGTCGAAGAGTGGTAATTATCTGTATATTTATTAGTTGGGAGTCTTGTTCCCTGTACAGTTCATCATTCATCAGCTTTTCATTCAACCCATTTGTAATATAAAATATCTTAACTGACCAGCTAAGGTACATGCCAAGAGTTCAATGTGTCCACTCTTTTTGTTTCACCCAGTGGAACAGAGGTGACCCGGTCTTAACCTGAATAAGTTCACAACCCCAAAATAGCAGGTTTTCCTGGTTGATGACGTAACATAACTTGAACAAGGCACTCGCCTAAAAAGGTTGCATGTTTATGGTCATAGCACTAACAAATGGGCAATTGATATTGCACTGGACCTTACCACAATTTGTATTCATGTTGCAGTAAATAATGTCATGGGATCCATTGGCGTGCATGTTGAGATAAAACTATTTTAGAACCAGAACAACACCTCTTGCAAGTATTTATACTGAACAAAAGTATAAACTCAACATCTAAAGTGTTGGTCCCATGTTTCATGAACTGAAATAAAAGAATCCCAGAAAATGTACAGAAGCACAAAATGCTAATTTCTCTCATTTTGTGCACACATTTGTTTACATCCCTGTTAGTGAGCATTTCTCCTTTGCCAAGATAATCCATCCACCTGACAGGTGTGGCATATCAAGAAGCTGATTAAACAGCATGATCATTACACAGGTGCACCTTGTGCTGGGGACAATAAAAGGCCACTCTAAAATGTGCAGTTTTGTCACAGCACAATACCACATACAGTGGGGCAAAAAAGTATTTAGTCAGCCACCAATTGTGCAAGTGTGTGTGTGTGTGTGTGTGTGTGTGGACAAAACATGTTGACAAAACATGTTGACTCATCCTACTTGTATAAAACCGCCAAAGCCATCTTCCTCTCATGGCTCTGTCATACTATTCACGCTTTTAGTTTAGTCTAACATTATCCTACTACATCTAGCTACATATTGAACTTCCACCCTCTCAGGTTAGGGGCACAATGTATGGTTAGATCAGAATCACCATCATAATCATTGGACAGTACGGAGAATTAAGTATCCACCCAAATCCATATCTCCATCAGTGGAGATTTTAGCATGTACATTTTGATGGGGCAAACTAAAATAAAATTATGTTGATGTTGCATGCCAGCAAAGTCAATACAACACTAAACAATACATTAATTGGACTATAACGGTGACAAACGGTGCCCACAAACTGTTAAGGCCTACAGGACATAAAGCTGTCCCAACACCTTACCACTGTTACAGCTGGTTATCAGCGAAGCCTTGTCTGGCAGCAAAACAGTTCATTCAGCCTCATTTACTGCCTTTAAAAAAACATATCTTATACGGCTGACTTGCCTAAACAAATGTGGTTTCTACTGACAATTGAGGTGTAAAAACTATGGCATAAGGGGACAATGAGCGGATAAGAGGCAATCTGTCGTTTTGATTAGGAAAGGGAAAGGGGGATACCTCTTCAGTTGTACAACTGAAAGCATTCAACTGAAATGTGTCTTCTGCATTTAACCTCTCTTAGACATTAATGAGCGAGCTAGGGCGGATGTAGTCAATATAACTCTTTGTTTAGCACTTCTGAAATGTACAACGACAGAATTCAGAACATGGACTGTTACAGTATTCACCCTGTACACCAAGTCAGAACCGTATGATAAATAAAGCAGATAATAATAATTAGCAGATAATGAAAGCTCTTACAATATTTAATGATGACATTTCTCTAAAACAGGTTATAGGCTACATGTAAACCACCAAGTCAGAACAGTAGGCTATTATGAGGGGAAAAGGGACCAAATTATTAGGGTGAGGCACATGGGCTACTAACAGCTTACTACACAACATACACTTAGTATTACTTTGTTAGCTACAGTATACATATCTCCCTGTCATATTACATCATTTATGCAGCAGCATACAATACATTTTTGGAATCACCTTGTTGTGCTGTGCTCACTTGAACAGGATGGTGGTCAGTCTTTCATGGGCAAATTTATCAACAAATTCTGTCATTCTCTGGTTTTATGGTGCTTTCAATGGGAACTCAGGAAAAAAACAAGGTTGAATTATGACGTTAGTGATATGTTCAGGTCAGAGCTCTAGAAAGAGGCTCTAGTTCCCGACTTGGAATTCTGAGTTGGATGACAGTTCAAAACGTATTTTCCCAGTCAGAGCGACTTTTTTTCCGATTTCCCAGTTCTCTTGAACTCACTGAAGTCTGAGATTTCCAAGTTCCAGTTGTTTTGAAAGCGGCAGAAGTCATGCTGGATTGACAGCATGGCCAATCTTATCCTGTTAAGCTTGGAAAAAAGAGACCCTTAAAACACAGACTTGGACCACACATCCAATCCACTGAATAGCAGGCTAGTGATTGCTTTACAATGCTTGCAGTTAGCCACTGATTCCTTCCAAACTCATTGTCCAATGGCCAATGAGCACCAATATGTTTTATCTATCATATATCTCCTCATTATTTATTTTCATTTGACAAAGATTGAAAAGGATTTGCTAGTAGATTGTCAACTTGATTCATGATGACGGCTAGCTTGCTAGCTAAGATTTTGAAGGTATGATCTTGACATGATCAGCCCAATCAACGCTACTGTAGAGATAACATGAGGGCTCCCGAGTGGCGCAGCGGTCTAAGACATTACATCTCAATACAAGAGGCGTCACTACAGTCGCTGGTTCAATTTCAGGCTGTATCACATCTGGCCGTGATTGGGAGTCCCATAGGGTGGTGCACAATTAGTTAAATAAAGGTTACATTTAAAATAACAAAATCGACATTTTATCTGCAGCCAATGACCTTGAGCCTTCTTGGATGGGCACTTCTAATGTAACTATGGCAGCACCTAAGGAGCTTTAATTTTCGAGCTCTCCCCGTAGATTTTGCGGTGACGTAATGTCCCCGTGAGTTTTTATTTTTGGTTCACCTTTATTTAACCAGGTAGGCCAGTTGAAAACAAGTTCTCATTTACAACTGCAGCCTGGCCAAGATAAAGCAAAGCAGTGCGACAAAAACAACACAGAGTTACACATGGGATAAACAAACGTACGGTCAATAACACAATAGAAAAATCTGTATACAGTGTGTGCAAATTAAGTAAGGAGGTAAGGCAATAAACAGGCCATAGTGGCGAAGTAATTACAATTTAGCAATTAACACTGGAGTGATAGAATGTGCAGATGAGGATGTGCAAGTAGAAATAATATTGTGCAAAAGAGCAGAAAAACAAAAATAAATATGGGGATGAGGTAAGTAGTTGGATGGGCTATTTACATATGGGCTGTGTACAGCTGCCGCGATCGGTAAGCTGCTTTGACAGCTGAAGCTTAAAGTTAGTGAGGGAGATATAGATCTCCAACTTCAGTGATTTTTGCAATTCATTCCCGTCATTGGCAGCAGAGAACTGGAAGGAAAGGCGGCCAAAAGAGGTGTTGAATTTGGGGATGACCAGTGAAATATACCTGTTGGAGTGCGTGACCAGTGAGCTGAGATAAGATAGAGTTTTACCTAGCAAAGACTTATAGATGACCTGGAGCCAGTGGGTTTGGTGACGAATATGTAGCGAGGACCAGCCAACGAGAGCATACTGTACAGGTCGCAGTGGTGGGGAGTATATGGTGCTTTGGTGACAAAACGGATGGCACTGTGATAGACTGCATCCAATTTGCTAAGTAGAGTGTTGGATGCTATTTTGTAAATGACATCGCCGAAGTCAAGGATCGGTAGGATAGTCAGTTTTACTAGGGTATGTTTGGCAGCATGAGTGAAGGAGGCTTTGTTGCGAAATAGGAAGCCGATTCCAGATTTAATATTGGATTGGAGATGCTTAATATGAGTCTGGAAGGAGAGTTTACAGTCTAGCCAGACACCTAGGTATTTATAGTTGTCCACGTATTCTAAGTCAGAACCGTCCAGAGTAGTGATGCTAGTCGGGTGGGCGGGTGTGGGCAGCGATCAGTTGAAGAGCATGTATTTAGTTTTACTAGCATTTAAGAGCAGTTGGAGGCTTCGAAGGAGTGTTGTATGGCATTGAAGCTCGTTTGGAGGTTTGTTAGCACAGTGTCCAAAGAAGGGCCAGATGTATACAGAATGGTGTCGTCTGCGTAGAGGTTGATCAAAAAATCACCCACAGCAAGAGCGACGTCACAGAGTCGAAACCCTTGGCCAGGTCGATGAATAGAGCTGAACAGTAATGTCTTTTATCGATGGCTGTTGTGATATTGTTTAGGACCTTGAGCGTGGCTGAAGTGCACCCATGACCAGCTCGGAAACCAGATTGCATAGCGGAGAAGGTACGGTGGGATTCGAAATGGTCTGTGATCTGTTTGTTAACTTAGCTTTCAAAGACTTTAGAAAGGCAGGGAAGGATGGATATAGGTCTGTAACAGTTTGGGTCTAGAGTGTCTACCCCTTTGAAGAGGGAGATGACTGTGGACATGTTTACGGATTTAGGGTTGTACCTGGTAGGTTCCTTGATAATTTGTGTGAGATTGAGGGCATCTATCTTAGATTGTAAAACGGCAGGGGTGTTAAGCATATCCCAGTTTAGGTCACCTAACAGTACGAACTCTGAAGATAGATGGGGGACAATCAATTCACATATGGTGTCCAGGGAACAGCTGGGAGTTGAGGGTGTCTATAACAAGCGACAACAGTGAGATACTTATTTCTGGAGAGATGGATTTTTAAAAGTAGAAGCTCTGTTTGGGCATAGTAGAAACTGTTTGGGCATAGACCTGGATAGTATGACAGAACTCTGCATGCTATCGCTGCAGTAGATTGCTACTCCACCCCCTTTAGCAGTTCTATCTTGATGTAAAATGTTGTAGTTGGGGATGGAAATGTCTGAATTTTTGGTGGCCTTCGTAAGCCAGGATTCAGACACGGCTAGGACATCAGGGTTGGCAGAGTGTGCTAAAGCAGTGAATAAAGCTAACTTAGGGAGGAGGCTTCTGATGTTAACATGCATGAACACAAGGCTTTTACAGTTAGAGAAGTCAACCAATGAGAGCGCCTGGGGACACACAGGGCTTGGGTTAACCTCTACATCACCATAGGAACAGAGGTGGAGTAGGATGAGGGTATGGCTAAAGGCTATCAGAACTGTTCATCTAGTGTGTTGGGAACAGAGAATAAAAGGAGCAGATTTCTGGGTGTGGTAGGATAGATTAAGGGCATAATGTACAGACAAGGGTATGGTAGGGTGCGAGTACAGTGGAGGTAAACCTAGGCATTGAGTGACGATAAGAGAGGTTGCATCTCTGGGGGCACCAGTTAAGCTAGGGGAGGTCTCTGCAAGTGTGAGGGGTGGGACAAAGGAGCTATCTAAGGCATGTTGAGCGGTACTAGGGGCTCCGCAGTAAAATAAAACAATGAGGAGCTACCCGAAACAACAGTATACAAGGCATATTGACATTAGAGAGAGGCATAAAGCAATCACAGGTGTTGATTTGGAGAGCTAAGACAAGGGGTAAACAGCTAAGACAACAACAACGGGTAAATAGCGATGGATGGGCAGAGAGGGTCAGTTAGCTACACACAGGGCCTGAGTTCGAGGCTGGGGCCAACAGATAAACAAAATGAAGTACCATGTTAATGAACAGTCCAGCAGGAATCAGCTGTGTAGCCGAGTGATCATAGGGTACAATGAGCAGCAATAGATGAAACAGGGAGCCGTTAGGTAGTCGTTACTACGCTAGGCGAGCGGGAGACACGGCGTTCAGAAAGCTAGCGGGCCGGGGCTAGCAGATGGGTCTTCACTGACATCCACGATGCAGAGACCGGTGGAGAGCACATCGGCCGAATCAGCAGACCAGTCGTGATGGATCGGCTGGGCTCCGTGTCGACAAAGGGTCCAGGCCAATTGGCAAGAGAGGTACTGTAGTTTGTGTACTTCGTTGGCTAGCCGGGAGATGGGCCTAGCTCTAGGCTAGCTTGAGGCTAACTGGTGCTTGCTTCTGGACAGCGGCGTTAGCCACAATAGCCACTCGGTAGCAGCTAGCTAGCTGCGATGATACAGTGTAATGGTCCAGAGCTTGCAGCAGGAATCTGGTGATGTAGTGGAGAAAAGCAGTCTGATTTACTGAGGGCTGATATCACTCTGTGCAGACTGGTAGGTATTATCTGGGCTAAAGCGGCTGGAGTCTGAGCTAAAAGGTAAAGACCGCTAGCAGTGGCTAACAATGACTAAATAGCTGGTAGCTAATTAGCTTGCTAGCTTCTGAAAGAGGTTCCAGTTTAAAGGTCAAACTTTTTTTTTTAAGTGCAGATCCATACCAAATTGGGTGAAGCGGGTTGCAGAAAGGTATATTTAATTTGAAGATTGAAATATATACAACAACAAAAAACAGGAAAAAAATGAATATTTACATGGGACAAAATAACCTTGGAACACGAGTGACAGAACATTGAGCCAATCACGGACAAACTAGAGAACATTACCAACCCCTACGCTCTGTATTTTTTTTTTCTCCCCAATTTCGTGGTATCCAATTGTTGTAGTAGCTACTATCTTGTCTCATCGCTACAACTCCCGTACGGGCTCGGGAGAGACGAAGGTTGAAAGTCCTCCGATACACAACCCAACCAGCCGTACTGCTTCTTAACACAGCGCGCATCCAACCCGGAAGCCAGCCGCACCAATGTGGAGGATACACCACGGACCTCCCGGTCGCGGCCGGTTACGACAGAGCCTGGGCTCGAACCCAGGGACTCTGATGGCACAGCTGGCGCTGCAGTACAGCGCCCTTAACCACTGCGCCACCCGGGAGGCCTTACGCTCTGTATTTTCCACTGGCTGCCCCACCACCACAGAAAGCACAGGGCTAGGCTGAATCACCTGCATTTTGGAGCTAACTTAGTCAAGAAAGCAAAATAACAGACCAAGTAACTCAATTATTATTTTTCTGCCCCACCTACCCTGAATGACGGGTCGCCACAGATCTCCATCCATGGCTAATTTATGAAAGGGACGATTTTAGCTAGCTAGTTACCCACCGGAGGACAAAAACAAAATGCAACAATTAAAGTTTTCTGTAAATTACGTGTGATTTTGATGTGGTTGGGGTGAAGCCAACTTGAGTTGAGTTAACTGATTGGCTATTATTTTTATTTATTTTTATCAAGGGAAGACAAATGCTCTCGGGCTTCCCTTGCATTCAATGCTATGATCACTAACATTGTCATAGTCTTTTTGACCAGACAGCATCAGATAGATGTCCTACACATATTGAGACATGAGGAGGGCTGTTTTGTTCGCTTGAATGCTTTCTCCGTTGAGATACATTCAACCACTTGCAAGTTGAAGTAAAATTATGAAAACAGAGATGGAAGTGTTTTTTCTTGGTACATTTTTTGTAAAAGCCAGGCTTTTTTTACACTGTAGTGAGGTCTGTGCTTGGATTGATGAGCAGAGGTAAATTGAGTGATATGAGAAACATTTGCATAATCGAGAATGTTTTCATAAAACTAAAATAGATTTACTGTTGACACGAAGACTTCACACTTGGTAGCTAAAAAATAATGGCACAGATAATCTGGAAAACGGGAATTGTTAGAAATCTGTTTTACAAATATTTACATACAAAGAGATAAGCACAGTATGCCATTTTTGTATTTGTATTTATTATAGATAAATACAAGGCAGAAGCTACTCTTCCTGGGGTCCAGCTAAATTAAGGCAGATATTATATATGTATATATTTTTTTACATTACAATACATTCACAACCGATTTCGCAACATATTAAGTGTCCCCCCTCAGGCCCTACTCTACTACCACATATCCACAACACAAATGCCATGTGTGTATAGTGAGTATGTTAAAGTGTGTTTGTATGCATTTGTCTGTGCCTATGTTTGTGTTGCTTCACAGTCACCCGCTGTTCCATAAGGTGTATTTTATCTGTTTTTTAAATGTAGTTTTACTGCTGGCATGATTTACTTGATGTGGAATAGAGTTTGATGTAGTCATGGCTCTATGTAGTACTGTGTGCCTCCCATAGTCTGTTCTGGACTTGGGGACTTGTGGGGTATGCGTGGGTGTCTGAGCTGTGTGCTAGTAGTTTAGACAGATAGCTCGGTGCATTCAACCTCTCAATACCTCTCACAAATAAAAGTAGCGATGAAGTCAATCTCTCTTCCACTTTCAGCCAGGAGAGATTGACATGCATATTATTAATATTAGCTCTCTGTCTACATCCAAGGGCCAGCCGTGCTGCCCTGTTCTGAACCAGTCCCTCTTTGTGGCACCTGACCACACGACTGAACAGTAGTCCAGGTGTGACAAAACTAGGACCTGTAGGACCTGCCTTGTTGATAGTGCCGTTAAGAATGCAGAACAACACTTTATTATGGTCAGACTTCTCCCCATCCTAGCTACTGTTCTATCAATATGTTTTCACCATGACAGTACAATCCAGGGTTACTCCAAGCAGTTTAGTCTCCTCAACTTGCTTAATTACCACATTATTCATTACAAGATTTAGTTGAGGTTTAGGGTTTAGTGAATGATCTGTCCCAAATGCTTTTAGTTTGAGAAATATTTAGGACTAAGTTATTCCTTGCCACCCACTCTGAAACTAACTGGAGCTCTTTAAGTGTTGCATTCATTTCAGTCACTGTGGTAGCTGACATGTTTAGTATTGAGTCATCCGCATACAAAGACACACGGGCTTTACTCAAAGCCAGTGGCATGTCGTTGGTAAAGATTGAAAAAAGCAAAGGGCCTAGACAGCTGCCCTGGGGAACTCCTGATTCTACCTGGATTATGTTGGAGACTTTCATTAAAGAAAGCCCTCAGTGTTAAACAGGTAACTCTTTATGAACACCCTCTGTGTTCTGTTAGACAGGTAACTCGTTATCCACAATATAGCAGCGGGTGTAAAGCTATAATACATACGTCTTTCCAGCAACAGACTATGATCGATAATGTCAAAATCTGCACTGAAGTCTAACAAAACAGCCCCCACAATCTTTGTATCATCAATTTCTCTCAGCCAATCATCAGTCACTTGTGTAAGTGCTGTGCTTGTTGAATGTCCTTCCCTATAAGCGTGCTGAAAGTCAGTTGTCAATTTGTTTAACCTCTTGCTTCTACCTGAGACGCTTGCGTCCCAACTAGAGCTCTGCAAATGCGCTACGCTAAATGCTAATAGTATTAGTTAAAACTCAAACGTTCATTAAAATACACATGCAGGGTATCGAATTAAAGCTACACTCGTTGTGAATCCAGGCAACAAGTCAGATTTTTAAAATGCTTTTCGGCGAAAGCATGAGAAGCTATTATCTGATAGCATGCACCAATACACTACAACACAAAAGCCACGCAGGGGACGTAAACAAAATAATTAGCATTTCGGCGTTACACAAACCGCACAATAAAATAGAAAACAGTCATTACCTTTCACCATCTTCTTTGGTGGCACTCCTAGATGTCCCATAAACACTATTGGGTCTTTATTTCGATTAAATCGGTCCATATAAAGCCAAGATATCGTTATATGTAGACTGTGTGATAAACGAAAAAAACAGCGTTTTCAAAACGTAACGTCATTTTTTAAAATTCAAAAAGTCGACGATAAACTTTCACAAAACACTTCGAAATACGTTTGTAATGCAACTTTAGGTATTAGTAAACGTTAATAAGCGATAAAATTCATCAGGAGGCGATGTAAAGATCATTAGCTGTCCGTCTGGAAAAATGTCCGGCTAGAAACTCAACGAAAATATCCGGTCCTAGACCTGAAGAAATACGGTGCCCTGCATGTGTTTGACCAAGAAAAAACTCGAAGGGAAATGACAAGACTCTAGACACCGTGTGGAAGCTGTAGGTACTGCAACCTCAGTCAATTAATTGTGGTTCACCTTTATCAATGGGTTCAAGTAGCGCATGGATATATTTTCCCATTTTCAGTGATCAGTTTTTCCTGTGCTTTTCGATGTAAATGCCGTTCTGGTAAAGCCACAGCAGTGATTTAACCAGTTTTATAAACGTCTGAGTGTTTTCTATCCACACAGACTAAGCAAATGCATATACTATATTCCTGGCATGAGTAGCAGGGTGCTGAAATGTTGCGCGATTTTTAACAGAATGTTCAAAAAAGTAGAGGGTAGAAGCAACAGGTTAATGTAAAATAGCACTGTACTGTATCTGGTCAAACTCCATTTTTTTTACAAAAGTTTACAAAAGGGTTAGTAACAGTATGATTGGTCAGCTATTTGAGCCAGTAAAGGGGGATTTAGGCAGGGGAATAACTTTAACTTCCCTCCAGGCCTGAGGGAAAACACTTTCTAGTAGGCTTAAATTGATATTTAAAATATCCAAGTTGTCAGACCCGGGTGGCTTGGCATTGTGGACACATTTTTTCACCTCTTCCACACTTACTTTACAGAATTCAAAATTACAATGCTTGTCTTTCATAATTTGGTCAGATATATTTGGATGTGTAGTGTCAGCGTTAGTTCCTGGCATGTCATGCCTAAATGAGCTAATCTTGCCATTAAAGTAGTTGGCAGTATCAGTGGGTTTTGTGATGAATGAACCATCTGATTCAATGAATGATGGAGTGGAATTTGCCTTTTTGCCTAAAATGTTATTTAATTAAGGTGCTTTTACTATCATTCATCTTTGTTTCATAGTGTTTTTTTTATTTTAAATTCAGTTTAGTCAAATTATTTCTCAATTTGCAGTACATTCGCCAAATCGGTTGTACAGCCAGAACTACTTGCCATTTATTTTGCCTCATTCCTCTCAACCATACAGTTTTTCAATTCCTCATCGATCCACTGGGATTTAACCATTTTTACAGTAATGTTCTTAGTGTGCATGCTTATTAGTAAATGGGATAAGCAATTTCATAAATGTGTCTAGTGCAGCGTTGGGTTGCTCCTCACTACATACCACGGACCAAAAAAACATTCTTTACATCAACAACATAGGAGTAGCTACAAAACGTACAGTTGAAGTCTGAATTTGACATGCACTTAGGTTGGAGTCAACAAAACTAATTTCACAAATTTCTTGTTAACAAACTATAGTTTTGGCAAGTCGGTTAGGACATCTACTTTGTGCATGACACAAGTAATTTTTCAACAATTGTTTACAGATAGATTATTTCACTTATAATTCACTGTATCACAATTCCAGTGGGTCAGAAGTTTACGTACACTAAGTTGACTGCCTTTAAACAGCTTGGAAAATTCCAGAAAATGTACACCCCTTTGTACTACCACCATGTTGTGCTGCTGCAATGTGTCGCTACCGTGTTGTCACGTTGTGTTGTCATGTGTTGCAGCCATGGTGTTGTCTTAGGTCTCTCTTTATGTAGTGTTGTGGTTATTCTATTGTCATGGTGTGTTTTATCCTAAATATTTACTTTTACTCCCAGCCCCCGTCCCCGCAGAAGGCCTTTTGCCTTTTGGTAAGCCGTCATTGTAAATAAGAATTTGGTCTTAAAGCAGCCACCCTTTGCCTGAAAGACAGCTTTGCACACTCTAGGTACTCCCAACCAGCTTCATCAGGAAGTCCGCTGGAATGCATTTCAATTACCAGGTGTGCCTTGTTAAAAGTAAATTTTGAATTTATTTCCTTCTTAATGCATTTGATCCAATCAAGTTGTGTTTGACGAGGGGTGGTATACAGAAGATATTGGTAAAAGACGAAGTCCATAATATGGCAACAGCTCAAATAAGCAAAGCAAAATAGCCCACGAAGATCTCCACCACTGCACAAGCCCGAGGGGGCAGAAAACTGGACAGGAAGATCACGTCTGTGACTCATCCCATTCAAGTGATGCAACCCTCCTAGGGACGGCATGGAAGAGCACCAGAAAGCCAGTGACTCACCCCCATAATAGGGTCTGAGACAGAATCCCAGTGGAGAGAGGAGCCGGCCAAGCAGAGACAGCAAGGGCGGTTCTTTCGCTCCAGTGCCTTGCCTTTCATCTTCGCACCCTTGGGCCAGACTACACTCAATCATAGGACCTACTGAAGAGAGGAGTCTTCGGTAAAGACGTCGAGACCGAGTCTGCATCTCTCACATGGATATGCAGATCATTCCATAAAAATGTAGCTCTATAGGAGAAAGCCCTGCCTCCAGCTGTTTGAAATAGAAATTCTAGGGACAGTAAGGAGCCCTGCGTCTTGTGACCATAGCGTACGTGTAGGTATATACGGCAGGATCAAAATCAGAGAGATAGGTTGGATCAAGCCCATGTCATGCTTTTTTAGTTAGCAATAAAACCTTGAAATCAGCCCTAGCCTTAACATGAAGCCAATGTAGAGAGGAAAACACTGGAGTAATATGATAAAAATGTTTTGCTTCTAGTCAGGATTCTAGCGGCTGCGTTTAGCACTAACTGAAGTTAATTTAGTGCTTTATCAAGGTAGCCTGAGAGTGGCTTTGACTGGTACTGTAGTGGCTTGCAAAAGTGTTCACCCCCTTGGCATTTTTCCTATGTTGTTGGCTTACAACCTGGAATTTAAATAGATTTTTGGGGGGGTTGTATCATTTGATTTGCACAACATTTACACACTTTGAAGATGCAAAATATTTTTTATTGTAAAACAATAAGACAAAAAAACACTACAAAAACAGAAAACTTGAGCATGCATAACTATGCCCATTCTTCAAGGCAAAACTGCTCCAGCAAGTTGGATGGGTTCTGCTGCTGTACAGCAATCTTTAAGTCATACCACAGATTGAGGTCTTTGCTTTGACTAGGCCATTCCAAGACATTTAAATGTATCCCTTAAACCACTCAAGTGTTGCTTTAGCAGTATGCTTAGGGTCATTGTCTTGCTGGAAAATGAACCTCTGTCCCAGTCTTAAATCTCTGGAAGACTGAAACAGGTTTCCTTCAAGAATTTCCCTGTATTTAGCACCATCCATCATTCCTTCAATTCTGCCCAGTTTCCCAGTCCCTGCCGGGGAAAAACATACCCACAGCACCACCATGCTTCACTGTGGGAATGGTGTTCTTGGGGTGATGAGAGGTGTTGGGTTTGCACCAGAAATAGCATTTTTCCTTGATGGCCAACAAGCTCAATTTTAGTTTCATCTGACCAGAGTACCTTCTTCCATATGTTTGTGGAGTCTCCCACATGCCCTTTGGCAAACACTAAACATGTTTGCTTATTTTTTTCTTTAAGCAATGGCTTTTTTCTGGCCACTCTTCTGTATAGCCCAGCTCTGTGGAGTGTACGGCTTAAAGTGGTCCTATTGACAGATACTCCATTCTCCACTGTGGAGCTCTGCTGCTCCTTCAGATTTATCTCTGATTAATGCCCTCCTTGCCTGGTCCGTAAGTTTTGGTAGTCGGCCTTCTCTTGGCAGGTTTTTTTGTGGTGCCATATTCTTTCCAATTTTTAATAATGGATTTAAAATGGGGCTCTGTGGGATTTTCTAAATTTCCGATATTTTTTTAGAACCCAACCCTGATCTGAACTTCTCCACAAATTTGTGGCGGACCTGTTTGGAGAGCTACTTGGTCCTCATGGTGCCCCTTGCTTAGTGGTGTTGCAGACTCTGGGGCCTTTCAGAACAGGTGTATGTATACTCAGATCATATGACAGTTAAATAAAGTCCACCTGTGTGCATTCTAATTATGTGACTCTGATGGTAATTGGTTGCATCCGATCTTATTTAGGGGCTTCCTAGCAAAGGGGGTGAATACATATGCACGTACCACTTTTCCATCTTAAAAAAGTTTTTAAAAAGGTGTTTTTTATTTTATTTTTTATTTCCCTTCACCAAGTTGGACTATTTTGTGTACGTCGATTACATGAAATCCAAATAAAAATCAATTTAAATGACAGGTTGTAATGCAACAAAATAGGAAATACACCAAGGGGGATGAATACTTTGCAAGGCCCTGTATGTAGTTTTTTTTTGACATAGCTAGTTGTGCTAGACATTATATAGGTGTTAAGGGAATTTTTATCTATAATGACTAATTATGTATACATTTCAATTAGGATGAATTAAAGGGCTATTATGTTACTGTACATGTATGAATTTTGAATATATAATATGTAGTGAATGTAGTCGGGAGTTTAGTACAATGACGGTCTGTTCCTTTGTACAAATGAATGAACTATCTCCAGATGGCAGGGATGGACTATCTCCAGACTGTCTAGAATGCTTATCTACGCTGACTGACCTTGGTTCTAGGCGAGGAGGGAAGGCTTGAGAACTATAGGGCCTTTCTACCAGTGTCAAGAAGACGGAACATTTAGAAAACGCTGACGTCATTTTCAGTTTATAACCTGTGGTAAAATGTGTATGAACTTAGTACTCTCTTGAATTAAAGGCTGTAACCCAACTTAAGACCGGGGCTCTGTCCATTCTTATAAAATAAGGGTCTTACAAACCCTTAATGCATTGACAGTGTTTAATTTTGATTGAGAATTAAAACAGAGGAATTTAGAATTCCTTCAACAATAGGTAAAAGGATAAGTAGCATCACGTTTTTAAAGAGAAAACCTGTTTGAGGGTGAGGTTGATATCAAAACATCTTCCACAGTAGGATATGTTTTGAGCATCCCAACCCATTACCCTAGCCAACTGTGATAACTTTTGCATCACTTTTCTTGCCTTATAATAACTTGTTTCTTCCCTGGAGGCAGAGCCACCCTAGCTGACCTATTCTACACAGA
The DNA here is from genome assembly GCF_034236695.1 of Oncorhynchus nerka. Taxonomy (NCBI): domain Eukaryota; kingdom Metazoa; phylum Chordata; class Actinopteri; order Salmoniformes; family Salmonidae; genus Oncorhynchus; species Oncorhynchus nerka. The sequence goes on along the minus strand of NC_088415.1, from coordinate 47,839,015 downwards.
CAAGGAATGAAAAAGACAGACACTGGTTCAACATAGTCCTAGGTGTTTTATTTAATGCTGTTAAAAGTCTACCACCATAATAGCGGAGGTGAGTATTTCTACCAGAAGTGAAACAAGCGGTCTGCCATTAACTGGCAAAATAAAATGTGCCTTTTGAACTAACTGGAGAACCAATACCCACACAATTTAGCCACTTTCTGCCTTAACAGTGGGTTAACATACTGAAATGATACATGGTGAAATGCACATCTCAACCATGTAGTTTCTAAGCCTCTATGGTAGTAGGCTACTAGCTTCCAAGTCTAACCAGAGATACTGCCTAGTAGCACCTTTGAGGAACACTGAACAATTCTCTGAAAACCATGTTAGTTTTCACAGGTGGAATGTGCCATCTATTACACAAAGACTAGTTTACGCTGTTTAAATGGTTGCATGCATGACAACAGCCCTGTAAGAACTGCTTTGCACTATTGAGAGATGACGGAGCAATGCCTGGGTGACTTTGCATGATGGGGCTTGAGAAACTGGTGGGTCCTGCTAACTTTACTCCCTAGCCCCGTTTGTGGTGTAGGGTTCGCTTTGGTCAAAAAAAGACACACAAAAAAAAGACAACCTCACCCTTCTCGCGTTTGGATGAAAACATTGCTCTTGGCGAAGGGGTGTTAATGAGTCTTGAGGAGCAAGAGATGTTTGAATATTTAATTAAGACCTTTCTTCACCATTTACATTATTCCATCTCATTTAGTTTGTCAGATAAAACAATTTCCAGAAGAAAATGTAACTCCTGCACATGGCTAGCTTGCCCATTCAACCAGTGAAATGACATTCCCTCACCCATCAAAACAAAGAGATTTCAGAGCGGCCCATTATTTTGCTGTACAAACGGAAACACCACAGACATTAAGTGCAGTTATTCAATGTGAAATGGCAGAAAATATACAATAGACACCCCACACCACAGTGGATTAAATACAACTCCCCCTACTTTTGATTGAATGTTCCCTATAAAAAGGTTTGTACATCCTGTTTCCCACACCTTGTGTGCCTGGGGGAAATAACAGCAGGCACACACAGTTGGATGACATCTACAAAAGAGCACCCACCTTATCAGTGTTGGTTAATCGAGCACAACATATTCCAGCATCTTATTTTTACTGAGCACATCACCCATTCCTCTAAATACATGCAAATCTCACACACCAAGCAGCATACATTTAAAATACAAATATTCCAAAACGTTATTCGCACTTTGCCAAGTCATCTGCCCAATACTTTTTAAACCCGGCATTACCACAGGATCATTCGGGCACCAAGCATCAGTAAAAGGTGAGACCAGTCTCAAAATCAGTTCTGTCGCTCAGTCGTAAAAACTACAAAAAAAGGTCTGGATATTAAATCTCAGCAAGTAGTCTGAACTACCCAGAACACTGTACAGATATTTAACAAAATACCAGACATCTTCACTGTGTGACAAACCTACCACTCCTGTGGTTTAGGCTACATTCCATTCAAATTACAGCATTTTGGAATCAACATGGCATTAAATTCATCTTCAACTACACCTTGGGATTACATTCGATTCAAATGACAGCATTTGGGATTGTGTTAAGAACAGTGAGTCACATATAGCCCTGTTTACAGAGTTATGGTCGAGTTTCTCACTCACACCTCTTAGCCTCTTGAAAAGTAAGGACATACCAGGTGGCATATCCTTGACACCAAACGTCAGACAAATGTAATGTTTAAAGTATTCTTGCTAAGAAATAGCCAAGCAACAGGAAGAGACGGAACTATAGATACGACAGGAAGTGGAAAAAGTGTGTTAATGACCCTAACCCAGGGTCACAGAGCCTGAGTGTGTCTCAATACTCTAAATGCTGCTCCTATTCTTCTATTCTCTGTTACTTACATATCCGCTGAACAAACTTGCTCTGCCACCTCACCTACCAAGCCCTTACAGACCAGTGGTCAGGACAAAAAAAAGAGAAGGAAAGATAAGAGTATCAATATCTTGGCCTTACTTATAGCTCCCCTACCCCAAAGGTCCATGGAAAAGTACCATAAATAATGGTTGGTACATGCTCCAAATTTTAGCATTCAATCAGTACATTCAACATATTTTTGTATTTGAATTTGCTCTCTAGCTAAAAGGACATGCATATCCACAAGTATTAGTAAATCAAATGAGTTGAAAGAGAGCATGAAGGTGCTAATATTAACAGTGGATGATTGTCAAACTAAGAACCTAAACTAAGACCCTAAAAAGGTGGGCTTCTGGAAGGGGTACTTTCAAATGGAATCCTATTCAAGAGGCGATTCTATTGCTATAAACACTTGCCAAAGTCCATGTAACAGCTCCACCATTGGCAGTAAGGGAAGTGACAATTAAATGGAGACAAAGTAATTCCATTGAAACCCTCAAATTAGACTGAAGAGTTACAACAATTACTCTCAGCTCTCATTGTTTTTGGTTATGAGTTGCCTTGTTGCAACAGGCAAGCAGTCCAAAACACCATCATCCAAGATGCTTCAGTAGAGAGCTCTCTAAAAACACACGAAAAACATTGACATATATTCCCTGAAAAGCATCATTAGTTCGTCAAATTACACTATTTCTAATGTTTTTAATGGCGGAACTCATTTCTAAAAAGATGGAATTCTATTGTGTGTGTGTGGAAAAAAGAAAGAAACTGAAGAGAGAAAAGCTAGCCCTTTGACAGAAAAGTGAGGCATATTGGATCCTAGTCCCATGCTGGTGGTCACCCAGCTAAACTTTAAGACTTCAATGTCTGTTTGTGGAGGAAGAAGTGAAGAAGGCTGGTATAGCCAGTCAAGTGTGTTCTTCTGATGTGAAAATGGGCTCTGGCCCCTAAGGTGACTGGTTATGCTGGTATCTTGGTTCAGTCCCTTGGGATACTGAAGGATAGAAAATCAGTCTTGGCCGAGTTGGACCGATGCTAGTGGAGATCTACGAGAGATGGTCCCAAACTAAGGTCATATCAACACCTCCAAGACTGCTCATTGGTGATCTGGGAACTTTAATCCTGGGGTGGAATGGCATGTGAGTTTTCACATAGAAAACAATCACTGTCCATACCTTCCAGCACAACACTATGGCTTTTTTAGATAAACAAACTCGAGTTGGAGTAGGTCACACTTCTCTACACAGTACACAGAGCCCTACAAGTCCCCTGCAAAGGAAGGAGAAAGGTCCCTTCAGCAGGATCAGACACATGGGATAGTCTCAATTATGAGGGACCCCTTCAACAAGCTTGAATAGGGTCATTTAGTTTCTACCTCCAAAATGGAGTTTGGGAGAGGAGTGGACGTTGGGATCCATGGGGAATTCCATTTGAATGCCAGTATGTGGGGCAGGTAGAGTGAGTGAGGAAACAAAGGAAGGATTCATCTCTTCCCCGTCTTCATGTAGGAGGGGATAGCCCCTCGGGCTGTGAGGCCTTCAAAGCGCTTGTAGGTGTAGTTGATGAAGACCCAGTCCTTGTTCTTGAGGTCTGCCTCAGAATGGTTGGACACCACAGGGGCAGCTGAGGCAGAAAAAGACAGGGATTATTTCACACAGGGCAATAGAGGTAAACAAAGGAGCCAAAATGTGAGAATCCTGTTTCAAGGTGGCATTAGTTGACCAGGGCCATGTTTAATTGGCACCAAATAGAAGAAAACAGACTTAACCTGGGAGTGACTAACTGGTGTAATACGAAACGTCTTTGTTTTTCATTGTGTGCCCTAATGAACACTACCCTGTTGAATTATGACTACTGGACCACTAATGTTGGTGACAATGAGAAACGTACCTGTCGGCTGGAGGATATCAGAGTCTGGGAACTCGTCAAAGTTGGACGTGTCGTCTATGCTTTTGATCTCAATGGGAATGGCAGCGGGTCGCTCTCTGTAATAAAAATGAAACCCTGTTTTTACAATGTCACTGTTCCCATTTCTGAATGCACCATTAACTGATACAATCAGCTACATCCTCAAAAAAATGCTAGCCAGGAGATTTGGGATATTGACAAATAACCAGCAATTAAGGGAAAATATCATGTAAAAAAACATCAGAAAAGTTAACTATACTTTTAACTACCTGATGTGGTCGTAGTCCACCCCCTCGAAGAAGGCGTTGCCCTTAATGTCCTCCACTCCAGTGGCTCCGATCCTGTGCTCCTCCTCACAGCAGAACCTGAGGATGAGGTCCTTAGCTTTCTCCGAAATGGGCACTTCAGGGGGAAAAGTCAGTGTTTCTTGCCAGTTCATCACCTTCCTGTAGGTCTCCTGGGGGGTCTCTGAGCAGAACGGGGGATAGCCTGGAAAACAACACACATGGGATCAACAAGCCAGGCATGGACAAATACGTAGTAATGGCACCATTCTGTGACATTGATGCAAGATGATTGAAAGCCAATGTTCTTCAGAGGCCCCAAGCAGAAGTTGTTGACAGGATCTCACCTATCAGCATCTCATACATGATGACTCCAAGGCTCCACCAATCACAGAGCTTGTTGTATCCGTTCTGCATGAAGACTTCAGGGGCGATGTAGTCAGGGGTGCCCACAGTAGAGAAGGCCTGGGGGGGGCGCGAGAGAAAGATCATGCAATGTGACTACATCAATACAAATGTGGTCGTGTTTGAGATCGACTGCATTCCAGTCGGTGACTGCAGAGGGACAGATCTACAAATCAACCTGCACCCTAAATAACTACATTTTATATATGTGGATTAGTCTGCCCAAAATGGATGCTCCTGAACACGGCCCACGTCTACTTGTAGAATACACTGTATGTTGCCCTCCCATCTAGCTTAATTTTCTCACCAGCTGTCTCCGGTTCCTCTTCCATGTCTCTGCTTTCCTCTTTGAGTTCATGTTATTGAATGCTGTACAGAAAAATAAACAGTTTTAGAAAATTACACGAGTATGTAATACTTGTTAAACCCCATAACCGCGCAGGTTAAGCATCTGAAACCCTTTCAGACTCTCCGTTATGAAACAAATAGCCATTTAAGATCTGTTGATTGACATTTTAGTCACACCAACGCAGAGAGATTCTACATTTAAAAAATAATCCCCATTAGGGAATTTGAAGAATGGTACAATGCAACAACTCAAAACATGAAGCAAACCTAAAAACAAACCATTTTAAGTTATTCATTTTATTTTTGTACAAGCACATTTCAAATCATTACCTAGTTAGTAGAGAAACATTAAAGGCACAATATCTGGGACATTTCCAACTGTTCAATGGTATTTCTAATTAATAGTGTATAAGCTTATGAGCTTTGTACATCAGTTTTACCTCCACCATAACCCAAATATGACTCCATTGTTTATCTTTTGGTTGTCATTTGGGTCTTTGTAAACAATGTGTACCTCCAAAATATGCTTCCAAATCTCAAGGACTACAAGGTCTGAGAAACTCCAAATTGTGGCTTTAACATCAATACAGGTTGTTAGTATGTAAAGTAATGGATTGATTGGGGATGCCTGACTTTGCTTACTGAAGTCACTGGGGAGGCTATGATTCAGGTTCTTGTAGAACTCGGTACGATGCGCCCTCTTCAGACCTGTGCAAAGACCAAAGTCAGACAGCTTCACATGGCCCTGAAACAATCAAGCAAAAACACATTCAGTACAGGCTTATATTCATTAGTGCTGTGTATTGGAAAAGTTTAGCTCGTTTTATTCATTTTGGTGCCTTGTAAATTCAAACAGAATAACATATCCAAACCACCAGTCTGAGCTCATGTTTGCGTCTCTTGAGTACGTGCTCAAACTCACCCTGGAGTCCAGTAGCAGGTTGTCAGGTTTGATGTCTCTGTGAATGAAGCCCAACTGGTGGATGGAGTCGATGGCTAGCACTGTCTCAGCGATGTAGAACTGACTGGCCTCCTCTGTCAGAGTATCCTTCTTCATTAGCAGGGTCATCATGTCACCTGTAGGGGGCAGTGTCGGGTTACAACATGTACAGTCCCACTGGACTTTGAGGCATATTCAGCAGGACAGAAGTTGTTCGTTCGGTGGCTTTGCAGAGAGAACATTAAGAATAAACAATCATTATGCAGCACATTTATGTTTTTCTGCAACGTTCTGATGGCTGTATCAAGCATCACAGAGTAGAAGTACTGATCTAGGATCAATTTAGCCTTTTAGACCATAATGAACATGATACTATTTACAGGAGGGACCCAATCCTAGATCAGCACTTACTCTCTGTCTACATACACTTGCAAGAGTAGCTGATCTAGCTTCCAACTGGACAATGACTGTCCCTGTAGTGTAGGAGACTGTTTGGGGTTCAGCTAAGGGTGGGGGGGGGGGGTAATACCGCCAGGCAGGAACTCCATGATGAGGTAGAGGTTCATCTTGTCCTGGAAGCTGTAGAACATCTTAACCACCCACAGACTGTCAGCCTCTACCAAGATGTCCCTCTCAGCACGGATGTGGCCCACCTAGAAATACACACATGGCATGATACATAAACTCAGCAAAAAAAAGAAACGTCCCCTATTCAGGACCCTGTCATTCAAAGATAATTAGTAAAAATCAAAATAACTTCACAGATCTTCATTGTAAAGGGGTTAAACACTGTTTCCCTTGCTTGTTCAATGAACCATAAACAATTAATGAACATGCACCTGTAGAACGGTCGTTACGACACTAACAGCTTACAGACGGTAGGCAATTAAGGTCACAGTTATGAATTACTGAAGACACTAAAGAGGCCTTTCTACTGACTCTAAAAACACCAAAAGAAATATGCCCAGGGTCCTTGCTCATCTGCGCGAATTGCAATGTCCGTACAGTGAGACACCTAAGACAGCGCTACAGGGAGACAGGACGGACAGCTGATCGTCCTCGCAGTGGCAGACCACGTCTAACAACACCTGCACAGGATCGGTACATCCGAACATCACACCTGCCGGACAAATACAAGATGGCAACAACAACTGCCCGAGCTACAACAGGAACGCACAATCCCTCCATCAGTGCTCAGACTGCCCACAATAGACTGAGAGAGGCTGGACTGAGGGCTTGTAGTAGGCCTGTTGTAAGGCAGGTCCTCACCAGACTTCACCGGCAACAACGTCACCTATGGGCACAAACCCACCGTCGCTGGACCAGACAGGACTGGCAAAAAAGGTGCTCTTAACTGATGAGTCGCGGTTTTGTCTCACCAGGGGTGATGGTCAGATTCACGTTTATTGTCGAAGGAATGAGCGTGACATCGAGGCCTGTAGTCTGGAGTGAGATTGATTTGGAGGTGGATGGTACGTCATGGTCTGGGACGGTGTGTCACAGCATCATCGGACTGAGCTGGTTGTCACCGCAGGCAATCTCAACGCTGTGCGTTACAGGGAAGACACCCTCCTCCCTCATGTGGTACCCTTCCTACAGGCTCATCCTGACATGACACTCCAGCATGACAATGCCACCAGCCATACTGCTCATTCTGTGTGTGATTTCCTGCAAGACAGGAATGTAAGTGTTCTGCCATGGCCAGCGAAGAGCCCGGATCTCAATCCCATTGAGCACGTCTGGGACCTGTTGGATCGGAGGGTGAGGGCTTAGGGCCATTCCCCCCAGAAATGTCCGGGAACTTGCAGGTGCCTTGGTGGAAGAGTGGGGTAACATCTCACAGCAAGAACTGGCAAATCTGGTGCAGTCCGTGAGGAGGAGATGCACTGCCGTACTTAATGCAGCTGGTGGCCACACCAGATACTGACTGTTACTTTTGATTGACCCCCCCTTTGTTCAGGGACACATTAGTCCATTTCTGTTAGTCACGTCTGTGGAACTTGTTCCGTTTGGGTCTCAGTTGTAGAATCTTGTTGTGTTCATAGAAATATTAACACATGTTAAGTTTGCTGAAAATAAACGCAGTTGACAGCGAGAGGACGTTTCTTTTTTTTTTGCTGAGTTTACATTTATAGATTGCATGGTAGGTACTACTTTTGTATCCAAGACACTGCTTTGGATTTGTGAGAATGAACATGACTGGCCATTATGTATTTGCCATCAACATACCCTCCTACCCTTTCCTCCTCCTCACCTGCTCCTTCTCCAACATGTCGGCCTTGCGGAGGATCTTCATAGCGTACACGTGGCCTGTGTCCTTCTTCTGCACCAGACGCACCTTGGGACCAAAATGTTTCAATAATTTAGTGAATAATAAGCTGAAAGTCTGCAAGGCTACTACGTAAGAGAGGTGTTTAAGAAAAGGGGTGATGCCTACCTCTCCGAAAGCTCCTCGGCCAATCACCTTGAGGGACTCGAAGTCCTCCAGCCCCAGGCGGGTTCGTTTGAGACGCAGGAACTCAGTCTCTTTCCTGGCGTGCTGGGAGCGCCGGATACGCTTCTGCACAGGTAGAGGAGGCAATGGTTAGTGCGCACAACTGCACGTGTCAAAAAGGTTGTGTGTGTTAGTCTTCAACGTCACCTCTTCATCAACCAAGCCCTCTTGATCCATCACCTTTTCCAACTTCTGCTGCCTGCAACAGAAATGAAAAAAAAAAAAATCAATTATGGCTGTCCCCGATAAAAAAAGATTTGTCGACCAAAATGAATCTCTAATTGCGACCAATTGATTGTTCAATATTTTTTAAACGTGTAATATTTCCAAATATAGACACACCTGTTTTAATCAAATTAACTATATGCATTGAGCTTGTCTGATGCTTTAAGCGCACCGTTGGATGAAATAAGACGAAAATGACTCAAAAGAGCTAGAGCAGAAGAAATACAAAAAAACCTGATCACGTTCCTCCTGCTTTAAGCTTACGGTTTGATGTCGAGGGCACCAGAGATCTATATAACCATAAGAAAAAAAACATAACCTAACCCAACCATTCTCCTCCAGCTGGCTTTATCAGACTCTGACATTACTCTCCTGAAGGTGCTGTTAATAGACTACACGAGGAGTCAAACTTTTTCATGTGGAATGACCATTTATCTTACAATTTCTACCAATCTGCATGCCCTTTTATAGTTTTCATATGCACATTTTTGTGAAACAGATTCATTTTGTTTATCATAACATCTTTGAATCTCAAAATCATTCTCATGTGGTTAATCGAAATTAAAATAAAACCTAAAAAGAAGAGGTAACTTCTATTGCCAACTATGTAAAAATTGCCTACATAAAGCCTAACATTGTAGCCTGCAGGTAGAAAATATTGCTCCGTTCATCTTTCCCTCGACCCTGACTAGTCTCCCAGTCCCTGCCGTTGAAAAACATCCCCACAGCATGATACCACCACCATGCTTCACGGTAGGGATGGTGCCAGGTTTCCGCCACACTTGACACTCTGGCTAAAGAGTTCAATCTTGGTTTCATCAGACCAGAGAATCTTGTTTCTCAAGGTCAGAGTCTCTGATCCACCTCTACGCAGAAGACACCATTCTGTATACTTCTGGCCCTTCTATGGACACTGTGTTAACAACCCTCCAGGCAAGCTTCAATGCCATTACAACTCTCCTTCCGTGGCCTCCAATTGCTCTTAAATACAAGTAAAACTAAATGCATGCTCTTCAACCGATCGCTGCCTGCACCTGCCCGCCTGTCCAACATCACTACTCTGGACGGCTCTGACTTAGAATACGTGGACAACTACAAATACCTAGGTGTCTGGTTAGACTGTAAACTCTCCTTCCAGACCACATCAAACATCTCCAATGCAAAGTTAAATCTAGAATTGGCTTCCTATTTCTCAACAAAGTATCCTTCACTCATGCTGCCAAACATACCCTTGTAATACTGACCATCATACCAATCCTCGACTTCGGCGATGTCATTTACAAAATAGCCTCCAATACCCTACTCAACAAATTGGATGCAGTCTATCACAGTGCAATCCGTTTTGTCACCAAAGCCCCATATACTACATTTACATTTACATTACATTTAAGTCATTTAGCAGACGCTCTTATCCAGAGCGACTTACAAATTGGTGCTTTCACCTTATGACATCCAGTGGAACAGCCACTTTACAATAGTGCATCTAGGTCTTTTAAGGGGGGGGGGAGAAGGATTACTTTATCCTATCCTAGGTATTCCTTAAAGAGGTGGGGTTTCAGGTGTCTCCGGAAGGTGGTGATTGAATCCGCTGTACTACCCACCATGGCGACCTGTACTCTCTCGTTGGCTGGCCCTCGCTTCATACTCGTCGCCAAACCCACTGGCTCCATGTCATCTACAAGACCCTGCTAGGTAAAGTCCCCTCTTATCTCAGCTCGCTGGTCACCATAGCATCACCCACCTGTAGCACGCGCTCCAGCAGGTATATCTCTCTGGTCACCCCCAAAACCAATTCTTTCTTTGGTCGCCTCTCCTTCCAGTTCTCTGCTGCCAATGACTGGAACGAACTACAAAAATCTCTGAAACTGGAAACACTTATCTCCCTCACTAGCTTTAAGCACCAACTGTCAGAGCAGCTCACAGATTACTGCACCTGTACATAGCCCACCTATAATTTAGCCCAAACAACTACCTCTTTCCCTACTGTATTTATTTATTTAGCTCCTTTGCACCCCATTATTTTTATTTCTACTTGCACATTCTTCCACTGCAAATCTACCATTCCAGTGTTTTACTTGCTATATTGTATTTACTTTGCCACCATGGCCTTTTTTTTTGCCTTTACCTTCCTTATCTCACCTCATTTGCTCACATCGTATATAGACTTGTTTATACTGTATTATTGACTGTATGTTTGTTTTACTCCATGTGTAACTCTGTGTCGTTGTATGTGTCGAACTGCTTTGCTTTATCTTGGCCAGGTCGCAATTGTAAATGAGAACTTGCTCTCAACTTGCCTACCTGGTTAAATAAAGGTGAAATAAAAATAATTTACATGCCTTTTGACAAACTTCAAGCGAGCTGTCATGTGCCTTTTACTGAGGAGTGGCTTCTGTCTGGCCACTACCATAAACACTTGATTGGTGGAGTGCTGCAGAGATGGTTGTCCTTCTGGATGGTTCTCCCACCACAGAGGAACTCTGGAGCTGTCAGAGTGACCATTGGATTCCTGGTCACCTCCCTGACCAAGGCCCTTCTCCCCCGATTGCTCAGTTTGGCAGGGCGTCCAGCTCCAGCAAGAGTCTTGGTGGTTCCAAACGTCTTCCATTTAAGAATGATGGAGGCCACTGTGTTCTTGGGGACCTTCAATGCTGCAGAAATGTTTTGGTACCCTTCCACAGATATGTGCTTCGGAGCTCTACGGACAATGGCTTCGACCGGATGGCTTCTGCAGGAAATGCAGAAGTATTTTCTGTTTCGCTATGATCAGGTTGCCAAAATAAATTACGGATACAAACTTGAAACCACTGATCATGACAATGGAGTGAAAGGGTTATATCCTGCCTGTTTGGCCCTGTCCAGGGGTATCGTCGGATGGGGCCACAGTATCTCCCGACCCCTCCTGTCTCAGCCTCTAGTACTCATGCTGCAATAGTTTGTGTCGGGGGGCTAGGGTTAGTCTGTTATATCTGGAGTATTTCTCCTATCTTATCCGGTGTCCTGTGTGAATTTAAGTATGCGCTCTCTAATTCTCTTTTGGAGGACCTGTGCCCTAGGACCACGCCTCAGGACTACCTAGCCTGATGACTCCTTGCTGTCCCCAGTCCACCTGGTCGTGCTGCTGCTCCAGTTTCAAATGTTCTGCCTGCGACTATGGAACCCTGACCTGTTCACAGGACAGGTGCTACCTGCCCCCAGACCTGCTGTTTTCAACTCTCTAGAGACAGCAGGAGCGGTAGAGATACTCAATGATCGGCTATGAAAAGCCAACTGACATTTACTCCTGAGGTGCCTGTTGCACCCACTACAACCACTGATTATTATTATTTGACCCTGCTGGTCATCTATGAATATTTGAACATCTTGGCCATGTTCTGTTATAATCTCCACCCGGCACAGCCAGAAGAGGACTGGCCACCCCTCATAGCCTGGTTCCTCTCTAGTTTCTTCCTAGGTTCTGGCCTTTCTAGGGAGTTTTTCCTAGCCACCGTGCTTCTACACATTCATTGCTTGTTGTTTGGGGTTTTATGCTGGGTTTCTGTACAGCACTTTGACATCAGCTGATAAAAAAGTTCAATTGTAGAATTTCTTTCCTTCTTAATGTGTTAGAGCCAATCAGTTGTGTTGTGACATGGTAGGGTTGGTTAAAGACAAAGTGCATATTTTTATGGGCTCCCGCGTGGCGCAGCGGTCTAAGGCACTGCATCTCAGTGCTAGAGGTGTCACTACAGACGCTGGTTCGATTCCAGGCTGTACCACAACCGGTCGTGATTGGGAGTCCCATAGGACTCCCAGCATAGTCCGGGTTAGGGTTTGGCTGTGTTAGGCCGTCATAAATAAGAATTTGTTCTTAACTGACTTTAGTTCAAGGTAACATAAAAAATATTATGTCAAGAACAGCTCAAATAAGCAAAGAGAGATGACAGTCCATTACTTTAAGACATGAAGGTCAGTCAATCCAGAAAACTTCAATAACTTTCAGCGTTTCTTCAAATCCAGTCGCAAAAAGCATGAGGCGCTATGATGAAATTGGCGCTCATGAGGACCGCCACAGGAAAGGAAGACCCAGAGTTACCTCTGCTGCAGGATAAGTTCGTTAGTTATCAGCCTCAGATATTGCAGCCCAAATAAATCCTTCAGAGTTCAAGTAACAGACATCTCAACAACTGTTCAGAGGAGACTGTGTGAATTAGGCCTTCATGGTCGAATTACTGCAAAGAAACCACTACTAAAGGACACCAAATAGAAGAGACTTGCTTGGGCCAAGAAACACGAGCAATGGACATTGGACCGGGGAAATCTGTCCATTGGTCTGAGGAATCCAATTTTGAGATTTTTGGTCCAACCCCTGTGTCTTTGTGAGATGCAGAGTTGGTGAACGTATGATCTCCACATGTGTGGTTCCCACTGTGAAGCATGGGGAAAAAGTGTGATGGTGCTTTGCTGGTGACACTGTCTGATTTAGAATTCCAGGCACACTTAACCAGCATGACTATCACAGCATTCTGCAACGATACGCCATCCCATCTGGTTTGCTCTAAGAGGGACAATCATTTGATTTTCAACAGGACAATGACCAAACACACCTCAAGGCTGTGTAAGGGCTATTTGACGAAGAAGAGTGATGAGTGCTGCATCAGATGACCTGGCCCCCACAAATCACCCAATCTCAACTCAATTGAGATGGTTTGGGATGAGTTGGACTGCAGAGTGAAGGAAAAGCAGACAACAAGTGCTAAGCATATGCAGGAATTCCTTCAAGACTATTGGAAAAGCATTCCAACTGAAGCTGGTTGAGAGAATGCCAAGAGTGTGCAAAGTTGTCATCAAGGCAAAGGGTGGCTACTTTGAAGAATCTCATATATAAAATATATTTTGATTTGTTAAACACTTTTTTGGTTACTACATGATTTCATAGTTTATGTCTTCACTATTATTCAACCATGTAGAAAATAGGAAAAATAAAGAAAAACCCTGGAATGAGTATGTGTGTCCAAACTTGACTGGTACTGTATTTAATACATTTGCAAACATTTCTAAAAACCTGTTTTTAACAGTGTGTGGATTGAGTTTGTTAAATATATTTTTTGAATCCATTTTAGAATAAGGCCATAACGTGTGGATGAAAGGTGGATAAAAAGGTGTCCACATCACCAACGAACTATCATGGTCCAAACACACCAAGACAGTTGTGAAGAGTGCACGACAACACCTTTCCCCCCCTCAGGAGACTGAAAAGATTTAGCATGGGTCCTCAGATACTCAAAAGGGTCTACAGCTGCACCATCGAGAGCATCCTGACCGGTTGCATCACCGCCTGGTATGGCAACTACTCTGCATCTGACCGTAAGACGCTACAGAAGGTAGTGCGAACGGCCCAGTACATCACCGGGGCCAAGCTTCCTGCAATCCAGGACCTATATACTTGGCGGTGTCAGAGGAGAGCACAAAAAACGGTCACAGACTCCAGTCACCCAAGTTATAGACTTCTCTCTGCTACCGCACTGCAAGTGGTACCGGAGTGCCAAATCTAAGCTCAAAAGGCTCCTTAACAGCTTCTACCCCCAAGCCATAAGACTGCGGACAATTAATCAAATGGCTACCCGGACAACTTACATAAACCCCCCATTTGTTTTAACACTGCTGCTACTGGCTGTTTTTATCTATGCAGTCACTTTACCCCAACCTACATGTACAAATTACCTCGACTAACCTGTACCCCTGCACATTTACTCGGTACCGGTACCCCCTGTATATAGCCTCGTTATTGCTATTTTATTGTTACTTTTTGATTTCTCTTTACTTTAGTTAATGTGGTAAATATTTTCTTAACTCTTTCTTGAACTGCATTGTTGGTTAAGGGCTTGGAAGAATTTAACAGTAAGGTTGTATTCAGCGCATGTGACAAATAAAGTTTGATTTGAAACAGAGAGGGACAGTCTTTACTCCAATAAGAATGCTTGTTATTGTTTTCAGTATCACTACGCTTTATTACATTGTGGAATAATGAATGAATTTGGACTATTGTGTGCATGTCTATTACATGAAATCCAAATAAAAAGCTATTTAAATTACAGGTTGTAATGCAACAAAATAGGAAAAAACACCAATGGGGATCAATACTTTTACAAGGCAATGTTAGGCACAAATACCAAAGTTTGCAACACCCACCTTGAATGACATAACGCATAAGAATGTAGCAATAGAGAACAGAAGAGTTGTAAACAATATGTCAGTGGAAGGCACTGCCCATTGGCTGAGCCCAGACGGATGCGTGCGTGTGTAGTAGGAGGCCTACCTCATCTCTCTCTCCTCATGTTGAGCGATGAGGTTGCTGTAGAAGTTCTCCAGGGTCACCTTGGCCATGGTCACACGTTCCTTGGTGTGATTACTCATCGAGGAGCAGGAACTCTGGCCCGTCATTGCCATGGTTACCTGAGAGATGCATTGAAAGAGGGAGGGTGCAATTTAGCAACCTGTATATCCTCTTGAAAGAACTATAGGCCTACACTATCATAATTAACTTCAAGTCCAAACCAAATGCAGATGTATTCAACTTTTCACCAGTCTTGTAATTGTGCTGTTTTCACATAGGCCTATACCCTTGCAAACACATTCACAGACTCTTCTTTTATTTGCTTTTAACTTTCCCTACAACCTTTTCAAAGTGCTGAACCGCTCTCTTTCTAAAATAAGGGGCCAAGAGAAGAGGGGTTAAAGACAATTGTCCTCTTTCAGTCGCAGTACAGTAACTCAATGTCCAGTCAGCCTCAGCACATTTTGCATGGCTGAGCAACAGGGACCCTTGAGGTGGCAGGAGGAGGGAGGCAAGTGGAAAGTGGAAAGAGCTCCAAGCACCGACAAGGCCCTTGATTTTTGTATTGCCGATGCTAGGTCAGGGTAATTCAATTATCCGCCGGACATTCAGATGGGCAATGAATAAGGTGGTCGTTAAAAGGAAAGGCTGGTGCCCAATGAGTCATGGAAGTTTGCAGTGCTATGATAGAGGCTGGTCAATAATACAGTGACAGAGCAGTTAAATGGTGTGGAAATCAATTTTGTGCACCCAATGCTGATGGGAGCATTACTCTGAACCAGAGAGGGGTAGTGTGTGCATCATCATAAACTGTGCAGACAAATACATCACCTCTAATGTTCAAGACATTTAAACACTTCAAGCACGCCTTCTCACAATTTATTTGTATACCTTTATTTATTTAACTAGGCAAGTCAGTTAAGAACAAATTCTAATTTACAAAAAACGGCCTACCCCAGCCAAACCCTGACGATGCTGGGATAATTGCACGCTGCCCTATTGGACTCCCATTCACGGACACAGCCTGGAATCCTCCCATTCACAGCCTGGGCATTAACATGGAGCTGGTCGCCCCTCTGCTGCTATAACAGCCTCCACTCTTATGGGAAGGCCTTCCACTACATGTTGGAACATTGCTGCGGGGACTTGCTTCCATTCAGTCACAAGAGTATTCATGAGGTCGGGCAGTGATGTTGATTAGGCCTGGCTCGCAGTCTGCGTTCCAATTAATCCCAAAGGTGTTCCATGAGGTTGAGGCTCTGTGCAGGCCAGTCAAGTTCTTCCACACCAATCTCGACAAACCATTTTAGTATGGACCTTGCTTTGTGTACGGGGGAATTGTCATTCTGAGACAGGAAAGAGCTTTCCCCAAACTGTTGCCACAAAGCTGGAAGCACAGAATCGTCTAGAGTGTCATTGTATGCTGTAACGTTACGATTTCCCTTCACTGGAACTAAGGGGCCTAGTCCGAACCATGGAAATCAGCCAAAGACCATTATTCCTACGCTACCAAACTTTACATTTGGCACTATGCAGTCGGGCAGGTAGCATTCTCCTGGCATCCGCCAAATACAGATGTCTGTCAGGCTGTCAAATGGTGAAGCATGATTGATCACTCCAGTGTTTCCACTGCTCCAGAGTCCAATGGCGGCAAGCTTTACACCACTCCAGCAGACGCTTCGCATTGCGCATGGTAACTTTATATTACGTTCCAGGCATTTTTTCTAGTCCCACATAAAAACACCTATTCAAAGTCCTCACTGTCACTCAGAAACAATATATCTTCACCGGCTTCGAGGGCATTATCACTTTTATACACCAACATAACTAAATAATGATTTAGATAAACGTTATTTTGATTCATTTATTCATACTATTTCATCCTTCCACAAGATGTAGTCCCGACAAGTCTAGGGTTGCTCCCCAGCCCGGCTGATCGTTCTATCAATTGTTGCCAGAGACGCGACCCAGTCGTTCAGTCTTTTTGTTCTGTATCTATTCTCAGTCGTTCGTTCTAAATGTTCCATTGCCATACTGGCTGGCAACGTTCTTATCCTTTGCTTGCTAGCTAGCCTACTACGGCTAACTTAGTCATGTCAAAAAGTGCAGCCAGAAAAACGGCAAAGCATGTGTTTAGAGCTTCCAGTTCCTTGGTGTGCAGATCCCCAACAAGCGATCATGGTCCAAACACACTAAGACAGTCATGAACTAGTTGTATGAGTTCAGGTCAATGAGGCCTACAGGTCATAAACGGAAGTTCAAAACGAATGAATGTTCTCACAAGAACTTAAGTTGATAAAAATATATAACACAACATTAGGTGATAATATATGTATTATTGTGGATTTATAGTCAGCTATAATGGAGCTGTCATTTTGGACTGGGAACACAGAATGAATTGACGTGAAAGGAACACAACAGGAGGGTCATTTCTGGTGTCGCTTTGCACACACGCTTGTTAGCTCAAAAGACATTCCAAGTTCCTTCATAGAAGTCGCTCCTCCTAGGTATAATTCTGTGGACATTATTCAGATAATCATGTCATAACAAGATGTCCAGCACGTCAAGCCTCCTTGTCCCTCTCTCGACATCTCTCCACCCGCAAAAATCCAGTCGCATCTTGCGCCATAGGGTACACTTCTTTGTCCATCAGGCATGTAAACAACTAGCTTGCCTGCTCTATTCGCACTGATCGCTTTAGTACTTTAATGAGCTAAAACTGTTAATTTCACAGGTTAAACAAATAACGATATACACGGGTACTTTCGGGGGATCGCACCGGTTAAGAACTTTATTTTGCTGGTCGGAACGAAACGATCGGAAAATAATTTCGGTTCCAACCCCTTAGATAGCTAAATAAAAGCTGACTATAAAGTAAAATGCCAAGTAGCTAACGTTAGCCAACCTAATTTAAACGTGTTAACACACGCGTGTCAAACTAGTTAGCTAACTTATCAAGAGTCCATCCAGTGCACCATCACATCAAATAATATCTTTGCACACGTTTGTATCGAACTAGCTAACGTTAGTAACACAGGCTACACAGCTTGTGGTAAAGTCAAGAGAGCTTGTTCGCTAGCTTAACTAACCTTTACTAGCCTAGTTGTTTACTGTCGGGTAAGATAATGGGACTAGCGTTAGCTGTGTAGCCTGTGTTAATTGTGGTAAAGTCAAGAGAGCTTGTTCGCTAGCTTAACTAACCTTAGCTTGCCTAGTTGTTTACTGTCGGGTAAAATTACGTTAATTCGGAAAACACAACTAGCTCTCTTCAGTACCTTAGCTAGCTGATGTTAATGCTGATGTTAACTTTCAAATATACTAAATTATGGACCAAATAAACGGTTAAAAAAAAATCTAGCCACATAGCTTCAACAAAGTAGCTAGTTAGCCAACTTGGTTTAGCCGAGTTAGCTTAGCTAGCTCATGCTGTGCTAAACGTGAAACGTTAGCTAACCAACCAACGCAATTTGGCTGGCACGATCCCATGAGACAACTAGAAGATAGTAAGGAACATGTTAACCATAACATTTTATTTCACTAAACTAGGTAGGTACGTGTAATAGTCTTAAATAAATAAGCATTTCGTTATAACTACCTCCGCAGGAACGACCTCTCTCCCTGCTCCGCTGTGTGTGGCTCTTCTTCGATGGGGTTTAACGGCGGTTGGCATCCAACGTTAACGGTGCATTACCGCCACCAGCTGGACGGGGTATTGAATAAGAAACAAAAAAAACATTGCGGGAACTGGGGGAAAACTTCATACTTCAAAATAAAACACGTCAACTAAGAAAACCCATCGCGCTTCTGCAATTAATGTCCATTTAATTAAGCAATAAAGCGCGAGGGAGTGTGGTATATGGATAACAAACCACGGCTAAGTGCTGTTCTTATGCACAATGCATCCTGTGACGTTTTGCATTAGCATCGAACAGCCCCCGTGATATGCAACTTTTCAGGGAAGTTACGAACAAATATACACAGGCAGTTAGGAAAGCTAAGGCTAGCTTTTTCAAACAGAAATTTGCATCCTGTAGTACGAACTCAAAACAATTCTGGGACACTGTAAAGTCCATGGAGAATAAGAGCACCTCCTCCCAGCTGCCCACTGCTCAGAAACACTGTCACCTCTGATAAATCCACTATAATTGAGAATTTCAATAAGCATTTCTCTACGGCTGGCCATGCTTTCCACCTGCCTACCCCGGTCAACTGCCGGCACCCTCCACAGCAACCAGCCAAAGCCCCCACCATTTCTCCTTTACTCAAATCCAGATAGCTGATGTTCTGAAAGAGCTGCAAAATCTGGACCCTACAAATCAGCCGGGCTAGACAATCTGGACCCTCTCTTTCTAAAATTATCTGCCAAAATTGTTGCAACCCCTATTGCTAGCCTGTTCAACCTCTCTTTCTTATCGTCTGAGATTCCCAAAGATTGGAAAGCTGTCGCGGTCATCCCCCTCTTCAAAGGGGGAGACACTCTAGACCCAAACTGCTACAGACCTATATCTATCCTACCCTGTCTTTCTAAGGTCTTCGAAAGCCAAGTTAAACAGATTACCGACCATTTCGAACCCCACTGTACCTTCTCCGCTATGCAATCTGGTTTCAGAGCTGGTCATGGGTGCACCTCAGCCACGCTCAAGGTCCTAAATGACATCATAACCGCAATCGATAAGAGACATTACTGTGCAGCCGTCTTCATCGACCTGGCCAAGGCTTTCGACTCTATCAATCACCACATTCTTATTATCAGACTCGACAGCCTTGGTTTCTCAAATGGTTGCCTCGCCTGGTTTACCAACTACTTCTCTGATAGAGTTCAGTGTGTCAAATCGGAGGGCCTGTTGTCCGGACCTCTGGCAGTCTCTGGGGGTGCCACAGGGTTCAATTCCAGTGTTTTAATTCCTATATTGTAATTACTTCACCACTATGGCCTATTTATTGCCTTAACTCCCTTATCTTACCTCATTTGAACTCACTGTATATAGACTTTTTGTTTTATTTTGTTCTACTGTATTATTGACTATGTTTTGTTTATTCCATGTGTAACTCTGTGTTGTTGTATGTGTCGAATTGCTATGCTTTATCTTAGCCAGGTCGCAGTTGCAAATGAGAACTTGCCTACCTGGTTAAATAAAGGTGAAATAAAAGAAAATAAAAATTGCGGAGTGACTGGACACAGCCCTTAGCTGTGGTATATTGGCCATATACCATAAACCCCAGAGGTGCCTTATTGCTATTATGAACTGGTTATCAACGTAATTAGAGCAGTAAAAATACATGCTTTGTCATACCCGTGTAATACGGTCTGATATATCACGGCTGTCAGCCAATCAGCATTTAGGGCTACAACCACCCAGTTTATAATACAAAATACATCCCTACACAGGCTCAGGGGCCTGTGATGGCGGTACATTCACAGACAAGAATTCTTGCATGGCCTCGGCTATGAAATCACGAAGGCCCAAAAAACTTTTAGCGGCATTCATTAATGATTCCAATTTTCTTAGACTTCTTCTCTGCTTGTGCTGTACAGTTTATGACCATTGCAAAAATCATACAAAGTCCACCTTTTTAACACATAGTATTTCACTATCCCTCAGCTGATCCCTTCACTGGTCGTGGTGGCTCTACTACCATTGCTTCTTCCCCACCACTCGTTCCATCCCATCTTCTCACCGACTCCAGATAAGAGATAAGCTGGACACTTCTTACCATTGCCAACTCATTCTCCTTCACCCTAACAGGGCAGTCCAGGAATTCAGGCACATGTTCACCTCCACAGTTGCAACATTTCACTTCATCTGGCATACAACACTTTTCCCTTCTGCACACACTTGACAAAATCTTCTACATTTACTGCATGGCACTGAAGGGGCTTGTGCACGAAAGCTCTTACAGGTTATCTCATGAATCCTAACTTTATATGAGAAGGGAGAGACTCTTCATCAAAGAACAGTAGCATGGATGAAGTGAATTTCTTTCCTCCGTCCACCATACAGGTCAGTCAGCATGCACCAACCACTCCATCGATGTCTTCAGTAATATCCTCAGTCTTTCTTTCTTGCACCACCCCAGAAATAACCCACTTGATTGGTGCCCGGCTACGAAAATCCATACAGGAAACGTTCTACTTCAATATCTTTTTGAGTCTTAAAACATGCTTCTTTCCTCCAAGACATTCCAGATTTTCTTTGAGACGTTAAACTGATTTTTGAAGTAGCATTGATCCAAAACCCTCACTCTGACTAAAACGAGTCTAGTGGTTTGAGTGGCTTGCTTGTGGGCGTGCTAGGCAGCAGTTTGTTTGTTTGGAGAGATTCCTGAGTTTCAACATGGGATTCTGAGTTGGAGGACCATTCAAAACAATTTTTCCCAGTCTGAGCTAGTTTTCCCGAGCTCCCAAGCACTAAAATCAGATATCTGAGAGTTCCTAGTTCTACGTTGTTTGAAAGCACATTATCCTAGGACATGGGTACTCAACTCTTACACTATGAGGTCCGGAGCCTTCTGGTTTTCTGTTCTACCTGATAATTAATTGCACACACCTGGTGTCCCAGGTCTAAATCAATCCCTGATTAGAGGGGAACAATGAAAACATGCAGTGGAACTGGCTTTGATGTCCAGAGTTGAGTTTGAGGCTCCTAGGGTTTTCAGCGGTTAGCAGACGGTTGGCTGCATGTGAACTACAATTCTGAAGCTGGGTTTGAACGTTTAGAAACTTCAATAATCATCTCTTGCAAAACTGTTTTAGAAACATATGCTGATATGCCCCATCTTTCATATCAGCAAGAAATAAGCATTCAAATAAAAAATATCACTTACTGTAGCAGTTTGCACAGATCCATACACTCAAATCAAAATCCAATCAAATTTATCACAAAGTGCTTATACAGAATCCCAGCCTAAAACCCTTAACAGCAAGCAAAACAGATGTAGAAGTGCGGTGGGAAAAACTCCCTAGAAAGGTAGGAACCTAGGAAAAAAGTGAGAGTTGCCAGGCTCTGGGGGGTGGCCAGTCGGCTGTGCCAGGTGGAGATTATAAGAGTACATGGCCATTGATTCAAGATTGTTCTTCAAGATGTTCATAGATGACCAGCATGGTCAAATAGTAATCACAGTGGTTGCAGAGTGTGCAACAGGTCAGTACATCTGGAGTAAATGTCAGTTGGCACTGAGAGGTCGAGACAGCAGGTGCGGGACAAGGTATCGCATCCGGTAAACAGGTCAGGGTTCCATAGCCGCAGGCAGAACTGTTGAAACTGGAGCAGCAGCATGACCAGGTGGACTGGGGACAACCAGGAGTCATCAGGCCAGGTAGTCCTGAGGCATGGCCCTAGCACTCAGGTCCTCTGGGAGGGGAGGACGAGAGAGAGAGAATTAGAGGGAATATACTTAAATTCACACAGGACACCAGATAAGACAGGAGAAATACACCAGATATAACAGACTGACCACAGCCCCCTGGGCACATAGACTACTGCAGCATAGGTACTGGAAGCTGAGACAGGGAGGGTCGGGGGACACTGTGGCCCCGTCTGACGATACCCCCGGAGAGGGCCAACCAGGCAGGATATAACCCCACCCACCTGCCAAAGCACAGCCCCCACACCACTAGAGGGATATCAACAGACCACCAACTTACTACTCTGAGACAAGGCTGAGTATAGCCCACAAAGATCTCCACAGCACAAGCCTGAGGGGGCACAAAACCGGACAGGAAGATCACGTCAATGACTCAAGCGATGCATCCCTCCTAGGGATGGCATGGAAGAGCACTAGTAAGCCAGTGACTCAGACCCCGTAATATGGTCAGACGCAGAGAATCCCAGTGGAGAGAGGGGAGCCGGCCAGAGACAGCAAGGGTGGTTCGTCACGCCATTGTCTTGCCGTCAACCTTTGCACCTCTGGGCCAGACTACACTCAGTCATAGGACCTAGTAAAGAGATGAGTCTTCAATAAAGACTTAAATGTCGAGACCGAGTCTGCATCTCTCACATGGATTGGCAGACCGTTCCATAAAAATGAATCTCTATAGAAAAAAGCCTTGCCTCCAGCAGTTTGCTTAGAAATTCTAGGAACAATAAGGAGGCCTACCTCGCGACCGTAGCGTACGTGTAGGTATGTACGGTAGGACCAAATCTGAGAGACAGGTAGCAAGTCCATGTAATGCTTTGTAGGTTAGAAGTAAAACCTTGAAATCAGCCCTAGCCTTAACATGAAGCCAGTGTAGAGAGGCTAGCACTGGAGTAAAATGCTAACATTTTGGGGTTCTAGTCAAAATTCTAGCAGGTTCATTTAGTGCTTTATCCAGAAAGCCAGGGAGCAGAGCATTGAAATAGTATAATCTCAAAGCTATAAAAGTATGAATTAGCTTTTCTGCATAATAAAAAATAAAAAAGGTTTCTAATTTTTGTAATGTTACGCTTACACACAGGTGTTCGGAGCATGCTAGAGGTTGAAAATGTTGTAAAGGCCACTGAAGACATCTGCCAGTTGGTCAGCACATGCCAGGAGCACACGTCCTGGTAATGCGTATGGCCCAGCGGCCTTGTGAATGTTGACCTGTTTAAAGGTCTTACTCACGTCGGCTATGGAGAGCGTGATCACACAGTCGTCTGGAACAGCTGATGCTCTCATGCATGCTTCAGTGTTGCTTGCCTCGAAGCGAGCATAGAAGTGATTTCGCTCATCTGGTAGGCTCATGTCACTGGGCAGCTCGCGGCCGTGCTTCCCTTTGTAGTCTGTAATAGTTTGCAAGCCCTGCCACATACAACTTGCGTTAGAGCCGGTGCAATATGATTAAATTTTAGCCCTGTATTGGCGCTTTGCCTATTTATGGTTCGTCGGGGGGGCATAGCAGAATTTATTATAAGCTTCCGAGTCCCGCACCTTGAAAGCGGCAGCTCTACCCTTTGGCTCAGTGCGAATGTTGCCTGTAATCCCAAGCTTCACGTTGGGGTATGAATGTACAGTCACTGTGGAGACGACGTCCTCAAAGCACTTATGTGGTGAACTCCTCAATGCAATCTTTTTATTTTTATTTTACCTTTATTTTACTAGGCAAGTCAGTTAAGAACAAATTCTTATTTTCAATGACGGCCTAGGAACAGTGGGTTAACTGCCTGTTCAGGGGCAGAACGACAGAAACAGAGACCTTGTCAGCTCGGGGGTTTGAACTTGCAACCTTCCGGTTACTAGTCCAACGCTCTAACCACTAGGCTACGCTGCCGCCCCGGAACATGTTCCCGGAACATGAATCCCGGAACATGTTCCAGTCTGTGATGGCAAAATAGTAAGCAGGAATCATTTGGATAGAATTGTGGTCAGGTTTAACCAAATGGAGGGCGATGGAGAGCTTTGTATGCGTCTCTGTATGTGGAGTACAGGTGATCTAGAATTATTTTTCCTCTGGTTGCGCATTTAACATAGAGACCAGGCAAAACTGATTGAAGTTTCCCTGCATTAAAGTCTCCGGCAACTAGGAGCGCCGCCTCTGGGTGAGCGGTTTCCTGTTTGCTTATTTCCCTATACAGCTGACTGAGTGTGGTCTTAGTGCCATCATCTGTCTGTGGTGGTAAATAAACAGCCACGACAAGTATAGATGAAAAATCTCTTGGCAAATAGAGTGGTCTGCAGTTTATTATAAAATACTCTACTTCAGGCGAGCAAAATCTAGAGACTTCCTTAGATTTCGTGCACCAGCTGTTCTTTACAAATATGCACAGACCGCCAACCTTCTTCTTACCAGAGTGTGCTGTCTAGCTGAATATCCATGTCATCATTCAGCCACAATTCAGTGAAACATAAGATGTTACAGTTATTGATGTCCTGTTGGTAGGATATTCATGATCGTACCTCGTCTAATTTATTGTCCAATGATTGCACGTTGGCGAGTAATATTGATGGTAACGGCAGCTTTCCCACTCGCCTACTGTGGCTCCTTACGAGGCACCCCGCTCTGTGTCCTCTGTACCTGCGTCTCTTTCTTTTGCCAATAACGGGGATGTTGGCCTTGTCAGTGTTAGAAGTATATCCTCTGCATCCTGCTTGATGAAGAAAAAATCTTTGTCTAATCCGAGGTGAGTGATCGCTGTCCTGACATCCAGAAGCTCTTTTTTGCAGTAAGATACGGTGGCAGAAACATTATGTACAAAATAAGTTACAAATAAAGCAATCAAAACAAACACATGATAGCACAATTGGTTAGGCCTCCGTAAAACTGCTGCCATTTCTTCCGGCGCCATTTTGGACCTAGACTTGGAGCTCCGGTACCGCTTGCCGTGCAGTAGAAGAGAGAACAGTCTATGACTAGGAAGTTATTATGCTAGTTTTCTTTTTACTGGTTAAGGTAGGTAATATGCGTTGTACACGTAACTATAGTCGGTGCTTATCTAGATCATTTTCATAAGCACCTATAGATCTTTGACCTAATCAAAATAGCTTGTAAGCAGCTAGCAAACAGGGCGTACCTTATTACACAACTCCATTGAAATAACTCTTACTTACAGAGGTCAGAAAACAGTAAAAATGCACGTTTGCATATCAGAATAGTGGTCGGATCGACGAAGAGTCCTAAGGTAAGCTAGTTAGCTAAAAAGAGTAAAAAACTTGAGTAATTTGAAAAATGCTAAACAATACACACGAGTAATAATGGACGTACCGGGCTGGGAAGGCGCACTGGAGGCCTGGTGCATGGAGTCGGCACAGGTTGCACCGGACTGGTGACACGCTCTTCGCCTGCGCTGCAGCCTACTCCTGGCCAACACCTCTCTCCGATACCCCTCCTCAAACTGCTCCATTGACTCCCAGACGGTCTCTGGCTCTCTCCTCAGCCGACCGCCCCTTGTGCCCCCCACCAAAAAAGACTTGAGGTTGCCCTTGAGCTGTTTGTGGCCGCGGACCTCGGCATCGTCACTGTCATCCTTTACTCCTCGGCGACTCCCGTCAAGGAAGGGTCTCACATTCACCTAGTATCTCTTCCCATGACCAACCCTCCTTCACCTCCTGGGCACGCTGCTTGATCCTGACATGGTGGGATATTCTGTCACGACCGTCGTATGAATAATTGGACCAAGGCGCAGCGTGAGTAGAGTTCCACATTTTAATAATAGTGAAACTTCCAAAACAACAAAGCTATAACGATCATGAAACACGTAGTGCACATAGGCACTCACTCAAAACAATATCCCACATCGCAGGTGGGAAAAAGGACACACTAAGTATGATCCCCAAGTGTCATGACGTTGGCTTGGGGGATAGGTTTATGACAGTCATAAATACCTCTTTCCCCCTTTTTCCTCTCTCTACCCTACTGATGTTACATTTGCAAACCCTTGGTTAACATAGAGATTCTGGGAACATCAGAAGGTGGGGCGAAATGAACAATATTCTGGTAATCCGACCAATGGAACATATGCGGTGGTACTTAATGAATATGATGTCAGTGCGGTTGTCATCTGAGACATTCTCATCAATGATAAGATGACATAAACTCTACCATGGAAACTCTACATATCAGAGTTATCGGATTCACATGGAATTGTTGTTCAATTTAAATGTTTGAATATGAAATTATTCGTAATAGGATGTAATGTGATTTTAGCTTCTAAAATGGGAGATTTGGGTTTTCATAAGATAGGGCACTGCTCAATCAGTGGCCCGCCCCTGTGAAGGGACATGGACTATAAAACTTTTCAAACACACCCTCCTCTCCCTTCCCATATAAGCCCTTGATGACAATATAACCTCCTGTTCTGAGGACGTGAGGACGACGGTCCTATGTCAGAATGGTTCAGATAATAATTACAGAACGAAACCAACATCAGCGTGAGCTTTGGTTGCGAATGGTATGAACTCTTATTCACTACAGAAGTGATACATCCTAGCCGTTGAGTTAGCAACAGCAGATGCAAACGAGGGTTAGGAAGGAACAGACAGAGTATCCCGTCTACCACACAACGACGTTACGACAACGTATCCAATTGACCACCAGAGACATTCTTCAAAGGACTCGGTTGGGCAACACGGCCTTCCATCTACCACCAACCTACCCAAGCGCAGCTCAGAGTAAATATTTATTGCATTTTCCTTTTCCAAATGGGCAGTAATTAAGAATGCATAAGATACTGTATTTACAATAGCACAGCTTCTTCCCTTTGTTCCTCAGTCTTCCCGCTCTTTCACTCAAACCCAGCCCCTTGTCACGACTCCTACTGAAGGTGGCTCCCCTTCCCGTTCGGGTGGCGCACGGGTGGTCGTCGTCGCAGGCCTACTAGCTGCCACTGATTCTTTCCTCCTCCTCCTTGTCTGTTTATCGGTTACACCTGTTATGTATTGTGGTGATTAGTTGGGCCAGCCAGCCCGCCTGTTCTTTGTGCGAGATTGTTTGTGTGACATTTGTGCATGTTTGAGACGAACGTGCTTTTTCCTGTTCGTGGGTTTTGCTGGACTGTTTTAGTCCCCGTGTTTGGGGCATTTGTTTTTGTGAGAGCCCAGTGTTTCGTGGGGTGGCCTATGTTCGCCGTGTGTGCATTAAAAAGCACTACCTTGAACTCTCTGTTTCCTGCGCCTGACTTCTCACCCACTACACCCAGATCGTTACACCCCTTTTCTTTTGTGAAACAAGCTGTCATATCTGTTCCGCCCGCTAGGGACATTTTCCTTTATGGCGTAATTTGTAATCAGCTTTAGGATCTTAGTGAAACAGTCATTTATTGGTTTAGGGTGTGTTAGGCCAAGGCCAGAGTTACAACCCACAGGACAGCAGACCCCCCAGGGCCAGCCCAGCAGCTAGGGATTGCCTAAATAGGTGTCTTCCTATTATGCATGTTTTCAATACCTTTATTCCTACTGTATTCCATATAAGGAATCCAGACCCCAATGAAAGTAGCCCAGTATACTCTTAATCTTGTAATAAATCAAATCTAATGTATCATAACTTGACATTGTGGGACTATAACCAACCAAATAACAGCAAAGCATTTCTTAGCCACTATAAATGCTTGGTTACAAAGTTTATTAAGATAATAGTCTCCAGTATCAATATTTCCAAGCAAACGAAAACAGGGAGAAGGGAGAATCTGTAGCCATACTGAGATAAAAGAACATACTCTTTTCCAGAATTCAGGCAGACTTCACAAGACCATAACATATGTCCCCGTTTGTGTTTTTACAACTCTAGCAGAGGAAGACATTTCTGAGTGCATGTATTTCAATTTCAATGGCAAATAGTATGTTCTATGAATGGACTTAAACTGCAGTAATTTATGTCTGAGATGATATGAACATGACTGGGCATTCAAACACATCTGTATCCATTCATCATCATCATCAATAGCTTCTCCCAGGTCTTCCTCACAATTATTTATTTTTTTACATGTTTTGTGTCATTGGGAAAAGCCTCTATCAACCCTTGATACAGTTTGGAATTCAACTTTCGAAGTTTGTCAGACTGCCTTAAAATAGCAACTGGCTTGTTCAGTGTTTACTGCACAGAGAGAATAAAGTGTTGTATCTGCAATAATTCACCTCAACTCTGTCACAGACTGGTCTTCCCTGGCTGTCGGACCCTGCTGAGGCCACTGTCACCATCTGATCCTCCTAAAATGAGGCATGACAAAGAATTACCTTGGTGTACATTTATACATTAGATTATCCAAGAAAATAATCAATGGTTCAATAATTTAAATAACCATTATTCCCAGATCCAAGACTCGCTTTAAGCTGCCCTGTAGCTACTTAAATATTAAATTAACTTACATATGATTAGACTGTAGTTTACTACAGTGTCTGCAAATAAACAGCCTAATGGAAAAAAGTAGAGCGGTCTCAACCAACGTGAGTCCAAGTGCAATCAAAAATATAATCATCATTGAAAAGGAAAAGGCACAATGCGCACATAGGTTACATGCTGACTAGACTAGGCACATGTGTGCGTCTGCGTGCGCCATCGCTCGCATGTTGATTTTGTCCATCAACACCAGATGCTATCAGGACACGCAGGTTGAAATATCAACACAAACTCTGACAGGTCGAAACGCAAACATTCATGGACATTTAGCTAGCTAGCTTGCTGTTGCTAACAAATTTTTCCTGGGATATAAACATTGGGTTGTTATTTTACCTGAAATGCACAAGGTCCTTTTTATCCTGGATCTTTGTAGAAGTTTGATCCATTTTGAGTTACACAGAATTGTGCGTTTTCTACTCCGACAATTAATCCACAGATAAAAGGGGAAACCTAGGTTCTAGTAATCTCTCCTCCTTCAGTCTCCTTCTTCTTCTTCTGTGGACTTTATATGGCGGGTGGCAACCAACTTAAGGTGCATTACCATCACCAACTGGACTGGTGTGGACCTCAGTTCAGCTTTTAATCACCCACTGGTGTATATTCTGCTAAAAACCAATGAGGAGATGGGAAAGGCGGGACTTGCAGTGCGTCAATCGTAAAAAATAGAGCCAAGTTCTACTTTAGCAACTGGCTACACAGACGCTCGCGAGCAGTTTTGATGAAAAGATTGAATAAAATGTACGTGTCATTTTATTTTGCAATGTTCGCTCGTGCAACTCATATATTCTGCTAAAAACCAATGAGGAGATGGGAAAGGCGGGACTTGCAGTGCGTCAATCGTAAAAAATAGAGCCAAGTTCTACTTTAGCAACTGGCTACACAGACGCTCACGAGCAGTTTTGATGAAAAGATTGAATAAAATGTACGTGTCGGTGTGGTCAGCATGAGCGAGCGTCGCGCCTTTTCATTTTCAATTAATATTGATTACCCATTTATTTTTCTCTGCCTGCAAATTGTCCTCCTAAAAGGTAGGCTATATCCTATAGATCTATGCAAAGCGTAGCAAGTGTTGCTGTCATCATTATTTGCTACTTCAAGTTCAGTAGCCATACCTGTGACATCAGGTGTGCATCAGGAGCTCGTGTGGTCTCAATTAAATAGAGTAGGCTATAGCCTATACATGAGTGGAGAAGCACAGGGCAGTTGTCTTTCCAAGGAAATGTCTGAAAATATTTCCTCTCCTGAAAGGTAGGCTATAAAATAGCTAAAGAGAAAGTGCAAGTCTCTCCTACTCTGCTCTCTTCAAACTACATCTAGCATATTGGCTGATATAGCCCAGTAATACAGATAGCCGAACACAAGGGCCATATGAGAATCTCTGGGTATTTAAACTATTTCTTAAGTTCTTTTTGCACGTTTGATTTTGCCTATCGTGTACAAAATTGCTGGGACCATGGATGGCAAGTGAGCTGGGTCACATATGCCTAAAATAACATTGTGGGACTGTGGTTGGGTTTGGTACCAGTTCTTGTGGTGGAGGGTGGGAGTCAGACAGAAAGCCAGTGGGTGTGGGCCCAGAATGGTATGAAAAGCTGTGGATGGGGGTGGGAGCGGAATGAAGAAAAGGCATACCTCTACTGTGCACCATAAGAGTGAAGCCTGTGAAGTTAGAGCTGTTTATTACGGTGTCAGTGTGAAAATGTGGGAATTAGCTAGGGAAACTGACAGATCAATAACAGTACATTTCCATACTGACTAATACAAACACACATTGCACTGAAAAAACATCAGAATATCAATCTTCAATCATTTGGCTGATAGTTTCATCATTTGATTCAGGTCTAGTGTGATTGAAGCAACTAAGTAACTAATTCATTCACCTCAGTCAAGAGGAATGAAACATTAGCTAATGTTACAAGTCAGTTACAATACTAGCTCAGAACTGCAAATAAACACTTTCATTTTTCTTGTTAAGTTAAACACCAGTTACCTTGTCAGCTAAAGAGTAGCCAGTTTCTGCTCTACTTGCTTTTACAACTTGGTGAAAGAACACAACATACACACTGAACTATGCTCAACTCTCCTGTGCTGTTCCAGTCAGCCTTCCAGAAGCTTTGCCTTCACACAGCCTGTCAGCCTGCTCTGTGGTGTCCAAGTTGTCCTAAATTCAGCATTTACATTGCAATGGAAACCCATTCACGTGTATTTTTCATTCGGTAAATAGGAATTTAACAGTAAAGTTATTTTACGTGCACTACGTCATCACACACAGACTTTCATCCACAATAAGTCAGTTTGTTTGAAACATACAGTATCTCTTGTGGGAAAATGTACATATTGTTTTATGCAAATTTGCATGAAAATCTGTCGCAAATTGGATGTAAACCTAGCTACTGATAGTCACTCACTTAGCCCATGTCAGCTAACATTTTTTAGATTGCTAAATTACTCTAGCTATCTAAACTTAGTAATCATGGTCGAATTACCGGTCGGGGGGCCCCCAATGATTTTGTTAGTCAGTCTAAATCAGATATCAACATGCAACAATTTCAAAGATTTTACAGAGTTACAGTTCATGTAAGCAAAACAGTCGATCGAAAAAAATTAATTAGGCCCTAAATCTATGGATTTCACATGACTGGGAATACAGAAAACTGGATCAGAAAACCAGTCAGTATCTGGTCTGACCACCATTTGCCTCATGCAGCGCAACAGAGTTGATCAGGCTGTTGATTGTGGTCTATGGAATGTTGTCCCACTCCTCTTTAATTAATGGCTGTGCTGAGTTGCTGAATATTGGCAGGAACTGGAAAATGCTGTCCTATACGTAGATCCAGAGCCTCCCAAACATGCTCAATGGGTGACATGTCTGGTGAGTATGCAGGCCATGGAAGAACAGGGACATTTTTCATCTTCCAGGAATTGTGTACAGATCCTTGTGACATGGGGTCATGCATTACCATGCTGAAACATGAGGTGATGGCGGCAGATGAATCGCACGACAATGGGCCTCAGGATCTCATCACGGTATCTCTGTGCATTTAAATTGCCATCGATAAAATTAAATTGTGTTCGTTGTCCGTAGCTTATGCCTGCCCATACCATAACCCCACCTCCACCATGGGGCACTCTGTTCAAAACGTTGACATCAGCCAACCGCTCGACTGCACGGCACCATACACGCTGTCTGCCATACAGCTGAAACCGGCCACTCCGGGATTCCTCCGTGAAGAGCACACTTCTCTAGCGTGATAATTGCCATTGAAGGTGAGAATTTGCCCACTGAAGTCGGTTACAACGCCGAACTGCAGCCAGGTCAAGACCCTGGTGAGGACAACGAGCACATAGATGAGCTTCCCGATAGTTTGTGCAGAAATTCTTTGCTTGTGCAAATCCACAGTTTCATCCGCTGTCTGGGTGGCTGTTTTCAGACGTTCCCGCAGGTTAAGAAGCTGGATGTGTAGGACCTGGGCTGGCGTGGTTAGACGTGGTCTGTAGTTGTGAGGCCGGTTGGACATACTACCAAATTCTCTAAAACACCATTGGAAGTGGCTTATGGTAGAGCAATGAACATTCAATATTCAGGCAACAGCTCTGATGGATATTCCTGCAGCCAGCTTGCCAATTGCACGCTCCCTCAAAACTTGAAACGTGTGGTATTGTGCTGTGTTAAAAAACTGCACATTTTAGAGTGGCCTTTAATTGTCCCCCAGCACAAGGTGCACTTGTGTAATGATCATGCTGTTTAATCAGCTTCTTGATATGCTGCACCTGTCAGAGCCGTGTGTATAGGTGGCAGGGAAGTCAGGCGCAGGAGAATCAAACTGAATGTAATGGAGTTGTTTTATAACAATAAATGAAACATAACTCCAACACTAAATATAACAATAAAACAAAGTGTGTCGGAGGACCTGTCGCGCACAAATACAAACACCACAACACTGAACAACAAACAATCTGTGACAAAGACATGAAGGGAAACAGAGGGTAAATACACAACAGGTAATGAATGGGATTTAAGCCAGGTGTGTAGGAAGACAAGACAAAACCAATGGAAAATGGATCAATGATGGCTAGAAGACCGGTGACGTCGACCGCCGAGCACCACCTGAACAAGGAGAGGCTTTGACTTCGGTAGGAGTCGGGACAGTAGCCGCGCGCCGACATCGGCCTCGGGGACGACCCGGAGGGCGAGGAGCAGGGCGACCCGGATGGAGACGGTGGAATTCTTGCAGCATGGAAGGATCTAACACATCCTCCACCGGAACCCAGCATCTCTCCTCCGGACCGTACCCTTTCCAGTCTACAAGGTACTGAAGGCCCCTCGCCCGACGTCTCGAATCCAAGATGGATCGAACGGATGTCCAGAGGGGGCGGAGGAACATCCCGCACTTCAGCCTCCTGGAGGGGGCCAGCCACCACCGGCTTGAGGAGAGACACATGGAACGAGGGGTTAATACGGTAATTAGTGGGTAGCTGTAACCTATAACATACCTCATTCACTCTCCTCAGGACTTTAAACGGCCCCACAAACTACAGACCCAGCTTCCGACAGGGCAGGCGGAGGGGAAGGTTTCGGGTCGAGAGCCAGACCCTGTCCCCTGTGTGAACACCGGGGCCTCACTGCGGTGACGGTCTAAGCCAACTTTCTGGCCCAGGACTTTCTGGCGCTGAACGTGGGCGGCCTCCCAGGTTTCCTCCGCGCGCCGGAACCAATTGTCCACCGCAGGAGCCTCGGTCTGACTCTGATACCAAGGAGCCAGAACCGGCTGATACCCTAATACACATTGAAAGGGAGAAAGGTTAGTGGAGGAGTGGCGTAGCGAGTTTTGGGCCATCTCTGCCCAGGGTACGAACTTCGTCCACTCTTCCGGCCAGTCCTGGCAATAAGACCGCAGAAACCTACCCACATCCTGGTTAACTCTCTCCACCTGCCCATTACTCTCGGGGTGAAAACTTGAGGTAAGGCTGACCGAGACCCCTAGACGTTCCATGAACGCCTTCCAGACCCTTGATGTGAACTGGGGACCCCAATCAGACACTATATCCTCAGGCACCCCATAGTGCCGGAAAACATGTGTAAACAGGGTCTCCACAGTTTGTAAGGCCGTAGGGAGACCGGGCAAAGAGAGGGGTGACAGGACTTAGAAAAACGATCCACAACGACCAGGATCGTGGTGTTACATTTACATTACATTTAAGTCATTTAGCAGACGCTCTTATCCAGAGCTACCCTGTGAATGTGTTACCCTGTGAAGGTGGAAGATCAGTTAAAAAAATCCACCGAAAGGTGCGACCACAGCCATTGTGGAACGGGTAAGGGTTGTAACTTACCTCTGGGCAGGTGTCTAGGAGCCTTGCACTGGGCGCACACTGAGCAGGAGGAAACATAAATCCTCATCCTTAGCTAAAGTGGGCCACCAGTACCTCCCATCAAGACAGCGCACCGTCAGACCTATCCCAGGATGACCAGAGGAGGGTGACGTGTGGGCCGAATAGATCAGTCGGTCGCGGACAGCCCAGCTGGACACTGAGAGGGAGAGGGCTCTGCACGTGACGCCCGCTCAATGTCCACGTCCAGCTCCCACACTACCGGCGTCACCAAACAAGAAGCTGGAAGTATGGGAGTGGGATCCATGGACAGCTCCTCTGTGTCATACAGCCGGGACAGTGCGTCTGCCTTAACGTTCTGGGAGCCTGGTCTGTAAGAGAGGGTAAACACAAAACGGGTGAAAAACATGGCCCACCTTGCCTGACGAGGATTCAATCTCCTCGCCGCCCGGATGTACTCCAGATTGCGATGGCTAGTCCAGATGAGAAAAGGGTATTTAACCCCCTCGGGTCAATGTCTCCACGCCTACAAGGCTTTTACGACAGCCAACAGCTCCCGGTCCCCCATATCATAGTTTCGCTCCGCTAGGCTGAGCTTCTTCGAAAAGAAGGCACAGGGGCGTAGCTTCAGTGGCGTATCCGAGCGCTGAGAGAGCACTGATCCTATCCCAGCTTCGGATGCGTCCACTTCCACTATGAACGGCAAAGATGGATCCGGATGAGCCAACACAGGAACCGAGGTCAACAGAGCCTTCAGGTGCCTAAAAGCCCTGTTGCTTCAGCTGACCCCTGCAAGTGCACCGGGCCCCCCTTTAGCAGTGAGGTAATGGGAGCAGCGACCTGACCAAAACCACGGATAAACCTCCGCGCTCTCCATCTCCACTCCTGACGTGGAAATCCGATGCTCTAGGAAGGAGACGAACTGTTGGAAGAACAAGCATTTCTCAGCCTTGACATATAGATCATGCTCCAACAGGCGACCAAGCACTTTTTGCACCAGGGACACATGCTCGGCGCGTGTAGCGGAGTATATCAGGATGTCATCGATATACACCACTACACCCTGCCCATGCAGGTCTCTGAAAGTCTCGTCTACAAATGATTGGAAAACTGATGGAGCATTCATCAACCCATATGGCATGACGCAGTACTCATAATGCCCTGAGGTGGTGCTAAATGCCGTCTTCCACTCGTCTCCCTTCCGAATACGCACCAGATTGTACGCACTCCTGAGATCCAGTTTAGTGAAGAAGCGTGCCCCGTGCATTGATTCAATCGCCGTAGTGATAAGAGGTAGCGGGTAACTATACCTCACCGTGATTTTTTATTTTTATTTTTTATTTTACCCCTTTTTCTCCCCAATTTCGTGGTATCCAATTGTTTAGTAGCTACTATCTTGTCTCATCGCTACAACTCCCGTACGGGCTCGGGAGAGACGAATGTAGAAAGTCATGCGTCCTCCGATAAACAACCCAAACAAGCCGCACTGCTTCTTAACACTGCGCCATCCAAACCGGAAGCCAGCCACACCAATGTGTCGGAGGAAACACCGTGCACCTGGCAACCTTGGTTAGCGCGCACTGCGCCCGGCCCGCCACAGAAGTCGCTGGTGCGCGATGAGACAAGGATTTCCCTACCGGCCAAACCCTCCCTAACCCGGACGACGCTAGGCCAATTGTGTGTCGCCCCACGGACCTCCAGGTCGCAGCCGGTTACGACAGAGCCTGGGCGCAAACCCAGAGTCTCTGGTGGCACAGCTGGCGCTGCAGTACAGCGCCCTTAACCACTGCGCCACCCGGGAGGCCCTACCGTGATTTTATTGAGACCGCGATAATCAATGCACGGGCGCAAACCGCCATCCTTCTTCTTCACAAAAAAGAAACTCGAGGAGACGGGTGAAATGAAGGGCTGAATGTACCCCTGACGCAGGAATTTGGAGACGTATGTCTCCATGGCCACCGTCTCCGCTTCCGACAGGGGATACACGTGACTCCTGGGAAGTGCAGCGTCTACCAGGAGATCTATAGCACAATCCCCCCCGTCGATGGGGTGGTAATTGAGTCGCCTTCTTTTTACAGAAGGCAAGAGCCAAATCGGCATATTCTGGGGGAATGCGCACGGTGGAAGCTTGGTCTGGACTTTCCACCGTAGTAGCAACAACAGAAACCCCTACACACCTACCTGAGCACTCTCGCGACCACCCTGTGAGAGCCCTCTGTGGCCAAGAAACAGTGGGGTTATGACAAGCAAACCAGGGAAGGCCCAGCACCACAGAATACACAGGAGAATCAATAAGGAAAAGACTTATCTTTTCCTTGTGACCCCCCTGCGTTACCATAAGCAAAGGAGCGGTGGCCTCCCTGATAAACCCTGACCCTAATGGTTGACTATCGAAGGCATGAATGGGGAAAGGCATATCCACAGGAACAATGGGGATCCCTAAACTATGAGCTAAACTTTTATTAATGAAATTCCCAGCCGCACCTGAATCTACTAGCGCCTTATGCTGGGAACGCGGGGAAAATTCAGGAAAAGTGACAGACAAACATATGTGCAACAGAGGGCACTGGATGAGAATGGTGCCTACTCACCCGGGGTGAGGCCAGAGTGCCCTGCCTGCTGCCTTGATTCCCAGAGGAACCAACCTGGCGCTGACAAGCAGTGTGACCTCTGCGACCACATATGGTGCATGAGCGGGAACCCCCTCCGGTCTCCCTGTGCACCATCCCTCCCAACTCCATGGGTACAGGAGAGAGGGTGCGGGAGGATGGAACAACCAGACCCCGATCTAGACGTCCACGAGTAGCCAGCATGTTGTCCAGGCTGATGGACATGTCCACCAGCTGGTTGAAGGTGAGGGTGGTGTCTCTATAGACCAGCTCCCGACGGACGTCCTCGCGTAGACTACAGCGATAATGGAAGATCAGGGCCCTGTCGCTCCATCCAGCGCCGGCAGCCAGGGTTCTAAACTCCTGTGCGCTCCTCGTCTCCTGCCTCAGATGGTAGAGGCGCTCACCTGCCGCTCAGCC
This sequence comes from Oncorhynchus nerka, assembly GCF_034236695.1. NCBI lineage: Eukaryota > Metazoa > Chordata > Actinopteri > Salmoniformes > Salmonidae > Oncorhynchus > Oncorhynchus nerka. The sequence continues at coordinate 47,802,021 of NC_088415.1, read as the reverse complement.
CTCAGGTGGGTGGTCGAATATTGTCCTCAAAATGGTCCAACGCCGAATCCTTTTCCCCACATACAGTCCTGGCCCACTCCAGGGCTTTCCCGGTGAGGCACGAGACGAGGGTATAACTCTTCTCACGGTCCGATGGAGCTGGGTGGACCGTGGCCAGATACAAGCTTAGTTTGAGGAGAAAACCCTGGCAGCAGGCAGTGTCTCCGTCGTACCCCTTTGGCAGGGATAAATGGATCCTGCTGGGTTCAGGCGGGGAAAGGGGGCTCACAGTGGTACTGGTGGAGGCGCTGGAAAAACTCCCTGTGTCTCCCAAAGCGATCCATGGCGGCGCTCAGATTGTAAATCATCTCCGTATATTCCATGACGAGCTCCTCCACCTCCATGGCCGGGGTACCTTCTCCTGCTGACTTCATTTTTTGGTCAGAGATTCTGTCAGAGTCGTGTGTATAGGTTGCAGGGAAGTCAGAACAAGGAGAGGCTTCGACTTCGACAGAAGTCGTGACAACACCTGTCAGGTGGATCGATTATCTTGACTAAGGGGAAATGTTCACTAACAGCCATGTAAACCAATTTGTGCACAACATTTGAGAGAAATAAGATTTTTTGTGTATGGAAAATTTCTGGAATCTTTTATTTCAGATCATGAAACATGGGACCAACACTTTACATGTTGTCACGCCCTGACCGTATAGAGCGTTTTATGTCTCTATTTTGGTTTAGTCAGGGTGTGATTTGGGTGGCAGTCTATGTTCTATGATTTTCTATTTCTAGGTGTTTGGCCGGGTGTGGTTCTCAATCAGAGGCAGCTGTCTATCGTTGTCTCTGATTGAGAACCATACTTAGGTACCCTTTTACCCCACCTGTTTTGTGGGAAGTTAACTTTGTAGTTGTTCAGGGCACATAGCCCAAAGCTTCACGGTTAGTTTTTTTGTTCTTCGTTTGTCGGCGTCATTTGTAAATAAAGTTCAAATGTATGCTTACCATGCTGTACCTTGGTCCAGTCCTTCAGCCAGCCGTGACACATGTTGCGTTCATATTTTTGTTCAGTATAAAAAACAGAGCAACTGTGGGCCCTCATGATGATTTCAGATTTTTTTGTGGCCCCCACCCAATCAAAGTTGCCCATCCCTGGTTGAGAAGAAAGACTAGCTAGGTTTCCATCTAATTGGCAACAGATTTTCAAACCAATATTCTAAAATCCGCTTAAAACAATGTGCAAATTTTTCCGACCAGAGATGTAAATCCATCAAATTGGGGGGATTCGCGTTATTACGGCAAAAAAGAGCTTCTGGATATCAGGACAGCGATCCTTCACCTCGGATTAGACAACGATTTTTTCTTCAACAAGCAGGATGCACTGGACATACCCCGAACACCCGACAAGGCCAACATCCCAGTTATTGGAAAGAGGAAGAGACGCAGCTACAGAGGACAGAGCGGGGTGCCTCGCAAGGAGGCGCAGAAGGCGAGTGGGAAAGCTGCCGTTACCGTCAATACTACTCGCGAACGTGCAATCATTGGACAATAAATTAGACGAGGTACGATCACGAATATCCTACCAATGGGACATCATAAACTGTAACATCTTATGTTTCACAGAATCATGGCTGAATGATGCCATGGATATTCAGCTAGCGGGATATACGCTGCACCAGCTAGATAGAACAGCACACTCCGGTAAGAAGAAGGGGGAGGTCTGTGCATATTTGTAAACACCAGCTGGTGCATGAAATCTAAGGAAGTCTCTAGATTTTGCTCGCCTGAAGTAGAGTATCTTATGATAAACTGCACACCACACTATTTGCCAAGAGAGTTCACATCTATACTTTTCGTGACTGTTTATTTACCACCACAGACAGAGGCTGGCACTAAGACCGCACTCAGTCAACTGTATAAGGAAATAAGCAAACAGGAAACCGCTCACCCAGAGGCGGCGCTCCTAGTGGCTTTAATGCAGAAAAACTTCAATCAGTTCTACCTAATATCTATCAACATGTTATATGAGCAACCAGAGGGAAACAAATTCAAGATCACCTGTACTCCACACACAGAGACACGTACAAAGCTCTACGCATACAAAGTACTACACCGGCTCTGACGCTCGTCTTATGCGGTAGGGCTTGCAAACTATTACAGACTACAAAGGGAGCCGCCAGCTGCCCAGTGACACAAGCCTACCAGACGAGCTAAATCACTTCTATGCTCACTTCGAGGCAAGCAACACTGAGGCATGCATAAGAGCATCAGCTGTTCCGGACGACAGTGTGATCACACTCACATACAACAACACAGAGTTACACATGGAATAAACAAACATACAGTCAATAATACAGTAGAAAGGTCCATATACAGCATGTGTGTCACGCCCTGACCTTAGTATTCTTTGTTTTCTTTATTATTTTGGTTAGGTCAGGGTGTGACAAGGGGATTTATGTGTTTTAGGCTTGTCTAGGGGTTTTGTATGTTTATGGGGGTGTTTACTAGTCTAGGTGTTATGTATGTCTATGGTTGCCTAGATTGGTTCTCAATTAGAGGCAGCTGTTTATCGTTCTCTCTGATTGTGAACCATATTTAGGCAGCTATATTCCTTAGGTTCTCTGTGGGTTATTGTCTATGTCTAGTTGCCAGTGTCTGCACTATTATATTATAGCGTCACGTTTGTTTTGTTGTTTTTGTAAGTTTGTTTAGTGTTTTCTTCATGAATTAAATAGGTATGTATTTACATCACGCTGCGCCTTGGTCTCCTCCATATAACGAACGTGACAGAATAACCCACCATAAAAGGACCAAGCAGCGTGAATGGGAGGAACAGCGCTTAATGGAGAAATGGACCCGGGAGAAGGACGAGTGGGTAACAACCTGGGAGGAGATTGAGAGGTGGTCGATCGATCCAGGGAGAGTGCCAGAGCCTGCATGGGATTCTTTGGAACAGTGCGAGGAGGGATACAGGAGAATGGAGGAACGAAGATGATATAAAGGTACACGGCTAGCACGGAAGCCCGAGAGGCAGCCCCAAGATTTTTTGGGGGGGGGAGCACAGGAGGAGATAGGTTGAGTCAGGAGGGAGACCCAAGCCAACTCCTCGTGCTTACCGTGGGGAGCTTGTAACTGGTCAGGCACCGTGTTATGCAGAGATGTGCACGGTGTCCCCAGCCCAGTACCACCAGTGTGAAAACACCACGCACCATGCTTCCTGTATGTCTCCAGAGCCCTGTATGCCCTGTTCCTCCTCCCCGCACTCGCCCTGAGGTGTGTGTCCTCATCCCGGTACCACCAGAGCCGGCACCACACATCAGGCCTATAGTGCGTCTCGGCAGTCCAGTACGCCCTGTTCCTCCTGCCCACACTCACCATGAGGTTCGTGTCCCCAGCCCGGTACCACCAGTGCCGGCACCACGCACCAGGCCTACAGTGCGCCTCGCCAGTCCAGAGCGTCCGGCGACAGTACCCAGAGCGTCCGGCGACAGTACCCAGTCCAGAGCGTCCGGCGACAGTACCCAGTCCAGAGCGTCCGGCAACAGTACCCAGTCCAGAGCGTCCGGCGATAGTCTACAGACCCGGAACCTCCTACGACAAGCCGCAGACCGGAACCTCCTACGACGTGCCGCAGTCCGGAACCTACCATGACGGGTCACAGTCCGGATCCGCCAGAGTCTCCCTCCAGTCCGGATCCGCCAGAGTCTCCCTCCAGTCCGGATCCGCCAGTCTCCCTCCAGTCCGGATCCGCCAGAGTCTCCCTCCAGTCCAGAGGCGCCACTCACTCCAGACTCGAGCATCAGTCCAGTGGCGTCCTCTAGTCCGGGGTCGGCGGTGAGGGTTCCCGCTCCAGAGACATCATGTAAGTGGGCCGGGTCAGAAGTGGAGCGGGGTCCACGTCCCTCACCAGAACCGCCACCGCGGAGTTATGCCCACCCAGACCCTCCCATATAAGCTTATTTGTGCGGCCGGGAGTCCGCACCTTCGGGGGGGGGGGGTTAGGGTGTGACAAGTGTGATTTATGTGTTGGTCTTGTCTAGGGGTTTTGTATGTTTATGGGGGTGTTTACTAGTCTAGGTGTTATGTATGTCTATGGTTGCATAGATTGGTTCTCAATTAGAGGCAGCTGTTTATCGTTGTCTCTGATTGGGAACCATATTTAGGCAGCCATATTCCTTAGGCTCTCTGTGGGTTATTGTCTATGTCTAGTTGCCTTTGTCTGCACTATTAAATTATAGCGCCATGTTCGTTTTGTAAGTTTGTTTAGTGTTTTCGTCATTAAATAAGTATGTATTCACATCACGCTGCGCCTTGGTCTCCTCCATATAACGAACGCAACAATGTGAAAATGAGGTAGGATGGAGGTAAGGCAAAATACTTATTTTCCACCATAATTTGCAAATAAATTCATAAAAATATCCTACAATGTGATTGTCTGGATTTTTTTTTCTAATTTTGTCTGTCATAGTTGAAGTGTACCTATGATGAAAAAGTTACAGGCCTCTCATCTTTTTAAGTCGGAGAACTTGCACAATTGGTGGCTGACTAAATACTTTTTTGCCCCACTGTATTTGTAGTTGTCCACATATTCTAAGTCAAAACCGTCCAAAGTAGTGATGCTAGACGGGCAGGCAGGTGTGGGCAGCGATCGGTTGAAAGCATGTATTTAGTTTTACTTGCATTTAAGAGCAGTTGGAGGCCACAAATGAGAGTTGTATGGCATTGAAGCTCGTCAGGGGGTTAGTTAACACAGTGTCCAAAGAAGGGCCAGAAGTATACAGAATGGTGTCGTCTGCGTAGAGATGGATCAGAGATTCACCAGCAGCAAGAGTGACATCATTGATGTATACAGAGAAAAGAGTCGGCCTGAGATTTGAACCCTGTGGCACCTCCATAGAGACTGCCAGAGGTCCGGACAACAGGCCCTCCAATTTGACACACTGAACTCTGTCTGAGAAGTAGTTGGTGAACCAGGCGAGGCAGTCATTTGAGAAACCAAGGCTGTTGAGTCTGCCGATAAGGATGTGGTGATTGACAGAGTCGAAAGACTTGGCCAGGTCGATGAATACAGCTGAACAGTAATGTCTCTTATCAATGGTGTTTATGATATCGTTTAGGACCTTGAGCGTGGCTGAGGTGCACCCATGACCAGCTCGGAAACCAGATTGCTTAGCGGAGAAGATACGGTGGGATTCGAAATGGTCGGTGATGTGTTCGTTAACTTGGCTTTCGAAGACCTTAGAAAGGCAGGGTAGGACAGATATAAGTCTGTAACAGTTTGGGTCCAGAGTGTCTCCCTCTTTGAAGAGGGGATGACCGCTGCAGCTTTCCAATCTTTGGGGATCTCAGAGGATACGAAAGAGACATTGAACAGGCTAGTAATAGGGGTTGCAACAATTGTGGCGGATAATTTTAGAAAGAGAGGGTCCAGATTGTCTAGCCTGGCTGATTTGTTGGGGTCCAGATTTTGCAGCTCTTTCTGAACATCAGCTATCTGGATATGGGTGAAGGAGAAATTGGGGAGGCTTGGGCAAGTTGCTGTGGGTGCAGGGCTGTTGACCGGGTAGGGGTAGCCAGGTGGAAAGTATGGCCAGCCGTAGAAAAATGCTTATTGAAATTCTCAATTATCGTGGATTTATCGGTGGTGACACTGTTTCCTAGCCTCAGTGCGGTGGGCAGCTGGGAGGTGCTCTTATTCTCCATGGACTTTAGTGTCCCAGAACATTTTGGAGTTAGTGCTACAGGATGCAAATTTCTGTTTGAAGAAGCTAGCCTCGGCTTTCATAACTGCCTGTGTATGTTGGTTCCTAACTTCCCTGAAAAGGAGCATACCGTGGGGGCTATTCGACGCTAATGCAGTACGCCACAGGATATTTTGGGGTGGTCAAGGGCAGTCAGGTCTGGAGTGAACCAAGGGCTATATCTGTTCCTGGTTCTACATTTTTTGAATGGGGCATGCTTATTTAAGATGGTGAGGGAAGCACTTTTAAAGAATAACGAGGCATCCTCTACTGATGGAATAAGGTCAATATCCTTCCAGGATACCCGGGCCAGGTCGATTAGAAAGGCCTGCTCGCTGAAGTGCTTTAGGGAGTGTTTCACAGTGATGAGGGGTGGTTGACTTCAGACCCATTACGGATGCAGGCAATGAGGCAGTGATCGCTGAAGTCCTGGTTGAAGACAGCAGAGGTGTATTTGGAGGGCAGGTTGGTTAGGATGATATGTATGAGGGTGCCCGTGTTTACAGATTTGGGGTTGTACCTGGTAGGTTCATTGATAATTTGTGTGAGATTGAGGGCATCTAATTAGATTGTAGGACGGCCGGGTTTTGTGTCATCTGTAGCCTAATAAACTGCATGCTTTCCTGATGAGTCGTAGTGTGAGGACTAATTTTATTTGAAAATGCTGCTTAAAGTGAAGCCTTGTGCATTTTTGTTTGTGTATACCCCAGTGTATAAAGTTTGTTATTTTATAGATTTTTTTTGTAAATTATGTTTGTATATTGTATTATAATTGTTCTTAATGCATTTTTAAAAAAGATGGTTATATCAATATTAGCGCATAAAAGCGTTTCCACCGACATTTGTCGGATTATTAATTTTACCAACACATAAAGATCCCATCCTATGGAACGCCGTTTGGGTCTTTGCATGTCAAAAAATATACACGTCAAAAAACACTATTTAACACGTTAAATAAGCTCTTAATTTGACACGTCAAATAACAGTTCTATTACAGAACGTGTGTTCTGAATATGCATGTGCAAGCCAAGCGCCATCACTACTATCAGTAGCACTGTCAAAGCTGTACAAACAAGCAAACACCGGCCACGAACGATGTGTTTACATTCATTGTTTTACCACAACTTCTGGGGTAGGTAGCTAGCTAGCTTTAGCTTGGCACCTAGCTAGCACCAATACAACCAACCTGAAAACAATGACCAGTAGAAACTGCAGTCATTTTCATTATTGTTAACAATAATTTAGGAATCCTTGTAAGTATTATTAGTATTGTATTAGCTAGGTAGCCACTTGTTTTTCGCCTATTGAAATTGAACTTCAGGCTCGACCGGACCGGTTTATGTGTTGTGAAGATAGCCACAATAACGATTATGCACAATAGTGGAATTTGTGGTTTGCCTTCAAAATAAAAGTACCTATTTGAAAGTGATGCAGAAGGTTACAATTGGTGGAATCATGCCATATTTAGACTAGACGATGTTAAACAAGGTTGGAATGTGAAGCAATGAAATGCAGTATCAGTCCTTGGTGTCACACAGAGAACTGTGAAGAGTTTACGGAAATATTTGCGTCGTAGCTCTTATTGTGGGACTTTGACTGCGGGATCATCTCCCCAGTCAGCCTATTGTGCGTATTGACATTCATATTGCACTGTACAGCCTTACCTAACGATTGGGGAACAATGAAATTGTGTATCAGCCTACTCAGAACCCAAGTGTTTTCCCCCAAAGCCCTCAAGAGTTAGCAGGCTCCAAAACATTCGCGTTGTATTTTTTTTCCTCAGGAATAGTGTTCAATATACATAGCAGGTTGACTGGTACAATAAATGTGGCTCAATTCACAGGGGTTTCAGAGTCCCGCAATAAGAGGGGCGGCAGGTTGCCTAGTGGTTAGAATGTCATGCCATATTGGATTTGTAACTGTAAGGTTGCAAGATCGAATCCCCGAGCTGACAGCCCCTGAACACGGCAGTTAACCCTGAATAAGAATATAACTTAACTGACTTGTCTAGTTAAATAAAAAGAAGAGCTACGATGCTGATGTTCTCCTTGTGTCTGACACCCCATGCCATTGATCCACAATCCATAAGGCTGTACAGTGAAATGTGTACGCTCCAATGCAATTCTAATACACCCAGGGTGATTTTAACACATTATTGTCTTCTGTTGAATTTATATAAGAACATTCCAACCTCGTTTAGCATGATCTATTCCAATATGGCATTACCTTTTTTTATCTGACGTGCTTTACTCGCATAAGACATTCGACATGTACTTTTACTCGCATAAAAAGTTGGTTATTGACGTTTATTTATATATATATATATATATATGATTTTAAATTGATTTATTTAGACCGGATAAGGCTTTTGATGCACCCGTAGCTAAGATTCCTCCCACTCCCCTTAGTGAAACGTTTTCCAAGTGAAAGGCCTATTGTGCGACGGAAGTGGGATATCCCTATTCCCTGTCAAATATCGCTCCGCTTTTCTTAAATATCTCTCCGCTATAACCACAAAAACAGCTCATAGCTCGTTGGGAACTAGACTCATTTGTGCGGGGATTAGACTCCTGCAGCTAGTCCATACACTTGTTAGTTACATATAAACTGACAAAAGGGTCCGAGGTTGCCGCATAGTTAAATTAGCACACTAGCTCTCAGGCAGACCACGATAGAGGCCATCGCTTCCGCATAGAATCAAGCATCAAGGTAAGAGATTTCCGAAGGACGACTGTTTGTCAACTTGTCTCAGCTTTTCATGATCATGATTGTATGGTGTTGACAATCTATTATATGTTTAGTTAGCTACATATATTGATAGCTAGCTAGCTAGCTGACCAGTGGATTTTGTTGCTAACTACTATGATTGCATAGGGCAACATGAGATGAACTTCCTAGCTATATAACATTGAATGGCTTTTTTTGTAGACATGATTTGGTTACTATTCACTATAGGTAGACTTAAAAATGCCTGCCCTAAGTATATACCCTTCAATGCTAATTCAATGCCCTAGCTATAATGCAAGCCTTGCATTTATTTACTCTGTCTCACTGACTGCTGTTTGCAATATCAGCACAATCTATCAGGAAAATTGTGATATGCATGTATGGTTTAGCAGTAATTTTTTTTTACCAGCCCTCCCTCTGCTTGTGCCCAGCATGTTGCCATAGTCAAATTGTGCTCACCAAAACATACTGTCAAGTAAAAAATAACTCTCTCTCCTCATAAGGGCCAAGCCCAGGAAAACTGTTGTTACCCCACTGTGGATTCCCTGAATAGTACCAGGGTGGAGGCAGTCGTAGGCAGAGTGGGCGCCACGTGAAGTGTGGTTTCGGCTTCCTCCATGAGTAACAACGCTGGTCAAAGAGCTCCACGGACCCGGGCGGCGAAGGAAGCCCAGGGGGCAGGGGGGACAACGACATGGATCCCTCAGGACCAGAGAATGGACCCATCCTACAGGCCAACTACCACTGCAGGCCCAACCACAACATGCAGTGGTGGAGGGAGTTCCTGTGTCCTGAGTAAGCTGATCCAGCTGCCGGCTCCACCGCTGTCGCGCCACCAGCTGAAGAAGTTGGAGGAGCACAGGTATAGCAGTGCAGGCCACTCCCTTCTGGAGCCCTTCATGCAGCACTACTGGGAGTGGCTAGTGGCGCGTGTGCCGGCATGGATAGCCCCCAACCTCATCACTATCGTGGGCTTGGCCACAAACATCCTCACCACATTGGTGTTGGTGTACTACTGCCCCACTGCCACTGAACAGGTAGGTGCAGGGGCACCGCTGGGAATTCTAGGCCACGGGGGAGAATTTAACGTTGGGGCCCTTTCACACACTGTCTATCACGTGACCCACCCTCCCACTGAGCACCCACATATTAATTATTGAACAGTTATTGCTACTAAGTAATAACCATGGAATAGTAGGTCAATGTTTATTGTCACAGCTGTACGACTAATGTACACTACTGACAGGACATTGAGAAAAGACGAGAGCCTTCAGAATTTCTTGATTGAAAAGTATTGATTGTCAGATATAGCCTACCCATTTGGAGCCAAAGTCTAGATATGATTGTTTTGCCAATGTTTACTGCACTTTTTTCTAGATAAGTATGCTACATAGCCTAATACTATCCACATTGTCTGTATGAGAGAACTGTATTCTAAACCAGTTTACAGTCGCAGTCTTTGATGAACACTGTTGCGGTAAAACACCAGAATGTCACAAACCGGATCTTAAATGTCACTCCCTTGGCTGTGTCTGAAAATGTTACTAGCTGTCAAATCCTCCCTCCATCCTAGTTTCCTCAATTTCTCTCAAAGCTCATTAGAGGAGGAGGTCAAAGGGAGGGACCTTAGATCCTCTACTCCAATGCGATTTCAGAAGAATTTGAAGAAACGAGGCAAGGATTGGACACTAGCTCGTAAAATTTGTCACTAGCTATACCGAACAAAACATAAATGGAACAATTTCAAAGTTCATATAAGGAAGTCAGTCCATTTTTAAATAAATTCATTAGGCCTTTATCTATGGATTTCACATGACTGGTAATACAAATACCCCCCCAAAAATAGGTAGGGGCGTGGATCTGAAAACCAGTCAGTATCTGGTGTGACCACCATTTGCCTCATACAGCACGACATCTCCTTGGCATAGAGTTGATCAGGCTGTTGATTGTGGCCTGTGGAATTCTTTGCCACTCTTCTTCAATGGCTGTGCAAAGATGCTGGATATTGGCAGAAACTGGAACACACTGTTTGTACACGTCGATGGGCGACATGTCTGAGTATGCAGGCCATGGAAGAACTGGGACATTTTCAATTTCCAGGAATATGCATCATGGGGCTGTGCATTATGCTGAAACATGAGGTTATGGTGGCGGATGAATGGCACGACAATGGGCCTCAGGATCTGGTCATGGAATCTCTATGTATTCAAATTGCCATCGTTAAAATGCAATTGTGTTTGTTGTCCGTAGCTTATGCCTGCCCATACCATATCCCCACCACCACCACAGGGCACTTTGTTCACAACGTTGACATCAGCAAACCGCTCGCCTGCACGACGCCATGCACGCCATCTGCCCGGTACAGTTGAAACCGGGAATCATCCGTGAAGAGCACGCTTCTCCAATGTGCCAGTGGCCATGGAAGGTGAGCATTTGCCCACTGAAGTCGGTTTCGACGCCGAACTGCAGTCAGGTCTAACATGGGTTTGAATGAGAAGAATAGGAATACAGTGGTTGCTATGCTATACTAAACAAAACTATAAACTCAACATCTAAAGTGTTGGTCCCATGTTTCATGAGCTGAAATAAAAGATCCCAGAAATGCTCCATAAACAAAAATCTTATTTCTCTCAAATTTTGAGTACAAATTTGTATACATTCCTGTTAGTGATAATTTCTCCTTTGCCAAGATAATCCATCCACCTGACAAGTGTGGCATATCATGGAGCTGATTAAACAGAATGATCATTACACAGGTGCACCTTGTGCTGAGGACAATAAAAGGCCACTCTAAAATGTGCAGTTTTGTCACAACACAATGCCAAAGCTATCTCAAGTTTTGAGGGAGTGTGCAATTGGCATTCTGACTGCAGGAATGTCCACCAGAGCTGTTACCAGAAAATGTAATGTACATTTCTCTACCATACGCCGCTTCCAACGGCATTTTAGAGAATTTGGTAGTACGTCCAACCGGCTTCACAACCGCAGACAATGTGTAACCACACCAGCCCAGGGCCTCCACATCCGCCTCTTTCACCTGCGGGATCATCTGAGACCAGCCATCCAGACAGCTGATGAAACTGAGGAGTATTTCTGTAATAAAGCTCTTTTGTGCGGAAAAACTCATTCTGATTGGCTAGGCCTGCCTCCCCTGTGGGTGGGTCTATGCCCCCACAAGCCCACCCATGGCTGCATCCCGGCCCAATCATGTTAAATCCGTAGATCAGGGCCTCATTTATTTAAATTGTCTGATGTCTTTGAAATTGTTCATTGTTGCGTTTTTTTTAAATATCTTTGTTCAGTATATATGGTCCTGCTCCTTGGTCAATTAAGCTACAACAGCAACTTTAAAAAGTTCAGCCGAGCCTAACTTAAAATTCTCTAAAACCTTTATGAACTATATATATTTTTAAAATTGGCATACATTTTTGCATAAATCACCAACTGTCAAGTGTCAGTTGTGCAGAGGTGAGGACGGAGTCAGGCGCAGGACACAGAACTGAGTAAAACAACGTACTTTACTCTGAAAAATAAATCAGCCAAAATAAATCCACGCAGGGAATAACAAACCCTAACACAAAAGACTAACACAAACCAGGAACAATCACGCACAAAACATAATGAGAACCAGAGGGTTAAATAGGGAAATAATAATAACGTAATGGGAACCAGGTGTGTACAATCAAGACATAACAAATGGAAGGAAACGTGGATCTGTGGCAGCTAGAAAGCCGGTGACGACGACCGCCGAACAAGGAGAGGCACCAACTTCGGCGGAAGTCGTGAGAGTACCCCCCCTCCGACGCGCGGCTCCAGTGGCGCACCGACACCGGCCTCGGGGACGACCCAGAGGACGAGGCACAGGGCGATCTGGGTGGAGACGGTGAAATTCCTGCGATAAGGAAGGGTCCAGTGTGTCCTCCACCGGCACCCAGCATCTCTCCTCCGGATTGTACCCCTCTCACTCCACGAGGTACTGCAGGCCCCTCGCCCGACGCCTTGAGTCCATGATGGCTCGCACAGTATACGCCGGGGATGTCCAGAGGGGGCGGAGGAACCTCCCGCACCTCAGACTGCTGGAGCGGACCAGCCACCACCGGCCTGAGGAGAGACACATAGAACAAGGTGTCAATACGATAATCGGGAAGAAGCTGTAACCTATAACATACCTCGTTCAGTCTCCTCAGGACTTTAAATGGCCCCACAAACCGCAGACCCAGCTTCCGGCAGGGCAGGCGAAGGAGCAAGTTTTGGGTCGAGAGCCAGACCCGATCCCCCGGTGCATACACCAGAGCCTCACTGTGGTAGCGGTTGGCGCTCGCCTTCTGTCGCCTGATGGTCCATTGCAGGCGTACATGGGCAGCGTCCCAGGTTTCCTCCAAGCGCGGAAACTATTCATCCACCGCAGGTGCCTCGATCTGGCTCTGATGCCACGGTGCCAGAACCGGCTGATAACATAGTACACACTGAAACGGAGACAGATTAGTGGAGGAGTGGCGGAGGGAGTTTTGGGCCATCTCTGCCCAGGGGATGAAAGCCGACCACTCCCCCGGCCGGACCTGGCAATAAGACCGCAGAAACCTACCCACATCCTGGTTAACTCTCTCCACCTGCCCATTACTTTCGGGGTGAAACCCTGAGGTCAGGCTGACCGAAACCCCCAGACGTTCCATGAACGCCCTCCAGACCCTTGATGTGAACTGGGGACCCCGATCAGACACTATCCTCTGGCACCCCGTAGTGCCGGAAGACGTGTGTAAACAGGGCCTCCGCAGTCTGTAGGGCCGTAGGGAGACCGGGCAAAGGAATGAGACGGCAGGACTTAGAAAACCGATCCACAACAACCAGAATCGTGGTGTTCCCTTGTGACGGAGGGAGATCCGTCACGAAATCCACCGATAGGTGTGACCACGGCCGTTGTGGAACGGGTGGTGGTTGTAATTTCCCTCTGGGCAGGTGTCTAGGTGCCTTGCACTGGGCGCACACCGAGCAGGAGGAAACATACACCCTCACGTCCTTAGCTAAAGTGGGCCACCAGCACTTCCCACTAAGACAATGCACTGTCCGACCGATGCCAGGATGACCAGAGGAGAGTGAAGTGTGGGCCCAACAGATCAAACGATCACGAACGTTGAACGGAACATACTTACGCCCAACTGGACATTGGGTAGGAGTGGGCTCTGAACATGACGCCCGTTCGATGTCCGCGTCCACCTCCCATACCACTGGTGCCACCAGGCAAGAAGCTGGAATAATGGGAGTGGGATCTGCGGACCACTCCTCTGTGTCATACATCCGGGACAGTGCGTCTGCCTTAACATTCTGGGAACCTGGTCTGGAGAGGGTGAAAGAAAAGCGGGTGAAAAACATGGCCCACCTTGCCTGGTGAGGGGTCAGTCTCCTCCCTGCTCGAATGTACTCCAGATTGCGGTGGTCAGTCCAAATGAGAAAAGGGTGTCTGGCCCCCTCAAGCCAATGTCTCCACGCTTTCAGAGCCTTGACAACAGCCAACAACTCCCGGTCCCCCACATCATAGTTTCTCTCCACCGGGCTGAGCTTCTTCGAAAATAATGCACAGGGGCGGAGCTTTGGTGGCATACCCGAGCGCTGAGACAGCACAGCCCCTATCCCTGCCTCGGACGCGTCCACCTCAACTATGAAAGCTAAGGAGGGATCAGGATGAGCCAGCACGGGAGCCGAGGTAAACAGAGCCTTCAGGTGACCAAAAGCCCTGTCCTCCCCAGCTGACCACTGCAGTCGCACCGGTCCCCCCTTCAGTAGTGAGGTAATGGGAGCCGCTACCTGACCAAAACCCCGGATAAACCTCCGGTAGTAGTTGGCAAACCCTAAAAACTGCTGCACCTCCTTTGCCGTGGATGGAGTTGGCCAATTACGCACAGCGGAAATGCGGTCATTCTCCATCTCTACCCCTGATGTGGAAAGGCGGTACCCTAGGAAGGAGACGAACTGTTGGAAGAACAGACATTTCTCAGCCTTGACGTACAGGTCATGTTCCAACAGTCGACCAAGCACCCTGCGTACCAGGGACACATGCTCGGCGCGTGTAGTGGAATATATATTAGACTCATCTATATACACCACTACACCCTGCCCATACAGTTCCCTGAAAATCTAATCTACAAAGGATCGGAAGACTGATGGAGCATTCATTAATCCGTACGGAATGACGAGGTAATGAGTACGGGTTAATGAATGCTCCATCAGTCTTCCAATCCTGGCCGGACAGATGCCAGGTAGAGCTCCAGCTGAAGTAGGAACCCCTGACACCCGGCAGCCGTCCCATCATACGCCCTCGGGAGCGAGAGCTGAATCCCACCGGATCCTGATGATGGAGAGGCAGACATCACGGTAAGTAGCGGTGGAACCTGAGGAGACGACACAGGGTTCACAGGAAAAACCCCTCTCTCCCATCGGTCCATGGTTTGCAGCACGCGATCCATGGCTGTATCCAGACTCTGCAGCATGGTCGTGTGCTGCTGAACGCGCTCCTCCATTTTAAGCGGAGGGCTGGCTGCACCTGCTGACTCCATGTATATGGTGTGGGATTCTGTCAGTCTATCTAGAAGATAGCGAAGGAATCGGGCGCAGGACACAGGATAGAACTCCAACACACGAAAGACAATCACGCACAAACAGAAAGGGAAACCAGAGGGTTAAATAAGGAACATAATTATGAGATGGGAACCAGGTGTGTAAACAGACAAAACAAAAGGAAAAATGAAACATGGATCGGTGGCAGCTAGAAAGCCGGTGACGTCGACCCCCGAACGCCGACCAAACAAGGAGAGGGAACAACTTCGGTGGAAGTCGTGACAGTATCTGTCACGATCTTCCTCCTCTTCATCTGAAGAGGAGAGGCGAGAAGGATCGGAGGACCAAAATGCGGCGTGGTATGTGTTCATGATGAATGTTTAATTAAAGAAAGAACTGAACACTGAATACAAAAACAATAAACAAATAGACTGTGAAGCTATCATAAGGACTGTGCTGACACAAGCAACTAACATAGACAATCACCCACAAACAAACAGTGCAACCCAGGCCACCTAAGTATGATTCTCAATCAGAGACCACTAATGACACCTTCCTCTGATTGAGAACCATACTAGGCCAAAACATAGAAATCCCCAAATCATAGAAAATCAAACAGACTGCCCACCCCAACTCACACCCTGACCAAGTGACTAAATAATGAATACAAAACAAAGGAAATAAAGGTCAGAACGTGACAGTATCCTAACTTCAAAGTCTTTTAAAATCTTTATAAACTAACAATTTGCATAAACTAACTCTTGAACTGTTAAAGCTAGACTCACCATATTAACTTTCCCATGTTCAGGCTATCCTATCTATCAATCTGAACACAATCGCGCAACTATCAAATTTAATTGGTCACATACACATGGCTAGCAGATAAAAAAATGTATTGTGCTTCTAGTTCCGACAATGTAGTAACATCTAACAAGTAATCTAACAAATTCCCAACAACTTCCTTATACACACAAATGTAAGGGATGAATAAGAATATGTACATATAAATATATGGATGAGCGATGGCCGTGCGGCATAGGCAAGATGGTATAGAACAGTATATTCATACACTGCTCAAAAAAGTAAAGGGAACACTAAAATAACACATCCTAGATCTGAATGAATGAAATATTCTTATTAAATACTTTTTTCTTTACCTAGTTGAATGTGCTGACAACAAAATCACACAAAAATGATCAATGGAGGTCTGGATTTGGAGTCGCACTCAAAAGTAAAGTGGAAAACCACACTACAGGCTGATTCAACTTTGATGTAATGTCCTTAAAACAAGTCAAAATGAGGCTCAGTAGTGTGTGTGGCCTCCACGTGCCTGTATGACCTCCCTACAACGCCAGGGCATGCTCCTGATGAGGTGGCGGATGTTAGGTGGCGGATGTTATTTACGGTGACTAGTGATACCTTTTTTAATAAGTCAATATACTCAAATGTCTGACCAATTTAATGTCTGTTTAACAGGCCTTGAGGTAGAAGCTGTTTTTAAGTCTTTCGGTCCCAGCGTTGATCCACCTGTACTGACCTTGCCTTCTGGATGATAGCGGGGTGAACAGGCAGTGGCTCGGGTGGTTGTTGTCCTTGATGATATTTTTGGCCATGCTGTGACATCGGGTGCTGCAGGTGTCCTGGAGGGCAGGTAGTTTGCCCTCCGGTGATGCATTGTGCAGACCGCACTACCCTCTGGAGAGCCTTGCTGTTTAGGGCGGTGCAGTTGCCGTACCAGGTGGTGACACAGCCCGACAGGATGCTCTCGATTGTGCATCTGTAAAAGTTTGTGTATTTTAGGTGACAAGCCAAATTTCTTCAGCCTCTTGAAGTTGAAGAGGCGCTGTTAACAAGCTATAGTTTTGGCATGTCATTTTTCCAACAATTGTTTAGACAGATTATTTCACTAATACTTCACTGTATCACAATTCCAGTGGGTCAGAAGTTTACATACACTAAGTTGACTGCCTTTAAACAGCTTGGAAAATTCCAGAAAATTATATCATGGCTTTAGAAGCTTTTGATGGGCTAATTGACATAATTTGAGTCAATTGGAGGTGTACCGTACCTGTGGATGTATTTCAAGGCCTACCTTCAAACTCAGTGCCTATTTGCTTGACATCATGTGAAAATCAAAAGAAATCAGCCAAGACTTCAGAAAAAAAAAATGTTGACCTCCACAAGTCTGTTTCATTGTTGGGAGCAATTTCCAAAGGCCTGGAGGTACCAGGTTCATCTGTACGAACAATAGTATGCAAGTATAAACACCATGGGACCACGCAGGCATCACACCGCTCAGGAAGGAGACACGTTCTGTCTCCTAGAGATGAATAAACTTTGGTGCGAAAAGTGCAACTCAATCCCAGAACAACAGCAAAGGACCTTATGAAGATGCTGGAGGATAACGGGTACAAAAGTATCTATATCCACAGTAAAACAAGTCCTTTATCAACATAACCTGAATGGCCACTCAGCAAGTGAGAAGCCACTGCTCCAAAACCGCCATAAAAAAGCCAGACAACGGTTTGCAACTGCACATGGGGACAAAGATCGTGCTTGTTGGAGAAATGTCCTCTGGTCTGATGAAACCAAAATAGAACTGTTTGGCCATAATGACCATCGATATGTTTGGAGGAAAAAGAGGGAGGCTTGCAAGCCAAAGAAACACCATCCCAACTGTGAAGCACAGGGTTGGCAGCAACATGTTGTAGGGGTGCTTTGCTGCAGGAGGGACTGGTGCACTTCACAAAATAGATGGCACCATGATGACGGAAAATTATGTGGATATATTGAAGCAACATCTCAAGTCATCAGTCAGGAAGTAAAAGCTTGGTCGCAAATGGGTCTTCCAAATGGACAATGACCCCAAGCATGTTGTGGCATAATGGCTTAAGGACAACAAAGTCAAGGTATTGGAGTGGCCATCACAAAGCCCACACCTCAATCCTGTAGAAAATATGTGGGCAGACTGAAAAAGTGTGTGCGAGGAAGGAGGCCTACAAACCTGACTCAGTTACACCAGCTTTGTCAGGAGGAATGGGCCAAAATTCACCCAACTTAATGTGGGAAGCTTGTGGAAGGCTACCCAAAATGTTTGACCCAAGTTAAACAATGTAAAGTCAATGCTACCAAATACTTTGAGTGTATGTAATCTTCTGACCCACTGGGAATGCGATGAAATAAATAAAAGCTGCATTAAATAATACTCTACTATTATTCTGACATTTCACATTCTTAAAATAAAGTTATGAGCCTATCTGACCTAAGACAGGGAATTCATACTAGGATTAGAGTTTAGGATTAGGATTGGCTTCCAGTTGAAGCTCGCATCCACTACAAGACCATGGTGCTTGCCTACGGAGCTGTGAGGGGAACGGCACCTCAGTACCTCCAGGCTCTGATCAGGCCCTACACCCAAACAAGGGCACTGCGTTCATCCACCTCTGGCCTGCTCGCCTCCCTACCACTGAGGAAGTACAGTTCCCGCGCAGCCCAGTCAAAACTGTTCGCTGCTCTGGCCCCCCAATGGTGGAACAAACTCCCTCACGACGCCAGGACAGCGGAGTCAATCACCACCTTCCGGAGACACCTGAAACCCCACCTCTTTCAGGAATACCTAGGATAGGATAAAGTAATCCTTCTCACCCCCCCCTTAAAAGATTTAGATGCACTATTGTAAAGTGGCTGTTCCACTGGATGTCTTAAGGTGAACGCACCAATTTGTAAGTCGCTCTGGATAAGAGCGTCTGCTAAATGACTTAAATGTAAATGTAAATGATTAAATGTCAGGAATTGTGAAACTGAGTTTAAATGTATTTGGCTAAGGTGTATGTAAACTTCTGACTTCAACTGTATGTATATGTAATGAATTTCCTCCTCTTCCTTTGAAGAGGAGAGGCAAAACGGATCTGAGGACCAATATGCGTCGTGGTAAGTGTCCATGGTTCTTTTTAATACGTTAAGGTACACATGAACAACTGACTACAAAAAACAAGAAATGTGAAAACTCAAAACAGTCCTATCTGGTGCAAACACAGAGACAGGAACAATCACCCACAAACACACAGTGAAACCCAGGCTACCTAAGTATGATTCTCAATCAGAGACAACTAATGACACCTGCCTCTGATTGAGAACCATACTAGGCCGAAACATAGAAATACTCAAATCATAGAAAAACAAACAGACTGCCCACCCAACTCACGCCCTGACCATACTAACTAATTACAAAACACAGGAAATAAAGGTCAGAACGTGACAGTATAGCTTACCTATCGTATGAATATCCTTTTCTGACTCAAATAGGATTCCCTAAAGATTGATTTGATGTCCAAAATATTTCAAATCAATATTACGTATATTTGAAAATATCTACATTGGTCAATCCTAAATAGATTTTTATTTCCTATTACCAAGTCATTTACGGTTTCTTTGCCTTAAATTGGTCCGCAAGGAAAACGAATCTGTGAATTCTGAAACGCTATCTCTGGTGTGATGAATCACGCTTCACCATCTGGCAGTCCGACAGACAAATCTGGGTTTGGCGGATACCAGGGGAACACTTCCTACCCCAATGCTTAGTGCCAACAGTAAAGTTTGGTGGAGGAGGAATAATGGTGTGGAGATGTTTTTCATGGTTCGAGCTAGAGGTCGACCGATTATTATTTTTCAACGCCGATACCGATTAGTGGAGGACCAAAAAAAGCCGATACTGATTAATCGGCTGATTTAAAAAAAACATATATGTATTTATTTGTAATAATGACAATTACAACAATACTGAATGAACACTTGTTTTAATGTAATATAATACATCAATAAAATAAATGTAGCTTCAAATAAATAATGAAACATGTTCAATTTGGTGTAAATTATGCAAAAAGTGTTGGAGAAGAAAGTGAAAGTGCAATATGTGCCATGTAAGAAAGCTAACGTTTAAGTTCCTTGCTCAGAACATGAGAACATATGAAAGCTGGTGGTTCCTTTTAACATGAGTCTTCAACATTCCCAGGTACGAAGTTTTAGGTTGTAGTTATTATAGGACTATTTCTCTCTATACGATTTGTATTTCATTAACCTTTGACTATTGGATGTTCTTATAGGCACTTTAGTATTGCCAGTATAACAGTATAGCTTCCATCCCTCTCCTTGCCGCTACCTGGGCTCGAACCAGGAACACATCGACAACAGCCACCCTCAAAGCAGCGTTACCCATGCAGAGCAAGGGGAACAACTACTCCAAGTCTCAGTTTATTCTTTCAGGAACCGTTCCGTATTTTATCTAACGGATGGCATCCCTAAGTCTAAATAATGCTGTTACATTGCACAACCTTCAATGTTATGTCATAATTACGTACAATTCTGGCAAATTAGTTTGAAATGAGGAGCCAGGCTGCCCAAACTGTTGCATATACCCTGACTCTGCGTGCAATGAACGTAAGAGAAGTGACACAATTTCACCTGGTTAATATTGCCTGCTAACCTGGATTTCTTTTAGCTAAATATGCAGGTTTAAAAATATATACTTCTGTGTATTGATTTTAAGAAAGTAATTGATGTTTATGGTTAGGTCCACATTGGAGCAACGACAGTCCTTTTTCGCGAATGCGCACCGCATTGATTATATGCAACGCAGGACACGCTAGACAAACTAGTAATATCATCAACCATGTGTAGTTATAACTAGTGATTATGATTGATTGTTTTTTATAAGATAAGTTTAATGCTTGCTAGCAACTTACCTTGGCTTCTTACTGCATTCGCGTAACAGGCAGGCTCCTCGTGAGGCAGGTGGTTAAAGCGTTGGACTAGTTAACCGTAAGGTTGCAAGATTGAATCCCTGAGCTGACAAGGTAAAAATCTGTCGTTCTGCCCCTGAACAAGGTAGTTAACCCACCGTTCCTAGGCTGTCATTGAAAATAAGAATGTGTTCTTAACTGACTTGGCTAGTTAAATAAAGGTGTAAAAAAATAAATGCAAAATCGGCATCTAAAAAAAACGATTTCTGATTGTTATGAAAACTTGAAATCGGCCCTAATTAATCGGCCATTCCGATTTAATCGGCCAACCTCTAGTTCGAGCTAGGCTCCTTAGTTCCAGTGAAGGGAAATCGTAACGCTACAGCATACAATGACATTCTAGACGATTCTGTGCTTCTTACATTGTGGCAACAGTTTGGGGAAAGCCCTTTCCTGTTTCAATATGACAATGCGAGGTCCATACAGAAATGGTTTGTCGAGATCGGTGTGGAAGAAATTGACTGACCTGCACAGAGCCCTGACCTCAACCCCATCGAACACCTTTGGGATGAATTGGAACGCCGACTGCGAGCCAGGCCTAATCGCCCAACATCAGTGCCCGACCTCACTAATGCTCTTGTGGCTGATGTCCCCGCAGCAATGTTCCAACATCTTGTGGAAAGCCTTCCCAGAGAAATGGAGGCTGTTATGGCAGCAAAGGGGCATTAATATAGAGTTGGTCCCGCATGATTTTGGAATGAGATGCTCGACGAGCAGGTGTTCACATACTTTTGATCATGTAGTGTAAATCGTTTTATTGTGAGGCACAGCTGAGTGAGCATAATAATTCATGTTTTTTGTTCTTTCTTTTTTTTACTGGACCGATTGTCTGCATCTGATTGTCAGTCTGAGTGGACGGAGGGAGCAGCTCCCAACATTTTTGTTGTTTTAAAGTGACTTTGAGATTCTGTATGAAAAGCACCATATAAAATGCATCTATTGTTCAGTATACATCACCATGAAGAGAATTGCATTCATAATTATGCATTTCTGTAGAGTACAGATCAGGGACCATGATGTCATTCTGTTACCATGACTCTGTTGCCAGAGGTTAATCCACTTCACTTGCTGTAGTTTTCAAACTCAAGGTGTCATATCATAGCTGACACCCCATTCTTTCTGCAGACAATTTGAATAATATTTCAGAGTAGATATTTAAGATTTTGGAAAACATGGTCACAATAAACAGAGGGAGATTTTAACATCATTCTGTTACCAAACTACATTCTTTGGTTTGAAATGGGTTTTTGTCAAATTTATATTGGAAATGTAAAAAAAGTTGTCTTTGTGTATAGATTGTATGGTTTGTTTTAACTTAGCAATCAATGTTTTTTGTTTGGTATACTTTTACAGTGAAAAATCTGAGTTTCTGCGTCATTTTGTTACTTTGGAATTACCCATATACTGCAAGTTTTGCATTTGACACATTCTTCTAGAATATTAAGATTTATTATGTAGTATAATATGGTGGTATCTATCCCAACAATGGGCTTTGCATAGGCGTTTTGAGAACTCACACACTACTGTAAGCCTCATTTGAAGCAACAAAAACGAAATTGTTCAAACTTAACTTGTGATAACTATACAACAGAACAGATGAACAGGAAGGACATTTACTCTCATGAGTGGTTAAAAATAACTATCTGAACGCCACGTGCCTACTAAACTACCCCTCCAGTCTTTTGATCTGACCCGCTGGGTAATACAGTATCTCAATAACCCAGCACCAAACCAACCATGCTCTTTTTTAAAGAAAACAGCCCAACTAAGTGACATCAAATAGCACCTTGGTTGAACCCATAGCAACCCCACATACTTGTCTTTTCCTATTAGCACTGATTTTGCTGATAGCTGCTTTTTTTTTTTTTAAATGAAAGTGTTTTACTTGCAATAAATGTGATATGTGGTTGTCTTACCAACCTTAGTTGAGTGCATTGGATGTAAGTCACTCTGGATAAGAGCATCTGCTAAATGCCAAATGTAATCATATTACTCAAACATGGAAATGACGTTCATGAAGGCTGAACCCATGCTTTTCTGTGAATGTCGACGAGCACTAGACTAATAATATTATTGTGAAAGTTTCTGATGCCATAGAGATTCCTCATTTATGATGTTGAATGTTTGTGCACTTTCCCTTTCAGGCACCTCTGTGGGCATACCTGTCTTGTGCAGTGGGTCTCTTCATCTACCAATCACTGGACGCCATCGATGGGAAGCAGGCACGGCGCACCAATAACAGCACCCCACTGGGAGAGCTCTTTGACCATGGTTGTGACTCCCTCTCGACAGGTGTGTGTGTGTGTGTGTGTGTGTGTGTGTGCTGGAGCGTGTGTATACAGTCTCAAACATACAGAACACACTCACAGACTACAAAGGACAGTACAAAATGCTCTCAGTCCCCTACAAACACTCGCTCTAAGACGGAGATGTAGACATAACACACTTGCAGACATAAACAACATACACTAACAGTTGAAGTCGGAAGTTAACATACACTTAGGTTGGAGTCATTAAAACTAGTTTTTCAACCACTCCACATTTCTTGTTAACAAACTAGTTTTGGCAAGTCGGTTAGGACATCTACTTTGTGTATGATACAAGTAATTTTTTCCCAACAATTGTTTACATACAGATTTCACTTATAATTCACTTTCACAATTCTAGTGGGTTACATACATTAAGTTGACTGTGCCTTTAAACAGCTTGGAAAACTCCAGAAAATGATGTCATGGCTTTAGAAGTTTCTGATAGCTAATTGACATCATTTGAGTCAATTGGAGTATGTACCTGTGGATGAATTTCAGGGCCTAACTTCAAACTCAGTGCCTCTTTGCTTGACATGGGGAAAATCAAAAGAAATCAACCAAGACCTCAGAAAGAAATTGTAGACCTCCACAAGTCTGGATCATCCGTGGGAGCAATTTCCAAAAGGCCTGAAGGTACCACGTTCATCTGTACAAACAATACAAACTGTACAAACAACAACGCAAGTATAAACACCATGGGACCACGCAGCTGTTATACCACTCAGGAAGGAGACGCATTCTGTCTCCTAGAGATGAACGTACTTTGGTGCGAAAAGTGCAAATCAATCCCAGAACAACAGCAAAGGACCTTGTGAAGATGCTGGAAGAAACAGGTACAAAAGTATGTATATCCACAGTAAAACGAGTCCTATATCGACATAAAATGAAAGGCTGCTCAGCAAGGAAGAAACCACTGCTCCAAAACCGCCATAAAAAAGCCAGACAATGGTTTGCAACTGCACATGGGTACAAAGATCGTACTTTTTGGAGAAATGTCCTCTGGTCTGATGAAACAGAAATAGAACTGTTTGGCCATAATGACCGTCCTTATGTTTGGAGGAAAAGGGGGGAGGCTTGCAAGCTGAAGAACACCATCCCCACCGTGAAGCATGGGGATGGCAGCATCATGTTGTGGGGGTACTTTGTTGCGGGAGGGACTGGTGGACTTCACAAAGTAGATGGCATCATGATGACAGAAAATTATGTGGATATATTGAAGCAACATCTCAAGACATCAGTCAGGAAGTTAAAGCTTGGTCGCAAATGGGTCTTCCAAATAGACAATGACCGACCCCAAGCATACTTCCAAAGTTGTGGCAAAATGGCTTAAGGACAACAAAGTCAAGGTATTGGAGTGGCCATCGCAAAGCCCTGACCTCAATCCCATAAAACATTTGTGGGCAGAACTGAAAAAGCGTGTGCGAGCAAGGAGGCATAAAAACCTGACTCAGTTACACCAGCTCTGTCAGGAGGAATGGGCCAAAATTCACCCAACTTATTGTGGGAAGCTTGTGGAAGGCTACCGGAAACGTTTGATCCAAGTTAAACATTTTAAAGGCAATGTTACCAAATACTAATTGAGTGTATGTAAACTTCTGACCCACTGGGAACGTGACGAAAGAAATAAAAGCTTAAATAAATAATTCGCTCTACTATTATTCTGACATTTCACATTCTTAAAATAAAGTGGTGATCCTAACTGACCTAAGACAGGGAATTTTTACTAGCTTTAAATGTCAGGAATTGTGGAAAAACTGAGTTTAAATGTATTTTGCTAAGGTGTATGTAAACTTCCGACTTCAACTGTACGTTCATAAACGGAATGATTTCCATTAGGGCTGTCCCCGGAAAAAAAAATTATAGACCGAAAGTCATCTGGTCTTTTGACCAAATGTTTGCTCAATTTTTAAATGTGTATTTTTCCATTATATAGATTTAATGTGCAATGAGCTAGTTTGATGCTTTAAACTTACGGTTTGATGTCTCGAGGGCACCAGAGATCTATATAACCAGAAGAAAAAAACCTTAACCTAACCCAACCATTCTCCTCCAGCTGGCTTTCACAGGTTCTGCCATTTCTCTCCTGAAGTTGCTGTTAATAGGCTACACGAGGAGTCAAACTTTCTCATGTGGAATGACCATTTATCTTACAATTTCTACCAATCTGCATGCCCTTTTATAGTTTTCATATGCACATTTTCATGAAACAGTTTCATTTCATTCATAATAATGTCTTCATATCTCATATCTCATTGTCGTGGTTAATACAAATTATATCCAAATCTAAAAGAAAATTACACAAACGTAAAAAGTAACTTATTGCCAACTATGTAAAAATAGTCTACATAAAGCCAACAAATAAAAACAATGCAGCTTGCAGGTAGAACATTTCCAGATTAAAAAATATATAAATATCCTATAAATCACATTGGCTACACATGGCTTGTCTACATTGAGCTTGAAACATTGTATCAACTTGGATCTGGCCCAAAGCTTGTGCTAGCAAACTTGCAACATTGTATAGAATATTCTGTGCCCTCAGTTTCCTGCACCTGTGAGCTCAGGACAGACACAGCTGTATGCTATTTGCGCAAGGGATAAGAAGCAGTGCTTGACTTGAACAGGAGCTCACCGGAGCTGACTACCGCCACCTCAAATGTTCTCCTGCTTGAGCTCCTGTTCCTCTTATATAATATTAGCTCAAAAGTATTGTGGAGCTCCTGCACCTACATATAAACAGTACCAACACCCAAAATGAGGACCGGAACGTATTTCAGTCCAAGTCGAGCACTGATAAGAAGCCTATTTTATGACGTATCCACTGTATCGGAGCATGACATTTCCCCCTTTCATTTTCCCTTTCACGCTGAGTGGTTATTGAAAGTGAGAGAGCTGGAAAGATTTTTCAATTACATTGAGGAGCTATTGGAATGTATGTAAAAACAGACTTTGTTTGCTTGAAGAAAACAACATTACTTTGAGATGCTCCACGGGTCATTAGTGGTGGTGCGTCAAGCCAATCAGAAATACTATCAGATCCCCAAATGGGCACATTTACAACGTCCTTACTCAACATCGACAGGAGCGCTCAAAACAAAAGACAATGACTAAATTTGACAGAACTCGTAAACGGAATTAAATAAACCACAACTTTTTTTTCTCAAAGTGTAGCATAGGTTGTGCGCTCTGCAAACAATGTATCCACTCTGACAATGAGAACAGGAAGACTGGAATAATATTGAATGCATTAAAATAAATGACCGTAACCAAAGTAACAAACATTGTAGATCAGAAAGGATAGGAATTGATGGTAAATGTACTACTGGTGAAATGTAATGGGAAATTGATATACGCTAACAATCAAACGCAAACAATTCACAAGATGAAGTTATGACACAATGAATGTGCACAAATTGGTGGGAGAGAGCGCATTCTGGAGAGAAGAGCATTGTGCATCTGGGTGAATGGTCAATCCGCCGTCTGCGTTGTCCATACAACATTTCCCGGCGATATGGCCTCAGCAGAAGTCAGGGCATTCATACTTCTTGCGCTTTGCGGAGCAATGCAGAGATGTTGTCAAGGAAGTGAGTTTGTGTCCAAACGTTTGACTGGTAGTGTGTGTGTGTGGAATATAGTAAAAAATGAAGAAAAACCCTAGAATAAGTAGGTGTTATATATTACATTACATACTACCGGTCAAAAGTTTTAGAACACCTACTCATTCAAAGGTTTTTCTTTATTTTACTATTTTCTACATTGTTGAATAATAGTGAAGACATCAAAACTATGAAATAACGCACATGGAATCATGTAGTAACCAAAAACGTGTTAAACAAAATATTCTTTAAATAGCCACCCTTTGCCTTGATGACAGCTTTGCATGCTCTTGGTATTCTCTCAACCAGCTTCACCTGGAATGCTTTTCCAATAGTCTTGAAGGAGTTCCCACATATGCTGAGCACTTGTTGGTTTGGGATAAGTCGGACCGCAGAAGCAGCCATCTCAATTTGGTTGAGATCGGGGGATTGTGGAGGCCAGTTCATCTGATGCAGCACTCCATCACTCTCCTTCTTGGTAAAATAGCCCTTACACCGCCTGATGGTGTGTTGGGTTTTCATTGTCCTGTTGAAAAACAAATGATAGTGTGACAAAGCACAAACCAGATGGGATGGCCTATTGCTGCAAAATGTTATGGTAGCTATGCTGGTTAAGTGTGCCTTGAATTCTAAATAAATCACAGACCGTGTCACCAGCAAAGCACCCCCACCCCATCACACCTCCTCCTCCATGCTTTACGGTTGGAAACAAACATGCGGAGATCATCTGTTCACCCACACCACGTCTCACAAAGACACGGCGGTTGGAACCAAAAATCTACAATTTGGACTCCAAACCAAATGACACATTTCCACCGGTATAATGTCCATTGCTCATGTTTCTTGGCCCAAGTAAATATCTTCTTCTTATTGGTGTCCTTTAGTACCCTTTTCGTGGCAGCAATTCGACCACGAAGGACTTATTCACGCAGTCACCTCTGAATAGTTGATGTTAAGATGTGTATTACTTTTATTTGCGCTGAATGTGTCTGTTAGCATTTATTTGGGCTGCAATTTCTGAGGCTGGTAACTAATGAACTTATCCTCTGCAGCAGATATAACTCTAGGTCTTCCATTCCTGTGGCAGTCTTCATGAGAGCCAGTTTCATCGTAGCGCTTAATGGTTTTTGTGACTGCACTTGGAGAAACTATCAAAGTCCTTGAAATGTTCTGTATTGACTGACCTTGTCTTAAAGTAATGATGGACTCATTTCTCATTGCTTATTTGAGCTGTTCTTGCAATAATATGGACTTGGTCTTTTACCACATAGGGCTATCTTCTGTATACCCCTCTACCTTGTCACAACACACACTAAGAAGGAAAGAAATTACACAAATTAACTTTTAAGAAGGCACACCTGTTAATTGAAATGCATTCCAGGTGTCTACCTCATGAAGCTGGTTGAGATAATGCCAAGAGTGTGCAAAGCTGTAATCAAGGGAAAGGGTGGCTATTTTAAGAATATCAAATATAAAATATATTTTGATTTAACTTTTTGGTTACTACATGATTCCATATGTTATTTCATAGTTTTGATGTCTTCACTATTATTCTACAATGTAGAAATTAGTACAAATAAATTAACTCTTGAATGAGTAGGTGTTCTAAAACTTTTGACCGTGTGTGTGTATAATTTGTTCCTGCTCGACGAAAACAATCTCAGTCGACCAACAGCCTAACGACCAAACAATTGACCAGTATACTAATTGGGGTAAAAATCATCCTTCTCCATGACCACTATCTTTGTGTACCGTCTTCTTAAAGCTAATGAATCATTCCTGTCTGAACTATCTGAACTACTTACTATTGCTGTCCCACTTACCCGCTAGAACTCCCGTCAGTGGCCACACCTCAGACTCAGCTGTGGTTACACAGGCTGTCCCCCAGGGCTCTGTGCTGGGTCCCTTACTATTCATAATTTACATCCTCCCCTTTGGTTAGATCCTGCATCACTTCAACCTTGACTTCCACTGCTATGCTGATGACACACAGATCTACCTCGGCACAAAATCCCTCAACCCACCTCTGACCCATATTATTGATTCTTGCCTCTCTGCAATAAAAACATGGATACAACAAAACTCCCTCAAGCCCAGTGATAAAACAGAACTCCTTTTCATAGGCACCAAACCCACCCTTACCAAAGTTGGCACCCTCACCATTGACGACACCACTGTCTTTCCCACAAACTCATAATACTGGAATCCACCCTCTCCTTTGAGCACCACATAAAACAGACGGTCAAATCCTCATTCTTCCACCTCCACAACATTGCCAGATTAATGTCCTATCTCTCCTGTCCTCTCCGCTGAAACCCTCATACATGCATTCATCTCTTCCAGTCTTAACTATTGCAACTCACTACTCTCCGGCATCAACTCAACTCCCGCCATAAGCTCCAAATAGTTCAAAACTCTGCAGCCCGACTTCTCACCCACACCGTGGGTCCTGTGCAGCACATCAGCCTTGTAATCCGTGAACTCCACTGTCTCCCTGTCTCCCAACGCATTGATTGCAAGATACTCCTTCTAACCTACAAAGCCTTTCACCACCTTACCCCCCCTCCCACCCCACCTCTGTTAAGTTCTCCTTTTTCAGAGTAAATAACTCATGGACACTAGAGAAGCTTAACCAAGTTTAATTCTTCCCAAAGGGTTGTTACAGCTGTAATTCAGGCAAAACATGTTCTCACCATATATACTCCACTTTAGACACCCCTCCATCTCTCCAATCCTTACATCTTATGGTTCGACAGGAAGAGAGTAACAGGATAATAAAACCATTATTTCTCCCTTCCAAGGGATCTGACCTGACCTCCTGATCTCAACCCCTCCTTCACCTAATCCACAGATGTCCTATCGTATCACCTATCGCACTCCCGTGACCCTCTCCCTCTCTCCCAGCACATTCCACAGCCACTCTGTCTTTCTACAGATCTCACTCCTTTATATACAATGTGTCTGATCTGTCATGTCTTTAATATCTCAATGTTAAAAGTTTACCCAGAATCCAACACCTCTCAGACCTTCTCCCCTGCAACCCACACATGCATTTCACCTTGTCCTCAGGTCGAAGCTCCAGAGCTTCGGCGAGTCCATCACCATTTTTCAGTCCCTCCTAAAGCCCCACCACATACAAGCAAAGTATATTGAGCACCACCTAACCCAAACCCTCACCCTATCCATTAACCTAAAACATGTTCGTATCTTACCCTATCTGGGTTTGTATACAAACCCCTACCCTCCCCATACACTGTTACATCACACTCTTTCCCTTCCTTGAGCCCACCCCTCTCTTTGTTTTTGTTTAGTCTGATGTTTTGACTACTGTTTATTTGTTGTTTAATTTCTACAATTGTAAAGTGACTTTTGGGTCCTTGAAAAGGGACCCAAAAGTCCAATTTAAATAAGTCCCACTTATTATTATACTGAACAAAAGTATAAACGCAACATGCAGCAATTTCAAAGATTTTACTGAGTTAGTTCATATAAGGAAATCAGTCAATTGAAATTAAATTAATTAGGCCCTAATCTATGGATTTCACATGACTGGGAATACAGATATGCATCTGTTGGTCACATATATACCTTTAAAAAAATGAGCCTCACAATTGGCCTCAGGATCTCATCACGGTATCTCTGTGCATTCAAATTGCCAATGATAAAATGCAATTGTGTTCATTGTCCATAGCTTATGTTTGCCCATACCATAACCCCACCGCCACCATGGGGCACTCTGTTCACAACATTGACATCAGCAAACTGCTGTGAGGCCAGTTGGACGTACTCCAACTGCTCACAAACAGGGATGTAAACAAATTTGTGTACAAAATTAGAGAATACGCTTTCTGTGCATCTGCAAAATTTCTGGGATATTTTATTTCGGCTCATGAAACATGGGACCAACACTACATGCTGCGTTTATATTTTTGTTCAGTGTAGTATTATATTATTTTTTTCTTGTGTAATTGAACTTTTCTCTCTCTCTGTCACTCTCTCTCTTTCCCTCTCTGCATCCATTGATGTCACTGGTACTTGACCCACAGTAAAATACATGTTTCTTACTCATGTTCATTTCCACACGCAATTAAGCACAGTAAGGATAATAGCCTGGTGCCAGATATATTTGTGCTCTTGCCAACCCAATTGATTGCTGTCATTGTCAAGCCAAACTTGTGCCATTACAATGAGTGAGAAGGAGTTGGCATGATGGCACAAACAGACACTCAGGCTGGAGGATACCTGCCTCTTTTGAATCTTTCTCTCACTCACTCATTTTCTCTCTCGGACTTCCTTCTCTGCCCCTCCCTCAGTGTTTGTGGTCCTGGGTACCTGTATCGCCGTCCAGCTTGGCACTAACCCCGACTGGATGTTCTTCTGCTGCTTTGCCGGCATGTTCATGTTCTACTGTGCCCACTGGCAGACCTACGTATCAGGCACCCTGCGCTTTGGCATGTGAGTGAGTGGGGGAGGCAATAACAAGGCAGGAGGACAAGAGCATCATGCCTGATGTTCCAGGGGCCGTGTTCATAAAGCGTCTCAGCGTAGGAGTGTTGATCTAGGATCAGGTCCACCTTCTTATTCTTTCTGAACAAAAAGGCAAAACTGATCCTATATCAGTTCTCTGAGACGCTTTATGAACACGGGTCCTGAAATGTTTGAATAAAAGGGCTATGTCATCGCACTCTTTAGTATTTGTCTAGTATGTATGCAACCATGGGAACATTTAGTAACCACGTGCTGTTTTGTCATAGGCCTACATGTAGGGAGATGGGAGATGTTTATTTCATAGCCAGGTTTTAACCCAGTGTCTATCTAGCCATGTCACAGAGCTACCTTGTCTTTTTCCTGGTGGGCAGATTTGATGTCAGAGTATCTGATCGTGTAGCTATGTTAGACGTGCACAGCCACGTTTGGGCCCGGGTTCTGGAACTTAACGGTAAAACGAGAGCATAATCCGCGTGACTTCCCTGTTGAAGATAACCTTTGTGTCCAATCAGGCCCCACTTCCTGCACAGACTGCCCCCATCGCCAACACCAACCATTCCTGTGCAATAGGACAACTTTCTTATAGACCCTGTTTCATTCGTTCTCACATCGCTTTGATACTGTCATTTGGTATTTGATAGAGGTGGCTCAATTTGATTAGATGTGAGATATCCTAGATTACGTTAATCTCTGTTGACCACTAGAGTAATTTTAGGAAGCAGAGAGATGATGGAATTCACATAAATCTTATAATTTACGACAAATTTTGGGCCCACCACCACCTTTGGTGCAAAGCTTTAAGATCAATGGCTATATTTCGACCTCAAACTAAACATGTTTATTCTGATTGTTTTTAATAACGATAGGTCTGTCATGACAGCTTGTTCACCCAGTACATTTCTGTACCAGCAGCCGTGTTGACGTAGACACCAGGACATTAGCAGCTGATTTAGATTTTGATGGAACTTCACATATCAACATTGGCTAATCCGATTGGCTTTCGGGAACAACCACAAGGACAAGCGATGAATGTCCTTGGAGTATGGTTGATTTCATTGAACAATATGATTTGATATGATGTAAGCCCTTCACAGAGTAAGTAAGCGCTAAGTAGGTTGTCAGACAGAACAACTAAAAAAACTTTTAACAGATCAGGTTCCTCTCAGGCTTTCAAGGGAAATGTTCTCCACACTCTACACACACACACATTCACAATAGAGGTCGACCGATTAATCGGAGTGGCCGATTAATTAGGGCCGATTTCAATCGGAAATCAGTATTTTTGGGCGCCGATTTCCGATTTAAAAATATATATTTTTTTTATACCTTTTGTTTATCTAGGCAAGTCCGTTAAGAACACATTCTTATTTTCAATGACTGCCTAGGAACTGTGGGTTAACTGCCTTGTTCAGGGGCAGAACGACAGATTTTCACCTTGTCAGGGGTTCCAATTTTGCAACCGCACAGTTAACTAGTCCAACGCTCTAACCATTGCACTCCACGAGTAGCCTGCCTGTTACGCGAATGCAGTAGAAGCCAAGGTAAATTGCTAACTAGCATTAAACTTATCTTATAAAAAACAATCAATCATAATCACTAGGCAATATTAATCAGGTGAAATTGTGTCATTTCTCTTGCGTTCATTGTACGCAGAGTCAGGGTTATGTGCAACAGTTTGGGCTGCCTGGCTCATTGCGAACTAATTTGCCAGAATTTTACGTAATTATGACATACATTGAAGGTTGTGCAATGCAACAAGAATATTTAGACTTAGGGATGCCACCCGTTAGATAAAATACAGAACGGTTCCGTATTTCACTGAAATAATAAACGTTTTGTTTTCGAAATTATAGTTTCCGATTTCGATTATATTAAATGACCAAAGGCTCGTATTTCTGTGTGTTATTATGTTATAATTAAGTCTGATTTGATAGAGCAGTCTGACTGAGCAGCAGCAGGCCCGTAATCATTCATTCAAACAGCACTTTCGTGCGTTTTGCCAGCAGCTCTTCGCAAGCACAGCGCTGTTTATGACTTCAAGCCTATCAGCCTAATGGCTGGTGTAACCAATGTGAAATGGCTAGCTAGTTAGCTGGGTGTGCGCAAATACTGTTTCAAATGTCCCTCGCTCTGAGACTTGGAGTAGGTATTCCCCTTGCTCTGCAAGGGCCGCGGCTTTTGTGGAGCAATGGGTAACGATGCTTCGAGTGTGGCTGTTGTCTGTGTTCCTGGTTCGAGCCCAGGTAGGGGCGAGGAGGGGGACGGAAGATATACTGTTACACTGGCAATACTATAGTGCCTATAAGAACATCCAATAGTCAAAGGTATATGAAATACAAATGGTATAGAGAGAAATAGTGCTATAAATACTATATTAACTACAACCTAAAACCTCTTACCTTGGAATATAGAAGTCTCATGTTAAAAGGAACCAGCAACTTTCATATGTTCTCATGTTCTGAGCAAGGAACTTAAACGTTAGCTTTTTTACATGGCACACATTTTCACATGGCACATATTACTTTCTTCTCCAGCACTTTGTTTTTGCATTATTTAAACCAAATTGAACATGTTTCATTATTTACTTGAGGCTAAATTGATTTTATTGATGTTTTATATTAAGTTAAAATAAGTGTTAATTCAGTATCGTTGTAATTGTCATTATTATTATTATTATTTTTAAATCGGCCGATGAATCGGTATCGGCTTTTTTGGTACTCCAATAATCGGTATCGGCGTTGAAAAATCATAATTGGTCGACCTCTAATTCACAACCAAGAGGAATGGGTACAGTTTGTGCAGGACCTGCTAGGGGGTGCTATGTGCATGTTGTTTTTCATGAGTGATATGTGAAATCACTAATGGTTGCTCATGATTCCTCTGTCTCTCTGCCCGTTCAGCATTGATGTGACTGAAGTGCAGTTCTTCATTATAATCATGTATTTGCTGGCTGCCATCGGAGGATCAGCTTTTTGGCAGTTCTTGGTAATGCATTTAACCCATTTGATTCAGCAAATTATGGCCTGTTTCTACTGCTTGGATTTGAAAAAATGACACTAATGCTAATATTTACAGATCATGCATTTGATCTGGCATGTTGGTTGAAGTGTTCAGACTCACGTCCTGGTTCATGATTGTGTGAATACTTCAGAAATGCATCCTTTCCTTCTTTCCTGGAGGTAAGCACAAATCTAATACGTGATTGGATAGGTGAAAGCCAGGTTACAGCCCTATTACTTTCACCAATCCAACTAATTCTGATCTGTCTTTACTTAAAGTATGGTAGGAAGGATGCATTTCGAAAGTATTGGAACAGGGCTCTTACTAATCTCCCTAACATACACAGATCCCTGGGGTGAACATCCAGATTAAGATCATTCCAGCCATCCTCACTGTGGCAGGAGCCATCTTTTCCTGCACCAACTACTTCCGGGTCATATTCACGGGAGGTGTAGGAAAGAACGGATCCACCATAGCGGTAAGTAAGACGTGATCCATCCTTGCTGATGAGGATCCAGTTGAATTGTATGGCTGAGTTACAGTCTAGGAAGGAAGGTTTACAGTCCTACTGCTCATTGTATTGGTTATTTCAACAGGTAGTAATATGATATGGGTGACAGTTACAGAAGGTTGGTGGTACCTTAATTGGGGAGGACATGGCTCATTGTAATGGCAGGAGCAGAAGATGTGGAATGGTATCAAACACATGTTTGATGCCATTTCATTTGCTTGGTTCCAGCCATTCTTATGAGCCATCCTCCCCTTGGCAGCCTCCTGTGGCGGCAGGTAGCCTAGCGGGTAGAGGCAAATCCAAGGTCTGATGGGAAAAATCTGGTAGGTAGTGAGCTGGCAAATGGAGGGTTGCACGTATCAAATCCTAGATGCTATTGCCTACTATTGTACCCTTGAGCAAGGCAAACCCCCACACCAAATGTGCCCATGGATTGGCTTCATGGGAACTTCTTACGTACCATATGGTCAAGCTGCTCCCACAACAGCTCAATAGGGTTGAGATCCGGTGACTGTGCCGGCCACTCCATTATAGACAGAATACCAGCTGACTGCTTCTTCCCTAAATAGTTCTTGCATTGTTTGGAGCTGTGCTTTGGGTCATTGTCTTGTAGGAGGAAATTGACTCCAATTAAGCGCCGTCCACAGGGTATGGTATGGCGTTGGAAAATAGAGTGATAGCCTTCCTTCTTTAAGATCCCTTTTACCCTATACAAATCTCCCACTTTACCACCACCAAAGCACCCCCAGACTATCACATTGCCTCCAACATGCTTGACAAATGGCGTCAAGCTCTCCCCCAGCATCTTTTCATTTTTTCTGCGTCTCACGAATGGTCTTTGTGATCCGAACACCTTAAACTTATATTCGTCTGTCCATAACAGTTTTTTCCAATCTTCCAATCTTCATCTTTTGCCCATCTTAATCTTTTCTTTTTATTGGCCAGTCTGAGATATGGCTTTTTCTTTGCAACTCTGCCTAGAAGGCCAGCATCCCGGAGTCGCCTCTTCACTGTTGATATTGAGACTGGTGTTTCGCGGGTACTATTTAATTAAGCTGCCAGTTGAGGACTTGTGAGGCGTCTGTTTCTCAATCCAGACACTCAAATGTACTTGTCATCTTGCTCAGTTGTGCACCGGGGCCTCCCACTCCCTTTTCTATTCTGGTTAGAGCCAGTTTGTGCTGTTCTGTGAAGAGAGTAGTACACAGCGTTGTACGAGATCTTCAGTTTCTTGGCAATTTCTCATATGGAATAGCCATCATTTCTCAGAAAAATAATAGACTGACGAGTTTCAGAAGAAAGTTCTTTGTTTCTGGCCATTTTGAGCCTGCAATCGAACCCACAAATGCTGATGCTCCAGATACTCAACTAGTCTAAAGAAGGTCAGTTGCATTGCTTCTTTAATCAGAACAACAGTTTTCAGCTGTGCTAACAATTGCAAAAGAGTTTCCTAACACAGGAATGATGGTTGCTGATAATGGGCCTCTGTATGCCTATTTAGATATTCCATTTTAAAAAATCAGTCGTTTCCAGCTACAATAGTCATTTACAACATCAACAATGTCTACACTGTACTTCTGATCAATTTGATGTTATTTTAATGGCCAAATCTGTGCTTTTCTTTCAAAAACAAGGGCATTTCTAAGTGACCCCAAACTTTTGAACTGTAGTGTATATCGTACAGTGGCTTATAAAAATTTAAAAAAAAAAACATCAACAGCATTTGTTTTTTTTGTAGCCAGTCTTTTCTAATGTTCAAAAGGTGACTGCACTTCCTGATTTGGCGTCGTTTTAGATTCGTTTTTTAAAGAAACGCTAGCGGCCATGACTGAATTCAAAAGCAAGTTGGTTTCGGGTGTGGTTTAATGTGTGTGTGTGTGTGTGTGTGTGTGTGTGGAACCTAATAAATACAAAATAAAAAAATTAAAATCATTTTGGATGATTGACTTTGATCAAAATGATTATTTACACTTTTGTAGTAATTTTTAACACTAGACTGACTCATATCGATGCCGCATAGGACATTTTCAAATCAAGATGTTGCTTTATTTTATTTAACCTTTATTAGGCAAGTCAGTTAAGAACACATTCTTATTTTCAATGACGGCCTAGGAACAGTGGGTTAACTGCCTTGTTCAGGGGCAGAATGACAGATGTTTACCTTGTCAGCTCGGGGATTCGATCTTGCAACCTTCCGGTTACTAGTCCAATGCTCTAACCACTAGGCTACCTGCCACCCAGCTTTCTGGTGGCATTCGCTCTTTAAATACCATTTTTCATTTCTTTGCCTCCATAAAATGGTGACAGTGGATGCCTATCATGCCTGGACTTTTTCCCATTTGTTTCAGCCAAGCCACTGACTGCTCTGCAGACCTTTACCGTGCAGTTTATTGATCACTTTAGAGAAGATTTTCAGCTAGGTACAGTGATTGTGACATCCATGTCCCGTCGTCTTCCTCAGGGAACGAGTGTCCTGTCACCGTTCTTCCACATAGGGTCAGTTATCACTCTGGCTATTATGATCTACAAGAAGTCTGCGTCCCAGCTGTTTGAGAAGCACCCCTGTCTCTACGTCCTGGCCTTTGGGTTTGTGTCGGCCAAGATCACCAACAAGCTAGTGGTGAGGAAGCAGATGGTCTGAAACATTAAACACTGAAAGGGCCTGGTTACTTTCCAAATCCACACTAGTATACCACTTGGAATACATGTCCAATCTTTTGCTTCATTCTAAATAGTATGTTGGTGTGGATGTTGGAACATTGGCCTAATGTGCCCTGTTTTAGTTGTGTTAACTTAGGGTTAAAGCTCAAATCTGGGATTCCTTATTCAGCAAATTGGCGTACCAACTCTAGTCTTGTTTTTCCTTGTTTAACTTAACACTGCCCCATCTTATTTATATATATTTGTTTTACAGGTGGCTCATATGACCAAAAGTGAGATGTCTCTCCATGACTTGGCTTACCTGGGGCCAGGGCTGCTCTTCTTGGACCAGTATTTTAACAGCATCATAGACGAGTACTTGGTCCTCTGGGTGGCACTAGTAAGGCTACACCTCAATCGGTTCATCCATGTGCACGTACCAAGCCAATTGAAACCTAAATGAAAGTTAGGATTTCCCCTTTTAACTTATTTTGCAGTACAATGTAGATGCCTAGCTTAGATTTGTGCCATTTTTTTTTTGGACCCCAGGAGGAGTAGCGCCTGCCTTGGCAGCAGCTAATGGGATCCTAATCAAATACCTTTTCAAGGGGAATTTATTCAAAAGATGATTGACCATATAATAAACACAACCAGTTTTGTATATAAGGAGCCTTAAATTGACTATTTGACATCCACCCTCTGTCTTGTTTCTCTCTAGTTCCTGTCCATCTTTGACCTGGTGCGCTACTGCGTCAGCGTATGCAACCAGATCGCTTCTCACCTGCACATCTTTGTGTTCAAGATCAAACCCCCCAACCTGCGGCCCATTGCTGCCTCCCAGTCAGGCAAAGATGTGTGGTGACACTTGTGTCCCTGGTCTGGTGACACTGTCCGTACGGAGATGAAGTTGGTGGGTGTACCTCTACCGCCTCCCCCTTGTCACCACAGGATTCCCATTGGATGAGACAAATTGGGAGGCGGTTTCTCTACGAATGTATTAGCCAATGAAATTATGAATACATTGAGGGTGGTGGAAAAAAATGGAAATAATTTATTTCAATCTATTTGTTGTGCAATAATGCTCTGTTTTTGCCGATGTTGTGTTGTTTTGGTGTTAAAGGTTCATAACCGAAGAGAAAGGGGTTTTGTTTAGTTTGTCATAAGAGCACCCCGTTATTTGGTAACAAACT
This sequence comes from Oncorhynchus nerka, assembly GCF_034236695.1. NCBI lineage: Eukaryota > Metazoa > Chordata > Actinopteri > Salmoniformes > Salmonidae > Oncorhynchus > Oncorhynchus nerka. The sequence goes on along the minus strand of NC_088415.1, from coordinate 47,763,493 downwards.
ATTTGAGAATTAGTTGTCTAACCAAACTTTATGGATAGGGGTTAATGTTGCTTACTATAACCGTGCTGCCACTATCTGTGTATTAGCTATTTTTTAAACTGAAATAAATGTTATCCATGGGAAGGAGCAGGTTATACCTAACCAAGTAATATTATAATATTATATTTATCTACAGGAAAAACACCTACAGTTTATTAATGTGTCAGAGCAGTATGACTGAATTTAAATGTCTCTGTTCTTTCAGTATTGGTACTAGTTTAGCTCCTCTACGTACAACTACTTGTTCCACTCCATAGAAAACATTAGTCCTCTGTTCAAGGTATAGTTCTGTGTACTGCATTCTGAGGTCTCATCATTAACCAAGTATTAAACGTTAGAACTATATCCGTACGGATGAACGCAGTACCCGTCCATGTTCAAACATAAGGAATGTTTTTTTTTCTGCAAAAATTAAGGAATGCCTCTTACCTTATATCAAACAGTGACGCACAGAGTATTCAAATGTCTGCAGCTAATGTCTCATAACAAGAGTAGAACTTGTCATTGTTCTCGTGTGTATCATATGCATGGGATGGGCATTTACAACCCACTGTAGTGGTCACAGCCAATATCTCTAACTGATGGGGTTCAACCAATCGAAACATCCATTCAAACGTACATTTTTTCTCCCTTGGATTGTTTGTCATTACTGATAAATGCAGAGATTTTGAAAATAAAATGCGAAGGGTGAATCAATCGTTGGCCGTTAAAAACAAATGCGTCTGTCTTTTTTTTTTTTTTTTCAAAATGGTTACTTTGTCAAAGAATATAGAGGCTATTGGAAGACCGCATAATTGGAGAAAAAATACTTTCAATAGAGTGGAGAGAATGTTTCAGAGGGACAAACACACACGTTCACTCTAGACCCATTTTTCCTAGTTCTAACATGCATCCTTCGTGCGGATAATGTCCTGATGTCCGTTTGTACTTTTAAGATTGGATCACAATGAGTCTTGTCTACACACCCATCAAAGAATGTGGACAAGATCAAGACAAAGGACATGTTAGAACCAGGTATAAACGGGGCATCTCTCACTCACAGATCTGTACCACCTTGCTTTATTCTGCAACATAGCAGAAGTTTGTTTCTTTATTCTGTGTACCACAATCCATGTGTATATTCAACATAACTCACAAATAAAACTGAATATATTAAATATTTAATTCATAAAACCTTATTGTATATATTTCACAAATGAAACCATAGGGGTCTATTTTAACAGATCTAACTCAATGGTAAATCTAAGCACTGCTTGTAGCACTATAGGTTGGGGGGGGGGTGTCAAATATTTGAGCTATTTTCACAACCACTATCTGCTCAGATGCTGGTGTTATCACAAAAGGCCTGGGTTTTGATGAATTAACTAATTGTGGATGTGTTGAGGATTGGCAGCGCATTGGCCAATCAGAACGTGCCCCATGGCTAAATATGTGGTTGCTTCAAGTTGTATATTTAAGGTATTTTATGTATTGCCTTGGGATCAACTCCAAAGTTAGTATGTTATTGTTAAACAGCTTACAGAAACAAAATAGCTAAATGTAGACCTATCCCAGCCTTCCTAAATACACTACTCAAAAAATAAAGGGAACACTTAAACAACACAATGTAACCTCAAGTCAATCACACTTCTGTGAAATCAAACTGTCCACTTAGGAAGCAACACTGATTGACAATACATTTAACATGCTGTTGTGCAAATGGAATAGACAACAGGTGGAAATTATAGGCAATTAGCAAGACACCCCCAATAAAGGAGTGGTTCTGTAGGTGGTGACCACAGACCACTTCTCAGTTCCTATGCTTCCTGGCTGATGTTTTGGTCACTTTTGAATGCTGGCGGTGCTTTCACTCTAGTGGTAGCATGAGACGGAGTCTACAACCCATACAAGTGGCTCAGGTAGAGCAGCTCATTCAGGATGGCACATCAATGCGAGCTGTGGCAAGAAGGTTTGCTGTGTCTGTCAGCGTAGTGTCCAGAGCATGGAGGCGCTACCAGGAGACAGGCCAGTACATCAGGAGACGTGGAGGAGGCCGTAGGAGGGTATTTTAGTGTTCCCTTTATTTTTTTGAGCAGTGTATGTTAACTTGAACCTGTTTGCAATCCACTTGTTCTAAGTAATTGCATGGCTTCAATGTGGAAATATACTGAGCAAAAATATAAAGGCAACGTGTTGGTCCCATGTTTCATGAACTGGAATAAAAGATCACAGATATTTTCTGTATACACAAAACGTTTATTTCTCTCAAATTTTGTGCACAAATGTGATTATATCCCTCTTAGTGAGCATTTCTCCTTTGCCAAGATAATCTATCCACCTGACAGGTGGCATATCATTAAGCGTATTAAACAGCAAGATCATTACACAGGTGCACCTTGTGCCGGGGACAATAAAAGGCCACCAAAATGTGAAGTTGTGTCACACAACACAAAGCCACAGATGTCTCAAGTTTTGAGGGAGCGTACAATTGGAATGCTGACTGCAGGAATGTCCACCAGAGCTGTTGCCAGATAATTTGATGTTCATTTCTCTACCATAAGCCGCCTCCAACGTTGTTTTATAGAATTTGGTAGTACGTCCAACCAGCCTCACAACAGCAGACCACGTGTAACCTCGCCAGCCCAGGACCTCCATATCCAGCTTCTTCACCTGCAGGATCATCTGAGACCACCCACCCAGACAGCTGATGAAACTCAGAAGTATTTCTGTCTGTAATATAAAGCCCTTCTGTGGGGAAAAACTCATTCTGGTCCTGCCTCCCCAGTGGGTGGGCCTAGCTCCCAAGTGGGTAGGCCTATGCCCTCCGAGGCCCACCCATGGCTGCGCCCCTGCCCAGTGCTGTGAAATCCATAGATTAGGGCCTAGTGAATATATTTCAATTGACTGATTTCCATATATGAACCGTAACTTAGTAAAACCGTTGAAATTGTTGCATGTTGCGTTTATATTTTTGTTCAGTATATATATATATATATATACACACATATACAAAAGTATGAACACCCCTTCAAATTAGTGGATTCGGCTATTTCAGCTACACCTGTTCCTGACTGGGGTATAAAATCGAGCACACGGCTATGCAATCTCCATAGACAAACATTGGCCGTAGGATGGCCTTACTGAAGAGGTCAGTGACTTTCAACGTGGCACCGTCATAGGATGAAATGGAAACGTTTAGGAGCAACAATGGCTCAGAAGTGAAGTGGCAGGCCACACAAGTTCACAGAACGGGAACACCAAGTGCTGAAGCGCATAAAAATCATCACTCCTCGGTTGCAACACTCATGACTGAGTTCCAAACTGTCTCTGGAAGCAACGTCAGCACAGTAACTGTTTGTCGGGAGCTTCATAAAATGGGTTTTCAGCTAACCATGCGCAATGCCAAGCGTCAGCTGGAGTGGTGTAAAGCTCGCCACAATTGGACTTTGGAGCAGTGGAAATTAATTATTTGGAATGATGAATCACGCTTCACCATCTGGCAGTCTGGGAATCTGGGGTTAGCAGATGCCAGGAAAACGCTACATGCCCCAATGCATAGTACCAACAAACTCCTTTGGGATGAATTGGAACACAAACTACGAGCCAGGCCTAATTGCCCAATATCAGTGCCCAACCTCACTAATGCTATTGTGGCTGAATGGAAGCAAGTCTCCTCAGCAATGTTCCAACATCTAGTGGAAAGTCTTCCCAGAACAGTGAAGGTTGTTATAGCAGCAAAAGGGGGGTCCGACTCCATGTTAATGACCATTATTTTGGAATGAGATGTTCGACGAGCAGGTGTCCACATACTTGGTCAGGTAGTGTATCATTCATACTGATATAGGGGCAAGGCCTGCTCTTAATTGCATTATGGCTGAACATGCCAAATGTTGTCAATAAAGCAAGATATTTTTTTCACCTTTATTTAACTAAGCAAGTCAGTTAAGAACAAATTCTTATTTACAATTACGGGAACATTGGGTTAACTGCCTTGTTCAGGGGCAGAACGACAGATTTTTACCTTGTCAGCTCGGGGATTCGATCTAGCACCTTTCGGATACTGGCCCAACGCTCTAACCACTAGGCTACCTGCCGCCCCCACATTCATAACGGATAAAGCCTAAAAAGAGAGCAAATAACTCCAATCAAATTCTAAAACATCTTGTTTTAAATAGGCTATACAGGCACCATAATTGCTTCCTGTAATATGCAGTCATTTCAAGATGCAGTAATCTCAATGCTTTCCACTCAAGCACGAGTGGTCTTTCTACAGATTTAAGAAGGCTGTGGTTAAACGATTAGTGTTCTTTGAGTACACAACAGGAAACACTGCTGAGCATATCTTCCTTTTTAGAAAATACAAAACAGGCGCACGCATGCAGCAGGCACACACACACACACTCCATATCAGTTACAATAGTTGAGTGGTCTTACTAAAAGTATGAAGCGGTCTATACTCCCAATCAGACTACTAGAATTTAGTGCCTGAAAATGTTGTTAAAGTGGGTGACAGTTTGCAGGACTGATAGTTTGTTTCCTCTGTGACCTAGTTCAACACACTGCTTGAACATGGACTTGATTCTATTCCCGGTTGAACACTTCCAGGGAATTCAGTCATGGTGGAGTGTGGCTTTGAATGTCAGCCAAGGAAATGACTCTGCTAAGAACAAATCTAGTGTCATGGGATGTTATTTACGAAGCAAAAAGTATCCCGCTGGGCACAATGGTTGAATCAATGTTGTTTCCACGCTATTTCAATGAAAATATGTTGAACTAACGTGGAATAGAAGTTGAATTGATGTGCGTGCCCAGTAGGATGTGTTTGGTTCAGTTAGACCTAGCAGGGATTGTGGAGCGATTAGTTTGATGATCTATGTGGCTTCATTGTTTCTCTGCAGTTAAGTTACAGTGGGTACTTTTATTAGTCATATGACATGAAAGAGTGACTTGAAACACACACACACACACAAAGTAGGGGTGCTGAGGGTGCTGCAGCTCCCTATTCTTTTTTCTCACCTCGAGGCAAATACCATTTCTTCCATCTGGAATGTGTGACAGCTTGGGTCAGGTATGGATGTGTTGTTCTGCGCTTTCACAGAAAACCACCACCATGACAGTATACCTGCAGGGCGCTCTACATCCTGGTTGAAATTGGGGTGTCGTACCACGGGCCGGGACATCCTGTGGGCGCGGGCTCACAAACACACATGCACACGCACACAGGGAAGCTGCAGACATTGACACATTAGAAGGGGACACAACACTGGGAACTGAATGGATCTGTTAAACGACCATGGAAAAGCATTGCATTTTGGAAACTCGTGGACCACTTGTAGGCAAGGAATGTAAACACATTTTACTTTCCTTGCCTGTAGGGACAGTTTCTCAGGCTCAAATTAAATTACTCCTTGCCCGTCAGGAAGTCGAGGATCCAGTTGCAGAGGGTGATGTTCAGACCCAGGGCTCTAAGCTTGGTGTCGAGCTTGGAGGGAACAATAGTGTTGAATGTTGAACTGTAGTCAATGAACAGCCTTCTCACATAGGAGTTCCTCTTGTCCAGATGTGTTAGGGTTAAGGCTGTGGCGGGTCATTACATTTTGTTAGCTGGTTATTGTCATGCGAAAGACTGCAGGTCTCACGGTATTTGACGTTAGTTAACATGAACACATTTAGCATCTCCAAGCTACTGATGTGCGCCTTTGGAACATATACATTGAAACAGTGGTGGAAAAAGTACCAAATTGTCATAAAAGTAAAGATACAGCACCTTAACAAAAAATGACAAGTAAAAGAGAGTCACCCAATAAAATACTACTTGAGTAAAAGTCTAAAAGTATTTGGTTTTAAAATCTACTTTAAATCTGCTAAACATCGAAGACAGGCATCCAAAAAATAAAAGCATCCGGTAGTGGACTAAGTTGTGATAAAACGGCAGAGCACTCACAACAACACAGGCAGAGCTCTAGTTGATCTTAGAACGCTCATTAGAGTGCATTCGGAAAGTATTCAGACCCCTTGACTATTTATACATTTTGTTACATCATAGCCTTATTCTAAAATGGATTAAATCGCCCCCCCCAATCAATCTACACAACATACCCCATAATGACAAAGCAAAAACATGTTTTTAGAAATATTTGCAAATGTATAAAATTTTAAAAAAAAACTGAAATATCACATTTATACAGTGGTGTAAAGAAACCTACTGCCTCTGATCTGGCAGACTCACAAAAACACACAAGCTTCATTTGTAAATAATGTCAGAGTCTAGGAGATAGCCCCTGGCTTTCCGTAAATTAATTTTAAAAAAGAAAATGGCGCCATCTGGTTTGCTTAATATAAGAAATTTAAATGATTCATACCTTTACATTTACTTTTGATACTTAAGTATAATTGGAACCAAAGTGACTTTCACTTTTTCTTGAGTCATCTTTTATTAAAGTTATCATACTTTTACTCAAGAATGACAAATCGGGGACTTTTTCCACCACTACATTTACATAAGTATTCAGAACCTTTACTTAGTACTTTGTTGAAGCACCTTTGGCAGCGATTACAGCCTTTTTTGGGGAGTTTCTCCCATTCTTCTCTGCAGAACCTATCAAGCTCTGTCAGGTTGAATGGGGAGCGTTGCTGCACAGCAATTTTCAGGTCACTCCAGAGATGTTCGATTGGGTTCAAGTCCGGCTCTGGATGGGCCACTCAAGGACACTCCAGAGATGAGCGTTGCTGCACAGCAATTTTCAGGTCACTCCAGAGATGTTCGATTGGGTTCAAGTCCGGCTCTGGATGGGCCACTCAAGGACATTCAGAGACTTGTCCCAAATCCACTCCTGCGTTGTCTTGGCTGTGTGCTTAGGGTCGTTGCCCTGTTGGAAGGTGAACTTTCGCCCCCAGTCTGAGGTCCTGAGTGCTCTGGAGCAGGTTTTAATCAAGGATCTCTCTGTACTTTGCTACGTTCATCGTTCCCTCGATCCTGACTAGTCTCCCAGTCCCTGACGCTTTAAAAACATCCCCACAGCATCATGCTGCCACCACCATGCTTCACCGTAGGAATGTTGCCAGGTTTCCCACAGATGTGATGCTTAGCATTCATGCCAAAGAGTTTAATCTTGGTTTCATCAGACCAGAGAATCTTGTTTCTCTGAGAGTCCTTTAGGTGCCTTTTGGCAAACTCCAAGCGGGCTGTCATGTGCCTTTTGCCGAGGAGTGGCTTCTGTCTAAACACTCTACCATAAAGGCCTGATTGGTGGAGTGCTGCAGAAATTGTTGTCCTTCTGGAAGGAGTAACCATTGGGTTCTTAGTCACCTCCCTGGCCAAGGCCCTTCTCCCCCGATTGCTCAGTTTGGCCGGGTGGCCAGCTCTAGGAAGAGTCTTGGTGGTTCCAAATTTCTTCCATTTAAGAATGATGGAAGCCACTGTGGTCTTGGGGACCTTCAATGCTGAATACATTTTTTGGTAGCCTTCCCCACATCTGTGCCTCGACACAATCCTGTCTCGGAGCTCTACGGACAATTCTTTCGACCTTATGGCTTTGGTTTTGTCTCTGACATGCACTGTCAAATGTGGGACCTTATATAGACCGGTGTGTGCCTTTCCAAATCATGTCCAATAAATTGATTGGAGTCCACCTGTGGTAAATTCAAGTTGTAGAAACATCTAAAGGATGATCAATGGAAACGGGATATACCGGAGCTCAATTTCAAGTCTCATGGCAAAGGGTCTGAATACTTACGTAAATAAGGTACTTTTGTTTTAATTTTTAATAAATTTGATGAAAACCTGTTTTCACTTCATCATTATTGGGTATTGACGCAGAGTGCCTGGTTACAGCCCTTAGCCGTGGTATATTGGCCATATACCACAAACCCCGCAGTGCCTCATTGCTATTATAAACTGGTTACCAACGTAATTAGAGCAGTTAAATGTTTTGTCATACCCGTGGTATATGGTCTGATATACCATCGCTGTCAGCCAATCAGCATTCAGGGCTCAAACCACCCTGATTGGTTAAAGTTACCACCGGCTAAATCTATGACATTAAAATGCATATTTACTGCACAATCCACTGTCTTATCAGCCCAGGCAGAGAAGTTATGAACTTGATCTCCACTATAAAAAGCATCTAGACATTATCTTACATTTCTTTTAGACTAACATTTAGTTTTCAACAGCGGAGATTTGTCTAAACCTTACTGTCTGTCTCTCTGACATTTGCAACAATATTCAAATTTGATCTCCAGCTGTCACATGGTGATGAACGTGTCGCGGTCGGGAGTCAGGACGAGACAGACAGGCAGGCAGTGTTTCTCAGCCAGTTGAAATCATGAATCAGCTGGCATCATTTTTATGGATATATACAAAGAAATGTTGATTGAAAAAAGGTCAAATGAAATGAATTGCAGCTAGTTGGCAGTCTTTCCAGCTTCAGTTTGAAGTGATTGTGTTAGCTGTGTTGTTGGCTAGCTCCCCTGAACAACAGTGTCCTAACGAGGCAGCACATTTTCTATGCCAGGGGAAATCATGTCTCATTCGCTCAATGTTATGGATGTGTCCAAATAAATGTCACTAGAAAACAGCTTAAACAAATGCAGCTACTTTTGTTATTCTGTCTGCACTGTTTGACGTGACTAAGTTAGCTGTAGTTGGCTAGCTAGCAACAAGGGATAAGAACGTTGCCAGCCAGTATGACAATGGAACATTTTGAACGACTGGGTCGCGTCCATAGAAACAGAACAAAAAGATTGAACGGCTGGGTCGCGTCTCTGGCAACCGAACCAATAGAACGAACGACCACCTGGCTTGGGTAGCAATCCTAGATTTGTTTCGGGACTGTATCTTGTGGAAGGATGAAATAGTATTTACATATTTATCAAAATAACGTTTTTTATGAAAATATGTCACTCATTATTCAAATATGTTATATTGGATATATTGGCATGGTTTGGCGGCCTGAGACGAAGTCTTGGTGTTCCGGTACGGCTTGCCGTGCGGTAGCAGAGAGAACAGTCTATGACTTGGATGACTGGAGTCTTTGACAATTTTTGGGGACTTCCTCTAACACCACCTAGTACAATAGGTCCTAGATGTCATGATGTCAGGAAGCTTGGCCCAGTGATGTACTAGGCCGTACCTACTACTCTCTGTCGCGCCTTACGGTCAGATGCCGAGAAGTTGCCATACCAGGCGTTGATACAACCAGTCAGGATGCTCTCGATGGTGCAGCTGTAGAACCTTTTGAGGCTCTCGGGACCCATGCCAAATCTTTTCAGTCTTGTGCCCACTTCACTTCAGTCCCGTCGATGTTAATGGGGGCCTGGTCGGCCTTTTTCCTATAGTCCACGATCAGTTCCTTTGTCTTGCTCACATTGAGAGAGACGTTGTTGTCCTGGAACCACACTGCCAGGTCTCTGACCTCCTCCCTATAGGCTGTCTCATCGTTGTCGGTGATCAGGCCTACCACGGTTGTGTCATCAGCAAACTTAATGATGGTGTTGGAGTCATGCTTGGCCACACAGTCGTGGGTGAACATGGAGTACAGGAGGGGACTCAGCACGCACCCCTGAGCGGCCCCAATGTTGAGGATCAGCATGGCAGATGTTTTGTTGCCTACCCTTACCACCTGTGGGCGGCCCATCTGGCAGTTCAGGATCCAGGTGCAGAGGGAGGTGTTTAGTCCAAGGGTCCTTAGCTTCGTGATGATTTTTGTGGGCACTATGGTGTTGAACGCTGAGCTGTAGTCAATGAAAACACATTCTCTTTCCAAACCACTCAACTTTTTTGTGTTATGTTTATGTCCAATGGCCGATGAGCACTGATACGTTTTATCTATAATAGCTTTCTAGCTAAGATTTTGAAAGTATGATGTTGACATGATCAGTCCAAAGCTAAGGTAGATATAACGTGATTTGAAGTTATTTTATCTGTGGCCAATGACATTGAGCCTTCTTATATGGTTACTTCTAATGTAAATCTATGGCAGCACCCAAGGCATTTGAACTTTCTAGCTCTCCCTGTAGATTTTGCGGTGACTGGTGTCCCCATGAGTGACAGAACACTGAGCCAATCACAGCGCAACTAGAAAACATTACCAACCCCTAAACTCTGTATATTCTGCTGGCTGCCCCACAACCACAGAAAGCACGAGAGCTGCTTTACTCAAGAAAGCAAAAAGAGACCGTTTGTATGTGGCTTTATTAACTCATGAACTGATTTTTTTGTTTGCAAACTTATGTGTGACACGTATTAATGCCAAAATAATATGTAAAACAGGCTACAACAACAAATGTTTATATATATTTACAATCGGCTCATTCATCCCCCTCCTCTCCCCTGTAACTATTACCCAGGTCGTTGCTGCAAATGATAACGTGTTCTCAGTCAACTTACCTGGTAAAATAAAGGATAAATAAAATAAATAAAAATATATATACACTGCTCAAAAAAATAAAGGGAACACTAAAATAACACATCCTAGATCTAAATTAATGAAATATTCTTATTAAATACAAAAATTATCAATGGAAATCAAAATGTATCAACCCATGGAGGTCTGGATTTGGAGTCACACTCAAAATTAAAGTGGAAAACCACACTACAGGCTGATCCAACTTCGACGTAATGTCCTTAAAACAAGTCAAAATGAGGCTCAGTTGTGTGTGTGGCCTCCACGTGCCTGTATGACCTCCCTACAATGCCTGGGCATGCTCCTGATGAGTTGGCGGATGGTCTCCTGAGGGATCTCCTCCCAGACCTGGACTAAAGCATCCGCCAACTCCTGGACTCCTGGACAGTCTGTGGATGGAGCAAGACATGATGTCCCAGATGTGCTCAATTGGATTCAGGTCTGGAGAACGGGCGGGCCAGTCCATAGCATCAATGCCTTCCTCTTGCAGGAACTGATGACACACTCCAGCCACATGAGGTCTAGCATTGTCTTGCATTAGGAGGAACCTAGGTCCAACCGCACCAGCATATGGTCTCACAAGGGGTCTGAGGATCTCATCTCGGTACCTAATGGCAGTCAGGCTACCTCTGGCGAGCACATGGAGGGCTGTGTGGCCCCCCAAAGAAATGCCACCCCACACTATGACTGACCCACCGCCAAACCAGTCATGCTGGAGGATGTTGCAGGCAGCAGAACATTCTCCACAGCGTCTCCAGACTCTGTCACGTCTGTCACATGTGCTCAGTGTGAACCTGCTTTTATCTGTGAAGAGCACAGGGCGCCAGTGGCGAATTTGCCAATCTTGGTGTTCTCTGGCAAATGCCAAACGTCCTGCACGGTGTTGGGCTGTAAGCACAACCTCCACCTGTGGACGTCGGGCCCTCATACCACCCTCATGGAGTCTGTTTCTGACCGTTTGAGCAGACACATGCACATTTGTGGCCTGCTGGAGGTCATTTTGCAGGGCTCTGGCAGTGCTCCTCCTGCTCCTCCTTGCACAAAGGCGGAGGTAGCGGTCCTGCTGCTGGGTTGTTGCCCTCCTACGGCCTCCTCCACGTCTCCTGATGTACTGGCCTGTCTCCTGGTAGCGCCTCCATGCTCTGGACACTACGCTGACAGACACAGCAAACCTTCTTGCCACAGCTCGCATTGATGTGTCATCCTGGATGAGCTGCACTACCTGAGCCACTTGTGTGGGTTGTAGACTCCGTCTCATGCTACCACTAGATTGAAAGCACCGCCAGCATTCAAAAGTGACCAAAACATCAGCCAGGAAGCATAGGAACTGAGAAGTGGTCTGTGGTCACCACCTGCAGAACCACTCCTTTATTGGGGGTGTCTTGCTAATTGCCTATAATTTCCACCTGTTGTCCATTCCATTTGCACAACAGCATTTGAAATGTATTGTCAATCAGTGTTGCTTCCTAAGTGGACAGTTTGATTTCACAGAAGTGTGATTGACTTGGAGTTACATTGTGTTGTTTAAGTGTTCCCTTTATTTTTTTTAGCAGTGTATATTACACAAACACACACACATACAGCTGAAGTCGGAAGTTTACATACACTTGGTTGGAGTCATTAAAACTATTTTTTCAACCACTCCACACATTTCTTGTTAACAAACTAGAGTTTTTGTAAGTCGGTTAGGACATCTAATTTATTCATGACAAGTAATTTTTCCAACAATTGTTTACAGACGGATTATTATTATTTCACTGTATCACTTTTCCAGTGGGTCAGAAGTTCACATACACTAAGTTGACTGTGCCTTTAAACAGCTTGGAAAATTCCAGAAAATTAAGTCATGGCTTTAGAAGCTTCTGATAGACTAATTGACATAATTTGAGTCAATTGGAGATGCACCTGTGGATGTAATTCAAGGCCTACCTTCAAACTCATTGCCTCTTTGCTTGACATATTGGGAAAATCCAAATAAATCAGCCAAGACCTCAAAAAAATTGTACATCTCCACAAGTCTGGTTCATCCTTGGGAGCAATTTCCAAATGCCTGAAATTACCACGTTCATCTGTACAAACAATAGTACGCAAGTATAAACACCATGGGACCACGCAGCCGGCATACCGCTCAGTAAGGAAACGCGTTCTGTCTCCTAGAGATGAACGTACTTTGGTGTGAAAAGTGAAAATCAATCCCAGAACAACAGCAAAGGACCTTGTGAAGATGCTGGAGGATACAGGTACAAAAGTATCTATATCCACAGTAAAACGAGTCCTATATCGACATAACCTGAAAGGCCGCTCAGCAAGGAAGAAGCCACTGCTCCAAAACCACCATAAAAAAAGCCAGACCACGGTCTGCAACTGCACATGGGAACAAAGATCGTACTTTTTGGAGAAATGTCCTCTGGTCTGATGAAACAAAAATAGAACTGTTTGGCCATAATGACCATTATTTTGTTTGGAGGAAAAAGGGGGAGGCTTGCAAGCCCGAAGAACACCATCCCAACCGTGAAGCACGGGGGTGGCAGCATCATGTTGTGGGGGTGCTTTGCTGCAGGAGGGACTGGTGCACTTCACAAAATAGATGGCATCATGAGGTAGGAAAATTAAGTGGATATATTGAAGCAACATCTTAAGACATCTGTCAGGAAGTTAAAGCTTTGTTGCAAATGGGTCTTCCAAATGGACAATGACCCCAAGCATACTTCCAAAGTTGTGGCAAAATGGCTTAAGGACAACAAAGTCAAGGTATTGGAGTGGTCATCACAAAGGAGGAATGGGCCAAAAATTCACCCAACTTATTGTGGGAAGCTTGTGGAAGGCTACCTGAAAAGTTTGACCCAAGTTAAACAATTAATGGCAATGCTACCAAATACTAATTGAGTGTATGTAAACTCCTTACCCACTGGGAATGTGATTAAAGAAATAAAAGCTGAAATAAATCACTCTACTATTATGATATTTCACATTCTTAAAATAAAGTGGTGATCCTAACTGACCTAAAACAGGGAATTTTGACTAGGATTAAATGTCAGGAATTGTGAAAAACTGAGTTTAAATGTAGTTGGCTGACACGGAACCCAAACCGTCTGCGCGCGCCATCGTGCATAAATATATTTTGTCCCCCTACACCAAACGCGATCACGACACACAGGTTAAAATATCAATACAAACTCTGAACCAATTACATTAATTTGGGGACAGCATTAAATATTAAGGCAATATAGCTTGCACTTGCTAGCTAATTTGTTCTATTTAGCTAGCTTGCTGTTGCTAGCTAATTTGTCCTGGGATAAAAACAGAGTTATTTTACCGGAAATGCACAAGGACTTCTATTCCGACAATTAATCCACACATAAAACGGTCAACCGAATGGTTTCTAGTCATCTCTCCTCCTCCCAGGCTTTTTCATCTTTGAACTTATATGATGATTGGCATCTAAACTTTCATAGTATTACCACGATGACCGGCAAAACATTTAGTCTTTCCCACTTGGGTATAACCAATGAGGAGATGCCACGTGGGTACCTGCTTCTATAAACCAATGAGGAGATGGGAGAGGCAGGACTTGCAGCGCGGTCTGCGTCAGAAATAGGAATGACTTCTATTTAGCCCTTGGCAACGCAGATGCTCGTTGGCGCGCACGAGCAGTGTGGGTCCAATAATTCATTAACATGGATATCAACATTTATTTTTGCAAGCGGTGGTCAGCCTGTAAGGTGTATGTAAACTTCCGACTTCAACTGTATATTTATTTTTTAGCTAAACAGGTGGGGCTCAAAACGCCATTGGTGCAAAAAATGAAGTGGCTATGTTGAGCGAAAAAGTTAGCATTTGAAACAAGTCCTATATGCTATTTTCTTTTGTTATTTGGCAACTTTAGTTGTGAATGATACAAACCTTAGAATATGCCTCAGAAATCAAAAGACTTATGGGCTGCATGATGCAACTATAAGCTATTAATGATTTGAGAAAGTTGCAAAGTAAGCTTGTGCTCCGTTTTCTCCAGCTCCAGTTGTTTTCTCCAGCGATCATTATTTCACACATCAGAATATTCTCAATTTAATCTCGTCTTTACTATTATGTACATTTTGTTTAGATTTAGAATGGCCCATTATGGGTAGGAACAGGGGCAAGAGACATGTCATCCATAGGCCCTCTATAGGAATGGAGGCCACTTTCCCACCGGTATATCCCATGTGGGATAGGCTACTCAGGTTATTTCACCATGCACAAGTGACATTCCCCCCAAACTATGTATGCCATGGGCTCTCCAGCCCTGTTCCTGCAGTTACCCAGTGCTTAATTTGGGAAACAAAGTGAAATCTGTTCGGGAACATCAACGAAACAACTTTCATTAAACTGTTGACAGCCCCTCTCGACACGCTGTAGAAAGCAATGAAGGCAAGAGGGGAGGAGATAGATACGGTGGTGAAATATTCTGTAGCTAAAGTTAATGTGTCAGTCTATTAATTATGAAAATATAAATAATGTCCTATTACTAGGCTTTTCAAAATACAAATTCACTATAATGTTCTGTAGGCTAACTCAATTAAATCCTTTTAATTTTTTTATCATTTTTCTGCCTTCTGTAATATGCCGGTAGGCTATGTATTGTATAAAAGCACGATCATTATTTTAATTCTGTTTTTTTTGGGGGGGGGGCTTATACATAGGCCTTTGTGTATCCACAAGCTCTAATATGCATATGTGTGTTTTGAATTAATCATCACTTTAGAAGGCACTGTCTATTTCTTTAAGCTTTGAAACAACGTCCAATGTTAACCACTCAGTTTCAACCTGTTATTGAACTTTTTCAAATTGATCAATCCGGTGAGGTGAGTTTTAAAAGCACAATGTTTTGATGACAAGTTTTTGATGTGATTTTCAATTGCATTTACATTTATGTCAGAGTGGTTAGAGGGACAATAGAGCCCCGAGTAATAGGCCATTAGCGACCTGATGATCGTTAGTGAGTTGGGTACTACTAACATGTCCAGCGTGCATAAAAGGAGATTACCGTGGCTCAACGGGTCATGACTCATGACTGCCGGTGTGGCGGTAATGCAGTCACTGCAATAGCCCTAGTTAGGGCCGTGTGAATAGCGATGGAAATGGCATCTTCCATGGATCTTTTGGAGTGGTAGGCAAACTCGAGTGGTTCCAGCGTGCCTGGCATGCTGGCCTTGTGGGCCATGACCAGTCTCTCAAAGCACTTCATGATGACCGGGGTGAGTGCGACGACAGGATAGTCATTTGGGCATCTCACCTTGGTTTTCTTGGGCACTGGGATGATGGTGGTCTCCTTGAAGCAAGTGGGGACGACAGCCTGGGACTGTCCGTGAAGACATCCGCCAGCTGGTCGGCACACACTCAGAGGACATGGCCAGGGGTGCCATCTGGGCCGGAGAGTTTTCCTCACATCAGCCTCGGATAGCGAAAGCACTGGTCGTCCGTAGCAGCGAGAGCCTTCCTGAATGGCTTGGCATTGTCTGCCTCGAAGCAAGCATAGAATGTGTTAAGCTCATCTGAGAGGGAGACATTTTAGCATCAGAAACTCCAGGTCATGTGAACAGGAGCTAGAGATGTTTTCAATTTCGGTACACCAGGAAATGTTGATCTGGAAGCATACACTTCTAGCTTGCTCTCACCATAAGCCGCCGTTCGATTCATAATGGAAAATGGATCGAATGGTTGATATGCACAGTTGAGTGTATTGTCCTTCAGCCACGTTTCTGTAAACATAAAGACAGCATTCCCAGATGTCCCTCTGCAATGGAACATTTGTTTTTCCTTATTGGACCGGTCCAGGTAGTCTGTCCCTGCTTCACTCAGTATTCTTCCATTTGGTGGTACATTTTTTTTAAGTCCAGTTTGCCTTTTTTATATCTGTAAATGTAGTTTTGATGCTACCAAATTTCTGCTATTGTACTTTTCCACAAATAAATCATAGGGATTTTGTTGTACACACACACACACACGGTGTTAACCTTTTGATATTTTACTTGGCAACATATTTCTTGAACAGAACTGAAAAACTGGAAAGCAGTAGTAAAGGGTCATAAAAAAAACGTGATTTTTTTTTTGCTTCATCTAATTGATCGTAGCAGGTTCAGATGGTAACAGACTGAAGCCAACACTAATTCTGAATCTAGTCTTGTCAACCATCTATATTGAACAAAAATATAAAACAATTTAAGATTTTACTGTTATTTAAACGCCACACCTGTCAGGTGGATGGATTATCTTGGCAAAGGAGAAATGCTCACTAACAGGGATGTAAAACATATTTGTGCACAAAACTTGACAAAAATACGCTTTGTGTGTATGGAACATTCCTAGGGTTAATTTATTTCAGCTCATGAAACATGGGACCAACACTTTACATCTTACGTTTATATTTTTGTTCAGTGTATCATTTTATACAGTAGCAGCACATTAAAAATACCCACTGTTACCCCAACCCCTCTCACACATACTCTTGCTCACATACAGATAAATAAATCAAACTGGGCCTCCCGAGGGGCTGTGCCACAACCGGCCGTGGCTGGGAGTCCCATAGGACGGCTCACAATTGGCCCAGCGTCGTCAGGTTTAGGGGAGGGTTTGGCAGGGGGGGGGGGCTTTACTTGGATCATCGCGCTCTAGTGACTTCTTGTGGCGGGCCGGGTGCCAGCAGACTGATCCCGGTCGCCAGATGGGCGGTGTTTCCTCCTGTTGCGGCTGGCTTCCGGGTTAAGCTGGCGGGTGTTAAGGAGCGCGGTTAGGCAGGTCATGTTTCAGAGGACGCATGACTCCACCTTTGCCTCTCTCAAGCCAGTTGGAGTTTCATCGATGAGAGAAGATTGAAATTTGTGAGAAAAATAGGAAAAACAAAATACAATAGTAAAACATTTATTTTTTATATACAATAAACTACACTATTCACTTCCAATATTTACATCTACATCTAAAAATCTAGATATTATCACACATCTACAGTAAATGCCTTATATACACACACACACAATCACCTCGAGCTCAACCTCGACAAGACGGAGCTGCTCTTCCTAACAGGGAAGGCCTTCCCGCTCCAAGACCTCTCCTTTCATGGTTGACAACTCCACGGTGTCCCCCGCCCGGAGTGCAAAGAATCTTGGCGTGACCCTGGACAACACCCTGTCATTCTCTGCAAACATCCAAGCAGTGTCTCGGTCGTACTCAACATCCGTAGAGTACGACCCTACCTCACGCAGGAAGGGGGGCAGGTGCTAATCCAGGCACTTGTCATCTCCTGTCTGGACTACTGCAACGCACTGTGGGCTGTGTTCCCCGCATCAAACACCTGCAACCTGTCCCAAACGCTGCATGATGTACAACCTTCCCAAGTTCACCCATGTCACCCTGCACACGTCACTGGCTTCCAGTTGAAGTTTGCCTCCACTACAAGACCATGGTACTTGCCTATGGAGAAGCAAGAGGAACTGCCCCTCCCTACCACTAGGCTATGCTCTACCCTACACCTCAACCCGAGTACTCCTATCTACCACCTCCCTTTAAGCCCAGTCAAAGATCCCCCACCCCCATACTACCACTGACTTGGCTGATGGCTACTATAATGCACTTACTATGACAGAGATGGCTAGGTGGGACAACCACATATATTTTAAGATGAATGCACAAACTAAGACGCTCTGGATAATAGCGTCTGCTAAATGACGAATGTAAATGTAATATCATGGCCTCGTTTACAGTGTATTCATACTTAGTGTCTCTTCTTTGCCTTCTCGTTTTTCTTCTGTTCCTGGTATTCAACAATCTTTTTGTGGAAAATTCCTGAAAAAAAAAAAAAGAGTAGATGATTAATTTACTCCTTTATGATAAGCAAACATATACCCCAGGAACAAGCTGGCTTCATTACCATGGTTAACAACTTCAGAAATGGTTTCTAACACATAAGTAGCATCTTTCAAATACTGTTCGGTTATGTAAGTATGTATAATTTAAATAAACTCTCCCTCGCACAAGCACCTTGCTGGGGGCTCCCTGGCTGCTGCTCCACCTCCTGGATAAACAGGTCAAACATCTGGGTCTGGAGGAACTTCTTGACAAAGTGCCGCGTGGTCTTGGACTTGATGGTCTTGTAGAAGGCTCTGCTCTGGAACACCCCTGGCTGGCCCTTGCTGTTCCGCGTCACGTACAAATCAAAATGGCCAACAGTCTTCACGAAGAAGGGCAGGAAGGCTTCCGAGACCACGCTGTTCAGCTCCTCCACGGCTGAGGGGGAAATGGTACACACACGGTCCTCAGAGAGGTGTCATTTGAGAGTGCTCATGAGCCATAACACTCTGGCTCTCCAGTACCACAGTAAGGCATCACATTGACCTTCCACCAGTTTGTGTTACTATGATGACACATGCTAATTTTCCTTAACCTCTCATAACTTCGAAAAGATCAAAGAAAGCATGAAGTAATCTACAGGCAACTGCCAAAATAAAGGATATACCAACGTAAAGACAAAGTGTCTTAATAGGGCGTTGGGGCACCACGAGCCACCAGAAAAGCTTCGATGCACCTTGGCATAGATTCTGCACGTGTCTGGAACTCCATTCGTCCATGAGAAATTCCAGAATTTAATGTTTTCTTGATGGTGGTGGAAAACGCCATCTCAAGCGCCACTCTAGAATCTCCCATAAGTGTTCAATTGGGTTGAGATCTAGTGACTGAAACCAACTTTAAACCCCCTATGCTCCTTTGAGACCTCTCAAAAAGTCAGATCTCTTCTAGCCATGGTAGCCAAGATAATGGGCAACTGGACATTTTTATACATGACCCCTAAGCGTTGAATGTTTTAATTGCTTAAATAACTCAGGAACCACACCTGTGTGGAAGCACCTACTTTCAATATACTTTGTATCCCTCATTTACTCAAGTTCTTCATTTATTTTGTCAGGAACCTGTATTTTCAGAGGTTACAGTTAATAAAATGCATGTATTCATATCACATTTGAATTGTGTCAACGTATGTCTATCTGAACACCTGATGTGGTACTGCAGGTGCAAAAGTGCGATAATCTCTGGACACTTCGTGAAAGAATACCCCATGCAACACATCATTTGCATTTTGGATAATCAGCTTTTTTATATATGAAAATACTCACTGGATGTTTCTTTCCTGTTTCTTAGTGCCTGCAGTATTTCATCTTGAAGCTTAGGGGGCAGAATAGACTTCTCATCCCCGATCTATGAAACAGAGGAACCGTATTCAATGGTATGTCAAAGCAAAAAATACCCCCCATAGTTTTAAAGCTGCAGTATGTAACTTTTTGGGCGACCTGACCAAATTCACATAGAAATGTGAGTTATAGATCTGTCGCTCATTGAAAGGAAGTCTAGGAAGCTGTAAATCGGTTCAGTGTGTGTTATTTCTATGCTTCCCGTTCTTAAGTTTTGTTTGTGTCTTTTACTTGTCGGTTTTGTACACCAGCTTCAAACAGCTGAACATACAATATTTTTGGTCATTGAAAATATATTCGAAAGCAGATCATTTATTTTTGTTTTAGAGTTAATATCATGCAATTCTACACATTTTGCCATGGGGCATAAAGAAAATTAGCTGTTTTACAACCAATTTCCTACCATTGAATACATTTTGCCAAGGGTAGAGAGAAATGTTTGCAATTTTGAATATGAAATCTGAGTAAGACTGTCTAACAAAAACAAAATGGGGGCTTCCCGGCCGGTAATTCAACTACAATTACTAAGTTTAGATAATTGTTAAGTTAGTCTAGAGGCCAATTAAAACAATGTTAGCTGACATGGGCTAATTGAGTGACTTTCAGTGACTGACTGACTGACAGACATAAGTGAAAAACTGCTGATGCACAATCAAGTTTCAAAATTGCACCCTGTGCATTCTATTCTAACTTGCAACAGTCAGTGAAGACCCCACCAAGTTAAAAAAAAATATATATATATACAGTACCAGTAAAACGTTGACTCAAACCCTTGACTGAGTAGGTTCTTCTTTCACTATTTCTACATTGTAAAATAATAGTGAAGACATCAAAACTATGAAATAACACATGGAATCATGTATTAACCAAAAATGTGTTATATCAAAATACATTTTAAATTTGAGATTCTTCAAAGTAGCAACCCTTTGCACACTCTTGGCATTCTCTTAACCAGCTTCACCTGGAATGATTTTTCAACAGTCTTGGAGTTCCCACATATGCTGAGCACTTGTAGGCTGCTTTTCCTTCTCTGAGGTCCAACTCATCCCAAACCATCTCATTTGGGTTGAAGTTGGGTGATTGTGGAGGCCAGGTCATCTGATGCAGCATTCCATCACTCTCCTACTTGGTCAAATAGCCCTTACACAGCCTGGAGGTGTGTTTTGTGTCATTGTCCTGTTGAAAATGAAATGATAGTGGGACTAATTGAAAACCAGATGGGATGGCGTATCGCTGTAAAATGCTGTGGTAGCAATGCTGGTTAAGTGTGCCTTGAATTGTAAATAAATCACCGACAGTGTCACCATCAAAGCACCCCATCACACCTCCCCCTCCATGCTTTAAGGTGGGAACCACACATGCAGAGATCCGCTTATCTACTCTACATCTCAAAAAGACACGGCGGTTGGAACCAAAAATCTCAAAATGAGACTCAGACCGAAGGACAGATTTCCACCGGTCTAAGGTCCATTGCTCGAGTTTCTTGGCCCAAGCAAATATCTTCTTCTTATTGGTGTCCTTTAGTGGTTTCTTTGCTGCAATTCGACCATGAAGGCCTGATTCATGCAGTCTCCTCAGAACAGTTGATGTTGAGATGTCTGTTACTTGAACTTACCATCCATTCTGAGGATGGTAACTAATGAACTTATCCTCTGTGTCTTCCTTTCCCGTGGCAGTCCTCATGAGAGCCAGTTTCATCATAGCACTTAATGGTTTTTGCGACTGCACTTGAAACTTTCAAAGTTCTTAATTTTCCAGATTGACTGACCTTCATGTAAAAGGTAACAGACTGTCATTTCTCTGATTATTCTTGCCATATAACAACAACAACTGACTGGCAAACGCATTAACTTCTTATGGCTGCAGGGGCAGTATTGAGTAGCTTGGATGAAAGGTGCCCAGAGTAAACACTAGAAGTTTAGAAGTTAGAAGTTTCTAAAACTGTTTAAAGGATGTCTGTTAGTATAACAGAACTCATATGGCAGGCAAAAACCTGAGAAGAAATCCAAACAGGAAGTGAGAAATCGGAGGTTGGTCAATTTTCAACCCAGCCCCTATTAAATACACAGTGGGATATGGATAAAGTTGCACTTCCTAGGGTTTCCACTAGATGTCAACCGTCTTTAGAAACTTGAATGAGGCTTCTACTGTGTTGTGGAGCCGGATGGGAGCTCTTTGAGTCAGTGGTTTGGCAGAGAGCCAGGTCCTGGTCACGCGCATTTCACATGATAGGGACATGCGTTCCATGGCTTTCCTACAGACAGACACAGGAATTCTCCAGTTGGAACTTTATTGAAGATTTATGATAACATCCTAAAGATTGATTCTATACTTAGTTTGACAAGTTTCTTCGACCTGTAATATAACTTTTTGAAGTTTTCATCCGATGTTCGGATGGACCTGCACAAGCGTTTGGATTTGTGTACTAAACAAAAGTAGCTACTTGGACATAAATAATGGACATTATCGAACAAATAAAGCATTTATTGTGGAACCGCGATTCCTGGGAGTGCATTCTGATGAAGATCATCAAAGGTAAGGGAATATTCTAATATTCTAATGTCACCCCGCTCCTCCGCTCTCTCCACTGGCTTCCAGTTGAAGCTCGCATCCGCTACAAGACCATGGTGCTTGCCTACGGAGCTGTGAGGGGAACGGCACCTCAGTACCTCCAGGCTCTGATCAGGCCCTACACCCAAACAAGGGCACTGCGTTCATCCACCTCTGGCCTGCTCGCCTCCCTACCACTGAGGAAGTACAGTTCCCGCGCAGCCCAGTCAAAACTGTTCGCTGCTCTGGCCCCCCAATGGTGGAACAAACTCCCTCACGATGCCAGGACAGCGGAGTCAATCACCACCTTCCGGAGACACCTGAAACCCCACCTCTTTCAGGAATACCTAGGATAGGATAAAGTAATCCTTCTCACCCCCCTTAAAAGATTTAGATGCACTATTGTAAAGTGGCTGTTCCGCTGGATGTCTTAAGGTGAACGCACCAATTTGTAAGTCGCTCTGGATAAGAGCGTCTGCTAAATGACTTAAATGTAAATGTAAATATTTATAATGTGATTTCTGATCAACACGGCGGATATTTTTTTTATTTTTCTGAGCACCGTCTCAGATTATTGCATGGTTTGCTTTTTCCGTAAAGTTATTTTGAAATCTGACACAGCGGTTGTATTAAGGAGAGGTATATCTATATTTCCATGTCTAAGAATTGTATTTTCATCGACATTTATAATGAGTATTTCTGTGAAATGATGTGGCTCTCTGCAATATCACCGGATGTTTTTGGAACTAGTGAACGTAAAGCGCCAATGTATACTGAGATTTTTTTATATAAATATACACTTTATTGAACAAACCATACATGTATTGTGTAACATGAAGTCCTACGAGTGTCATCTGATGAAGATCATCAATGGTTAGTGATTAATTGTATCTCTATTTGTGCTTTTTTTGACTCCTCTCTTTGGCTGGAAAAATGGCTGGGTTTTTCTGTGAGTTGGTGGTCACCTAACAATCGTTTGTGGTGCTTTTGCTGTAAAGCCTATTTGAAATCAGACACTGTGGTGGGATTAACAACAAGATAACCTTTAAAACTATATAAAATATATGTATGTTTGAGGAATTTTAATTATGAGATTTGTTGTTTTGAATTTGGCGCCCTGTACTTTCACTGGCTGTTGTCATATCGATCCCGTTAACGGGATTGCAGCCCTATAAGAAGAAATTACACAAATTCTAGGTGACTACCTCATGAAACTGGTTGAGAGAATACCAAGAGTGTGCAAAGCTGTCATCAAGGCAAAGGGTGGCTACTTTGAAGAATCTCAAATATAAAATATATTTGGATTTGCTTAACACATTTTTGGTTACTACATGATTCCATTTGTTATTTCATAGTTTTGATGTCTTCACTATTATTCTACAATGTAGAAAAAAGTAAAAATAAAGAAACTCTGGAATGAGTAGGTGTCAAACTTTTGACCGGTACTGTATGAGGGCCTTCAAAAGAGGGGCCCCGCCAGTTGCCCATTCCTGCTCTACACTATACTTGCTTGTCTTGTCAAACTGAAATTAGGAAAACTATTAGAATTTTAGCAACCAGGAAATGGTGGAGCGATTTTTGCATAGTGCATATGTAAGTGCAAAACAGTGAAAAAAAGAATTTCAATTCAAAAGCATGCGTTCAAGTAAATGTGATACTTAATTGTGTCTGTAAACGTAGGCCATTCGTTCCACTCTTCAGACAACACAGGACAGATATTTCAGACACTTACTTGAACTAGGAAAGTGTCCTTCCGATCCTCTGACAAGTCCACCACAAGGAGCTGTGTTAGGGAGAACAGAGCCTAGAATTAATATTTCAACACCAATCCATTACCATTACAACTAGACTCCCAAACTTTCCATCCAGTCATTCAGGGGATCTCTCAAATCATCTATCCTTGATTCTTCACATCTTCAACTCATCAGAATGCATTGGAGAAGGGAACCTTTGACCTCTTCCAATATGTTGAGGTGGCAAGGAAAGATGAATTGAGATAGACCGTGGCTCTGATCCAGGAACAACCCCTTAGCCCCTACCTCCTTGGAAGTTCCTGCGCTTTAACAGAGAGGCTAGCAGACTTTGCCATATTGCTTATACCTATCCAAGGGGTAATGGGTTGCTTCTGAAAGGCCCACATTAGCAGCTCTAATCCTTAACGTTTCTCTGGTGCTAACACTGCTGTAGCCTCAGGGGGCCATCCTTCTATTATTAAAAGTCTCTACCGTACTTTACCCCTGTTTAGAGTCTTCCTGCCAACCTGTTCCCATGGCTTTCGGAATGTACATGATCAGGGTGTCCAAGGCTAATGGGGAGGGGGGGGGGGGGGGACTCACGTCGGTCTGGTCCGTGACCTGATCCATTAGCCGCTTCTGCACTCCCAGCAGGTAGGGGGTGGGGGCCATAACAACGTCAATGAGGATCTCAGGGACTATGGAGATGAAAGTGTGTTGCCAGGTGAATGGATAGAGGAGGGCGGCCACAGCGTGGATCACCTGGGACAGGGTGCTGTGGAGGGGTCAGACTTAATCAGTGTATGTGTGTCACTGTGTGAAGTAGTTAAGCTCTCAATTGATGAAGTTGACGCATGCGTGTCTGAGAGGACTAAAATAATGGTGTGTGTGCGCAGTACCTGAGCTCCACGGCTATGAAGACAATGCGTCGCTCCATAACGGCGGCAGCGAACACCAGCACCACCTCCTCATTGGTCAAGCAACGGAAGAGCGTGCGGAAGTCCACGTGCTCCAGCCACGAGTCCAACGGACGCGTCAGACTGATGATCTGAAGGAGACAATCAATTCTTATTGTTATATACAGTAAATGTCCCCACCATCACCAACATGTTACATACAGTAAGGTAATAAAGTTGATTTATTGTTTAATGGATTTTTTGTGTGTTTTTTGTAATGCGAGCAAGCGGAGAACAACTTTACCTCAAGATAGTTCAGCCTGTTGATAAGCATGGCTTAACTCTTAGTATAATGGCAAAGATTTTGGAATGGCAGTCAATGGGGACAGGGTTTGAATCCTAGTCGGGGTACCCTCCTAATTAACTACAATAGTCCCATTGAAAGCATGTCCTAGCCACAACTGCGGCACAGTTGATTTTTCTGAGGCATAGTTCAGCCTCAATTTTTCATGAGTGTACTTGCTGAAATATATAGCAGTTTACTAAAGTAATCACACCTAAACGTACAGATACAATACAGCAACAACTAGAGTGTGTGTGGGGGTTAATTGCGGAAAAAAGGACCTGAAAGATGGAATGTTGCAGGATGGGATTGGTGTTACTGGGATTTTAGCCCTGGGACAACATTGAGTAAGAGGGCAGGTTCAGACACAGCACCACACACACACACATATCAGTGCTGTGTGTGTGTGTAGACACACAGATGTTTTGTTTAACCAGTCATATACACCACACTTTCCCCAATGGTGCCAGAGCAGTAACTTGGGGTTATCCAAAATGAATGCAAATGACTAAACATACACACTGTGGAATGTGTGTACACAAATGTCCACTATTCTTGCAGACATTGACGTTCCTATTGTCACGTTGGCTGTGTGTGTCACCTCTGCCTTAGTGCATCTCTTTTCTTATCAGCATTATCCCAGGCTAAATGGATTTCCTTTTCTTTTCAGTCAATGCATCTCCAACTGCTGGCATGGTCTCCTAGATCTCTAGCTGTGTGCTTTATTTTGACTTCCTGTAGCTTGGAAGAGGAGTACCCCTCATCCAGAATCTCTTTTCTCCTGGCCTGGATGATCAGATTGGTGACGGGGCCGGAGTATGTTTCCACCATATTGCTCATCACCAATCAATGTGGACATTTCTCATCTTTTGGAACTGTGTATTCTGGTTTTCATTACAACCAATTATTCCCATCATCCTAATGTTTTGTTATGACGTGCCCTAATGAATACCACCCAAGTCTCAAGGAAGACCATGGAGTCGTTCCATGTCATGTCAGCAAGCCATAAAACATTTTGTTGAAATGAACATTTGAAACTAAATTGATTGCACCCAATTTGGCCCTTTTATAGGACTCTCACAATATTCAACAAATATAGTACCCAACATACAATTTGGCCCGAACATTATCCTACCATTGGGTAGACATGATGAATCCAATAAAATAGTCAGTCACACATGGACCTCCTAAACCCCACGCCAATCCCACCCCAACAACCAGTATCAGTTCTCTATATCTGAGAAGTAGTATGGAGCTGCGGCTTGGAGTTTTGCTTCCTCACCCATTCAATGTATTCCCTGTGATTCTGATGGTTTTTTTCCCCCTGTTCAGAGAAATTAGCCATTGATGTCGTTTGCATTATTTATCATAAAATAGTGTGAAAGTACCAGGGGTGTATCCATTATGGACACGTTCACCGTTTAAGAACCAAACGGAAGTAAACAAAGCAAAACAAGAGTTTATATTGGACAGATTCAGGTTAGGCCCCTCCCTGTTCAGCTTAAGAAACAGAATCGGCGTAATGAATACGCCCCCAGGTTTCGCCCACTAGATGCTGCTGTTCCTGCCACACCCTTTTATACATTCTCCTGAAAGCAAGTCCTTCTCTTAGAAACTTAATGCTTCAACCCAACTCTACTTGAATTGTCCAACAAATGGCAGCTCTCTGAGGGCTATCCCTATGGTGCACTTCTCATATGAAGACTTTTCCTACATGCTCAAAACTTTGATGGAGAAATGGGCTATGATTAAAATGTTGTGACAATAAAATACAATTCATGTTTTTCAATACAATTACTAGAAAACATCTTTATATGTAGTATGATTAGTGATATTTACCATTAAACCCAACACCAGACAGTGTGTTCGGGACGTTTACCATTGAAGACCATAACATTGAAGCCATTAGAACTGCTGTGGCCTAATGGTTTGCTTTAAACCAGGAATGGTCTAACTAATCCAGACCTTTTTTGAAGAGAATAAACCACACAGAGTGTCCGTTTCCTGGACACAGATTAAACCTAAGAGAAGGACAAACTGAATTGCTTTCATGGAGGACTGGCTTGAATTGTGATAATGACCACACAATTTATTTTCATAATCAGCAAAAAGCTATTGGTTTTCTACCCAAGGTTGCAAAGAAAATGTTGTGATTGAAATGAATAAAGAGACCAGAATAATTGATAAATGGCCTTGACAGTAGCAGGAAGAGCGACATGTAGCGGGTAAAATCTGGTACTTTCACACTAATTTATGGTAACTAATGAAAGCGACTTCAATCAGGTGAAAAGAAATCCTCACTTTCACAGGGAATAACATTAAATAGTATAAAGAAGCAATAGTTCAAGCCTCCGCTCCATGGTCAGACAGAGAAATGATACTGCATACTGGCTGGTTGTTGGGGTGGGATTGGCGTGTAGGTGCTCCGTCGGTGGCTTTTGAGCATATCATTGGATTCCTCATACTCATTGTTAGAAATAATTATGGTCCGAATTGAATGCTAGAGATCAAATGATATTTCAACAAAGTAATGTTTCAGGAATGCTAATCGTCGGTTTCTAACTAAAGAAATTATTTCAACACAATCCGAGATGGTAGTTGTCGAAATCGTCTTGTGCTATACTAACTTAGTAATGTGGCTAAGTCAGGGTGCTAACCTCGGTGCCCTTGTCAGGAACGAAGCTCTTGATCTTGACAGTTTTGCCTGGGGCGGGGAACGCTGCCTCCCTAAGGCTCTGCATGAACGGGTAAATCATCGCCATGGAGATCTGGTGTCGCTTCTCCACCTCGTCAAAGATCTGCACCAGAAGACCGACAGGAATATTCCAACTCAGATATCGTCATTGTGCACCACTGGAATAATAACAATTCCCCCCCCCCCCCCCCACACACACACCCTCAGTGCACATTTCAGTGGGTGAACTTTCAAGCCCTTCACAAAACCAACAGAAACCACAATGAATGGTGCAGCAGAAATAAGTATACGAGGAAGTAAACGGTGGGGCTTAGTATTCCCACTAGCCTAAGTGATAGTGTAGTGGTGGTGTGTGTCAATATTCATGTCAAAAGATTTGGGGCACCACTGAAAAAGAGTGAATTATGTGTATGGAAATTGATTGTATCAGTTCAAAAACACAAAAAAAAGTGGCCTATATCCCTTTAATGGTGAAATCTGAGTAAGCATCGTTACACCCACAGTTCAACTCATCCATGCTGCCGTCTCTGTGCAAAACACTGATTGTTGACAGCCGAAAGCCAATAACCTTCGAGCGTGTTACCTTGGAGAAGAGTCCGAAACAAGCCAGCCTGCTAATGATGCAGAAGGCCTCAGGGGGACGCGCTCCGTTGCCGTGGGGCTAGGCGAGAACAATGGAGAAACAGACAGAGGAATAAGGAGACATTTGTCACACTATAATAAATCTTAAGGTAGAGCATATGAAGTGAAAAACCAAAGTGAAACTTACCAGTAGCCTTCTGCAGTATCCATTCCTTCTACTGCCATCGATCTCAGTCAAGACAAAGGAGAATGTCTCACTAGAGAAATGTGTGAAAGAGCATTTATATTTCATTATCAACAACACACCCAGCTTTCCCACTATGAAAAAATAAAGGACATTCATATCAGGTGCAGCGTTACCTGTGGTACTCTGTTAGGGGGGCCCAGCTGATCCCCTCAGGGAAACAGAAGAGCGTGATGGCCTTCAGGGTCTTTTCTTCCTCCTCTCTTTGGAATCTCACCATCCCATCCCTCTGAGTGAGAGTGAGAGACAGAGCGTAAGTATTCAGACCCCTTCCCTTTTCCCACTTTGTTACGTTACAGCCTTTTCCTCACTCTACACACAACACTCCATAATGAAAAAGCGAAAACAAAGAATTTTTCGCAAATCTATTTTTGTAAAAAAAAAATACAGTTTAACTACCTCATTTACATAAGTATTCAGGCCATTTATTATGACTAGAAATTGAGCTCAGGTGAGCTCAGGTGCATCCTGTTGCCATTGATCATCCTTGAGATGTTTCTACAACTTGATTGGAGTCCACCTGTGGTAAATTCAATTCATTGGACTTTTTTTTGGAAAGGCACACACCTGTCTATATAAGTTCCCACAGAACTGGGGAAGGGTACCAAAATATGTCTGCAGCATTGAAGGTCTCCAAGAACACAGTGACCATCATTCTTAAATGGAAGAAGTTTGGAACCACCAAGAACTGGCCGAATTAAGAAATTGGGGGAGAAGGGCCTTTGTCAGAGAGGTGCCCAAGAACCCGATAGTCACTCTGACAGCTCCACAATTCCTCTGTGGAGCTGGGAGAACCTGCCAGAAGGACAACAATCTCTGCAGCACTCCACCAAATCAGGCCTTTATGTTCAAGTGGCCAGATGGAAAGGCACCTAAAGGAAAAAAATATTCTCTGGTCTGATGAAACCAAGAGTGAACTCTTTGGCCTGAATGCCAAGCGTCACGTCTGGAGGAAACCTGGCACCATCCCTATGGTGAAGAATGGTGGTGGCAGCATTATCCTGTAGGGATAGTTTTCAGTGGCAGGGACAGGGAGACACATCAGGAGAGGGAAAGATGGACTGAGCAAAGTACAGAGAGACCCTTGATGAAAACCTGTTCCAGACTGCTCAGGCTCTCCGACTGGGCAAAGTTTCACCTTCCAACAGGACAATGACCCTATGCACACAGCCAAGACAACACAGGAGTGGCTTCTGGACAAGTCTCCGAATGTCCTTGAGTGGCCCAGCCAGAGCTCGGACTTGAACCCGATCTAACACCTGTGGAGATATCTGAAAATAGCTGTGCAGTGACAATCCCCAATCCCCTGCTGCCAAAGGTGTTTCAAACAAAGGACTGAGTAAAGGGTCTGAATACTTAGGTAAATGTGATACATTTTGCTCTGCGTTTTATCACACCTTAGTCCACTACCGGATGCCTGTCTGATGTTTAGCAACCCTCCTACTTTCCTTGCTGAAGGCCTACCTGAACTATTTTATCCTACCTCCCTTTTAATCTTCAAGGACTTCCAATGCACTTTTAATTTCTTCACATTTTTCCTTCATATCCCTTTCGGGAGACATGCAGTGTGTCCAACTAGCGGACTCACCTTGGGGAACTGGTAGGTGATCTGCGGCTCGTAGGCCCCCTCTTTGGACTTCTTGAGGCTGACCACCACCAGGTACTCAAAGAAGTAGTGCCCGCTCATGTAGCGCTGCTCCCTGGCTGTGGTGTCCACTGGGGCTGAATCCAGAGACTCCTGACATGGCTCCTTCACCTCTGCAGCGACAACATTGTGTTGTGTAAGCAGAAGCTTACTATATAGTAACATAACATTTAGTTGTGTGTCTTTTTATCCACTTTGTTTTTGATAGTTAAATAAGAATTGATTAATAATCTGATTTGTCCAGGTTTTATAACACTGCGATGTTGAAAAGTGTATGCTAGCTTGCTGGAACTGGGAACTGTTTTGGTTAGAATGCGGACATCGGCTTCAACGGCAGTGGAGAAGTGCAGTGAGAGGATTGCGGAGACAGCAGAGTCGCGTAGAGATCAGGACTACTTTGATGATTACCGATGTGTGGTAGGCATTCTGGCGCCAACGGCTGCCGTGGCATCTCCCAAGTGGGTGCTACACAGTAGTGCAAAGGACTTGCTACAGTACCTACCGCATCCATAAGAAGAGACCACAAAAAAATCTAAATCTGTGTTCTTTGGAGAGGCTGAAGATGGCAGGGACAGCGAGGTGTGCCGATGGTTGCAGACCCGTCTCTGACCACCTACCTCCCGTGCTGTGACCAAGATGCGCTCTCCAACCTCTGTTCTACCGCTATCCTTGCTTCACTCCCTTTTCTTTTGATTTTGTTGCCTCTATTTTATTGAAATATGCTTGTACGCGTTACTGTAATTCAGCTTTTAGCTGCCATAGTACACATGAAACTAAATGAAATAAAGCATTATAAAAATAAAATAACATTTTATTAGTCACATGCGCTGTAAGGTCTACAACAGGTGTACACCTTAGAGTGAAATGCTTACTTACGAGCCCCTAACCAACAATGCAGTTAAAAATGAATTAAGAATAACAAATAAAAGTAACAAGTAATTAAAGAGCAGCAGTAAAAAAACAATAGCGAGACTATATACAGGGGGGTACCGGTACAGAGTCAATGTGCGGGGGCACCGGTTAGTTGAGGTAATATGTACATGTAGGTAGAGTTATTAAAGTGACTATGCATAGATAACAGAGTAGCAGCTGTGTAAAAAGGGTGGTGCAATGCAAATAGTCTGGGTAGCCATTTGATTAGGTGTTCAGGAGTCTTATTGCTTGGGGGTAGAAACGGTTTAGAAGCCTCTTGAACCTAGACTTGGCACCTAGACTTGCTGTGCGTTAGCAGAGAGAACAGTCTATGACTAGGGTGGCTGGAGTCAGATAATTTTTAGGGCCTTCCTCTGACACCGCCTGGTGTAGAGGTGCTGGATGGCAGGAAGCTTGGCCCCAGTGATGTACTGGGGCCATTCGCACAACCCTCTGTAGTGCTTTGCGGTCGGAGGCCGAGCAGTTGCCATACCAGGCAGTGATGCAACCAGTCATGATGCTCTCGACTGTGCAGCTGGAGAACCTTTTGAGGAGCTGACGACCCATTCCAAATCTTTTCAGTCTCCTTAGGGGGAATAGGTATGTCGTGCCCTCTTCACGACTGTCTTGGTGTGCTTGAACCATGTTTGTTGGTGATGTGGACACCAAGGAACTTGAAGCTCTCAACTTGCTCCACTGCAGCCCCGTCGATGAGAATGGGGGCATGCTCGGTCCTCTTTTTTCTGTAGTCCACAATCAACTCCTTTGTCTTGATCACGTTGAGGGAGAGGTTGTTGTCCTGGCACCGCACGGCCAATTCTCTGACCTCCTCCCTATAGGCGGTCTCGTCGTTGTTAGTGATCAGGCCCACCACTGTTGTGTCGTCAGCAAACTTAATGATGGTGTTGGAGTCGTGCCTGGCCATGCATTCATGGGTGAACAGGGAGTACAGGAGGGGACAGCGCACGCACCCGAGGGGACCTCGTTTTGAGGATCAGCGTGGCAGATGTGTTGCTACCTACCCTCACCACCTGGCGGGGGACATCAGGATGTCCAGGATCCAGTTGCAGAGGGAGGGTGCTTAGTCCCAGGATCCTTAGCTTATTGATGAGCTTCGAGGGCACTATGGTGTTGAACGCTGAGCTGCAGTCAATGTATAGCATTCTCAAGTAGATATTCCTTTAGTCCAGGTGGAAAAGGGCAGTGTGGAGTGCAATAGAGATTGCATCATCTGTGGATCTGTTGGGGCAGTATGCAAATTGGAGTGGGTCTAGTGTTCCTGCGATAATGGTGATGTGACTCATGACCAGCTTTTCAAAGCACTTCAAGGCTACAGATGTGAGTGCTACAGGTCGGTAGTCATTTAGGCAGGTTACCTTATGGTTCTTGGGCACAGGGACTATGGTGGTCTGCTTGAACCATGTTGGTATTACAGACTCAAGTCAGGGATATGTTGAAAATGTCAGTGAAGACACCTGCCAGTTGGTCAGCACATGCCCGGAGCACACATCCTGGTAATCCGTCTGGCCTTGAACGTTGACGTGTTTAAAGGTCTTCCTCAAAAATGTAGCTGTTCATATTCGTTTCTGACATTTAAAAAAAAAAAAAAAAGATTTATTCAAACATCCATGGGTATGCAACAATGGGTATGCAAACTATTTATTCAAAAAGTTTAGTCCGAAGTCTTGGTTGAATCATTGCAATGCGCAATTCAGTCATCATGCACTGTTTGAATGAACATTTCTGAAGGCTTTCCCCAAATAATCTTCCCAATTATAGATTGACTGCCAAGTAGTAATGATATCATGATTTGCATCAATCGCAAAGGCATTTATTTAGCAAACTCTGCCATCACATGTAGCCTTACTGTACATTGCACAGCACAAAAACACTGCTAGCCAAACAACAATCTCTTGCTAAGAGTGCAATTAAAGTAAAGGGCAACTTTCTTGTTTCTTGTTTCTTGTTCCCAGACCTCAAACTGGATCTCCTTTAATGTGGTTTTAGCATTTGAGTTTTTATTTATTTTTTGAAGTGTTATTTTTAGAGTGAAAATCTGAAAACACAACATGTTTACAATCACGAACATTAACATCTTTGAGATTGTGCAAATTTGTTCAATAAATGTAAATACGATATTGTCAACTTAAAATGTAATTACTTGTGTATGGTAGGCTATAAGCTATATTATATTCCAGGTTATATATTATAGTCTACTTGCTCAGCTCACAAATTAAAGACATAATTTGCCTGTTTTCCTGGGCCAGTCGCTTTCTGTTGGCACTGGCCTGGTGTGCCAATGGCAAATTTACCTGAATGTCAAGCCCTGCAAGCGCATGCTAATTTAAAAGATGGCTAGTCATTATTAGCCTGGTTTGGAATACAGGTACATTATGGGACACAGGTCAGGTCATTATTGCTGTACAGCGGCAAATCATGTGCTGGTTCCATCAACTGAAAAAGTTATGTATTAATCTAACAGTAAATTGAATGTCCTGAATTTTTTGTTGTTGTAGCCTACTACCCTATCCACTCACAGTGGCTGAGCTGATGCGCTCCGTATCTCAAAGCCATATCAAATATTTATGTTGTAAGATAATTGCTATTGAACTTAATATTAAGAGTTGAGGTAAACAAATGATACCCACAGAAAGTCGTTTCAACGACAGTTGCTTCCAAAGCTGTGTTTTAGCCGCAATTGGATTTTGAAACGTTATACTATCAGAAGCCTTTTTTTTTTTTTTTTGGAGGAGCGCACATCGGGGGAGAGGGATAGAGAGTGGCTCACTCATCACAGCTGCAGGCCCCACCGCAATAGGACTAGGGCCTGGACAGACACTTGCATCACAGGAATCATTAGGATACTGACCAAATCATGGTCCTGGCTACGCAGAAAAAAACTATTGTGTGTGTGTGAGAAATAGGAAGTACTTCATAGAAAACAATACGTTTTTTTAATGTAACGAGACATTTCCATGGAGCGTTTTAAGGCCTTATACTCACGATCTCTGTTGAGCTTGGCCCGGAATGAAGACCACATTGTGCTGAGCCTCTTGAGGGCACCTCTCTCAACCTCCTCATCCTCACTAGGCTGGACAGTGCCTAGAAGGGACCACCGGACCAACAGATGATTAGTAACTCCTACACAAGGGTCACGTTACCAAACGGAACAAAATTAACTGAAACCGGGAGGGACTAGGTGGACTTGTCTAATAAGAAACACTTATTTTTCTGTTGCAAAACGTGTAAAAAAAATAAAAAAAATAATATTTGGAGTGCCCTATTGAACATGACCAATGCGGTACCCTGTTACAGGAGCTTTGGCACCTAAACCTCACATTCATCTGCCTTCAGATTGACCAGACTAAAACAAGGACCCTGTGACTGATGTGCTAAAATATGGACCACTTCAAACAATGTGAAATCATAAAATGTACAACAATGGAAACAGCCTAAGTAGAATATTGCAATTCTGTGCTCTGACCTTGCTCATAGGTTAGTCATCAGCGAACTAATCTACGCTCAAACAAGAAAACACTGGAGGCACCTGTGGAGCGTTATCATTACATCTCTAATGTGTGTATTTTCCCTTTTGATACCTTTATTTGGTTAACAGTATGCTTGTATGGTTACAAGCCGCCTGGACCAAACAAAGCCATGGAACACACTCCTAGAGCTAAAGGTAGAGTCAAAGTGAAAAATGTGTACTGTGCCCAATAAGGCCTACTGTTACTACTCACTGAGGTCACATGATGGGGCGTCTTTCTCTTTCCCATTGGCAGCACCTTGAGGTTGCTCACCTGTTCAGGGGAAAGTCATTCTGTGAAACTGGTTTGTCATAAAGTTCCCACAATGCCAGAGGTTCCACCTTATTGAAACATACTGAACCAACAAAACTGTCCAGAGCAATACATAGGTTGGCTTATGGACAAAATGACCACATGGTTTGCTAGTTGATTAATTCCCCCCGTGTGGTTCTGGGATTTTTGCTCACCGTTCTTGTGATCGTTTTGACCCCACGGGGTGAGATCTTGCGTGGAGCCCCAGATCGAGGGAGATTATCAGTGGTCTTGTATGTCTTCCATTTCCTAATAATTGCTCCCGCAGTTGATTTCCTCAAACCAAGCTGCTTACCTATTGCAGATTCAGTCTTCCCAGCCTGGTGCAGGTCTACAATTTTGTTTCTGGTGTCCTTTGACAGCTCTTTGGTCTTGGCCATAGTGGAGTTTGGAGTGTGATTGTTTGAGGTTGTGGACAGGTGTCTTTTATACTGATAACAAGTTCAAACAGGTGCCATTAATACAGGTAACGAGTGGAGGACAGAGGAGCCTCTTAAAGAAGAAGTTACAGGTCTGTGAGAGCCAGAAATCTTGCTTGTTTGTAGGTGACCAAATACTTATTTTCCACCATAACATGCAAATAAATTCATAAAAAATCCTACAATGTGATTTTCTGGATTTTCTTCTCATTTTGTCTGTCATAGTTGAAGTGTAGCTATGATGAAAATTACAGGCCTCTGTAATTTAAGTGGGAGAACTTGCACAATTGGTGGCTGACTAAATACTGTTTTGCCCCACTGTAACTACCTAAAGAGCTCCAGTTATGCATTTGCTCTAGTCAGTGACTCAGGCTACTTTTCCAACATAACCACCAAATGAATACCTGGACTCTTTATTCAGTTTCAGCTATCTAAACTTGTAGTAATCATGGTTGAATTACCAACTAGGGGGGCCCCATTGA
Source organism: Oncorhynchus nerka (assembly GCF_034236695.1). Taxonomy (NCBI): domain Eukaryota; kingdom Metazoa; phylum Chordata; class Actinopteri; order Salmoniformes; family Salmonidae; genus Oncorhynchus; species Oncorhynchus nerka. The sequence goes on along the minus strand of NC_088415.1, from coordinate 47,727,511 downwards.
TTTTGTTATTTACTCTCACTCTGGTATCGAACTGCAAACAATTATCCACTCCCTATGGCAAAATGTGTAGAATTTCTGGAAATTAGCTATAAAACTGCTAATTTCTCTCCCCGCCCCATGGCAAAATGTGTAGAATTGCAGAAAACCTGCAATATTTTCTCCACGCCCTATTTAAAATGTAGAACTGCAGTAAATTATAACTTATTTGTCTTCTCTCCCCTGTCAAGAGGGGGGCCGCTAAAATGGGGGTATGGATGTGGGTATGTGTTGCAGGAATTTAATTCCTCTGTTTTAATTCCCAATTAAAATGAAACACTGTCAATTCATAAGAATTTGTATGACCCTTATTTTATAGAGATCGACAGAGCCCGGTCTTAAAGTCAAATAGCAGAGTACTGAATACGATACAGTTTACCACAGGTTACCACAGGTTATAAACTGAAAATGACGTCATTAGTTTCAGCACCAACCAGTGCCATCTCCGTTCCAGTACAAAGGCTGTATCTCAAGCCTTCCCACATCCGTCTCCCTACCAATTTAATATAATTTACGGCTGAGCCAAGGTTTTCCGGTGTAGATAAGCATTCTAGCCAGTCTGAAGATTTAGTTCATTCATTCCTACCAAGGAACAGACCGTCATTGTTCTAATCCTTGATTCATTCACACACATTATATTCAGTACTAATATTAAGAAAGAAAACTCATACATATACAGAATAGTATTCTGGGGGGATCACGTGACCCTTGAACGAGATGGCAGCATTAACTAAGAGCTCCGCACAAGTAGTTTCCAATTCCTAATTTTACCTCCACTCCAAGTTCACACTCATTTAGCTTTAGTAAGAAAAAGTCATGGCGGCTACAAAAGGCGACACTACAGGTGACATTTTTACCCGGACTCAAGTATTAGCGACGGAAAAAGCCTCCAAGAAGAAGCTAGCTTCAGAAAAAACTAGCGCCATTAGCCAGGAGCAAGAGAACCCGCTCCCCCACGAGGCACAACGAACGCCAACCTCGCACTCTGTCGAAGACATCCTTTCTGAGTTGAGATCCCAACGTACAGAACTAACCACCAAATTAGATGCCATTAACTCTCAGCTCAGTGCGATAGGGGGCAAGGTGACAATCCTGGAAAACGCTTTGCCTGACATCAACAACAAGATAACCATAAACGCGGGGCGCCTGGACGAGGCAGAGGGGCGAATCCTATCCATGGAAAACTTATTGACAGATGCCATGGAAACAATAGCATATGCTAAAAAGAAAATCGAGCATCTGGAAGAGAAAACAGAGGACCTGGAAAACAGGGGGCGAAGGAATAATTGTGTTCTATTCAATCTGGGCGAAAAAGAAGAGGGAAACATGCCACTGATCCGCTACCTGCAAGACAAACTTCCCGAGTGGCTCCACCTGCCCACCGACAGGCCCATAGAACTCGAGAGAGCTCACCGAGCACTGAGGCCCCCACCAGCAGCCAGACAACCACCGCGCCCAATCACCATACGTTTCCTGAGATTCACCGACAAGGAACGAGTCCTACAGGCGGCGAAAAACAACACCATCACAGTGGGAAACGCCAAACTCGCTTTACACCAGGACCTGTCAGCTGGAATATGCCGAAAGTGCCGAGAATTTGACGAAGTGAAGAAATACTCCATTGACCGAGGCATCTTCAGGGGATTCAAATACCCAAACGAGCTCAGGATTCTTCACCAAGGAGCCTTGCGACACTTCAAAACTCCCGAAGAGGCAAAACGTTTTTTGAAAGACAATCCTGGCCAATGAGAAACAGACCAATGACTAAATGCGATTAATGCCATTACTAAAGGAGGTAAGATGACATATAGCCGATATCCAGAGACCCACCCCCTAAATGTCATTATAGCCGTCCAATTTATATTTATTTTCCTTTAACTGAGAGGGATGGGCTGTATAGCCTAACCTAGGCCTACTAATGTTTCAGCCTACTTTTATTTCCCTGTTTTTTTGTTGTTGTTGCTATTATTACCTGGGGTTCCTTATGTCCCTTGGGGGAGGTATATGTAGGCTGGGCTATTGATTTTATTTTTCTCCCCTCTTTTACTGTGGTCTGGACGAGGGCAACTGTGTTATTTACTCAATGCGGGGTGGAGAGGATGAGGCATTTCTTTGGTGGCGAGAGGGAGACGTTGTGGGGGGGGGGGGGGGGGGGGTGTAATAGATCCAACGGGATGTGTCGAGTTGTTTGGGAACTCGGCTGGGGTGTTCAAAGATTATTATTTTATGTACACCATTTATTTTCCTTTTATGTGAACGCAGCTGTAATTTCTATCCACTTTTACCCAGCGATGACTTGCACTAAAGTTCGATTACTGCTCGATGACGATGACTAGTACCTTAAATCTATTGACATGGAACTGCCATGGTCTAGGGCATGCAATGAAACGGAAAAAGATACTGTGCTCTAAAAAAGGAAAAAGCAGACATTGCGCTATTACAAGAGACACACCTCTGTGATGCTGAACATGCCAAATTCCGCAGAGCTTGGGTGGGACAGGTGTATTTATCATCTTTCAAATCAAACAGTAGAGGCACAGCCATACTTATCCATAAAAATGTTCCATTCATAATTGACAAAAACATATCTGATCCGGAGGGGAGATTTATTTTGATAACTGGGTCACTATATGGTCAACCAATTACTATATTAAACATATACGCCCCTAACACATATACTCCTGCCTTCATGTCAAAAATTATAACCCTGTTCAATGAGCATTGTGTCTCCTTTGGCGTGGTGGCCGGAGATTTTAATTGTACCCTTAACCCAACCCTAGACAAATCATCTCAAGTCCCCACCACAAATCCTAGATCTGCAAAGATGTTGAACTCTCTTACTAAAGAGATGGGACTGATAGATATCTGGAGAGAGAATAATAGCTCATCTATGGACTATACATACTACTCTAATGTCCATAACACCTACTCCCGTATAGATTACATATTTATCCCAAAGAGTTTCATAAATTCAGCCACTTGTACAATCGGACCCATAGCACTTTCAGATCACGCCTTTGTCCACCTCCGCTTTGACCTCTGCAAAAACATCCCGAGGTCAAAGAGCTGGAAATTCAACACCTCCATGCTATCAAATGACGAGTTCCATAAATTGGTAACTACATGGATAGACAACTACACACAAGACAATAAAGATTCTCCTGTTTCTCCGGCCACAATGTGGGACGCTGCTAAAGCCACACTAAGAGGTCATCTAATTGCATATGCTTCCTCTAAGAAAAAAGCTATGGAAGCACACAGGCTAGATCTTGAGAGGGAGCTGGAATGCTGTGAAAAAATACATAAACAATCCCTAGACAGCACCTCCTGGAGTCATCTTAAAGCAGCCAAAGCCAAACTGAATTTGGACTACACTCGGGAGATAAAAAAAGTGTTCTTTACTAAACAGAAATACCATGAGTATAGCAATAGGCCCAGTAGATAGCTTGCTTACCAATTAAAAAAGGAGCAGTCAGAGCGTACAATCATGGCTATCCGAACAGCAGAGGACGAGGTCACATATGACCCAAAAAAGATCAATTGAACTTTTCATGATTTTTACTGCAAACTATATACCTCTGAGAGAAAACACACAGAGGCAGAACTCCACTCTTTCCTAGAGGGAATCTTGCTACCTAAACTATCAGAGACCGACCAGGAAGATCTCAACTCCCCCTTCACTCCTGAGGAGATCCTGGAGGCAATTACCTCCATGCCACCTAATAAGTCCCCAGGCCCAGATGGATTCCCCAGAGAGTTCTACAAAGCTTTTTGGCCCCAGCTCAGCCCTATCTTCATGCCAATGCTGGAGGATTTTTGTTCTCCCAGACTCAATGCACACAGCTCGCATTACAGTGTTGCTCAAAAAAGGACAAGGACTCCCTATCCTGCTCTTCCTTCCGGCCCATAACCTTGTTGGATTTCGACTATAAAATAATTACCAAATTGCTCGCCAAAAGACTAAACACTCTTCTTCCCAAAATAATAAAAGCGGACCAAACTGGATTTATTAGAGACAGATACTCTTCTGATAACATTCGCCGTCTTTTTGATATTATTGATCAAGTAAACGCACAAAAGACCCCTGTCCTGCTGGCTTCACTGGATGCTGAGTAGGCGTTTGACAGGATGGAGCGGAGCTTTCTGTTTTCAGTCTTAGAAAAGTTCAATATGGGCCCAAATTTTATTAAATGGATCAAATCACTATACTCTCATCCAAATGCCATGGTGACTACTAATTGACTGAACTGACAGATTCCTTCTGGAACGGGGCACAAGACAAGGGTGCTCGCTGTCCCCGCTGCTCTACTTGTTGGGGGCGGAGCCTCTGGCAGAGCTGATAAGGAGCAATCCAAGTATTATGGGTGTTTCTGCAGGTGGCCTGCAGCACAAGATTTCGCTTTACGCGGATGATGTCTTGCTCTACATATCCAACCCTGAGAAATCCCTCCCTCTCATTTTAGACACAATTGCTCAGTATGGCAAGTTCAGGTTATAAGATCAATTTGAACAAATCCACTGTCTGCCCTCTCAATATTACACTCACCAGCCCTATGAAGACACTTTGTCCTTTCCAATGGAAAACACAGGGGTTGCAATACCTCGGGATCTTCATAACACCAGATCTGAATAGCCTTTTTAAGGAAGATTATCTTCCACTCCTGGATCGAATCAAGAACGATCTCCAAACCTGGATCTCCCTCCCAATTAGCTTAGTAGGAAGAATTAATGTAATCCGTATGAACGTCCTCCCTAGACTGAACTACTTATTTCAGATGCTCCCATGCTATCTCCCAGTTTCCTTCTTCAAAACAACTAACCAAAGCATCACCAAATTTATATGGGGCAATAAAAAACCTAGGATCAAGTTTTCCACTTTATCAAAACCTGAATCTAAAGGTGGTCTTGCCCTTCCCTCCCTTCAATTGTACTACTGGTCTGCCCAAATCCGCAACATGCTAACATGGATCACAAACAGACAAGAGTCAACATGGATTCAGATAGAAGCCCAATCCTGTGGTTCATTGCCCTTAAGCTCAATTATATTCATTAATAACTTTAGTGAAGTGGGCAACATAGCCAAAACCTTTGCGATTTACAGCACCCTACTAGCGTGGAGGGACTGTAAGAAATACCTGGGCATTTCCTCCCAAATATGTTCTCACTCGCCTATAGTAGGCAACCCAGACTTGCCAAAAGCCCTGAGGGATGCAAACTTTAATCTTTGGCATACTCTAGGAATCAGGACCTTTTCAGACCTATTTCATCAGAAAACCACTACACTGAAATCCTTTCAAGAGCTCTGCAGTGAATTCGATGTGCCAAGATCCCATTTTCTTTTTTAAATATCTTCAAATTAGACATGTAATTTCCTCATTTACCTCCAAGAGGAGGTTTAGAACTCAGTTGAATGAAGTTGAAACCCTTCTTGTCACAGCACAATCCATTAAAGGCAAAATATCTTACATCTATAGACTACTTTCTGAGAAAGGAAGCTCCTCCTTTACTCCTTTGAAAATAATCTGGGAAAAGGACCTTGGTCTGACTATCAGTGATGAGTTATGGGCGGAGGTTTGCGACAGGGTATACTGCTCCTCTACCAGTGTAAAAATGAAAGAATCTAATTACAAATGTTTGTACAAATTTTATTATACTCCTTTGAGACTCCATAGAATGAAAACAGATATGTCTCCTAACTGTAAAAGATGTACCTCTGAAAGTGGAACCTATATGCATGTATTTTGGAGCTGTAGGGAGATTGCCAGATTCTGGCAATCTGTACATACTGCTGCACAGAAAATACTAGAGGTACAGTTTGATATGACCCCGTGTATCTATCTTCTTAATGCCCAGCAGGACTTTGTTCTTGATCCTGACAGAGAAAATTTGCTTATGACTATTACATACTTTGCTAAGAAATGTATTCTTCTATTGTGGGCCTCTAATACACCCCCCCCCCCCCCCCTACCCTACATTTAAAATGTGGATTGACCAGATTGTTGACTTTCTTCCTCTTGGAAAGCTCACATATGACCTCCACAAGAGACAGCCCAAGTTTGATAGACTCTGGTCTCCACTATTCAACTATATTTCAAACTGGACAGAGTGAACGGGGTGACTAGGGAAATGCGCAGATACATGTTGTGTAAGGTACTGTAAAACCTAAAAAATAATTATTGGCCCGTCGTCTCAGCGAATGCTTGAAATAGCTGATAAGAAACTTGATAGTGCTGCTGCAAGTGTTATATGTTGTTTTTGTGTGTTTTTATTTTAATTTAGTTTTTGAGTACGTGTGCGTATGTGTGTGTGTGTGTATGTATATGTGCGTATGTATGTATGTATGTATGTATGTATGTATGTATGTATGTATGTATGCATGTATATATATATACCAAGGAAAATATATAGATTAAGAAAAATAAATGCTTTTATTTGACTTTATCATTCATTTTAATTGTATTTTTATTTTTTCAAATGTATTATTTTTTTACTTTTTATTTTTTTAAAGCCTGTCACATCTGTGAATGTGTTTTGTTGGTTCATTGAAAAACAAGAAAACTTAATAAAACTTTAAATAAAAAATTAAAAAGAATAGTATTCTGATTAGTACATATACAGTAACATAATAGTATTCGGATTAGTCAGTCCCGATTGAAATGTATACATAATTAGTCATCATTGATAAAAATTCCCTTAACAGTATGAAGACCCGCGAGCCACTGCGGCCCCTCATGATGATTTCTGTTTTTTTTTGTGGCCCCCATCAAAGTTGCCAATCCCTGGTTTATATTGTGTTGTCTGTGTGTAAAATGGAGTTCACAAAAACAAAAATGTTTGAACACAGGTAAAGAGATTAAATGTCACCTAATCATTACCTCATACCTACTCAACTTATTCTCACCGTTTCCCGCCAATTTATGCCTCTTCTCAGTTGTCCAAATAGACTCCCTTGCTAGCTGCACTGTAGACACATTTACTGGGCACATAATTTGGGCCTGACAAAGACACATTGTTGGATATCTGTAGGTCTATATAAAACCACTGAGAAACAACAGCTGTGAGATTACTTATTATCATCTTTTTTCTGTCCAGCAACTAGATGTGCTTCCTTTTTCTACATCTTTATTTACCACTAATTCACAAGCACCACACTTGGACTACCAAGGATGTGTTTCGTTCAGACAAAAACATTATTATTATTATTTTTAAATACTGCCTTTAGTTTACAAACTAAATCTCACTAAATCTCACACCTGTCTCAATAAGTCAAGTAATCACCAAGCTCTTCATTATTTGAATCAGGCGTGCTAATTCTGGAATTTCCTATATAATAAGTGGAAGGTTGGGAAACTCTGCATTACACTTCAGCTCCACTATACGCGTCACTTTGCTTTGAGGGGAGAGGTGCAGAGAGGTAGAGCATCTTTATTTTCCTCTACTATACCATATTCATTGATTAAGCGTAAGTACAATAGCTTGTTTTCCAGCTAGTGGTTGTACTAAATGATCCTCTAATTCACAAGTTGCTTTTGTTTACATTGTGAATAGTCAAAATGTAGCTAGCAAGAGTTTCTGCTCGCTAGTAGCTATTTGACTTCGTACATTTTTGTAAAATAAAGAGTGGTGTATATGCAACAAATCAACTTAATTTCACATTATTTGAATTCACAATACGGAATTAATGCACGCGTCAGCCATCAAGAATTGAGCATCAGCAAATCTTGAGCTTGGATGCTGCCATTTGACGTGGGCAGTATAACAGCTTTAATTTCAAAGGAAGCATTCATTTAATGGCTGATGTCAATGCCCGATGGCTGTAGCGTAGCAGGACCACTAGAAGAACATGAGAACAGCCAGGCTTACATACTGCGTCGTAGGTGTAAAGAATTCATTCTCCATCACAGGGTGTGCTGCCTGCCCTTCAGGTTACATAACATGTTACAACATCTTCTCTTGACAGCCAACAAGCCTCAACTCAATCCAGTTAGGGATTGGTAGCTTCTCATTCTGGCAAGGATCTCGCTCACTCTCCCTAAACCTTTATCTGTATGTAATGTACTAAAGTATTATTGCACTTGAAATATGACCATGATAGACTGCTAAAATCAGTGCTTCATGGTTTAGGTTCTGCGGTTTCAGAAATGCACTGTGAAGAACCGATGACATTTTTGGCCGATACAGATATCCAATATTTATTTATTTTTTATTTTTTTTGCCCCAAAAAACTAGACCGATATTTTATATTTTTGCGGCCTTTTAAGCATTCTATAACAGTTAAATAGTTACACACGCAGCGGTCTAAGGCACTGCATCTCAGTGCAAGAGGCATCACTACAGTCCCTGGTTTGAATCCAGGCTGTATCACATCCGGCCGTGATTGGGAGTCCCATAGGGCGGCGCACAATTGACCCAGCGTCGTCCGGGACGTCATTGTAAATAAGAAATTGTTCTTAACTGACTTGCCTAGTTAATATAAAAAGGTCACACACCACACTAACCAAAATGTTATTTTGTTGGCATTTACGCATGTCCCCATTACCAGTAAAACATAATCAAAAATTATTTCTTCAACTTACCTTCTGTGCTGTTTTGTTTCATTCTCAACCAGGATTTCTATGGAATGCCGTTTGGGTCTTTGCGTGTCAAAAAAGATGCATGTCAAATAACACGACACTGTTTCAGTAGCTAACTATATAGCTAGGTGTCATCTAAAATAACCTTAATTTATAAGACAGTTCTTGTTTGATTAATTGTGGTCGAATCCATCGGTGAAGTTAGCAACAATAAGGATTAGCCACAAGTGGACTTTGCGGTTAGCCTTCAGAATAAACGTATGACATATTATTTTATCATTTGCATCAATGACACTTATTTTGAAGGCAAACTCCACAATTGTGACTAATCCTTATTGTGGCTAGCTTCACAACACATAACCCGGTCCGGTCGAGCCTCACTAGCCAGATGACACTAGCTAGCTGCTTATAACGTTAGCTTTTGGCAACAGGGTTAAGTAGCTGGGTAGCCATTTATTTTCATGAACTGAATTTCAATAGGCGAACAACAATACTTACAAGGATCCCTAAATCATTGTTAAGAATAATGAAAATGACTGCAGTTTCTACTGGTCATTGTTTTCAGGCTGGTTGTATTGGTGCTAGCTAGGTACCAAGCTAAAGTTAGCTAGCCCAGAAGTTGCGGTCAAACAAATAATGCTTTATTACCAACGCGGTATTGTAAGCACATCGTTCGTGGCTGGTGTTTGCAGACTTTTTTGTACAGATTTGACAGTGCCACTGGTTATTTTTTTCACACTCGAAGACCCAAATGGCATTCCATAGTATTACATGTCGTGAAGCTAATCGCAGTGACGCTTTTACTGTGCAACTTGAGTAGGGCATCATCTGAAAAAATAGTGCACTTGGTAGTGTGTACCGGTGCTCGCCCAGGTGGCAAAAGCCAACATCACCCACGGCAGAACGGTTTATTGTCAAGGGCAATCGATTCCATTAACTTGGCTTTAATGGATTTTGTCTAAGTTGTCTTGCTGAAAATGTCTTACTCTTTCAAAATGAATGCTCAAGCCACACAGCACACAATGTGTGGGCTAGGTTAGGAATGCTGTGTTGAACAAAATTGTACGTGCCATTATTACGTCATGTGCCTACGCTATATAGGTATGCACGGTAGCTTTGACATCGACGTTAAACTAGACATTGGACCGATACCGATGTTGGCATTTTTAGCTAATATCGGCCGATTCCGATATGTTCACTGATATATCGTGCATCCCTAGTCATGACTATCCTATGAGGACCCAAAGGATCAGGTTAGTGGATCAGCGCACTCCCTCCCCCGCAGAGGGGGAGAGGGATGGATGTTGGGGTTTTGTGACAGTTCACCCATTGTAAACCATAGGCAACAGACAATACCCTTTGTGGCCTAGTTTGGGTGACTCTTATGAAGAGTTAGTCTAAGACATGTGACCAAAGACGAGAGGGAAGAACAGATCCCTCACCACTGTGGTACACCTGAAGTATCAATTCTAACGAACACTCCCAGACAGAAGCCTACAACTAAGGACATTGTGACCTCTGGTGGACAACCAGAGACTTGCGTCAAACCACCTCCCATAGACGGGATCGAGTGGATTCAGATAGAACAGAGAAAGACATCTACGCGTAAATATATTGCGTTTCTAATCCGAATGAGTGGTTGTTAGGGTGCTAAGTATTCTGGTTACGGTGAGCATAGCTTCCAAATGTATGTACGATAAATTGACTGTCTATACCCCTCCCATTGCGTCCCATTCCAATCAAATGAACTGTTTACCTTTGATGATCTTTGGATGTTTTCACTGACGAGACTCCCAGTTAGACAGCAAATGTTCCTTTTGTTCCATAAAGATTATTTTTGTACCCAAAATACCTCAGTTTGTTTGTCACATTATGTTCAGAAATCCACCGGAAATAGTGGTCATATCCATAATATCGACAGAAACATGGCAAACGTTTTTTATAATCAATCCTCAAGGTGTTTTTCAAATATCTATTCGATAATATATCAATCAGGACAGTTGGCTTTTCAGTAGGACCGGGAGGAAAAATGGCTACCTCTCTCTTTACTACGCAAGAATCACTCAGAGCCATCAGCTGGCCACTTATGCAATGTGTTCGTTTACGCTCATTCTTCAACATAAAGGCATGAAACTACGTCTAAAGGCTGTAGACACGTTAGGGAAGACGTAGAAAAAGGAATCTGGTTGATATCCCTTTCAATGGGCAATAGGGATGCATAGAAAGACAGGGGTTTCAAAAAGGGTCACTTCTTGATTGGATTTTTCCCAGGATTTTGCCTGCAATATCAGTTCTGTTATACTTACAGACAATATTTTTACAGTTTTGGAAACTTTAGAATGTTTTCTATCCTAAGCTGTCAATTATATGCATACTCTAGCATCTGATCCTGAGAAATAGGCAGTTTACTTTGGGAATGTTATTTTTTCCATAAAAAGAAATAGTGCCCACTAGCTTCAAGAGGCTTGCCTAGTAAAATAAAGATTTAAAAAATCTGCTGCTTGTTCAGAGTGAGCAGTCTGTCGATCACAAGATGGTTGCTGACTGCAAGACCACCTGTAAAGGCCTGCAGTTGTCTCTGGGGGACCCTCTCCCCTGCCCTACCTTCGGGAAATCAGATCTTGACTCCATTTTGCTCATCCCTTCCTGTAGGCTGAAACTCAAACAGGAAGTACCTGTGGTAAGGTCTATTCAACCCTGGCCTTACTAATCAGAATCCATGCTTCAAGATTGTTTTGATATGTTCCGGTAGTCCCTGAGAATAAATCAGCGTATACACTGAAACGGTGACTGAGTTCATCAGGAAGTATACAGCGGATGTTGTTCCCACTGTGACTATTAAACCCTACCCCAATCAGAAACTATGGATAGATGGCAGCATTCATGCAAAACTGAAAGCCACTGCTTTTAACCATGGCAAACTGACTGGGAATATGGTTGAATACAAAAAGTATAGTTATTCCCTCCGTAAGGCAATCAAACGTATAGAGACAAAGTGGAGTCGCAATTCAACAGCTCACACACCAGATGTATGTGGCAGGGTCTACAGATAATCTAAACACCTGCTTTGCCCGCTTTCAGGATAACACAGTGCCACTGATGCGGCCCGCTGCCAAGGACTGTGGGCACTCATTCTCCATGGCCGACGTGAGTCAGACATTTAAACGTGTTAACTTCTTTGGGGAAGGGGGCAGTATTGGGTAGCTTGGATGAAAAACGTGCCCAAATTAAGCTGCCTGCTACTCAGCCGTAAAAGCTAGAATATGCATATAATTAGTAAATTTGGATAGAAAACACTCAGAAGTTTCTAAAACGTTTTCAATGATGTCTGTGAGTATAACAGAACTCATACGGCAGGCAACAACCTGAGAAAAAATCCAATCCAAATCCAGAAATCTGAGGTTTATTGTATTTTAACTCAGCCCCCATTGAGGATACAGTGGGATATTAGTCATGTTTCACTTCCCAAGGCTACCACTAGATGTCAACAGTATTTAGAACCTGTTTTGAGGATTCCACTCTAAAGGAAGGGCTCATAAGAGCTCTTTGAGTGAGTGGTCTGGCAGAGCGCTCACGTGAATGGTAGCTTACGTTCCACTTCATTTGTACAGACAAAGGAATTGTCCGGTTGGAACATTAATGCATTTTTATGTTAAAAACATCCTAAAGATTGATTCTATACCTAGTTTGGCATGTTTCTACGGGCTGTAACGGAACTTTTCGTTCGACGTTCAGTGCGAGCTGAAAGCGCTTTTGGATTTGTTTACCAAACTCCCTAACAAAAGAAGATATTTGGACATAACTGATGGACATTATCGAACAAGTCAAACATTTATGGTGGAACTGGGATTCCTGGGAGTGCGTTCTGATGAAGATCATCAAAGGTAAGTGAATATTTAAAATAATATTTCTGAGTAACGTTGACTACCCAATATGGCCGGTATCTTTTTGGCTGTTTTGTTGTCTAAAGGCTGTACTCAGATTATTGCATGGTTTGCTTTCTCCGTAAAGTTTTTTAAAAATCTGACGCAGCGGTTGCACACAACTTCTTGACGCTACCCATCCCTTAAGCGGGATAATTGTCATCAACAACCGCTGAATAGCATAGCGCCACAATCAAATAATATTACTAAAAATATTTATATTCATGAAATCACAAGTGCAATTTTGCAAAACACAGTTTAGCCTTTTAATCCACCTGTCGTCTCAGATTTTGAAATGATGCTTTACAGCGAAAGCAATCCAAGCGTTTGTGTAAGTTTATCGATCGCATGACAAAACATTAAGTACACTTAGCATCAGGTAGATTGGTCACGAAAATCAGAAAAGCAATCAAATTAATCGTTTACCTTTGATGATCTTCGAATGTTTTCACTCACGAGACTCCCAGCTACACATTAAATGTTCCTTTTGTTCCATTAAGATTATTTTTATATCCAAAATACCTCCATTTGTTTGGCGCTTTATGTTCAGAAATCCACAGGAAAGAGGTGGTCACGACAACGCAGACTAAAATTCCAAATAATATCCGTAATGTCCACAGAAACATGTCAAACGATTTTTATAATCAATCCTAAGGTTGTTTTTAAAATATATAATCAGTAATATATCAACCGCAATGGTCTTGTTCAGTAGGAGAAGAAAGGAAATGGCTGCCCGAACTCTGTTGCTCGAGCAAAACTCATGTGACCACCTGACGCGATGTTATCTTTCTGGATCATTTTTCAAAATAAAAGCCTGAAACTATGTCTGAAGATTGTTGACACCTTGAGGAAGCGATAGGAAAAGAAATCTGTTTGATGTCCCTTTAAATGGAGCAATGGGAGGCTATGGAACATGGAGTTTTCAAAACCACTTCCTGGTTTGATTTTTCTCAGGGTTTCCTCTGCAATATCAGTTCTGTTATACTCACAGACCATATTTTGACAGTTTTGAAAACTTTAGTGTTTTCTATCCTAATCTGTCAATGATATGCATATTCTAGCATCTGGTCCTGAGAAATAGGCCGTTTACTTTGGGAACGTTAATTTTCCTAACCTAAAAATAGTGACCCCTAGCTTCAAGAGGTTAAGGCTGTAAAACATCAAAATGTGAAAAGTCAAGGGGTTTGAATACTTTCTGAAGGCACTGTATGTTAGGTCCTAGGCCCATAACTGCTATGATTTGATGGTAACAGACTATAACAGGAACTTGTTACAGCCTTTGTAGATCAAATACATCAAGAGTGAACATGTTCTGAAGCCCAAAACTTTGAACATAAGTTGAACACAAAAAGCTCAAATTAAAGGGCTAATTTTTTTGACGGTTGCTCGTTTGTTTGATGCACAAGTATGCAAAATGTGCAAAATCCTAATAATTATTTACAAGCCTAAATTCACATAGCATACATGTAAATACATACACCGAGTGTACAAAACAGGAACACCTGCTCTTTCCATGAGACTGAGCAGGTGAATGCTATGATCCATTATTGATGTAACCTGTAAAATCACTTTCAGTGGAAAAGACAGGTTAAAGACTTTAAGCCTCGAGACATTGTATGTGCCATTCTGGGGGGCAAGGCAAAATATGAAGTGCCTTTGAAAAGTAGTAGGTGCCTGGTGCACTGGTTTAAGTGTGTGAAAGGCAACGCTGCTGGGATTCACTCTCAAGTATCCCGTGTTTGTCAAGAATGCTCCCCCACTAGGGATGGGCATGAGTAATCGAGAAGGACGTCAAAATTCTCTTTAACCAGAGATCACATTTTGTTCAAATACTGTAAAACCATTTGTTTGTAATTGATGTCTTGACTCCACTGTTCCATTTGGGACACAACAAAAAAGAAACCGAGCATCACAGTTCTGCTCCCTACATTTCCTTTCCCCTTCATGTCTTACTTAATTGCGTTCAGACCACTCCCTCCACACACGCATGCAGAGTGCACATACGCTTTTATAGGCATTTACTTCTGCATCTACCTGATGGGATACACGAGCTAAATTCCTTGTCAAATGACGACAGTTTTAACACGTTCAAAATGGACTGGTGAACGGAAGGAAATGGATTCGGCTATTTCGGATACAAGTGTGTATAAGGTAGTAGTTGTGGAATTGTTAGGTTAGATTACTCATTGGTTATTACTGCATTGTCGGAACTAGAAGCACAAGCATTTCGCTACACTTGCATTAACATCTGCTAACCATGTGTGTGACAAATCAAATTTGATTTGAGCGGAACCGCCGAGTGCTGAAGCAAGTAAAAATAGTCTGTCCTCGGTTGCAACGTCAGCATAAGAACTGTTCGTTGGGAGCTTCATGAAATGGGTTTCCATGGCCAGGCAGCCACACACAAGCTTAAGATCACCATGCGCAATGCCAAGCGTCAGCTGGGGTGGCGTAAAGCTCGCTGCCTTAAACTCTGGAGCAGTGGAAACGCATTCTCTGGAATGATTTTATTTAACTGACTTGCCTTGTCTCATCCTTCTAGACCTATCGGCTGCCTTCGATACTGTGAACCATCAGATCCTCCTCTCCACCCTCTCCGAGTTGGGCATCTCCGGCGCGGCCCACGCTTGGATTGCGTCCTACCTGACAGGTCGCTCCTACCAGGTGGCATGGCGAGAATCTGTCTCCTCACCACGCGCTCTCACCACTGGCGTCCCCCAGGGCTCTGTTCTAGGCCCTCTCCTATTCTCGCTATACACCAAGTCACTTGGCTCTGTCATAACCTCACATGGTCTCTCCTATCATTGCTATGCAGACGACACACAATTAATCTTCTCCTTTCCCCTTCTGATGACCAGGTGGCGAATCGCATCTCTGCATGTCTGGCAGACATATCAGTGTGGATGACGGATCACCACCTCAAGCTGAACCTCGGCAAGACGGAGCTGCTCTTCCTCCCGGGAAGGACTGCCCGTTCCATGATCTCGCCATCACGGTTGACAACTCCATTGTGTCCTCCTCCCAGAGCGCTAAGAACCTTGGCGTGATCCTGGACAACACCCTGTCGTTCTCAACTAACATCAAGGCGGTGGCCCGTTCTTGTAGGTTCATGCTCTACAACATCCGCAGAGTACGACCCTGCCTCACACAGGAAGCGGCGCAGGTCCTAATCCAGGCACTTGTCATCTCCCGTCTGGATTACTGCAACTCGCTGTTGGCTGGGCTCCCTGCCTGTGCCATTAAACCCCTACAACTCATCCAGAACGCCGCAGCCCGTCTGGTGTTCAACCTTCCCAAGTTCTCTCACGTCACCCCGCTCCTCCGCTCTCTCCACTGGCTTCCAGTTGAAGCTCGCATCCGCTACAAGACCATGGTGCTTGCCTACGGAGCTGTGAGGGGAACGGCACCTCAGTACCTCCAGGCTCTGATCAGGCCCTACACCCAAACAAGGGCACTGCGTTCATCCACCTCTGGCCTGCTCGCCTCCCTACCACTGAGGAAGTACAGTTCCCGCACAGCCCAGTCAAAACTGTTCGCTGCTCTGGCCCCCCAATGGTGGAACAAACTCCCTCACGACGCCAGGACAGCGGAGTCAATCACCACCTTCCGGAGACACCTGAAACCCCACCTCTTTCAGGAATACCTAGGATAGGATAAAGTAATCCTTCTCACCCCCTTAAAAGATTTAGATGCACTATTGTAAAGTGGCTGTTCCACTGGATGTCTTAAGGTGAACGCACCAATTTGTAAGTCGCTCTGGATAAGAGCGTCTGCTAAATGACTTAAATGTAAATGTAAATGTAAAAGGTTAAGAACAAATTCTTATTTACAATGACGGCCTACCCCAGCCGAACCCGGATGACACCGGCCGCCCTATGGGACTTCCAATCATGGTCGGATGTGAAACAGCCTGGATTCGAACCAGGGACTGTAGTGATGCCTCTTGCACAAAGATGCAGTGCCTTAGACTGCTGTGCAACTCGGGAACCCCCGATATGATGAATCATGCTTCACAATCTGTCAGTCCAATGGATAAATATGGGTTTGGTGGATGCTAGGAGAAAGCTACCTGCCCGACTGCATGGTGCCAACTAAAGTTTGGAGTATGAATAATGATCTGGGGCTGTTTTCATGGTTCAGGCTAGGCCCTTAGTTCCAGTGCTACATCATACAATGACATTCTAGAAGATTCTGTGCTTACAACTTTGTGGCAACTGTTTGGAGAAGGCCCTTTCCTGTTTCAGAATGACAATGCCCCCATGCACAAAGCGAGGTCCATACTGAAATGGTTTGTCGAACGGCGTGAAAGAACTTGACTGGCCTGCACAGAGCCCTGACTTCAACCCCATTGAACACCTTTGGGATGAATTGGAACACCCACCGTGACAGGCCTAATCGCCCAACATCAGTGAATGATGTTCGACAAGCAGGTGTCTCCATTCCTTTGGTCGTATTTCATCTCCACTTCCTACCATCAAAAGAATCAACAGCGTGACTCCACGTTTACTTCAATATGATAGTTATTATATCAATATTTGCACATAAAGGCGTTTTCACTGCCATTTCTAGCAATTTAACCAACAAAGATTCCACCATGTTGAAGAAATTGTCTGCATTTGTAAAATTGTAGCGAATCGTCCAGTTTCCTGGTATGACTTTACTCATGTAAAAACGGTGGATGGAACGAGGTCGTAGGAAATAAACACTTTCAGAAAACCTAGTGTCAAAATGTAAATGTGGTTGAAGCGTTTCCATTACCTATTTAGGTAAATTGCGCATTAATACACTGAAGACAGGCCTGCATGCCCTCCCACCTATATATCAGGTAGCCCTCAAAAGCCTTCATGGATCAAATGTTAGTCAATTCTAACATTTGACATTCTAATTCCCATGTGCCAACATATCGCCACGGGCTGTGCCATTATGAAACTTGCACTCCTGTAGACCTGAAATAATTAGATGGTGAAACTTGCTTCCAACCAATCACACAAGCAAAGTAATTCCGCCATTGTTAAATATCAGGACAAGGATCCTGCAAATAATCATTTTTATAGTTGAAATACATTTAGCAGGCAGACATTTCGAATTAGTTCTACATGTGGGTGGAGTGGCGATTCATAGTTAAGTTGACATCACCATCCCCGTGTACCGTAAATTATTAGTTCAATAAAGGTTCAATAAAAATAAAAATAAACGTTTCCATTTTTGTCGCAAAGACAAGTTAGAGAAGATAAATCTAACGGATATACAATTGTTGTCAATCTTAAGAAAATGTCTCATCTGCGGTTTCCATTACACAAGGCGCAAATATATTTTTTTTGTTGCGACGTTGCTTTTGTCGAATAAACTGGTCAATGGAAACCTGCCTGCTGTTGGCACCGTCGGAATGCGAGTAGTGACTTGATTGAAGCCACTTTTTCAGTAAATGTACACTTACATTTTTACAAACCTTGTCATACAATCAGTCATTCATTCTCAATGCGAACATGTTTAACTTCTTAGGCTATAAATTCATGTCATCTACTCACTCCATCTCTGCTTGAAGTTTTTTAATCCATGTCTTTTTCGAATCCTTCTCGATACCTCTCCACTCATAGCTCTCACAGGTATCAACGTTGAGCGTCTTATCTCCCTGGACTGCTTGTCGTTTCTCAAATTAATATGTATCAACCACATTCATCATGGCAGCACAAAGGAGAATAGTCGCACAAGTAACTCAATGTTCACGGGTTGGCTTCTCTGGGATTTGGCGAGATGAACGCACCAAACTGTACAGTGCGCGGAGTTTATGGTTCGATCAATTGTCAGTGTCTCACGTGGATGTGCTTCATCCGATACAATTACGCTACCAATGCATAACTATTCCTTTGATAACTATAATTACAGCTAATTTCATCTGGTGAGTTAAGATGACAATCAAATAAAATTGCCATAGGATAGGCGACAAACATATCAGGCAAACATATTTCATCCCTAATAAATCGTTTTAAAACTTTTCTTAGATATCCTTTTTTGTTTTCAGTGCAGTTATGTAGGACAGCTCATAACTATTAATTAGCCTTTACAATACTGACCAAATAAACGCAACATGTAAAGTGACAGATCCCAGAAATGTTCCATATGCACAAAAAGCATATTTCTTTCAGATTTGGTGCACAAATGTGCTTACATCCATGTTGGTGAGCATTTCCACTTTGCCAAGATTATCCATCCACCTGACAGGTGTGGCATGTCAAGAAGCTGATTTAAACAGCGTGAGCATAACACAAGGCCACTCAAAAATGTGCAGTTTTGTCACACAATACAATGCCGTGTTTCAAGTTAATGAGCATGCAATTGGCAGGAATGTAGGAATGTCCACCAGAGCTGTTGGCAGAGAATTTGTTCCTTTCTATGCCCTTGGAGACCAATGTCGTTTTAGAGAATTTGGCAGTACATCCAACCAGCCTCACAACCTCAGACCACGTGTAAGCGTTGTATGGGAGAGCGGTTTGCTGATGTCAATGTTGTGAACAGAGTGGCCCATGGTGACAGTGGGGTTATAAACTCAGCAAAATAAGAAACGCCCCTTTTTCAGGACCTTGTCTTTAATAAGATAATTTGTAAAAATCCAAATAACTTCACAGATCTTAATTGTAAAGGGTTTAAACACTGTTTCCCATGCTTGTTCAATGAACCATAAAAAATTAATGAACATGCACCGGTGGACTGGTCGTTAAGACCACCTTGAGCTAGCCACGAGCTAGGCCCATATTCCAGCTAATTCTAGGGCTACAATACCTCTTTTGCCAATTGGCCTGGACTCTTTATTGTCCATACGGAGCCCCGCCGATCCATCATGACTGGTCTGCCGACGTGGTCGCCCAATGTGGTCACAGCGGGCTTTTCTGTTGCGATGCCTGCTGAAGACCCATCTTCTTGCCCTGGCCTGCTAGCTTTCTAAGCGCCGTGTCTCCCACTCACCTAGCGTAATACTGACTACTGAACGGCTCCCTGACTCACCTATTGCTATTCTTTGGACCCTATGATCACCCGGCTACACAGCTGATGGCCCCTGGACTGTTTCAATAACACGGTACCTCATTTTGTTTATCTGTCAGCCCCAGCCTCGAACTCAGGTCCTCTATGTACCTAACTGACCCGCTCTGCCCATTCATCGCCATTTACCCGTTGTCTTAGCTCTCCTGATCAACACCTGTGACTGCTTTATGCCTCACTCACTAATATGACGTGTCTACTGCTATTTCAGCTAGTCCATATTGTTTTATTTCACTGTAGAACCCTAAGTCCCACTCACCTTGCCCACCGTGCCTTAGCTCTTTTGTCCCACCTCCCACACATGCAGAGACCTCACCTTGCTTAACTGGTCCCACCAGAGACAAAACATCGTCACTCAACGCCTAGGTTTACCTCCACTGTACTCACAACCCACCATACCCTTGTCTGTACATTATACCCTGACTCTGTTCTACCACGCCCAGAAATCTGATCCTTTTAATTCTGTTCCCAACGCGCTAGACGACCAGTTCTTATAGCCTTTAGCCATACCCTTATCCTACTCCTCTGTTCCTCTGGTGATGTAGAGGTTAATCCAGGTCCTGTAGACCCCAGTACCACACCTATTTCCCAGGCGCTATCATTTTTTGACTTCTGTAACCGTAAAAGCATTGGTTTCATGCATGTTAACATCAGAATCCTCCTCCCTAAGAATGTTTTATTCACTGCTTTAGCTCACTCCACCAACCCTGATGTCCTAGCCGTGTCTGAATCTTGGCTTAGGAAGGCCACAAAATTCAGAAATTTCCATCCCCAACTACAATATTTTCCGCCAAGATGACAACCCCGCCCTCTTTGGCAGTTATATCTACTGTAGAGAGAGCCTGCAGAGTTCTGTATCCAGGTCTGTGCCCAAACAGTTCGAGCTTCTACTTCTAAAAATCCACCTTTCCGGGAAATAAGTCTCAGTGTTACCGCTTGCTATAGACCCCCCTCAGCCCCCAGGTGTGCCCTGGACTCCATATGCAAATTGATGCCCCCCATTATCTTCAGAGTTCGTACTGTTAGGTGACCTAAACTGGGATGTGCTTAACACCCCAGCTGTCCTACAATCTAAGCTAGATGCCCTCAATCTCACACAAATTATCAAGGAACCTGCCAGGTACAACCCCAAATCCATAAACACGGGCACCCTCATAGATTTTATCCTGACCAACCTGCCCTCTAAATACACCTTTGCTGTCTTCAACCAACTGGTTATTCTTTAAAAGCGTTTTCCTCAACCTCTTAAATAAGCATGCCTCATTCAAAAAATGTAGAACTAAGAACAGATATAGCCCTTGCTTCACTCCAGACTTGACTGCCCTTGATCAGCACAAAACATCCTGTGGTGTTTTGCATTAGCATCGAATAGCCCCCACAATATGTAACTTTTCAGGGAGGTTAGGAACCAATATACACAGGCAGTTAGAAAAGCAAAGGCTAGCTTCTTCAAACAGAAATTTGCATCCTGTAGCACTAACTCCAAAAAGTTCTGGGACACTAAAGTCCATGGAGAGTAAGAGCACCTCCTCCCAGCTGCCCACTGCACTGAAGCTAGGAAACACTGTCACCACTGATAAATCCATGATAATTGAGAATTTCAAGAAGCATTTTTCTATGGCTGACCTTGCTTTCCACCTAGCTACCCCTACCCCGGCCAACAGATCTGCACCCCCCGCAGCAACTTGCCCAAGCCCCCCTGCTTCTCCATCACCCAAATCCAGATAGCTGATGTTCTGAAAGAGCTGCAAAATCTGGACCCCTACAAATCAGCTGGTCTAGACAATCTGGACCTTCTCTTTCTAAAATTATCCTCCAATTGTTGCAACCCCTATTACTAGCCTGTGCAACCTCTCTCGTATCGTCTGAGATCCCTGAAGATTGTAAAGCTGCCGTGGTCATCCCCCTCTTCAAAGGGGGAGACACTCTATACCCAAACTGTTACAGGACCTATATCCATACTGCCCTGCCTTTCTAAAGCCTTTGAAAGACAAGTTAATAAACAGATCACTGACCATTTGGAATCCCATCGTACCTTCTCCGCTATACAATCTGGTTTCAGAGCTGGTTATGGATGGACCTCAGGCCCGCCCAAGGTACTAAACGGTATCATAACCGCCATCGATAAAAGACAGTACTGTGCAGCCGTATCCTTCGACCTGGCCAAGGCTTTTGACTCTGTCAATCACCACATTCTTTATCGGCAGACTCAACAGCCAATCTTGGTTTCTCAAATGGCTGCCTCGCCTGGTTCACCAACTACTTCTCAGAGTTCAGTGTGTCAACTCAGAGGGCCTCTGGGGCGTCCGGACCTCTGGGGTGCCACAGGGTTCAATTCTCAGGCTGACTCTTTTCTCTGTCAGTGCCTTGCGAAAGTATTCGGCCCCCTTGAACTTTGCGACCTTTTGCCACATTTCAGGCTTCAAACATAAAGATGTAAAACTGTATTTTTTTGTGAAGAATCAACAACAAGTGGGACACAATCATGAAGTGGAACGACATTTATTGGATATTTCAAACTTTTTTAACAAATCAAAAACTGAAAAATTGGGCGTGCAAAATGATTCAGCCCCCTTAAGTTAATACTTTGTAGCGCCACCTTTTGCTGCGATTACAGCTGTAAGTCGCTTGGGGTATGTCTCTATCAGTTTTACACATCGAGAGACTGAAATTTTTTCCCATTCCTCCTTGCAAAACAGCTCGAGCTCAGTGAGGTTGGATGGAGAGCATTTGTGAACAGCAGTTTTCAGTTCTTTCCACAGATTCTCGATTGGATTCAGGTCTGGACTTTGACTTGGCCATTCTAACACCTGGATATGTTTATTTTTGAACCATTCCATTGTAGATTTTGCTTTATGTTTTGGATCATTGTCTTGTTGGAAGACAAATCTCCGTCCCAGTCTCAGGTCTTTTGCAGACTCCATCAGGGTTTCTTCCAGAATGGTCCTGTATTTGGCTCCATCCATCTTCCCATCAATTCTAACCATCTTCCATGTCCCTGCTGAAGAAAAGCAGGCCCAAACCATGATGCTGCCACCACCATGTTTGACAGTGGGGATGGTGTGTTCAGGGTGATGAGCTGTGTTGCTTTTACGCCAAACATAACGTTTTGCATTGTTGCCAAAAAGTTCAATTTTGGTTTCATCTGACCAGAGCACCTTCTTCCACATGTTTGGTGTGTCTCCCAGGGGGCTTGTGGCAAACTTTAAACGACACTTTTTATGGATATCTTTAAGAAATGGCTTTCTTCTTGCCACTCTTCCATAAAGGCCAGATTTGTGCAATATACGACTGATTGTTGTCCTATGGACAGAGTCTCCCACCTCAGCTGTAGATCTCTGCAGTTCATCCAGAGTGATCATGGGCCTCTTGGCTGCATCTCTGATCAGTTTTCTCCTTGTATGAGCTGAAAGTTTAGAGGAACGGCCAGGTCTTGGTAGATTTGCAGTGGTCTGATACTCCTTCCGTTTCAATATTATCGCTTGCACAGTGCTCCTTGGGATGTTTAAAGCTTGGGAAATCTTTTTGTATCCAAATCCGGCTTTAAACTTCTTCACAACAGTATCTCGGACCTGCCTGGTGTGTTCCTTGTTCTTCATGATGCTCTCTGCGCTTTTAACGGACCTCTGAGACTATCACAGTGCAGGTGCATTTATACGGAGACTTGATTACACACAGGTGGATTGTATTTATCATCATTAGTCATTTAGGTCTTTTGCTGCACTGAAAGTAAAGGGGCTGAATAATTTTGCACGCCCAATTTTTCAGTTTTTGATTTGTTAAAAAAGTTTGAAATATCCAATAAATGTCGTTCCACTTCATGATTGTGTCCCACTTGTTGTTGATTCTTCACAAAAAATACAGTTTTATATCTTTATGTTTGAAGCCTGAAATCTGGCAAAAGGTCGCAAAGTTCAAGGGGGCCGAATACTTTCGCAAGGCACTGTATATCATTGATGTCGCTCTTGCTGCTGGTGATTCTCTGATCCACCTCTACGCAGACGACACCATTCTGTATACTTCTGACCCTTCTTTGGACACTGTGTTAACAAACCTCCGGACGAGCTTCAATGCCATACAACACTCCGGTGTCCTCCAACTGCTCTTAAATGAAATGCTAGTAAAACTAAATGCATGCTTTTCAACCGATCGCTGCCCGCACCCGCCGGACTAGCATCACCACTCTGGATGGTTCTGACTTAGAATATGTGGACAACTATAAATACCTAGGTGTCTGGTTAGACTGTAAACTCTCCTTCCAGACTCACATTAAGCATCTCCAAACCAAAATTACATCTAGAATCGGCTTCTTATTTCACAACAAAGCCTCGTAAAACTGACTATCCTACCGATCCTTGACTTCGGCGATGTCATTTACAAAATATCCTCCAACACCTTACTCAGCAAATTGGATGTAGTCTCACAGTGCCATCCGTTTTGTCATCAAAGCCCCATATACTACCCACCACTGTGACCTGTGTGCTCTCATTGGCTGGCCCTCGCTTCACATTTGTCGCCAAACTCACAAGCTCCAGGTCATCTATAAGTCTTTGCTAGGTAAAGCCCGCATTATCTCAGCTCACTGGTCACCATAGCAACACCCACCCATAGCACGCACTCTAGCAGGTATATTTCACTGGTAATCCCCAAAGCCAACATCTCATTTGGCCGCCTTTCCTTCCAGTTCTCTGCTGCCAATGACTGGAACTAATTGCAAAAATCACTAAAGCTGGAGACCCATATCTCCCTCACTAACTTTAAGCATCAGCTGTCAGAGCAGCTTACTGATCACTGCACACAGCCCATCTGTAAATAGCCCACTCAACTTCCTCATTCCACCAATTATTTATTTTTGCTCTTCTGCACCCCAGTATCTACTTGCACATCCTCATCTGCACATCTATCACTCCAGTGTAAATGCTAAATTGTAATTATTTTGCCACTATGGCCTATTTATTGCCTTACCTCCCTACTCTACATTTGCACACCGTGTATACATTTTCCTATTGTGTTATTGACTGTATGTTTGTTTATCCCATGTGTAACTCTGTTTTTGTCGCACTGCTTTCCTTTATCTTGGCCAGCTCTCAGTTGTAAATGAGAACTTGTTCTCAACTGGCCTGGTTAAATAAAGGTGACATTTAAAATATATATATTTTAAAAGACTAACTGCTTACAGACGGTAGGAAATTAAGGTCACAGTTATTAAAACTTAGGACACTAAAGAGGCCTATCTACGGACTCTAAAAAACACCAAAATAAAGTTGCCCAGGATCCCTGCTCATCTGCGGGAACGTGCCTTAGGCATGCTGCAAGGAGGCATTAGGACTGCAGATGTGACCAGGGCGATAAATTGCAATGTCCGTACTGTGAGACGCTTCAGGGAGACAGGACGGACAGCTGACCGTCCTCGCAGTGGCAGACCACGTGTAACACCTGCACAGAATCTGTACAAACGAACATCACAACTGCGGGACATGTACAGGATGGCAACAACTGCTCGAGTTACACCAGGAATGCACAATCCCTCCATCAGTGCTCAGACTGTCCACAATAGGCTGAGAGAGGCTGGACTGAGGGCTTGTAAGCCTGTTGTAAGGCAGGTCCTCACTAGACATCACCGGCAACAACGTCGCCTATGGGCACAAATCCACCGTCGCTGTTACCAGACAGGACTGGTAAAAAAGTGCTCTTCACTGACGAGTCACGGTTTTGTATCACCAGCGGTGATGGTCGGAATCGCGTTTATAGTCGAAGGACTGAGCGTTACACCGAGGCCTGTACTCTGGAGCGGGATCAACTTGGAGGTGGAGGGTCCGTCATGGTCTGGGGCGGTGTGTCACAGCATCATCGGACTGAGCTTGTTACTATTGCAGGCAGTTTTAACGCTGTGCGTTACAGGGAAGACATCCTTCTCCCTCATGTAATACCCATCCTGCAGTCTCATCCTGACATGACTCTTTAGCATGACAATGCCACCAGCCATACTGCTTACTGATACTGATCTGTGGCGTGATTTCCTGCAAACAGGATTGTCAGTGTTCTGCCATGGCCAGTGAAGAGCCCGGATCTCAATTCCATTGAGCATGTCTGGGACCTGTTGGTCGGAGGGTGAGGGCTAAGGCCATTCCCACCAGAAATGTCTAGGAATTTGCAGGTGCCATGGTGGAAGACTGGGGTAACATCTCACAGCAAGAACTGGCAAATCAGGTGTAGTCCATGAGGAGGAGATGCACTGCAGTATTTAATGCAGCTGGTGGCCACAACAGATACTGACTTACTTTTGATTTTGACCCCCCCCCCCCTTTGTTCAGGGACACATTATTCAATTTTTGTTAGTCACATGTCTGTGGAACTTGTTGAGTTTGTTTTAGTTTAATCTTTTTATGTTCATACATATATTTACACATGTTAAGTTTGCTGAAAATTAACGCAGTTGACAGTGAGGATGTTTCTTTTTTTGCTGAGTTTAGTATGGGCAGCCATAAACCACGGACAATGAACACAATTACATTCTATCAATGGCAAATTTGAATTCACAGGTTATGTGACGAGATCTTGAGGCCCATTGCTCTGCCATTCATCCCGCCATTGCCTCATGTTTTAGCAAGATGATGCACTGTCCCATGTTGCAAGGACCTGTACACAATTCCTGGAAGCTGACAATGTCCCAGTTGTTCCATGGCCTGCATACTCAGACATGTCACCCATTGAGCATGTTTGGGATGGTCTGGATTGAGGGGTACGACAGCGTGTTCCAGTTCCCACCAATATCCAACGACTTTGCACAGCCATTGGAGAGGAGTGGGCCACCATTTCACCATTCCACTGAAGTCGGTTCCTCTCCTTGTTTGGGCGGCGTTCGGCGGTCGGCGTCACCGGTCTTCTAGCCATCGTCAATCCACTTAATTTTCCATTTGTTTTGTCTTGTTTTCCTACACACCTGGTTTTCATTCCCTCATTACGTGTTGTGTATTTAACCCTCTGTTCCCCCCATGTCTTTGTGTGGTACTGTTTGTTTTAAGTGCTTGTGCACATGTTTACTGGTGCGCATCGGGTTTTGTACCCATGTTGGTTATTTCTTTATGCTGTTGGTTTTGCAATTAAACTGCAATTAAACTGCTCCGGCTATTACCTAGTTCTGCTCTCCTGCGTCTGACTTCCCTGCCACCAGTTACGCACCCCTTACAATAACAATCAACAGCCAACTCTATGCAAAGGAGATCTCGCACTGCATGAGGCAAATAGTGGTCAGACCACATACTGACTTGTTTTCTAATCTACGCCCCTATTTTTAAGGTATCTGTGACCAACAGATGCATATCTGTATTTCCAGTCATTTGAAATCCATAGATTAGGGCCTAATTCATTCATTTCAATTGACAGTTCATATAATCTTTGAAATTGTTGAGTTGTTTTTGTTCAGTAAATGTACGAGTTCACTAAGCTCATGTTACCAACTAGCATTATCAATTGCCACTAACAGTTCCATAATGATGGTTTTCACCATTAAATGCTATCCTATATGCTTTTGTCCTATAGACTTATTCTATACACACATTTGGCACAGATCAGTGATTTGACATTAATCATCATACAGTGCATTCGTAAAGTTCAGACCCCTTGACATTTTCCACAGCTTGTTACAATACAGCCTTATTCTAAGATGGATTTTTTTAAAATTGTTGTTGCAAATTTCAAATATTTTCTTTAAATATTGCATTTACAAAGGTATTCAGACCCTTTTACTCAGTACTTTGAAGCACCTTTGGCAGCGATTACAGCATCGAGTCTTCTTGGGTATGATGCTACAAGCTTGGTACACCTGTATTTGGGGAGTTTCTCCCATTCTTCACTGCAGATCCCCACAAATTCTGTTAGGTTGGATGGGGAGCGTTTTTCAGGTCTCTCCAGAGATGTTAGTTCGGGTTCAAGTCGGGTTCTGGCTGGACCACTCAAGGACATTCAGAGACTAGTCCGGAAGCCACTCCTGCCTTTTCTTGGCTGTGTGCTTAGGGTCGTTGTCCTGTTGGAAGATGAATCTTCATACCAGTATGAGGTCCTGAGCACTCTGGAGCTGGTTTTCATCAAGATCTTTCTGTACTTTGCTCTGTTCATCTTTTCCTCGATCCTGGCTAGTCTCCCAGTCCCTGCCCCTGAAAAAGATCCCCACAGGATGATGCTGTCACCGCCATGCTTCACCGTAGGGATGGTTCCAGGTTTCCTCCAGACATGACGATTGGCATTCAGGCCAAAGAGTTCAATCAAAGTTTCATCAGACCAGAAGATCTTGTTTCTCATGGTCTGAGAGTCCTTTAGGTGCCTTTTGGAAAAGTTCAAGTGGGCTGTCATGTTCCTTTTACTGAGGAGTGGCTTCTGTTTGGCCATTCTACCATAAGGGGCTGATTGGTTGAGTGCTGCAGAGATAGTTGTCCTTCTGGAAGGTTCTCCCATCTCCATAGATGAGCTCTGTCAGAGTGACCATCGGGTTCTTGGTTACCTTCCTGACCAAGGCCCTTCTCCCTCGTTTGCTAAATTTGACCGGGCTGATAGCTCTATGAAGAGTGGTGGTGGTTCCAAACTTCTTCCATTTAAGAATGATTGCGGCAACTAGGCATGCCTGATATATCGGTGAACATATCTTAATCGGCCGATATTAGCTAAAAATGCCAACATCGGTATTGGCCCGATGTCTAGTTTATCACCGATGTCAAAGCTGACGTACATGACGTAATGTTGCTCTACACGTGCAACACAGCATTCCTAACCTAGCCCACAATGTCTGCTGTGTGGATCGAGCAGTCAACGAGTCGAGCAGTCATTTGAAAGTAAGAATTTCAGCGAGACAGCTCCAAGGCAAAATCCATTAACACCAAGATAATGGAATTCATTGCCCTTGACAATCAACCGTTCTCTGTCGTGGGTGATGTTGGCTTTCGCGACTGGTCGAGCACTGGTACACACTACCAAGTGCGCTATTTTTCTGATGTTGCCCTACCGGAGTTACACAGTAATAGCGTTACTGCTATTAGCTTTACAACATACTTTGGAATGCCGTTTCGGTCTTTGCGTGTCTAAAAAGAACCATCAAATGACAATAACACTATTTGACACGTCAAATAACAGTTCTATTACAGAATGTGTGTTCTGAATATGCATGTGTAAGCCAAGCGCCACCACTACTATCAGTAGCACTGTCAAAGCTGTACAAAAAAAGTCTGCAAACACTGGCCACGAACAATGTGTTTACAATACTGCGTTGGTAATAAAGCATTATTTGTTTGACTGCAACTTCTGGGGTAGCAAGCTAGCTAGCTAGGTACTCAGCTAAAGCACCAATACAACCAGCCTGAAAACAATTTTCCCAACGTTATCAGCCTCAAACGTCCACGCAGTATTGTTTTTCCTCAGGAATAGTGTTCAATTCAGTTTCAGAGTCCCTCATTAAGAGCTACGATGCGAATGTTCTCTAGTTGTCACTGAGTAGACTGATACCCCATGTCATTGAACCACAATCCATAGGTAAGGCTGTGCAGTGAAATAAGGATGTCCCCAATGCAATTCTAAAGTCTAATACATCCAGTGTGATTTCAACAGATTTTTGTCAAATTAACAAATCATTGTCTTTTGTTCATTTTATGTAACAACATTCCAACCTCGTTTAGCATGATCTATTAAATGATGACAAGTTTACTATTTGCATCACTGTCAATTACATACTATCCACTATTGTGGCTAGCTAAAACATAGATGGGTCTGACCACCATTAATCAAATAAGAAATGTCTTATAAATTAGGGTTATTTTATGATACCTAGTTATATAGCTAGCTAACTATAGCTACTGAAACAGATTGTCATTTTGCTATGTTTTTGGGGAAGAACACTGTTTGCATCCATGAGATGACCAGCACTGTAGGTGCGCGAGACAACTTTACCAGCATCATAGCAGACGTATCGATGAATCATTGTGACATATGAGTGATAGTGTAATCAATGTGTAAGAACTATGTAAAAGATGTTTGAATGCATTAAATTATTGTGCAGTCATATTCAGGTCCTGATTGGTCAAGCTTATTTGGGTCTTTGCGTGTCAAAAAATACACACGTCAAATAACACTATTTGACGTGTGTATTTGACACGAAAAGACCCAAACAGCGTTCCATAGAAATCCTGGTTGAGAATAAAACGACTGAACAACAAAACAGCACAAAGTAAGTGAAAGAAATAGGTTTTGATTATGTTTTGCTGGTAATGGGGACATGCGTAAATGCCAACAAGTATATTTTTGGTTGGTGTGAACTTTATTTAACCAGGCAAGTCAGATTAAGAATAAATTCTTATTTATAATGACGGCCTTCCCTGTCAAAAAGTCGGACGACTCAGGGCCAATTGTGTGCCGCCCTATGGACTCCCGTTTATGGCCGGATGTGCATGGATGCATGCATGGCAGCATGGATTCGACCCAGGGACTGTAGTGACGCTTCATGCACTGAGATGCAGTGCCTTAATCCGCTGTGTGTGTGTTAACTATTTAACTGTACTAAAATGCTTAAGTCCGCCAAAATTTAAATACCGGGTATCGGGATCGTTTTATTTGGCATGGAAAATATAAGGTATTGGCCAAAAAAATGACATTGTTGATTCACTAGAGGCAACTGTGTTCTTGGGAACCTTCAATGCTGCAGACATTTTTTGGTACCCTTCCCCATATTTGTGCTTCGACACAATCATGTCTTGGAGCTTTATGGAAAATTCTTTAGACCTAATGGCTTGGTTTTTGCTCTGACATGCACTGTCAACTATGGGACCTTATATAGACAGGTGTGTGCCTTTCCAAATAATGTTCAATCAATTGAATTTACCACAGGTGGACTCCAATCAAGTAATAGGAACATCTCAAGGATGATAAATGGAAACAGGACACACCTGAGCTCAATTTCGAGTCTCAAAGCAAAGGGTCTGAATACTATTGACTACTGTCGTACCCCATTTTTTTTTTGCACATTTTATAAACCGTTTTTCTCTTTGTCATTATGGGGTATTGTGTGTGTGTGTGTGTGTAGATGAGAAACAAAACAAATATTTTATCAATTTTAGAATAAGGCTGTAACAATGTGGAAAGTCAAGGGTTCTGAATACTTTCTGACTGCACTGTAAAGTGATGCATCGTGGCATTCATGAGGTTGAGCGATGAATTGTTTGGTTTGTTTACTCTTTAACCAGTCTGCCACCAGCCTCAGCTGGACCAGAGCGGTGGGTCCTCCTGAGGCACCTGTCACAAGAGCATCAACCTCCTCCCTCTCCTCTGGAATGCTTTGAAGATTTTTTCAATTCATGCTTTACTTGCATGGTCGGTATACAACTATTCAGGTTCAGACAGAAGGGGAGAGGGAGATCGTAGATGTTTAGATGAGAGCCACTCACGCTTGAGGCCTCACGCACCGACGAGTAGGACTGCACCCCCCCCAAACCTAAATCCAGCCTCCTTCGCCATCCGTTTACCTTCGCTTGAGATTAAGCATCAAGATTACACCTTACTTCTGTATGTGAACTGAAGGAAGGTTTAATCAACATTTTAGAAAAATGGGTAGCAATAATGACGATATTTATCAATTTGGCTAGGAGAATAACAATTTTGGTGTCTATGGCACTAGGTCAAGACCGATGTATTTCTTCTGAGTCAATTCCAAATAAATGACCTCATTCATTTGTTAATCCCAAATAATAAGGGATGACAAGGATGCTCACACTGGGATCGACAAGAGGAAAAGCTCCAGTTTCTCTGCTTCTCCCGCCATCCTAGCTCTATTTGTCTGGAAGAGATGTGGATAAGTAGTTGAGAATTTCTTTTTTTAAAGAAATACAATTAATTGGAAGCAGTGACATGTCAACATCTGACCTTCAACTACTTTTGAAGATTATTTACAGTGATCACTTCTGTGAAGATATTTTCATTACCTGTGAGTGTAGTGTCCATCTTGTTCAGTAGTGTGGTTTGAATCTCATAACCCAGTAGTGAGGCTCATATTTCAGACTCCCTCACAATGTATTGTCTCTCCTTCAAGCTATCAGTTATTGTTTGCTCTAATGTAGACTTTGAAACTCTATATTTAAACTGTGGGCACACCCTTTTGATTTGCCTAACAATATGATGTGCTTGGAGTCATGCGTCATAAACAGAAATCCAAAGCAGACATCTGTGTTGTTTACAGGATATGATACCAAGCAGAGTTTAAAAGTTAACTTGAAAGTGCCAGGACTAAACTTAATCTTAGTCCCGGAAATCGGCCCTAAATGTCCTAACAGCTTCACCTTTCGACCTCAAGCACCAAATTCAGTCTTGTGTCACTACTACTTGATATCAATTTTACATTGTGGCTGTGGAATCTAGTGGAAACTGTTTATCATCCTCACACAGGCTTGAAAATCACCTCACCAAATCCTGATTTGTCCAAATAATCAACGACAAACCCCAAACCAGGAACTACTGCTGCTCATAATCACATCATTTTATGTGAGTCTTGACAGATTCTGGTTTCACCTGTCCATGAGAATCTGTCCACGGAAGATTAGGTCAATTCCAACGCAATTTGTTTTTGGAATGGATTTCAGTATTCGAATTGAAACATTAAGTTAATGAGGGTTTTTCCAGTTGTAATACCATTTTCTACTGAACAATTCAAAGGAATGTACCTCAGTCAAACAAATCAACATTAAGCTTGTACACAGCAAATTGACCAGTGTTGATTGATTTCAGGAGTCAGAGTGAAATGAACACTCAGTGGTGTAAAATAACTCCCAATGTTGGTGTTAACTTCTACTGGATTGGTGTCCCGAAATCGGGTTAGTTATTGCTCAATATGCGATAATGTGACTAGAATGACATTGTTAACAGCCAACTTCCCGGGACATAGACATATGACTAGACTTATAGACTTATATGGGCAGAAAGCTTAAATGATTGTTAATCTAACTGCAGTGTCCAATTTACAGTAGCTATTACATTACAATTCTATGCTATTGTTTGAGGATAGTGTTCTGTTGTGCACTATCACGGCAACTGGTTCTACAGTTTGACCCCACTGCTGTCTCTGGTCCACACCCACCCCGCCCGGCCATCCAAATGTGTGAAGGTTAGTGTCTTTTCTGTAGGGAATCTAATGATCCATTATGTATGACATTCCTGGGAGTGTGGAAACTTACATTTTTTATTACCATAGCATTTTTGTATCTTTATAGTTATGTACTTGAAAGTTTATCAATTGAGCAATTCGGCACATTTGGGCAAACTCGTGAAGGACAACTTACTTACTTACTGACTTTATTGTCCCCATGGGGAGATTTTGTTGCGGTGTCATGTACACATTTAAAGTGACATTTAAATATAAAACAAAATTGACAACACAACTTTAATAACAGTTACATACCAATACATTAAACACATTTTTTTAAAGGCTGGCCTTACTGAATCGATAGGAACATTAGCCTGAGCTATTTAGGAGGGATAACACACCTGGCACAAATGATTGTCTAGTTCTGTTTTTCCTGCTGAGGGGTGCCCTATACCTGCGCCCAGAGGGGAATAGTTCAAAGTCCGGGTACAGGGGGAGGCTTGGGTCTAGACCTGACAGACTTGATACAAAATATTATGCAGTGATGTAATTCTGAAACTTTGCGCATACACACTGCTGTCTTGTGGACAACATCTAAATTACACCTAGAATCCTACATCACTGTCTGTCCTTTCTCTTCAAAGACGATGCAAAAAATGTTTTGAAAACGCATGTTTGTTTTATCTTTCACCAGATCGAATGTGTTTTATTCTCCTACATTAATATCACATTTCCACAAACTTCAAAGTGTTTCCTTTCAAATAGTATCAAAAATATGCATATCCTTGCTTCTGGTCCTGAGCTACAGGCAGTTCGATTTGGGTATGTCATTTCAGGCGGAAATTGAAAAAAGGATCCGGTCCTTTAGGGCTCCTTTTTTCTCAATTTCCGCCTGAATGACGTGCCCAAAGTAAACTGCCTGTTGCTCAGGCCCAGAAGCCAGGATATGCATATAATTGGTACCATTGAAAAAAACACTTTGCAGTTTGTAGCAATGTTAAAATAATGTAGGATAATATAACACAATAGATATGGTAGGAGAAAAACCAGAGAGACCATCCTCTTACAATGGCAGGTATAAGGTCATACTGAAAATAAGGTCCCTGAATGCAATTCCTATGGCTTCCACAGGGTGTCAGCAGTCTATGCTCAAGGTTTCAGGCTTCTAACTTCAAAAACTAACAAATAACAGTCAAATCGATGACTTCAACTAAACTGACTTTTTGGGATATAAAGAAGGATTTTATCTAACAAAATGACACTACATGTTATAGCTGGTACCCTTTGGATGACAAATCAGAGGAAGATTTTCAAAAAGTAGGTGAAAATTAATCGCTATTTGTGAATTTATGAAACCTGTGCAGGTGGAAAAATATTTTGTTGTGGGGCGCCGTCCTCAAACAATCGCATGGCATGTTTTTGCTGTAATACCTACTGTAAATCGGACAGTTAGATTAACAAGAATTTAAGCTTTCAACCGATATAAGACACTTGCATGTACCTAAATGTTTAATATCCATAATTTTTATGATTATTTATTCGAATTGCGTTCCCTCCAGTTTCACCAGAAGTTGTCCCGCTAGAGGGACGCCTAGTCCTAAAAGGTTTTAACCTCTTACGTCGACCCGGCACGCATGCGTCCCATCTAGACATCTGGAAATGCAAATGAGCTACGCTAAATGCTAATAGCACTCGTTAAAACTCAAACGTTCATTAAAACACACATGCAGGGTACTGAATTAAAGCTACACTCACAATCCAGCCAGCAAGTCAGATTTTTAAAATGCTTTTCGGCGAAAGCATGAGAAGCTATTATCTGATAGCATGCAACACCCCGAAATACCCGAAGGGGACGTAAACAAAATAATTAGCATAGCTGGCGCTACACAAAACGCAGAAATAAAATATAAAACATTCATTACCTTTGACGATCTTCTTTGTTGGCACTCCTAGATGTCCCATAAACATCACTATTGGGTCTTTTTTTCGATTAAATCGGTCCATATATACCCTAAATATCGATCTATGAAGACTGTGTGATCAAGGAAAAAACAGCGTTTTAAAACGCAACGTAATTTTTTAAAATTAAAAAAGTCGACGATAAACTTTCACAAAACACTTCGAAATAATTTTGTAATGCAACTTTAGGTATTAGTAAACGTTAATAATCTATCAAATTGATCACGGGGCGATGTGTATTCAATAGCTCCACGTCTTGAAATCATGTTCAGAAATTTCTCATCCAAAACATCCTGTCAAAGACCGGAAGAAATGGACTCTCTCTCGCTCGTTTGACCAAGAAACAAAGGCCAGGCAAATGACAAGACTGGCGACATCGTGTGGAAGCTGTAGGACTTGCAATCTCAGCCCCATGTAATTTGGTTTCCCATCAACAATACATGCAAGTGGCGCATTGATACTTTTTCCAGTTTTCAGTGATCAGTTTTTCTTGCGCTTTTCGATTAAACGCAGGCTCTGTTATAGTCACAGCCGTGACTTAACCAGTTTTAGAAACGTCAGAGTGTTTTCTATCCACACATACTAATCATATGCATATACTATATTCCTGGCATGAGTAGCAGGACGCTGAAATGTTGCGCGATTTTTAACAGAATGTTCGAAAAAGTAGGGGGTCGACTTAACAGGTTTGGGATAGGGGGCAGCATTTTGGATGAAAAGCGTGCCCAGAGTAAACTGCCTGCTACTCAGTCCCAGTTACTAATATATGCATATTATTAGTAGATTTGGAAAGAAAACACTGAAGTTCCTAAAACTGTTTGAATTATGTTTGTGAGTATAACACCTCATATTGCAGGCGAAAACCTGAGAGAAATCCAACCAGGAAGTGGGAAATCTGAGGTTTGTAGTTTTTCAAAGCTTGGCCTATCGAAGTGTCTATGGGGTCAAATTACACTTCCTAAAGCTTCCACTAGATGTCAACAGTCTTTAGAAATTGTTTGAGGCTCCTACTGTAAAGGGGGGGGGCTCATAAGGGCTCTTTGAGTCAGTGGCCTGGCAGAGAGCCACAAACTCGTGACGCTCGTTCACGTGAGAGGTAGCTCGCATTCCATTGCTTTTCTAAAGACAAAGGAATTCTCCGGTTGGAACATTATTGAAGATTTATGTTAAAAACATCCTAAAGATTGATTCTAAACATCGTTTGACATGTTTCTACGGACTGTAACAGAACTTTTTGACTTTTCGTCTGGACCTAATGCTCACGCCTCATGAAGATGGATTACTGGGCTGAACGCGCTAACAACAAGGAGGAATTTGAACATAAATTATTAACATTATCGAACAAATCAAACATTTATTGTGGAACTGGGATTCCTGGGAGTGTATTCTGATGAAGTTCATCAAAGGTAAGTGAATATTTATAATGCTATTTCTAACTAATGTTGAGCGCCGTACTCAGATTATTGCATGGTGTGCTTTTTCCGTAAAGCTTTTTTGAAATCTCACACAGCGGTTGCATTAAGGAGAAGTCTATCTTTAATTCTGTGAATAACACTTGTATCTTTTATCAATGCTTATTATGAGTATTTCGGTAAATTGATGTGGCTCTCTGCAAAACATATGTATTGTGTAACATGATGTCCTATGAGTGTCATCTGATGAAGATCATCAAAGGTTAGTGATGAATTTGATCTATATTTCTGCTTTTTGTGACTCCTCTCTTTGGCTAGAAAAATGTCTGTGTGTGTTTTTGTGACTTGGCTCTGACCTAACATAACCATAGGTTGTGCTTTCGCTGTAAAGCCATTTTGAAATTGGACACGATGGGTAGATTAACAAGAAGTTTCTTTCATTTGGTGTATTGCACTTGTTAATGTGTGAAAGTGACATATTTCAGAAAAAAAAATCGCGCACTGCCTTTTCAGAGGAATGTTGTCGAGGGGTGCCGCTAGCGGAACCCCTAGCCATAATTATAACACAAAGAAAATATGGCTGCTTTGGTGTTAACTCTACTTGCAATATTATCTCAGCTCCTGAGTAATGCAGGTTACTGGTAATCTGACTGTCGATTTAGGTTTGAAAGCATATCTAAACAAACCTGACACATTTTGGTCTTCCCGTATGCTGCAGCTCGTTTTTGTGTAATGTTACGAAACAAACACTAAGAAAGAAGAAACATCAGAACAACTCACATTTAACGCCAGGTTAAGTCATGTTTCTTAATTTTATCTATCAGTATTCTTTAATTATTTATTTTTAGTAGTTAATTACAGACATTTATTTTCTACAAATGTGCGGCAAGCCAACTCAGTTGAACTAACAATTCACCTGTGGAGGGCACTGAAACACTAGCACTGCCTTGTCTCAGAACCACCTGAAGCACAAATGCTATTATCTGCTTGAATAAAAGCTAGTGATAATGTACTACTGTAATGCCAAAATGTACTCAAATAAGATGAGTAAGTTGGATGTTTTCATATCTTTATAATAAGAGGAAGTCTCCAAATGCAGTGGTTGTGCTGTTACCACTAGCCACAGGAAGTAAAAGTGAAATTGTGTTAGTTTGATAGCACCTGCACCGTGTCAAGTAGGTCAAACATTTCCCCTCCCTTCCTGTCATATGATGTTTATTAACAGGAAATTGTGAGATGCATAAGTATTTGAAATGTGCCTCTTACACAAATTGAGATAATGCTGAAGAAATCTGCTATTGCAAAAATTATCCAAGGGCTGCATAAAAAACCTGAATACACAGTTGACTCGCTCTAATCCTCCAGACTGTGCAATACACATGTAGTGATTTGTCCATTTTTTTTGTTCTCTCTCTAGTCTCGTTTTTACACCTATCCGGTATATACCTTACACTTTAAATGTATTTACCAATATCCATTTTTCTGTGCTTTGCATAGTGAATAAAGATATCTCCTAAGCTAAGTACCACAGGTAATGCTGCGTAGTGCAAAATTGAACTCGACACTGTCATGACGTTGGCCTGGGGGGTAGGTTTATGACAGTCATAAATACCTCTTCCCCCCTTTTTCCTCTCTCTACCCTACTGAGGTTACATTTGCAAAACCCTTGGTTAAGAAGTGCCTGTTTATAAATATGAGACTTGAAACCGTCTGTGATAGCAACATGATCAAGTAGCTTGAAACTAGTCTGAAGCATCATTCAAAGACCAATCTGTGTGAGAACCAGGTGTAGAGAATATTTTCTGTACACCTGGTTCTATATAAGTTGAATTTCTGTCTTTTGACTTCTTCCTCACCCCCTTGTTCCTTACCTCCGCAGTCCTTCCCTGCATCTCCCAAGCCTTCTTCCAATGAGCCTCCAACATTGCTGGAGAGGGAATTGCTGCGGAAGTTAAGCCTGACCTCCTCGGGGGACCTTGAGCTGACGAACAGGGTCACTCGGTGGAAGAAGCTCATAACACAGAACAGGTGGGTACTATCGTCTCAGCTGTGCCATAACATGCCAATAACAGATTTGTATGAGTTTGCTATGAATCTCCTTGGCACTGCATTGTTAATTGACCAGAAAATACATTATCATATAAACTTTGCAAAGAAATTATTTTTTAAATTGACAAGCTATTTTTTCATTGTGTGATGTAAATAAAGGCTAGGTGGAGATGAATGTATGCTGATGATATTGAGTTGGTGACCCAAGAGGTAGATAAGCCTTTGACTGACGAGACCCAATAATCGATATCAAAGACCCCCAGACAGTATCATGGCTTTGACTTTGAGCAGTCGGCGAGGAGAGGATCAACCATTTCAGAGCACAACAGAGAAGGAGGCTGCCCTCAACACCCTGCATTCCCCAAGCTAAACGTCTCCAAAGTGGGGTAAAAAGGGCCCTCACAGATGTGTTGAATGTCATGGACGATTACTCCACACACTTTCATTCCTAAACGCTGCTAGAACATCCATACTGTAACTGGTAAACGTCTATTTTTTTAAAGGTAGAAATCCCATACACCTGTCCGCACTTTATCTCCCAAGACCTGTGATGCATGATCTTGTGATGGGTGAAAATATTTCATATGTTAGAAATAACTTATAGATTGTGATTATTTTATCAGAACGTCCAGAAGGACTTTTCATTTGATTATAACTGATGCAGTGTTTGTTTGATCAAACTTGCCTCACTATTGAATTTTAAGAAAATTGTTTGTAAATTAGTTAGAGTTGGAGTAATTATTTTGGAGAAACAAAGTAGTTAAATTATTTGGATTATTTTATTTTATTTTGGAGGGTTGAAGATGATTTATTTTCAACAAAGATGTTTGTTGCACGATTCTACACAAGTTATTTCTAGGTACTGAAAATGAGTTCCTCTTAAGTTATATTATTTATAAGTGAGGAATCCTTCAGGAGGCACAACACACAGGTGTCAATGTCAGTCTGTTACTAGTCAATCGGAAGGTTGAATGCTGTCAAATCACTTTGTTTTGTGTATTCTCATAACCATCGACCTTGTGCAATAAAGCAACCAATGTTTGTATGAAGGCATCGTTTTGTTTTTGTCATGTGCATTTCTTCACCAGTGACATATCTCTCAAACGACGCTGGCTATCTGCTCACTCTTCCTCGCAGACAGTGTACTGTAATGATGAAGGTACACTACAGTGTTGTCAGTTTCTTATATGGTCGGTTGCCCATAAGGGCCATGGGGTCGAAAGTCTAATACGTCTGTGACAGCAGTCAATGGTGATGTCCCAGGTTATCATTTATTTTTGGGAAGTTGCCTGGAGAAGTGTTAAACTTCTCAGGAACCACATTGATGTGGAACAATCCTCTGAGATGCACAGTGTGACAGCTAAAAAGATGACCTGGCACACACCCAATGATAGCCATGGTGAACATGTATGAAAATACAATGTAATGGAACTTGTAAGTCCATGCATTTCTCTTGTAACCCCAAATGTGGCCCTTAAGGCCAGCCGCTTCTATTGGGCTTTATATCAGCAAGACCTGGAATACCAGGGTCATGTTCAGAAAGGCACACTATGGCAAAATGGCAATGGAAAATGAGAATGAGTTTCTTAATGGAAACGTTCAGGTAAAACCTCCTTGTTTCAAAGTGTTTTCTCCCACTGGACACGACCCAGATGTGTAGGCTCTGGTCAAAGAGTAAAATAAGATGTAATGCCTTGAATACTTTTTCTCTAATCAATGATAGAATGTGCAATGGAAAGGCTTGCCCTGGCCTACATAATTCCTTGTAAGGTAGGCTACAGTATTTGACAACTTGCAGGACCTTTTTGATTACAATGGTCCCAGATCTGTTAGTGCTCTTGTTTGGGATGATAATGAGGGACAGGCATGAAATCACTAACAGACGCACTCAGGCTACTTTTTGATGTGGACACAAGATCCAATAGATTCCTTCCCCCTTTCTCTTTCGGCCGGTGAGGATGCCTAGAATGGAAGGAGGGAGCTGCCAAGCTCCAGGTCCTTCCCCCTCTCTGGGTGTGAGTATAAGGCGGCAGCTCCAAGGCCTTACTACCTCTACGCCTGTACAGACAAACAGACAGAATGAATTCCTCTCACTAAGCTGGTCGTCTACCAGAAGATGCACACTGATGCACAGTCACCCAGGGGAACTCTGCACGGTCCATTTAACTGATTCAGGACCAGTAGTTGACATTTCTACACTGAGGTGGATTGCTGAGGAGCATTTTGGAGATTCTCCATTGAGCATGATTTTTTAGTCGAGGATTAGATTTAGGCTAATCTGTCTGGGAAACCGGCCCGAAATAGAATTTGCATTAAGCTATTGGTCCCTAGGGAACGATGTATTTTCTTCAAAGAAATTAAAAAACATTGTTTTTACAAACTACAGTAATATAAATGCATGCTGTTATGTCCAGTTGTGGCTGTGCAGGAATTGAAATGTGTTATTCTCGCTGCAGTAGCATTTAAATGTCCACCTAAATGTCCATCCATCATGTGTCAAACTCGTTCCATGGAGTGCTGAGTGGCTGCATATTTTCGCTCCTCCCTTCTCCTTGGATTGATGAATTAAGGTCACTGATTAGTAAGGAACTCCCCTCACCTGGCTGTCTAGGTATTAATGAAAGGAAAAAAACAAAAACTAGCAGACACTAGGCCAGGGGTGTCAAACTCATTTCATAGAGGGCCAAGTGTCTACTGGTTTTTGGTTTTTCCATAATATAAGATCATGCTCTAGACATGTTTCGTGGGAACGTTGCCCAGTTTTCTGTGGGTTAGGAGAATATTCCATCTACGTCCCACCAAACATACACAGCACATGGTTGCCATGTTCTCAGAATATAAGATATTAATGTTCTAGACAAGTTTCATGGGAACATTCCTGTGTATAAGTCATCAGGACGTTGCCTGATGGCCCCTCCAAAAATAATATTGTTTCACCAAACCTGTTTACTGTGGCCCAGCCCATCAAGGATCTGATTGATGAACCACTAATCCATTAACAGCTCTTTGTTGGTAAGGTTAGGTACACTCACACAAACAATGCTTTTAACACAGTGTTTTCAACTTACATGTAGTACATTATTAAATTGTGCATGTTAATTTGTACAGTAATTATTATTCAACATGTGCTCCCCAGGGATTGGAACTCACAACCTCATTCCGATCATCCCGCTACGCCACCAATGATGAGAGAATCTGACTATTTTCTCATCATTGATTTTATTTACTTATTTCAGCAATTTTTTGTAGTTGTCTAATGTTGGTGGGGCATACAGCCCTGTTTTAATGTTACTCCTGAATCACTATTTTCTTGAGTGTACTTTTAACAGAGCTGAGATTTACTTCAAAGTGCATTCACCCTATTATTTACATCTATCCAGTTGTTTCAGATCTACACAAGGGCCTAGGGAAAAGGCGTTAGGATTTACATCTGGACAGGGCCTAACTATACTGGCCCAATAAGCACATGCCCTAGGGATATCCCTTATTAGGACAGTGTTCAAGGCATTTGTCATTGGTGCTGGTGGCCTGGGTTTGAGACCTGCTAGGGGAGTCACACTACTCACATTCTTAGCAATATATGTTAATATAAAACTATTTGGCAACAGTTACAACACCCCTAAATGATCTAACAAAAAATTCCCCCCTGCCATATGTTTGACACCTCTGCCTTAGGGCATGTGCTT
Organism: Oncorhynchus nerka; assembly: GCF_034236695.1. NCBI lineage: Eukaryota > Metazoa > Chordata > Actinopteri > Salmoniformes > Salmonidae > Oncorhynchus > Oncorhynchus nerka. The sequence goes on along the minus strand of NC_088415.1, from coordinate 47,685,721 downwards.
ATTAGGGCCTGTCCAGAAGGAAACCCTAACCCCTTTTCCCTAGGCACTTGTGTAGATCTGAAACAACTGAATAGGTGTAAGCAATAGGGTGAATGCACTTTGAAGTAGATCTCAGCTCTGTTAAAAGTACTCAAGTAAAAGGGTGTTATTGATCATAGTGAGTCAGTTGTAACATAAAATAGGGTAAAATATCCCACCAACAATAGACCACTGTACAGAAAGCCCTAAATTCGCTGAATGTTGTAAATAAAACCAAAAGTGAGAGAATTGTCAGATTAACTGATAACTGACACAGATCAGTTGCTCCAGATACTCAACTAGTTTAAAGAAGGTCAGTTTAATTGCCTCTAAGTGATGGTTGCTGATAATGGGCCTCTGTTAACCTATGTAGATATTCCATTAAAAATCTGCCGTTTCCAGCTAAAATAGTCATTTACAACATTAACAATGTCTACAATGGATTTCTGATCAATTTTATGTTATTTTAATGGATCAACATTTTGTGTTTTACTTTCAAAAACAAGGACATTTCTAAGTGACCCAAACCTTTGAATGGTAGTGTATATTTATTGATTAAAAAAAAGGGGATGTAAAAGGTTTTCAGTGTAAACATAAACAACTAAATACAGATACACAATGTCTTGAAAATAGCGCAATATATTTTTAAATAACATATTTGAGAACTAACAATACCCAAAATAAAAACTAGACAATAAGGGAGAATCAAACATTTAAAAAAAATGGCATGGGGCGCCCATTGATTTTGTTATAATGTTTGAGTCACTCAGATTGTACAAAAATGTGTGCACTCAACTGTAAGTCGCTCTGTATAAGTGTCTGAAAAATGACAAAAAAAAATGTAAATTGCATAGGAACACGACATAAGCCATGGGAAAATGTGTAGAATTGCATGAAATTAGCTTTAAAACTGTACAACGTACTCTCCACTGCATGGCAAAGTGTGTAGAATTGCAGGAAATTTGCTTTAACACAGCTAAATATTGTTTGTGGTCAAGAGGGCCTCTAAAACCATGCCATTTGCCACCCATACTACCATCCTAGGGGAACCACTGTTCTGGGTATCTTGGTTAGCTATTTTCATCTCCTTTTCATACCCATTCGGTCCCATTCATTTAATCTAGCCTATAGGCCTAGTCATGGAATTGAAGGCCTACCTCCCAGAACCTACACCAGTCCCAAGACAAACGAAAAGGACATGGCCGGGATCAACAACAAAGGTAGCTACTGTATGATTTTCGTACCAGAACTATGTACTGATAATGACGGTTGGTTGTATTTTGTCTGTACTATATATTTAAAATTCTCATTAACATCTACCTTCCTTAGATTGGAAGTAGAAAATGGTTTATAAGCCATGGCTACAAGTAAGTATTCCACTCAGGTAAAACATAGCAGAGCAACACACTCACTCCTTTCTGAAACGTTACTGACAGTTGCAACAGTCACTTGACATGCATGGCTCTTCCCCAGAGGACAACTCTTCCCAGGGTGATCACTGCGATACCCAAGACCGCCAGCATCCGTCCATTCAGGTAAAACAACATAATTGAAATTGCATGAATTTAGAAGGTATACTGACACCATTAAACAGTAGGGAATTGGTCACAGATGGGACTTGAACTCTCAACTTTTGTGGCGAAAGGTAACTGCAATGATCACTACGCCATCCTAGAAGATCCTACACAGGCCAGATTTCTGGGGATGGTGTTTAAAATATCCCTGTGCAATATATTTAATGCTGAGTGCCAAACAGACTCAAACGGTCACATTTTCTAAAAACTTGGTATAGCTCAGCCATCATGGAACACCCAACCTTGTGTCTTCAAAACAGAAACACTTACCACAAGACTACAGGGTAGGCTCAATATGTGGGAACTATACCAAAGTACAGGTTGATGACTGAGGTGCAAGCCAACAAGAGTTTTTGTTTGGCGGTGTTCTCCGGTTTCAATATTCAGCTTTATGTTAACATTACGGCTATCTATAGTCCTCCTTCTGTTCTGGCTATCTGTAGTGCTTAGAGGGAGACAACGCAGCTGGAGACAACACAGATGGACAAGGCAGGGACATCATTCATCAAGTCGGAGGACAAGGAGGGGGGACAAAAGGCTAAATCTATCCAAATGCAAAAATGGCGTTCAACAGTCTACAGGTCTTTTGACTGTAATGACACTTTTGAAATACAGTATATTTGTGACCCGATTCAGGAAACTAGGCGTATGTCGCAAGTCAAGACTTCACAGGAGAGCTGTTTGAACGTAAAAAATATTTGTTTATCAAAATGTGTATTTTGGCAGAAATGCCGTCTCGAACTTGTGAACTTTCATGTGTCTTAATATCAAACTTAAATGCCATCTGTAAATACGAATAAAATAGTTAAATTACGAGCCTAGTTGGTTTAGCCACAGAAAAAGTCAGCAACCTTCCCGCTACCCATTATTGGCTGAGATAATGAGTGGGCTGGACATGCGGAAAGATGAGTTTGGATTGGTCTGCCATATAGCACGCATTTGGTTAGTATGTCTAGGTAATCATGTCAAACGCTGTTAAAAAAAAAATATATATATCTATCACGTAGTAAAACTGCATAAACCTAATGTCAAGTTAAAGTGTAGTGTTAGATAGCTAACGTTAGCTGGCTGGCTCACTAGCTAACGTTATGTTTATGCTCCCCACTTTCTGGAGGACCGAGTTTTGAAATCAGTGGAATTCAAGTATGATAGCTAAGGAGATGGAGAGAACACCATTCTGGGTTACATCGTCAAACTAAGGGCAACCATGCATGGCATCCGACAGGAGACGCATCCAGCCATGATGTATACTGGTAAGATAGTCTAGCTAGCTACATTTTCAGATATTACACATTTCTAATTTTGACAGAAAGTGGTTTCATTTCAAGTGTATTGTTAGCTAGCTAATGTTAGCTGGCTGGGTCGCTAGCTGACGTTATGTGTATGATCTTATTCTTCGTATCTCACACATTTTCTTGACTAGTTATAGCCATAGAAGCTGGTTGGTTAGCTACCTGCAGATTCATGCAGGCTGGTAACGTCATGAGTTGTGACTATGGTCTATTGTTTAGCTAGCTATAGTCCATTGTTTAGCTAGCCATGTCTTAAAACTTCTTATGGCTGAAATCCCGCTAACGGGATTGATATGACAACAGCCAGTGAAAGTGCAGGGCGCCAAATTCAAACAGAAATCTCATAATTAAAATTCCTCAAGCATACAAGGATTTTACACCATTTTAAAGATAAACTTGTTGTTAATCACACCACAGTGTCCGATTTCAAAAAGGCTTTACAGTGAAAGCACACCAAACGATTATGTTAGGTCACCGCCTAGTCACAGAAAAACAGCCATTTTTCCAGTCAAAGAGAGGAGTCACAAAAAGCAGAAAGAGATAAAATGTTTCACTAACCTTCACCAGATGACACTCATAGGACTTCATGTTACACAATACATGTATGTTTTGTTCGATAAAGTTCATATTTATATCAAAAAATCTGTTTACATTGGCACGTTATGTTCAGTAGTTCCAAAACATCCGATGATTTTGCAGGGAGCCACATCAATTTACATAAATACTCATAATAAAACATTGACAAAAGATACAAGTGTTATGCATGGAAATATAGATATACTTCTCCTTAATGCAACAGCTGTGTCAGATTTCAAAAAATCTTTCGGAATAAGCACACCATGCAATAATCTGAGTACAGCGCTCAGACATAAAAACAAGCCATACAGATACCCGCCATATTGTGGAGTCAACAGAAGTCAGAAAGAGCATTATAAATATTCACTTACCTTTGATGATCTTCATCAGAATGCACTCCCAGGAATCCCAGTTCCACAATAAATGTTTGTTTTGTTCGATAAAGTCCATAATTTATGTCCAAATACCTCTTTTTAGTTTGTGCGTTTAGTTTACAAATCCAAATTCATGAGGGGCGAGCACTAGGTCCAGACAAAAAGTTCCACTACAGTTCGTAGAAACATGTCAAACAATGTATAGAATCAATCTTTAGGATGTTTTTAACATAAATCTTCAATAATGTTCCAACCGGAGAATTCCTTTGTCTTTAGAAATGCAATGGAACGCAGCTACCTCTCACGGGTGATCAGCTCATGGCCTTCAGTCAGACCTCTGGTTGAAACAGCTCTCATTCTGTCCTCCTTCACAGTAGAAGCCTCAAACAAGGTTATAAAGACTGTTGACATCTAGTGGAAGCCTTGGGAAGTGCAATCAGACCAAATTTACACTATCTTGGATAGGCAAAGAGTTGAAAAACTACAAACCTCAGATTTCCCACTTCCTGGTTGGATTTTTGTCTGTTTTTTTTTCCTGCCATATGAGTTCTGTTAAACTCACAGACATCATTCAAACAGTTTTAGAAACTTCAAGAGTGTTTTCTATCCATATCTACTAATAATATGCATATCTTAGCTTCTGGCCTGAGTAGCAGGCAGTTTACTCTGGGCAATTTATTCATCCAAGCTACTCAATACTGCCCCCCAGCCATAAGAAGTCTTAACAAAAGACTCTTGTCTTCGTGTACCAGAGTGCAGAATAACTGATACATTTTTGAACACTCAACACCTGTTGAATATGTCCGGTGTCAGTAAACGTCAGCAACAAAGCGTAATTCAATTGTTGCACCCAGCACAGTTACAGTCACCAACGCTCTGGATAACATGAAAACTGCCTAACCAGCTCTGCTAGGGGGAGTAAAATGGTCAGAGTGGGGTGTTCTCTCATTATGTGTCTGGAAGTAGCTAGCCAATGTTAGCCAGTTAGCTTGGGTGCTTGACTGTAGTTGTGAGGTCAGAGCTTTCGGAACAATCCTACTTATCGGTCAGAACGTCCAGTGTGCACTCTTTATGCAAAATCCTCTGAATTTATTAATGGACCATCTGACACCACAGTTGCAGTCACCAACGCTCTGGATAACATAACAGCGTAACCAGCTCTGCAAGGGGGAGTAATGTTCAGTGAGCTGTTCTCTCTTGGATGTCTGGAAGTAGCAGGGCTGCCTAGCCTGTTCCCCTTCCTCTGTGCACTCATCCACCCAGATTTGACTTTGTTTGAGTCCCAAACTGTTCTTTCAATTCCTATGTCCAAATGACCATCTGTATGAGTTGTGTAAAAAAAACAATATGGCGGCACTTACAGTACAGCAAAAGGGGATTGTTTACAAAATGTCACACTCCCCCACCTTTTTGACATACAAGATAATAAATGAAAAATGAAAGTCATGTAACAAGTAAGATCCATCGCCTAGATCTTTGTTTTCTTTGAAAGCTGTGAGTGTTATTATACACGTCTAGGATTAGTCTGCATTGGCCCCAGTTTCCCTCGACCCAGCTCAAATTTGTCCCTAATTCAAAATGCCAATGGAAATGGGGCTTTAGTCACTAGGTATGAGTAACCACAGCATAATATTTGTAATGTGTGACAGGGCAAAACCACTGAATGCCCTATATAGGAACATACTATAGGAACATCAATACACAAACAACCTTAACTGATTTGGACAAATTTGGTTGTTTGTCTGATGTGTTTTCACCTGACAAATGTAGTCTTATTTACCACTCTTTAGGCCATTTCATTGTCACTAGTTTGAGAGGCTGTATGATTACAGCTTGTATATAAGGAGGAAAAAAACATGTCAGGCATTATCAGACTGGACAAGATGGTGTAAACTAGGGTATCAATCAATAATTATGTAACAAAGATGTTGATATCATTGTATATCTAAACTGTTTCAAAGCACAAGATACGCCCTGGACAGTGGGCACTCATATGGATATAAAAGAGTATCGCTTTGGAGGTGTACTATGAACAGAATGCTGAATACAGAAATGACTCAAATGAACTGTGACCTAGGGGTGGTCTAGCAGTCTAGGCCAGGGTTTCCCACTCAGTTCTGGGGGCCCCACAACACAGCTGATTTAAATCATCAAAGCTTGATAACCCTTGTCTAGGCTGCTGCCGCCAGTGCACAGCTGAAGCATGTGTTTGAATCTCTCCTCTATATCTCTCTTTATCTAATAAACATACAAAGACTTAATGGAACAGGAAAAGGGTTTGTGGATGCTGATGTTGACAAAAAAATATATATGTTAACGTTTTTCTTAGATTAGAACATAATGATGATCTGGAATGAAATGAATGGCCTGCTTTTCCAGTTTTTAGTCAATACCATGAAATACACATTTTTGATTAAGGGCTCTGTTCAACCTGCATCGTGGAGGTTCAGCTTTACAGCATGATTGAAATGCAATTCTCGCTTTAGCATTCACAGTAAACACTGCATATGTCGGCTCAATCGGAAACTACCTTTACATGTCTATCGCGGGATCTGTAGCGCTTCAGCTTTACAGATTGAATAGAGCCCTAGGACTAGACCGAGTGTATGCAGCATTGTAGCTTTTCCATTAAGAGAACGTGCCACATATGTCCACTAGATGGGGATCCATGACCTAACTCCAGTTCATACTACTGTAAGGCTTGTTTTCAAACTTGGTAAATGAGTGTCATTTAACACTGATGTACTGTTTGGGACCAGGATAGATGTACGCTATTATTGTGCCACACTTCTTCCTCCCATTCTCCCACTTAAGGGAAACAACAAGCTAGAAGTCATACGAAGTGTAACAAAGATGGTAGAAATTAAATATTTTTTTAAATTTCCAATGCAAAGAAATTTAAATCAAGCTCACATTTGTAGTAGGTTGGCTAAACCATTATGAGTATGTTTGATCATTTTCTTCCATAAAGAGTATAAAAGAAGGTGCATAAGTTGGAGGGTGTCTACCCTCCTATTTCGTGACGAAACCACTTGTGATCACAGTAAAGACAGATCCGGGAAGTGAACAATGTGCACACTGACTGGAAAGCCTGGTGAGAGCTTTTAGTCTTTATATAGTGGCATTCTATGGATTACACATTCTTGTATTTATACATTGTCTATTAGAGCTTTACCCCTATAAAATGTTAATATTTTATTTACAACAGTTATACAGCAGGCTTGAGTACAAATACTATTTTATATCTCTCAAATGCTTTAAGCTTTTGCCTGTACAGAGTACCAAATGGATGGAGTTTGCCATTCTGGGACTGTTCTATTGGTCCATTAAGCCAGACAAGCTGAATCAAGCACCACAGATAAAGTATTTGAAATTATTTGAAATAATATTTGAACCCAGGTCTAGTATATAGTAAAGTAAACAATATTTTCATGTGTCATTCCAACACCTGAACGTTTAGAAATATGCTTAGTCGATGTTGTCATGGGTTATGCAATATGTAGACACTAGGTTGAAGACGATGCATTGTTTATGCATCGTGAAACATAGCTTGTTTGGAATACTTGGTTCCAGTTTGATCCTTGTCACAGACTATTGTAGAGCTCCTCTTCTCCAACCATTAGGGCTAGATTGATGCCTGAATGTGCTTCTTGGGTTGGTGGACATTGATCTTGTCATATACAGTAGGAGGGACACGAAAAGCATGCAGATGAACGAGATAACAATCATAAAGCATTCTCATATAGATGAGAACCAGTAAGCAGTGGGTTTTAGGCTATCTACAGCTAATGCCTGTGGCTTACTACTGACCTAAATGTTAATGAAGGACGCTGTAGCCCATTTCACTAAAATAAAGTAACCCTATCTGATTTAGCTGACATAACTTCAGATAAAGTACAGTGCTGTGTGTCAAATAGTATGTCAGAAATGATTCCGTTAGAGAAAGGGATAATAACATGTTCCAGAAGTATTACTTTGCTGTGGATAATAACCTGTGTTTGAAGGGACACACACACACACACACACACACACACGGTGAAATCAGGAGATTGGCCATACATTATACACACCTGTCCGTTGCAGATTCATGCTTAGTTTAGTTTATTAATAATGGGGGGGAAGAGGTATATATGACTGTCAGGCCAACCTGCATGTTGCAACCATGTTGTCCTGGTTGTGGACCATTGTTGTGGTCCCCATCTGGTGGTCGACCCGGGTAGGGTTTCTGCGAATGAAGTCCGCTACATGGCTCGGCAGCGGATGTCCGGATTGGGATCGCCGTTCCGGACCAGTCGTCTGGTCGTCCAGACTGGAAGATCTGGGTAGTAACTTAGGCAGATGTTAACAACACACACACTCATGAAATATATTATTACATTTCCTCCCAAATGAGCAGCGTTGTGGCACTAACTGATGGTTGTATGTGGAAGTTGTTTATGGCTCTATCACTTTCTATGTGCCGAAGAAAATGAAACAAAATGAATGAAAGCATAAACAAAACAAACTATAGTTATGCCCCCTTAATCATCTAATTGGACTGTATTCTATCTACGTCCACGGTCTTGGCAAAATGACCTTATCATGGCATTGTCTAATGTCATATCTAGGGCTTTCCTAATTTGCGGGGTGTTGCTTAGGGTACTATCCTAAGTTGATAACTACATGATAAGTCTACAGCTGTAAGGCACTAGTTTTGGGCAGTCTACAGGGATGACCTATGGAGAACTGAGAAGAAAACTGGTGAGTGCTGTAGCTGTAGAGGCCTCAAAATATATGTCCAACTTTACTAAGGCTGGTATTTTGCTCAGACCCTTAAGTGATCCTAGCATAAATCCTAATTGAATGTTCCGTTGTGCATGTGCATTTATGCTTACACAAGCACACATGTCAAGGGAAGGAAACCAAGTATCCTGGCAGATTACAACTTGTTCAGAATGAGTCTGATGTAGTCAGGTCATTTTCAAGTCGTTGCCTGGAGGTCAGTCAGAATTGGTGTCGAGGGAGTCTATAGTAGTTTTACTACCAGTCTCTGTCTTCCGCTATTGTAGTGGAGGTAGGTATGAAGAAGTAGAATTCATAGCTATGTTATCCACGGAGGAGCTAACTTCATGACGGAAGTACTCTAAGTATTAGACTAGTCGTACGTGGTGTGATCGTGGTTCATGACTTCTAATAACTTTTCTCCTGAACAGAGGGTTCTATTTATTAGTGGCATGTGTGTTAACCATTGGAAGAGTGCAATGGAGATTCCCTTCCCCGTGCTGCACTCTGAGTGACTGAAATGTTATCCTACAGGAATACATGATTAGAGCATTTTACTCGTTGTCTTGTAGTGACTACTACACATGGCAAGGAATGATTATTGTTGCCATTTGTTTTGGAGGTGGGCAAGTCCATTGGACTTCCTTTACGACCAGTGTGGTACACCTCAGTACTATCTTAGATGTGTTCTAAGATAATCCCAGTCTAGGGGCCTGTTTGCTCCTCACTGTTCTCCAATGGGAGTTTACAACTAGATTTGATTTATGCTCTGGCGGCCCCATACGGTGTTGTCCGTAGTATCGACCCCCCACCGGCCTCGATCATGGGTCTGGGCTACTATTCCTCCCCTTTGTGTCTCGGGACCCTCCCACCAGCATGTCGTGTTGGTATCCGAGGCGCAAACAAAAAGTTCAGACCCTATGTACGAGTTGTCAGTGGCCGCGTTATTATGAGAGTGGCTGTAACCTTTGAACCAAATCTCCTGGTGTTTGTGCTTCAACACCCTCAGTGGCTGTCGAGGTCTGTCAGTGAGCACCACATCCGCGTGTGGCACCCTCTTCAGTACCTGCAAACTGAGACGAGGATATCGGTCTGTGATATCGCAAAGTGTTTCACCAGTGGGAGTCATCGGGTCAGTTGCTGGACTGACGCCAGCAGTGTCATTGTAAGGGTTGACAGTCCCCCACAAAGCAGAAGGTGTATCATCGGAAGAAGAGTATACTCTGCGCATCAATGTTTCTTGCTGAGACAGCCACAGTGCTTGCGGAAGCGTCCGAAGGGCAAGAGAAGTTCATCTCAACTACCGTATTGCACGAATGCAAGGAGGAGGGAAGTGTAGTTTCAGCATGACTCTTAATGTGAGAGGCGAGGTAGTCTGAGTGACCCCTCGAAGTGTAGTGTGGCATCGTTCCATTTTTAACCAAAGTTTAGTTGGCTTCAAAGCCCTTTTTAGATCATCAAACAATGTTTGAGAGATGAGTGATATTGTCGCACCCGAATCAATTAGCGCATGACAAGTTAAGCAGTGCTCCAGGACTGTTTCCAGGTATGGGCGTTTCGATTCGTGTTTAGTGGACATATTCACAACAGAGTGGAGTGGTCGTTCGCAAATGACGTGATGTGTCAATTCTGTTCAAGGTGGAAGCAGATCGACTTTTCAGATTTTGAGTGGGCTTGGCTTTAACGAAGCGTTTGACCTTTTTCTTCGCAACTTTTGTATCAGTCTATAGACAAAGCCCGTGGGCTTGTTTCTTGATCAAGCCGGCCCTGGATAGGGTCTCGAGAGAGAGAGCGGGAGAGATTTGAATTTTAACGTCCTTGCTATGGGTGTTAATTCCTGCGGACCTGGTGTCCGGTAATTCCCCGTCTAGTCCTTGTGACTTATCCTTTACCCTTTTCTCAAATGTTTCTCGCTTTAGTTCTTCACGTAGTGGAACTTCTGGAGAACATTGGTCTACGTTTTGATCTCCCTTCAACCCTTTGTTACCCTTGTGCTCTGACACTGTGTGGGTTGGGTGCAGGAACGTAGTGAACAGGTCGATTGTAGCGGTTGTCGTTTTGATGGCGACATACTTTAGTTATTTAGACCGCAGAGGTTATTGGAATCATGGTTTCATGGTAGAAACTGTTGTTGTGCGTCATCTTTTAACACTCCAATACCTGATAATGCACCCTCTAACTGGAGTGAGTGCTCCTGGTCAAACTTCAAAACCGAGTGGTCAGGGCTCTTAGCATTGCGAGCTTTTGATGCCTCAAAAGCTGTGCTTGCAAGCTCTCTGAGTTTTAGATAGGCAAGCCGATCTGGGCTTCAGGGCCCAAGTAGGTAATGAAGATAGGATACATGTTCAACAGGAACATTTGTTTAAATGGTAACAGGTCTTCCATGCCTGTTTCAGTGAGTAGGCCAAAGTAAGCTGAACGAAGCCTATGATAGTAAGCTTGTGGGTGTTCATTCCGAGCTTGTTTGACCGTGATAGCCAGTGAGCTATTGTGTTTGTGAGTCGCAGAACCGCTGACTACTAATTTCAAAGCTGTTGCAAGTTTAGCGTAGTCATTTAGCACGTGTTGCTGTTGTAGGCGAATGAACCTGGTCACGTGTCTATTCGATGTTCGCTTCAACAGGTAAACCCTGTCAGAACCCGTAGCGTTCGGGTAGCCATCCAACACGTCCTCTATGTCAGCTAATAACGTTTCAGTATCGTTGGCTGACCTGGAACGGGGTCAAAGGTGGGGAAATTCTTGACAAGTTTGTCAACGTAATCCGCGTCAAGCGGGCGGAGAGGGTCGGCTTCATCCTGTGGGGAAAGTGGGGCCGAAAGGAGAAGCCAAGCTTTGGCTTTGTTGGCCAAAACTCACCATATTACTCAGTGCCGAATGGCCAAGAGGAGAAGACTGAGGGACACTTAATGGAGGCAATGTCTGAAACCTATCGTCTTCACTCCTTTGAGTACCGGGCTCCGGTTGCTTGGATGGATAGTCACTCTGTAGAGCGTGACCATTCTGGACTTCCTCCAGATGGTACCTAAGGGTGGTATTCTGCTTCATTGCAGAGTCCACGTGAGCGCTTAGAGTACTGATTTTGGACACATGAGTGTCGCACTTGCTCCTTTCGGTCTCAAACTTATCTGTCATTGTTTGCAGATAGAGGTCTTGAGTACGGAGCGAGAGATTCAGTGATGAGATTTTTTCCGCTTGCTTAGAAATCAGGATTTCCATCTTCATCACCAGAGTTCTCTCATCATTAATTTGGTCAGTGACTTCAATGAGTTCTGCTGATTTGTCATCCAACTTAGTCATTGTGTTCATCAATTGATTGTCTTTGTACTGCAGAATTTTGAGTAGAACCATGTTACTCTGAGTAACGTTCAACAAAACGGCCTGCATGTTATCAAATTGCGCGCTCCTGTTTGTAGATAACAAATGTATCTAGTTTGGAGTGGACTACATCGAATTTAGTTTTGGCTAAATCGAGTTGTTCCTGGAGACAACGATTTTGTTGAAGAGTTTGTGCTCGTTCATTGTCATAAGTATTTGCAATTACTTTTAATTGTTCAGATTGCAAACGCAGTTCCTCGACTACCAGAATGTTTTCATTTCCTGCTTTTGTCAATAGTTGCTCAGTTCTCTCCACCTCTTCCCTCATGTTAGCCATGTCTGGCACGTGCTTCAGCTGTGCACTGTGGTATTGGACCGATGCCACATTTTTATGGCGATACATCAGTGCAAAAGTGGGGAGAACCGTCACAAAGCCTGTGTCTGATGGTTGATTTGAGCGTTCGTAATTTCGGCAGTTTCTTTGCTAATGGCATAATTAGGGTTGGTATCGCTGCTGAGGTCAGAGGTTCACTAATTAGCGGAGGAGTGGTGACCACCTTAGCTTGCACATTATTAGAAAAATTTAGAGGAAAAATGTTCCTATTTTTTTTTCAAAGTTTGGGTTTGGAATTCATTGGAAGCTGCAAAGACAAGTTTAATCTATTTATAGATGTTGACCAACTATCAGTACTGTACCAGTAATGTGGAAGTTGGACGTGAATTAATTTGCAAAATTGAATTAATTAATCAATGCCAATGATTAATCCTACCTGGGTAGGCTATCTGGGTAATAAACTTTAATTAACCTGAGAAGTTTCTTCATCTAGGTTAATATGAGAAGTTTAAAAGTTTCTCATTTGATTGGAAGAACATTAAGTTAAGTTCAACAATTGAACTTATTAAATTGAATGAGACGATAATCCATACAATCGGCATTGATTGGATATCATAAGTGTAAACAGTAGATCAAATGTTGGGAACATTCAACACTGTGGCACTTCTCCCTAAGGCCAAAACCACATGGGATTCCCGCTGTCAGTACTGGATTACTGAATGGTTTTGCAAAAAACAAATTTGACTGATTTATCAATTTAATGATGAATCAGACCTATATAGGCTATTTGGGAATTACACTAATTAACCTGAGAAGTTGCTTCATCTAGGTTAGTTTGTTAAAAGTTTATAATGTCTTATTTAGAAAACTCGTCAATTTGGATATTATTTAAAATATCTATTTCAGAATGTAAATTGCCAGATTTACACTTATAAGTTCAATTGGATAAGACGTTGATATCCGTCTGGATATCATAAGTAATGACTTGAGTGTGACCGGAATAATTCTTCATGAACGAATATATTAGGCCACACGCCAGCGGTCAAGGATTTCACACACTGAAATCAAACGGAACTACCCGGAGCGGAACTTCCGTTCTGCAAGGCGGAGGAATTTCAACGTAGCAAATGGGCTATTTTCCCTTGTTAGCTTTAGCATGCAAGCTAAACCCTCATTTGTGCCTGAAAATGCCGCCCATAGAATTCCCTTGGCAAGGGAAAGGTTTTACTTACAACGTATTATGTTCAAACTCTATTCTGCGTTTTTTTTACGATGTTTTAACCGGAACACGCGGCAACAACGAAATGCGCCTTGGTCTACTCACGAGAGAGACAGAGACATATATCGCTGGTCAAGCTTATATCTTCTGAATTTCAATCGGCTGGCTCTTTGTCCTCGCTCGAGAAATTAATAATGACCGAGCCTACCCCCGTCTGAAACGCGCCAGGCAGAAATAGCCCTGCGTTTGGCCAAACGCTCTATTTCTCAGATTTCTATAATTAGCTTTCTGAACCCACACAGAAATGTGTTCGCTTACGTTACCCACTGACCACGTCAGAGAACACGGAGGCGGGGGAATCTTCAGCACGCACACACCCATTAATGCTTGTCTACCACTCCAAAAATGTGTAATAAATTTGGTATATTATGTAATCTGCTTTTCGATTTTATACAGGCTGAATCAAAATGAAAGCGTCATTCTATTTTAGATTCATATCAGGGGGCTCCAATTATGTCGTGTCTTTTAAATTCCTCGGCATATGTTACGCCCCTGAAAACAGGGGAGAAATAATCACGAGAGTGATACGGTGTTGTATTCTCAAGTCAACATTTAGTTCAATCATTTCACAAAAGTAACACATTACATAACAGAAAACTCATTATACAAATAACACAGCAAAATATCTTATTAACAACACGCACGTTCATTCACAATCGACATAAAATGGCAGCTACTCTCAGTACGATGCTATCCTTCACTTCAACCGAGCAGGGCTAATATTACTCTCTTCAAACTTAACTCTAACTTCCTCAAGACGTTACTAAAACACACCTTAAACACTCTTGACATGTTCGCTAGTTATAACATTTAAATGACTATTTTTATCATCAATAAAATACCTGAAAACAGGGGAGAAATAATCACGAGAGTGATACGGTGTTGTATTCTCAAGTCAACATTTAGTTCAATGAATTTCCCCAGGAATATGGGTGGAGACCAGAGCAATCGATCTCCGGCTCATAGATTAAAAGCATTTCGTAGATCACAGATTAACACTTTTAGGCACCACAAAATAAAGTAATCAATATAACGTTTACACATTACTCACACAATTCGTACCCTTTGACAGATTTGAACTTTAACACAATTATATGAATGTTATCAATCTCTATCAACTAATACTGAATGCATATTTTAACCTTAGATGTTTTAAGATCCTCACATACTATGAACTTACTAATACTTTTCAATGTATAACAGGCTATGAATATGTCCTTTAACCTGTCACACTCTCCCGACAAAATAAATGTTGTCCCAACATTACCAACATTGTCTTCTTCAACAGTTCGTATGCACTGGACCTAGAAAATCCTCTTCTGTAAGGTAGTACTTGAGCAGAAGTCACGGGTCACAGTTCAAATATAACTAACAAGTTATATTCACAGTCCATATCTGTTGACCAGCTATATAACATAAGCAGTATTTTCTCATACTATTGATCAACAGTCCATCAATTTTAATGATCTATATGCATAGTCTGTAAATTGTCTCTTTTGACAGTCTGTGAAATCTGACAGTAGTCCATGGTCAAACATGTCAACTCTGTAGCCTCATGTTTGCTGAAGCCCATACATGTAAGGTGGCTGAAAGTAACATTGCTGTAGTGATGGCAGCCATGGAACCAGTCCTGGTGCAGAGTAGACAGGGAACAACTGTGGCTGTATACTGTAGCAGGAAGGGATACAAGCTGATCATAGGTGATACGTCTTGGAGGGTGTCTCTCTCTTTGTGGCAGCTGGTAGGCTGGTTCCTCAGGTTCAGCAGCATCAGTATATGAAGGAAAGGCACTTGGTGGACGATCATCAGGCAAATTTTCAGCAGGCAAGTTAATCTCCTCAGCAGGTAGGTCTTTAACTGTTGTCTCCTCCAGCCGCTTTTCAACAAGAGGCTGTGCTGGTAGTGTATAAGGGACTGGCACTGCAACTGTCTGTTTCACTGTTGGGGGTCTGTGTTCACTCTCTCGCTGGTTCAGCATTCCTCTCCTCAGGTACTGTAGGAGATGTGGGAACCTGTAGCGGATCATGATGAAGGTCATATTCATCCCCACTGTCTTCATCAGAATCTAGAGTCTGTGATGCAGGCTGGTGTCTCCTCGTTTTCTGACTTTTGTCCACTTTGGTCATTTCTGGTTGTGTCTCAAAGGTAAGTGGTCACAGGACATGAGCAGATTTCTGTGCAGGACCCTGGAGCGTCCCCTACCCTTTTCTGGTCTCAATTCATAAATCGGCAGGTCTGAACCCATTTGTCTCACCACTGTGTGAATTGTATCTTCCCAATAGTTACGGAGTTTTCCTGGTCCTCCTCTTGGTGTCAGGTTTTTAATCAGAACTCGCTCGCCAGGCTGTAGCACTGAACTCCTAACTTTAGTGTCATAGTACTTCTTACTTCTTTCAGCGGCTTTCTGAGCATTTTCATTTGCAATGGCGTATGCTTCTTCCATCCCTCGTTTCCAGTTCTCCACGTATTCTCGCTGGTTACTGGAACCTGCCTCTGTGCACAATCCAAAGAGCATATCAACTGGAAGCCTGGGTGATCTCCCAAACAGAAGATAAAATGGTGAATAGCCAGTCACTTCGCAACGGGTGCAGTTATAGGCATAAACCAGTTTGTTCAGAGACTCCTTCCAATTTGACTTTTGTGTCTCAGTTAGTGTCTTTAACATTTCAATGTTCTGTTCATGCGTTCCGCTTGACCGTTTCCCATCGGGTGATAGGGTGTTGTCCTGGACCCACACCATGCCACTGAGTTTCTTTAACTGATGGAACAACTGATTTTCAAATTCTCCCCTTGGTCATGGTGGATGCGGGGCCAGGGAACCCAAACTTCAGGGCAAAATCATTGAAGATGAGATTTGCAGCAGTTTTACCTGACTTTGATGTGGTGGCGTAGGCTTGAGTGAAACGTGTAAAATGATCAACAATCACGAGGATGTACTCATATCCTCCTTTGCATCTGTCGAGATGAAGGAAGTCTATACATACCAGTTCAAATGGCTGTGTTGTCACAATGTTTGTCAGAGGAGCTCTTGTTGCATGGGCTGGCTTTTTCTGCTTGACACAGCTACAAGTTTTAGTCACATAGTGCTCGATGTCAGATTGCATATATGGCCAGAAGAAGCGGTCACGTACTAGTGATACAGTGCGGTCAGTACCTTGGTGTCCCAGATTGCAACTCTTCCATCACTTTACCTTTGTACTGCTCTGGTAGAACTAACTGCTTGCGGGCTGTAGTGATTCTGTACAAAATGCCATCACTGTCTATTGTCAATTTGTCCCATTCTCTGAATAGGCATTTTGTCTTTGGACTGAATTTCTTTTGCTCTTTAACTGGCGGTTTGGAACCCGACAGTTTGAAATTGAGCACAGGACGGATGACTGGATCAGATTCTTGTGCTTCTCTAATCCCATCTTTTGGGATCGAGCTGGTTGTTGCAGTGGTTGTCTCACCTTCAGCTGATACTGACATAGATGCAGCTGAAAATGACCAAGGTACAACAGCCTCTTTCTGTACCTCAACTGCTTGTATCGTGGCGGCGATGGTGTCTGGTGGAAGCTCCTCAGAACATTCTCTCATCAGTGACTCTACATCCAGTGGCATCCTTGACAAAGCATCTGCATCACCGTTCTCTCTGCCTGGCCTGTACTTTATTGTAAAGTGGAAATCAGCCAAGTCTGCAACCCACCTGGAAGTGGTTGCGTTCAGTTTTGCAGTAGACAGAATGTAGCAGAGCGGGTTGTTATCGCTGTATACAGTGAAGGTCGGAGCATAGTACAAATAGTCATGGAACTTATCAGTGATTGCCCATTTTAGAGCTAGAAATTCTAGCTTGCTGGAGTGGTAGTGATAGTTCTTCTCAGCTGCTGTTAAGGTTCGAGAGCCATAAGCAATGACCCTAAGCTTCCCCTCTTGCTTTTGATAAAGAACTGCTCCCAAGCCTTGGTGTGACGCATCAGTGTGTACAACAAATGGCTGAGTGAAATCAGGGAAACCTAAAACTGGTGGGTGAAGCAAACACTCAATCAGCTGTTCAAGTGCCTGTTGATGCTGGTCAGTCCACAGGATTGGCTTGTTTGAGGGCACCACATGACTTACTTTCTTTGTTTTTGTTTTCCGTGGGTGGTCAGGTAATTTCTCTGAATCTGCTTTCAGGAGGTCATACAGGCAGCTGGCACTCCTAGAAAAGTCTTTGATGTACTGTCTGTAGTAAGTGAGTAAACCAAGCATTTTCTGAGCTGGCCCACAGTCTCTGGTCTGATTTCTTTCAATGCTCTTACTGCTTCAAAATTGGCTGGGTCAACTCGGCTGCCCTCTGCAGACACTATTCTGCCCAAATAACGGACCTGGGGTTTAAAGAGATCACACTTACTTGGTTTGAGTTTAATGCCATACTCTCTGAGACGCTGCAAAACTTTTCGCACATCATTCACATGGCTGTTGAATGTTTTACTGAAAACTAGCGTGTCAGTCCAGATAAGGAATGCAGATGTTATCCCCGGAGCCCTTCCAAACACTCCTCCATACACCGCTGAAAAGCTGCAGGAGCGTTCATGAGGCCGGAATGGTACGTATCCACTCATAGAGTCCCCACGGTGTCACAAATGCTGTCAGTGGTCTGCTTTCTTCAGAGATGAACCCTGGTGATACGCTTTCCCCTGATCTAAGAGGAGAACCAGGAATTACCACCTAAACTGTCCATGATGTCTTGGACCCGAGGGATGGGCTGGCGGTCGGGATGTGTCTTTCTGTTCAGATCTCTGTAATCTATACACAACCGGAGGGTCCCGTCCTTCTTACGAACGCACACGACAGGTGAGGAATATGAAGAGTTTGACTTCCTAACCCAGCCCTGGACTATGAGGTCATAAATGTAACCCTTCATCTCCTGATACAGTGGCCTGGGCACTGACATGTATGTGCGCTTTACTGGTTCAGAGTCCTTTAGAGAAATAGTCATTTTCAATCGTTCAATGCAGCCAATGTCATTGTCTGATCTGGAGAAGGAGTGACACTCTTCTCTAAGCATTTGCCTAACAACCTCTCTCTGTTCCGGTTAGGTGAGTTAAATCTACTGGTGGATCCCACTGTTCAGTAGCAGTACATGGGGTTAACGCTGGTGTGATTCACTGTGGCTGAGGTGACAGTTTTTTCAAAGACTTGGGCAGGTAACACAGTCATAATGGTTTGTACTGTACCGATGATTGTGCGTCCCTAGCAGGGCAATGTCGTGGTCAGTGGGGTTAGAGACATCAAGCAGGATAACTGGAAAAACACCTTTACTGACTCTGACTAGTGTGTCAAAGAACTCAAGGTCATCTGGCCACTGCGGGTTTCAGGTCTGGCTGGAAAAGCATTGTCATGTCATCTTTGAAAGGCTGGGAAGCTACACGGCACTCAATCTGAATGCTACTGTGTTTTGGTACAGCAACCTTCTCTTTCTTGGTTTTCACTGCGTATTCATCTGTCTGTTCTGCGCTAACAGCCTGTATAAAAGCTCTCACCTTGTTTCTTTTGAGGCTTAGCTGTTTTTACTGTACTGTATCGTTTAGTCTTTTCGGTCATTGTCAAGATGTGCTCGATAACATTGAAACCTATGATGGGATGAGATAGGTGACAGCCTTTCATTACCAGCACTGGGATGATCAGTTCCTTTGTTTGGTCAGTTTCAGAGGCTAGACGAAAAGTTGTTTCAATCCATCCCAGGTACGGCATTTCAGTCCCATTTGCTGCAGTCAACCTTGATCATCAGGTGAGTCCAGGATTTCTGAAACATCTCTCAGCCTTGCGTTTGGGAGAGATTCCTCTTTCCATCGTTCATCAATGACCGATACCTGAGAGCCTGTGTCCCATAAAGCTTGGAGGTGGTGGCGATTCAGGTGACACTCAATAAGGCACTGTCTGCCGACTAGCGAGGTGACCTTACGGGGTGGCAACCTTGAGCTAGGGATGGTAAGGAGTGGGCATTTTCCTCTGTGCAGGAAAACCTTTCACTGGTAGAGTCACTTTTCAGGTGAGTGCATTTTTCCTTATGTTTTCCAATGTTGGTTTTGACATACTTTGAACAGTACAGTGTCTCTTTACATGATGAACATTGTTTCAGGTTCTCAAATGACTCTTCTCTGGCACAATTTGCACATTTCTGGGACTTTTTGGTAGCTACGGTTAACACTCGTCCTCAGCGGTAACCCGTTTCCGTTTAAAGGGGCCTCCCTTGATGGTCTGGCTCCCGGATTTTACATCCAGCTTGAAAATGTTCTCCACTCCCACATCGGAACAGTGTGTGCAGCGTGCATCTGTTCTGGCCTGCTGGCAGACAAAACACCTCCTTGGAGCTTGAGCAGAGTGGTTGGTATACCGGTTAGGTGCATATTGATGCTGTGCAGGGTCAAGTGCTTGGGACCGACTGTAGTTGCTGTAATACTGCTGCTGGGAAACAGGTGGCTGGGGGCTATCTGGCCTCCTAACTGGGGGTGGGGCATAGGCACAAGGCTGTGACTGAAACATAGGCTGCTGTAATGTCTCCTTAATCTGAGCAATCTCTGCACTGAGACCTTTTAGAGAAGCTATACCTATCTTAAGTTCAGCTAACTCTGTTAACAGTTCTGCGGGTATCGTAGCTTTGGCTTCCTTCACAGGACACTTTGCAGATGGCATATCCTCTAACTGGACTACACTTACAGTTGTAGCAGGCTGTGGGGCATTAAACCGCTTTTGTTTCGTCTTTCTCTCTCATTAGCACAAGCAATGTTAAGCTTCTCTAGCAAAACCTCATCTGATGTTTCGCTCTCTAGCAGGAGAGGCTGCATGTCTATCCTGATACTGTCACTCTGGAGACCCGTAAGGACTGTGTAAACACATGCTCTGGACTAGAGCAGGGTCATACTTAAGCCCTGATTCTGACTCCTGGGATGCAAACAGTACTTTTGCCTCAAATCTAAAACGCGCATCAGGAAGCTTTGAGGGGTCTCCTTGCTATGCTGTGCTTCTGAAGCTAGCTGTTTGTAAAGCTCTGTTGCACTCTTCTCTTGGAAGTGGGAACGCAGGATACATCTAAGTGTGGGAAGAGTTAGCTGGGGTTTACCTTCCAAGTAGCTGCGTAGCTGTGAGCCTGGAGAAATAGCCCTGACTACTGCGTCTACTATTTCTACCTCAGGATATCCTCTGTTAAGTCCATTTTAATCTGATGGGCAAGGCTGGAAAAAATCTGTTTTTCTTTTTGGCCCGGTTCACCTATCTGACCAGAAATTTTAAACTCTTTGCGCCAGTATGAGCTGGGCTGTGCATTGGGTGAGAGCGGCACGCTCCCTGAAGATTGGCATGGTGTTGGGACTCAGAGAATCACTGACTTTGGCTGCAGTAATCTGCTCAGTTCCCGCCCCTTGTTGTGGGGTTACAGTTCTCAGTTCCTCTATTCTGTGATGTGTTCCAGCTGGTTCAATATCATGGTCAATTTGCCCTGTTTTGTTATCTCTGCCACTGATCATCTCTGTCATTTCGTCTTTAAGTAGCAACAATTCCGACATGCCGCCATCTTCTAACTCTGTGACTTCCTCTCTTCCAAGGAACATCATAATGCGAGTCATTAATGCTATGCGGGATTTGTCTTTAACATCTCTTCTCTGTTCGCCTGATATTTCAAGGAAATCACATATCTCTAGTAATTTGTCTTTAGTCAGGGTGTGTAATTCTCCTACTACCTCTTCCTGTAGTTCTTCCAAGGCGCTTGTCATGTTGACAGAACAGGAGGAACTTTTACTGTGCAGGAGTTGACTCTGAATTAGATGGTCCTTACTGTCTCTGATGGTCGATCAATGGCCTCAGTTGACACGTACTTAACCCCTAACTTCCAACTTCCCTCGAACAGCAACACTTTCCTCACTGCAGCCTGCCTGAGTTGTTATGTGGAGATTTAGCTGGCTCGGAATTCAGCGACCAGGGTGTGGAAACTGGACATCTGAGCAGCAATCTCAGCGGAGCCTCCAAAAATGTTACGCCCCTGAAAACAGGGGAGAAATAATCACGAGAGTGATACGGTGTTGTATTCTCAAGTCAACATTTAGTTCAATCATTTCACAAAAGTAACACATTACATAACAGAAAACTCATTATACAAATAACACAGCAAAATATCTTATTAACAACACGCACGTTCATTCACAATCGACATAAAATGGCAGCTACTCTCAGTACGATGCTATCCTTCACTTCAACCGAGCAGGGCTAATATTACTCTCTTCAAACTTAACTCTAACTTCCTCAAGACGTTACTAAAACACACCTTAAACACTCTTGACATGTTCGCTAGTTATAACATTTAAATGACTATTTTTATCATCAATAAAATACCTGAAAACAGGGGAGAAATAATCACGAGAGTGATACGGTGTTGTATTCTCAAGTCAACATTTAGTTCAATGAGAAAAAAGGCGAATTTCCCCAGGAATATGGGTGGAGACCAGAGCAATCGATCTCCGGCTCATAGATTAAAAGCATTTCGTAGATCACAGATTAACACTTTTAGGCACCACAAAATAAAGTAATCAATATAACGTTTACACATTACTCACACAATTCGTACCCTTTGACAGATTTGAACTTTAACACAATTATATGAATGTTATCAATCTCTATCAACTAATACTGAATGCATATTTTAACCTTAGATGTTTTAAGATCCTCACATACTATGAACTTACTAATACTTTTCAATGTATAACAGGCTATGAATATGTCCTTTAACCTGTCACACATACACATCACAGACAAACTGAATTGGTCCACTCACACTGAAAGCGTCGTGAAGAAGGCGCAGCAGCGCCTCTTCAACCTCAGAGGAGGCTGAAGAAATTCGGCTTGTCACCAAAAGCACTCACAAACTTCTACAGATGCACAATCGAGAGCATCCTGGCGGGCTGTATCACCGCCTGGTACGGCAACTGCTCCGCCCTCAACCGTAAGGCTCTCCAGAGGGTAGTGAGGTCTGCACAACGCATCACCGGGGGAAAACTACCTGCCCTCCAGGACACCTACACCACCCGATGTTACAGGAAGGCCATAAAGATCATCAAGGACATCAACCACCCGAACCACTGCCTGTTCACCCCGCTATCATCCAGAAGGCGAGGTCAGTACAGGTGCATCAAAGCTGGGACCGAGAGACTGAAAAACAGCTTCTATCTCAAGGCCATCAGACTGTTAAACAGCCACCACTAACACTGAGTGGCTGCTGCCAACACACTGTCATTGACACTGACCCAACTCCAGCCACTTTAATAATGGGAATTGATGGGAAATGATGTAAATATATCACTAGCCACTTTAAACAATGCTACCTTATATAATGTTACTTACCCTACATTATTCATCTCATATGCATATGTATATACTGTACTCTAGATCATCGACTGCATTCTTATGTCACTAGCCACTTTAACTATGCCACTTTGTTTACTTTGTCTACATACTCATCTCATATGTATATACTGTACTCGATACCATCTACTGTATGCTGCTCTGTACCATCACTCATTCATATATCCTTATGTACATATTCCTTATCCCCTTACACTGTGTATAAGACAGTAGTTTTGGAATTGTTAGTTAGATTACTTGTTGGTTATCACTGCATTGTCGGAACTAGAAGCACAAGCATTTCGCTACACTCGCATTAACATCTGCTAACCATGTGTATGTGACAAATAAAATTTGATTTGATTTGATTTTGATTCTTTGGCTATGCCGGATTAAGTGATATGACATGCTATTCTATAAAATCATTTCTCTGTTATTAATATCACCTGATTGAGCTAATCATGTAAATGTAATTAACTAGAGAGTCGGGCACCACAAAATAATATTTATAGAGCTGTTATCTTCCGAATAAACTCTTAAAGACCTAGTAATATTTTACATCAATAGCAGTCAATATCAATCGTCATCTGAATTCAGTCTCATCTGAAAGTTGTACATTCTTGGTTATCTGCACGAACCCTGGCTAACAATTTGAATCAGCAATACAAAATTGGGTTTAATTATTTATTTACTAAATACCTAACTAATCACACAGAATTACACATACACATAATTAAATCATAACTTGATTACAAATGACGTCATAAAGGAAAACGTCCCTAGCGGGCAAAACAGATATGATAGCTTGTTACACAAAAGAAAAGGGGCGGGAAGGCTGAGGAACAAAGGCCGAAGCTGTGCTATCGTAAATACAGTATCTTATGCATTCTAAATTACCGCCCATTTGGAAAAGGAAAATGCAATAAATATTTACTCTGAGCTGCGGTAGGTTGGTGGTAGATGGAAGGCCGTGTTGCCCAACCGAGTCCTTTGAAGAATGTCTCTGGTGGTCAATTGGATACTGTGACGTAGAAGTCCGTCACTGGCCGGGGGCAGCATTTGGTACTTTAACGCATGCATACATTCATCACTCCTCCCTGCTCCATTATCAGATAAGGTAACAATGTGGGTCGACACACAAGTTAACTTCTCTTAGTACATACATTGCACACTTATGTCAATGTTCATATTTAATATAAGTAATATGTATTATACTTACGTATGTTGTGGATGAGCGCATTGTTTGTTTGTTCTCTTCCTCTCTCTCTCTCTGTAGCTTCTGGGTATGCTGGATAAGGACCCAAGCTAAGGGAATGGGATGACTTTGTAGTGCCTGTCCCGAATGGTTTGTTCATGTACATTACATTTACATTTAAGTCATTTAGCAGACGCTCTTATCCAGAGCGACTTGGACATATTGAAAGACACTGTCAGTAGTGATGTAATGTTGTAAATGTTATGTGGTGATATTGTTTAAAAACATGTTGCAATGTATATCCTTTAGTATGTTTAGTTAATGGAAAATGTAGGTTTGACGAGGTAATTGCTTAAGTTATATTGTCGTCAAGGGCTTATATAGGTAGGGAGAAGAGGGCGTGTTTGAAAAGTTTTATAGCCCATTTCCCTTCACAGGGGAGGGCCAATGATTGAGCAGAGCCATATCTTATGAAGACCCAAATCTCACATTTTAGAAGCTAAAATCACATTTCATCCCATCACAAATAATTTTTAACATTTACATTGAACAACAATTCCATGCGAATCCGAAAACTCTGATGTGTAGACTTTCCACTGTAGAGTTCGTCATCTTATCATTGATGAGAATGTCTCAGATGACAACCGAACTGACATCATATTCATTAAGTACCACCGCATATGTTCAATTGTTCGGATTACCAGAATATAGTTAATTTCCCCCCACCTTCTGATGTTCCCCGAATCTCTATGTTAACCAAGGGTTTTGCAAATGTAACCTCAGTAGGGTAGAGAGAGGAAAAAGGGGGGAAGAGGTATTTATGACTGTCATAAACCTACCCCCCAGGCCAACGTCATGACAGTGTCGAGTTCAATTTTGCACTACGCAGCATTACCTGTGTTACTTAGCTTAGGCCTATGTTTGGAGATATCTTTATTCACTATGCAAAGCACAAAAAAATGGATATTGGTAAATACATTTAAAGTGTAAGGTATATACCGGATAGGTGTAAAGACGAGAATAGAGAGAGAACAAAAAAAATGGACAAATCACTACATGTGTATTGCACAGTCTGGAGGATTAGAGCGAGTCAATTGTGTATTCAGGTTTTTTATGAAGCCCTTGGATAATTTTTGCAATAGCAGAGTAAGTCGCTCTGGATAAGAGCGTCTGCTAAATGACTTAAATGTAAATGTACATTTCTTCAGCATCATCTCAATTTGTGTAAGAGGCATATTTCAAATACTTTTGCATCTCACAATTCCCTGTTAATAAACATCATATGACAGGAAGGGAGGGGAAATGTTTGATCTACTTGACACGGTGCAGGTGCTATCAAACTAACACAATTTCACTTTTACTTCCTGTGGCTAGTGGTAACAGCACTTGGAGACTTCCTCTTATTATAAAGATATGAAAACATCCAATTTACTCATCTTATTTGAGTACATTTTGGCATTACAATAGTACATTATCACTAGGTTTTATTCAAACAGACAATAGCATTTGTGCTTCAGGTGGTTCTGAGACTGTCACGAATATTACCGAAGGTGGCTCCCCTTCTTGTTCGGGTGGCGCTCGTCGTCGCCGGTCTACTAGCTGCTACCGTTTCTTTGTTCCGTGTTCGTTTGGTTTTGTCTAATTGGTTTCACCTGTTCATTGTTTGGTTGTTAGGGTGGTGTTATTTAAGTTAGTTTAGCCCGCTTCTGTTTGTGCGGTCTTGTTCTTCTGTATTTGTGAGAGGTGTTAGTGTTTTGTTGGGTTTTCTCGCTGTCCTGGTATTTTACCTAAGGGTACTTATTGTAGTAATAGTTACGCCTGTGTAGGGTAATACTATTTTGTTATTTTTGATTTTGGACATTAAAGCATGTTTTTTCCTGCATCCTTTGCTCTCTGCGCCGGACTCCACACCCATTCACTCATTGAGTGTTACAGAGACAAGGCAGTGCTAGTGTTTCAGTGCCCTCCACAGGTGAATTGTTAGTTCAACTGAGTTGGCTTGCCGCACATTTGTAGAAAATAAATGTCTGTAATTAACTACTAAAAATAAATAATTAAAGAATACAGATAGATGAAATATGACTTAACCTGGTGTTAAATGTGAGTTATTCTGATGTTTCTTCTTAGTGTTTGTTTCGTAACATTACACAAAAACGAGCTGCAGCATACGGGAAGACCAAAATGTGTCAGGTTTGTTTAGATATGCTTTCAAACCTAAATCGACAGTCAGATTACCAGTAACCTGCATTACTCAGGAGCTGAGATAATATTGCAAGTAGAGTTAACACCAAAGCAGCCATATTTTCTTTGTGTTATAATTATGGCTAGGGGTTCCGCTAGCGGCACCCCTCGACAACATTCCTCTGAAAAGGCAGTGCGTGAAATTCAAAAATATTTTTCAGAAATATGTAACTTTCACACATTAACAAGTGCAATACACCAAATGAAATAAACTTTTTTAGCCCCCAGGTGTTATTTATCAACTTCCACAAGAACTATAAGCCATAAAATAATACAATTTAAAAAATCTTTCTTCGTGTTTTTGGTCTGTATATCCCACTCATACATTTCCACCCTAAATTATGGAGAGATTTTTTTTTTTTATCTTAAAAATGCTGCTGTTCTGGACATTTGTAGGTAAGTGAAACTTACCTGACAATGATGCATAAAAAAAGTGTTTTACATTACATTTTCTTTTCATTAACTTATCTTAATGGTATTTTGTTGTTTGTAGGTGCACTATCCTTCTGAACCTATGCAGCCAGGTCCCATCTACTTTTGAACTCCTCGCAACTGCAGAGGTCAAAACAACAACAAGCATGTGCAGACCATGCACAAGCTCCACCACAGTCTGGACCATCACTTCCTGAACACAGGCCACACCAAGTTTGCCCCTGACTGGTGCTTCAGTCGCATCAAGCAGCTGGTGTTGTGAAGGACAGCACTGTGACAGGGGTCGACATCCCACAGCTGGTTGGACTGGAGGATGGTACGGTGCTGGTGGAAAGCTATGGCTGGCAACAACACCTGACTCCGTACTTCAGGCCGCTGACACAGTTTACATTTACATTTAAGTCATTTAGCAGACGCTCTTATCCAGAGCGACTTACAGTTCAAGCAGTACCAGCACTTCAGGTGAATATAATTTTCATTGCATTGTATGAGGTTATTATTCTTATCTAAACTTGGGAGGTGAATTGATGTTGTGCAAGGTTGTAATGTCTTCTATGTTCTTTTATTATTTCCTGTTTTACAGCTTCGGTGCTCTGGAGCCTGGTGTTGTTGTCACCAAGGAGCGTTCAAACTCAGTCGGGACCAGGTTTCAGCTGCTGCCCAATGCTGACATCCTTCCTCCATAGATGGTCTGCCTGTACAAGCACCACCTGGACTGGAAACAGCTAGACAAACTTGTGGTTTTGAGAAGATCAGGGAGTTTTGCAATGAAGAGGCTATGGACGTCACATGACCTGCCCCAAAGTCAAAAGGCAGGACAGAAACAGGATTTCCAAACATAGATTCCCTTGTTCATGCGTTGTTCGGATGGACCAGTCATCAGCACTATCTGCAGTGCCTCTATTCAAATAACTCTCTCCTATTCAAATAACTCTCTCCTAATACGTTGCTGATACTACTTCTTTTTTTATCCTGCTGCTCAGCCACTTAACCCCTGACTGTATGCATATAAGACTACCTCATCTATCACTGATATTGATATTGTTCTTACTGTATATTATTTTATTTATATTGACACCATCTATTTCTGATATTGCTACTATGCAAGTAACCATTTGGCTGTACCATTTACACCTTCTGTAGAGACCCATCCACTTCGCAAGATGTGGCTGGGGATTGGTTATAGAATTTCTTTCACATGACCCATCAATTTAGACAAGTGTGTCTGGGTAAGCGTCAGTCTGGACACTTTGTTTACCCTGAATTTTTCCTTATTGTAGGCTACTTCTTTTACCACTTTTAGTCTTCATCTTTACTACACTACTCACTGTTTAGCACATGAACTCACATGTGAATCCTTAAAGAGATTGGTGGGGCTGGCTTAAGAGGGTGAACAATGCTGAATGGGTGGAGACAAAGGAGAGCTCTCCAGTAGGTACCAAATCATTCAAAGGCCATTTTCTCAAAAGTGAGTTTACAAGTTATTTGGTTGACGATATTTCTGAGAACATTAAAGCCAGATTATCAAGTTATTGATAGTGTTGAAGTTTGTGACATTAACACGTTGCCGTTCTCGTACCAGTGTGTAGTTAACAGAGTATTCAACAATAGCTGAATCGGTTCGACTTCAAAATAAAAGTACCACATTGAAACTGTGAAACTGACCCAAAACGGATACAAATAGTGTTATCATTCCATAATTGGGTTAGATCATACTAAACAACTTTGGAATGTTATGTAAATTCAACAAAAGACAAATCAGTTCATTCGATTTTAAAAAATAAGTGAAACTCAGTTGAAACCGCACTGTTCAGACTTCAGAATTGCATTGGGAGGCATACTTATTTGAACTGTACAGCATAACCTATGGATTGTGAGCTATGCAATGTGGTATCAGACTAGTGACACCCACAGAACAAAACTCTGATTATGGGTAAAAACATTGTCCGACTTGTGCCTACATGAATTTGACAAAAAATCAACTGATCAAAGATCATGGAGTTTTCACTGCAGTCAACTGCAAGTTTCTGCAGTCTCTCTTCAGCAACTTCATCCTGCATTGTGGGTGGCTCTATTGTCACACAATCATTAGGGTGTTTTTGTTTGACCTACCCGAACGTGACCAAAGACATGACTGAAAGAGGAACCAACTTTGCACAATACATGTATAAGGTGGATATGTTCAAATTCACGTGATGTGAGGTGCTCTCTCACCGATTGATTGTACAGTGTACACACATATTTTCAGTTTGTGAATGCGTGATGTGGGGGGGTTTGAGACGTTCATTTCGACATTATAAAGAACACATTTAATAAACAATGACAACACTGCAATGTTGCACTGAGTCTTGCTGTTGAAAACACATTAGTGTACGACTTTCGCTTGTCGCAGATGCACCTCCCCAACTTCACTCCTTGACTTTCGTCTATAGTCGGTTGCTTTCACCTTACCACAAACAATTGTGTTGTGCTCTGGATTCATTCCAATGGGCGCTTGAAACAGTTCTTAAAGGTACATTTCCTGAGGAAAATGTGCCAGCTTGCAAGTATTTTTTCTTTATGTTTCAGTTTTGCGCATGCCTGCATAACAAAAATAATGTAATATATACCCATTAAATGTACAGATAAACTACATGATCCTTGAAATATAAAAGTATACTAAAGAAAGACTCGAACATATCTAGCTGTTAAATCATTGTTTTATCCAGACATTATAGTTAAGTTAGAGTCATGTATCATGAACATGCATTACAGTATATTTGACATGGCCACTCCTCTTCAAACATCTGTCATGTTCAGTTCCTGTGTTCTCAGTAGAGGCGCGGTGTCATCACTGCAGTGAAACGTTACTGGAAATGATGAAAAATACATCATTGTTATTATTAGATTTGAAACAGAATTCAGTTTGGGTGTGATGACAGCATTGCTGCTATAAGTAAAAGTACTCACTTTTGTGAGGATACATGTCTAAGTGTGAGAGTTTCTGTGCTTCTGTTTGCTTTTTTTGGGACCTTCTGAGGTCAATTTGATGTCTGTTTGTGGTTCTAGCAGCCCTGTCTGTCCCCTGTGATAAAAAGCACAGAGAGCAGAGTTGGCATGGCATAGGAGACTTCTTCTCCATCATGCCATGTTACACACAGGGTTGGGGAGTTAGTTACATGTAACTGATTACAAAAATAATAACTGTAATACATTACCAGCAAAAGTATTGTAATCCGATTACTTTTACATTCAGAAGGGATGTTTGTGAAAAAAATCTTTATGACATTGAAGTCCGCATAAAAAAATATACAAGTTTAAGTTTGTTCCGCCTGAGTGAGCGTTTGATGGATCACGGGAAAAGAGCAGGTATAGGCTTTTGTAGGCTACAGTTCAAGCTACTCCAATGTGGTGCGAATGCTGTTGGCATCCAAAGATTAGCCTATACATCCAACCTGAATAACTGCTTGGAAGTAAGGACGACAGCAGTGGTGTACTCTGCAGGCGACAAGGATATCACTTGATATTTACACACAAGTGTACAAAACATTAAGAACACTTACTCTTTCCATGACAGACGGACCAGGTGAATCCAGGTGAAAGCTATGATCCCTTATTGATGTCACTTGTTAAATCCACTTCAATCAGTGTAGATAAAGGGGAGGAAACAGTTTTTGTGTATGTGTACCATTCAGAGGATGAATGGGCAAGACAAAATATTTAAGTGCCTTTGAATGGGGTATGGTAGTAGGTGTCAGGTGCACCGGTTTGTGTCAACAACTGCAACACTGCTGGGTTTTTCACACTGAACAGTTTCCTGTGTATCAAGAATGGTCCAGAACCCAAAGGACATCCAGCCAACTTGACACAACTGTGGGAAGCATTGGAGTCAACATGGGGCCAGCATCCCTGTGGAATGCTTTCAACACCTTGTAGAGTCCATGTCCTGACGAACTGAGGCTAGGGGTGCAACTCTGCAACTGATTTAGATGCACTATTGTAAAGTGGCTGTTCCACTGGATGTCTTAAGGTGAACGCACCAATTTGTAAGTCGCTCTGGATAAGAGCGTCTGCTAAATGACTTAAATGTTAAATGTAAATGTAACTCAAAATTACAAAGGTGTTCCTAATATTTGGTATACTCATATAGCGGAATGTGAATCGTGCTGCTCTCTCATTTATTTGCACCTAATGGATTGTGGTTATTGTAGATGGCTGTTCACAAATGTCGAGGTGTATTTGAACCAAATAATGGTTTAAGCTGCCGATCAATCATTGTTTTTGCAACCAGTTTTGCAACCAGTGAAAAACATGCTCTTGCAACAGCTGCATAGTGTGGAACCCAGCCTTTGGAATAAATGTTTGAGGGAGTTCCTCCCCTCTAAACTCCTCTGTGGTATTACGCTCCAAACATGTCAAAAACCAGTTTAAATTAAGAAGACCACGAGTGGGGATTTTATTGCTCAATCTAATTTGTGCTGATTCACAAAAAAGTCCATAGGCCTAAAGGACATACAGTTGAAGTCAGAAGTTTACATACACGTAGGTTGGAGTCATCAAAACTCGTTTTTCAACCACACCAAAAATGTCTTGTTAACAAACTACAGTTTTGGCAAGTCGGTTAGGACATCTACTTTGTGCATGACACAAGTCAGTTTTCCAACAATTGTTTACAGACCGATTATTTCACTTATAATTCACTGTATCACAATTCCAGTGGGTCAGAAGTTTACATACACTAAGTTGACTGTGCCTTTAAACAACTTGGAAAATTCCAGAAAATGATGTCATGGCTTTAGAAGCTTCTAATAGGCTAATTGACATCATTTGAGTCAATTGGAGATGTACCTGTGGATGTATTTCAAGGCCTACCTTCAAACTTGGTGCCTCTTTGCTTGACATCATGGGAAAATCAAAATAAAATCAGCCAAGACCTCAGAAAAAAAATTGTAGACCTACACAAGTCTGGTTCATCCTTGGGAGCAATTTCCAAATGCCTGAAGGTACCACGTTCATCTGTACAAACAATAGTACACAAGTATAAACACCATGGGGCCATGCAGTCGCCATACCGCTAAGGAAGGAGATGCGTTCTGTCTCCTAGAGAAGAACGTACTTTGGTGCGAAAAGTGCAAATCAATCCCAGAACAACAGCAAAGGACCTTGTGAAGATGCTGGAAGAAACAGAACCAAAAGTATCTATATCCACAGTAAAACGAGTCCTCCATCGACATAACCTGAAAGGCCGCTCAGGAAGGAAGAAGCCTCCGCTCCAAAACCGCCATTAAAAAAAGCCAGACTACGGTTTGCAACTGCACATGGGGACAAAGATCGTACTTTTTGGAGAAATGTCCTCTGGTCTGATGAAACAGAAATAGAACTGTTTGGCCATAATGACCATCGTTATGTTTGGAGAAGAAAGGGGGAGCTTGCAAGCGGAATACCACCATCCCAACCGTGAAGCATGGAGGTGGCAGCATCTTGTTGTGGGGATGCTTTGCTGCAGGAGGACTGGTGCACTTGACAAAATAGATGGCATCAAGAGGTTGAAAAATTATGTGGATATATTGAAGCAACATCTCAAGACATCAGTCAGGAAGTTAAAGCTTGGTCTCAAAAAGCTTGGTATCAAATGGGTCTTCCAAATGGACAATGACCCCAAGCATACTTCCAAAGTTGTGGCAAAATGGTTTAAGGACAACAAAGTCAAGGTATTGGAGTGTCCATCACAAAGACCTGACCTCAATCCCATAGAAAATTTGTGGGCAGAACTGAAAAAGTGTGTGCGAGCAAGGAGGTCTACAAACCCTACTCAGTTACACCAGCTCTGTCAGGAGGAATGTGCCAAAGTGGAAGGCTACCCGAAACATCTGACCCAAGTTAAACAAAGGCAATGCTACCAAATACTAATTGACTGAATGCAAACTTCTGACCCACTGGAATGTGATGAAAGGAATAAAAGCTTAAATAAATCCTCTCTATTATTATTCTGACATGACATATTCTTAAAATAAAGTGGGGATCCTAACTGACATACAACAGGGATTTTTTACTAGGATTAAATGTCAGGAATTGTGAAAAATTTAGTTTAAATGTATTTGGCTAAGGTGTATGTAAACTTACGACTTCAACTGTATGATTAGACATATGCTCAAACTCTCAAACTTTTGATAGAGCTAAACAGCTATTGCTGTACATAAGGTATTTCTTTTTTTTTGGCGAAACAATTTAAAAACCTGTTTTTGCTTTGTCATAATGACATAGTGTGTATATTGATGAGTAAAATTTGTTTGATCAATTTTAGAATAAGGCTGTAACGTAACAAAATATGGAAAAGTCAAGTGGTCTGAATACTTTCCAAATGCACTGTATATTCTATATTTATTTTTGGGGAGAAAGCAGAGAAAAACCCAACCAAAACATCTTCCTGTGGCCATGTAAACAGCTGCAAATGTTCAAGATATCAGTGTCACCAACAAAAATGTAAACAATAGGCCTTTAGCAAAGGTGACATACGGCATTCATTTTTTCACACGCAAATAGCACTTTCGATAGTGCTCAAAGCATACCATTCAATGAGAGCAGCATTTCTTTTTCAAATCAAAACAATGAGCCCAATCAGTCCTCCATGACAAAAACATACATAAACAATAGAGTAGGCTAAGAAGTCCTTCGTTTTTGGGTTATGCTCAGGTAAAACAATTTGACTCATCGATATTTCAAAGTCCTATTCTTGAAGATCAGGGGGTATTTAATTCATTGGAATGAGTGGAAATCTGACAGACGTTGGTTTCTCATGCAAATATATAACCTAATCGTATTATTATTTGTATGAAATTGAAATCTATGGGCTAGAAGCCTACATAACCTATAAAGTAAAATGCAACATAATTGTTGTGTTCTTATATGGCCTCTTAAGGGGAAAGTAATCAGATTACTTTACTGAGTTTTGGTAATCCATAAATGACGTTGCTGATGACAATTTTGGTCAGGTAACTAGTAAAGGATTACATTTAGAACCTAGCGAACCCTGGTTACACAGACCTCATTTACAATAAACAATGGAAGGTGTGTGTGATGGGGGCTACTGTTTCCTCACTCACATCTCCTGATGCACTAAGTCTCATCCTCAGCTCGGCATTCTCCCTCTGCAGGACTTTGTTCTAAAAGAAAAAGGGCAGAAAGGTAGTTAGAACTATTAAATTGTGAATTACACCGTACAATGCAAAACACAAGAACCCATAATCAGTCGACACAACCTCAAAACAGTTTTTAACCAACTACAGTGCATTTGGAAAGTATTCAGACCCCTTGACTTTTTCCACATTTCGTTAAGTTACAGCCTTATTCTAAAATAGATTTTCACTTTTTTTTTTTTACTCATCAATGTACACACAATACCCCATAATGACAAAGCCAAAACAGGATTTTAGAAATTTTGCAAATGTATAAAAATAAAAATACCTTATTTACATAAGTATTCAGACCCTCTGCTATGAGACTAGAAATTGAGCTCAGGTTCATCATGTTTCCATTGATCATCCTTGAGATGTTTCTACAACATTACTGAAGTCCACCTGTAGTAAATTCAATTGATTGGACATGATTTGGAAAGACACACACCTGTCGATAAGGTCCCACAGTTGACAGTGCATGTCAGAGCAAAAACCAAGCAAAAAGTGAAGGGGTCTGAATACTTTCCAAACACACTGTAAATCCATTTAATCCAACCTTGTGCCTCAGTGCCTCCACAATCAGATCCCGTCCGCCTCCTCTGAGGCTTTCCTCTCTCTTTGTGGCCCGAAATGCATCTCCGATAATGGACACCAGCAGATGAGACTGAGGAGAGGAGCAAGAAAATAGAGAAGGTAGAGATTGGCAACTTAAAACCCTTAGATGTGTTTTTAGCGATGTACCCTAAAATCAAGATTGTATGATTGCACTGTACTCACAAATTTCTTGCTCTGGAAGAGATAACAGTGGTACATGTCTGCAGCTGGGTGTTTGGCCACAAAGCCAAAGACTTTGGGTGTGCTCGGGATGACTGCACAGAAGGACACGGAGGAGAGGGGGCATGTGTACAGCATGAACTGGAAAAGACAAGAGGGAAGTGAGAATACATGATAATAAGAGAAAGAACGATTATTGGACGAGGAAGGAGAGGAGTGTGCAGGTGCATTACACAACAGTATAGAAACCCATAAACATGTAAGAGGCCCATTTATTTCTGTTAACCTTTTTAGACTTCGTCATACTGAAGCAGTTCCCTCCCACATCTTCCGTTGGAGTTGGACCTTAGGCTCTCACCTTGGTTTTATGCTCCAAAATGTCAATCCCGCTCATGGACAAAAACAAAGACACCTTGTTCTTCTTCTGCACCTTTTCTGATGACTCTTTGTCAGGCATCTAATGGAGGGCAAAGGACAGGGACGTGAGCAACCATTGATTTTGAATATTTCAATCAATATGATCTTTAAAACAAAAACTGTTCATTGAACCCATGTTGGTTACAAATGCTGATATGATTGAAATGTGTTATGTGCCTTGAAAATGTTGCATCTACCTACCAAAACCAATCAATCACACTTTGTAGTCATACTTCAAGGGCACACCTAGTCTACGTTCAGTAGTCAAACATTGTTGAAACTTGTCAACTCAGCAAAAAAAGAAACGTCCTCTCACTGTCAACTGCATTTATTTTCAGCAAACGTAACATGTGTAAATATTTGTATGAACATAAGATTCAACAACTGAGACATAAACTGAACAAGTTCCACAGACATGTGACTAACAGAAATTGAATAATGTTTCCCTCAACAAAGGGGGGGTCAAAATCAAAAGTAACAGTCAGTATCTGGTATGGCCACCAGCTGCATTAAGTACTGCAGTGCATCTCCTCCTCATTGGACTGCACCAGATTTGCCAGTTCTTGCTGTGAGATGTTACCCCACTCTTCCACCAAGGCACCTGCAAGACATTTCTGGGGGGGAATGGCCCTAGCCCTCACCCTCCGATCCAACAGATCCCAGACGTGCTCAATGGGGTTGAGATCCGGGCTCTTCGCTGGCCATGGCAGAACACTGACTTTCCTGTCTTGCAGGAAATCACACCACAGAACGAGTAGTATGACTGGTGGCATGCTGTGGAGGGTCATGTCAGGATGAGCCCGTCTTCCCTATAACGCACAGCATTGAGATTGCCATGACAACCAGCTCAGTCCGATGATGCTGTGACACACCGCCCCAGACCATGACGGACCCTCCACCTCCAAATCGATCCCGCCCCAGAGTACAGGCCTCGATGTCACGCTCATTCCTTCGACAATAAACGCGACTCCGACCATCACCCTTGGTGAGACAAAACCGCGACTCGTCAATGAAGAGCACTTTTTGCCAGTCCTGTCTGCTCCAGCGACGGTGGGTTTGTGCCCATAGGTGACGTTGTTGCCGGTGATGTCTGGTGAGGACCTGCCTTACAACAGGCCTACAAGCCCTCAGTCCAGACTCTCTGAGTCTGAGCACTGATGGAGGGATTGTGCATTCCTGGTGTAACTCGGGCAGTTGTTGTTGCCATACTGTACCTGTCCCGCAGGTGTGATGTTCGGATGTACCGATCCTGTGCAGGTGTTGTTACACGCGGTCTGCCACTGCGAGGACGATCAACTGTCCGTCCTGTCTCCCTGTTGCGCTGTCTTAGGTGTCTCACAGTATGGACATTGCAATTTTATTGCACTGGCCACATCTACAGTCCTAATGCCTCCTTGCAGCATGCCTAAGGCATGTTCACACAGATGAGCAGGGACCCTGGGCATCTTTCTTTTGGTGTTTTTTTAGTCAGTAGAAAGGCCTCTTTAGTGTCCTAAGTTTTCACAATTGTGACCTTAGTTTACAGACGGTAGGCAATTATCTTAACGACCATTCCACAGGTGCATGTTAATTATTTGTTCATGGTTCATTGAACAAGAATGGGAAACAGTGTTTAAAACCTTTACAATGAAGAGCTATGAGTTATTTGGATTTTTACAAATGATCTTTGACAGGTTCCTGAAAAAGGGATGTTTCTTTTTTTGTTGAGTTTATATAGAAATGCTACAAATAGAGCCAAAGTGATTGTTCTACGTAGCATATTTCTATCTGAACATGCCAAAACATTGAGTCCTGCTGAACGCACCCCTTGTCAACTGTCTAATATTCAGCAGAGAAATGGTTGGGACAGAGCTGTTATGGATATTTACCTTCAGGCTCTGAATGGCCTCATTCAGGACCTGCATGCCCTCAGAACGGACCACCTCAACACGCCCCAGAAACTTATGAAGACCAAGAGAGACCGTCACAGAGGGCAATAACATTCACAAAATCAAATTGTCACCCCAAGCCATAACAATATGGTCCCTAATGTATTATATTAGGAAATATATTGATTAACATGACACTATTCATGCAGTCTCGATGTCTCCACTTACTTTAACTGCGAAACAGATCTCATTATCATCGTCAGAGATATCACTCATCTTTACACTCAAAAAATGAATCCGGCTATGACAGGGATGTGCTCCTGGAAAAACAAATGATCCAAGTATAACATTTCAGGATATTACACCACTAAATCAACTGGTTCTCATGATGCCTGGGTGTAAATTACCCGTGTAAGGCCCCTTAACTCAATTTCAAAACTGTGGTAAATTTGTGGTCTTACCTTTTTTCAGTAACAATCCACACGATTGTAGTTATAGGACTTCAGGTGGTGAGTTTGCTTTGGGTGTAAAGTCTAGTGGGGTTAATGACTAACCAAAATTTAATTCTTCCTTATTGCTCTTCAGCTGATATCCTTCAGTTCAGTCATTGCTATCAGATAGCATCTATCTGTATCAATCGCAAACAGTTACAGTTACTGACATCTCATATCATTGGGAAAAATACACAAGGAAAGTCACTTTTCATATTATTTATTGTTACAGTGGTGCTTCTTTATCAACGCCTCGTCTTACGCAAGTACATACAGACATCGTATTATCCTGACAAGCACTAGAAGCAAATGACCTCAAGCAACAATGTAGGAAAACTCCTGAGTTTGGAGAGAGCGGTGTGTCACAAAAAGCCCAAACAAGACAGAGTCCAGATGTCTCATGACCCCAGCCCTTCTGAATTTACACAGGATAGTTTAGTGTGATTTATGGTGACATTCATTCAGACAATTAAAATGTAGTTAAGAACTTCAAAGCAACTGTATTACTAAAAGCAACCCACACACACACACACGGCTGTGCCCGACTCAAGATGTTGATTGAATGTTCACGTCACCTTAATTTGAAAACATTTTGCAATAATAAGCGTCAAACGAAATTTCACAGAATTCCAGAGTTCAGACTTTATTTTTGGATGTTACAGTTAAGATAATGGCATGCAGCAGACCTAACATTACTATTGCCCCAAAGCTGTTAACAGCCCCTTTCCCACTAACTAGCAACACCTTCAGCTTTTCCCTTTCATAATTAACCTTTCAGTATGTATTCTGTTCATACAGTAGAAAAGGGGTTGAACCTTATCTCTGGGAGAGGAGAGCGACAGACTGGTCACTAGACCCAGAGCACAATGAGATGCATTGGTGATAGGATGGAGCAGTCCATTTTCAGATGTGGTGAGAGTGAAGGGAGTGTAAGAATGGGGATGATGGGGGTCTAGGAATCGTGGACAGACATGTTCTCCACTTGGTTCTGGAGCTGGTCTCCACTTCCCTGCTTCTTCTTCCCTCCATCCTGCTGTTTCTTCTGCTTCTTGGACATCTCCACATCAATAGGGGCAGGCTTTACAAACTTCAGCATCTCTGTCATACCTAAGAAAATGTATAGAATAGGAATGAAAGTGTACACATTCAGTACAAACACAAACTGCTTTCATGGCAATACTAGTCATCAAATACGCATAGAAGCAAATCTATATATTTTTAAGTACTCTGCGATCATGAAAGGTTTTTTCTCACTACCTTCCATGCATATGGCACACGTTTGTTACAGGTTTTGTGAAGGTTCGTGCAATACAAACACTGTGGCTCACCTGGAGGCATGAAGTTCCGGAGTACCTCTGGAATAATGATACCTTCTTCTGTCTGGTACGTCTCCAGGATAGCACACATTACACGTGTGGTGGCACACATGGTCGCGTTGAGCATATGCACATAGTCGGCCTAAAGAACACAGGAAGAGTCATGTGAACTGGTTCAAATATTCCACTCAAAATTGGACTTTTTGATTATGGAAGCAAATCCAGAACTATCAATTTTATAATGGGAGGGTTTTCTATGGAAAGACTGGCTACTCTCACCTTGTCCATCATCTTTTTGGTCTGTCCGTAGCGGATACGCAGCCGACGAGCCTGGTAGTCTAAACAGTTGGAGCAGGAGACCAGCTCTCTGAAGGCTGCGGACCCTGGGAACCAGGCCTCCAAGTCCAGCTTCTTACTGGCTGCATGGTTCAGAGCACCTGGGTGGGAGCAGACAGACACTGAGGCTCGGACAGACCAGCTAGAAAACGTGGCTAGTAAGACACTCCAAAACTGCTCCCATGGGAAATGTCTATTGTGTCAAATGTAAATCACGCAGGATAAATGTGAAGGTTGTTATTAAACATCAAGTTAACTCATACAAGTTATGGTTCTTGTCCTGAGTGGGTAAAGAAATGGTATTATTGATCAAACATTACTTACAGCGCGTTCGGAAATAATTCAGACCCCTTGACCTTTTCCACTCTGTTAGTTTAGCCTTATTCTAAAATGGATTAAACAGTCCCCCCCTAGTCTACACACAAATACCCCATAATGACAAAGCAAAAAAACTTAAATATAAAATATACATAACTATTCAGACCCTTTACTTAGTTGAAATACCTTTGGCATTGATTACAGCCCTGAGTCTTCTTGGATATGAAGCTACAGGCTTGGCACACCTGTATTTTGGAGAGTTTCTCCCATTCTTATCTGCAGATCCTCTCAAGCTCTGTCAGGCTGGATGGGGAGCGACACTGCACAGATATTTTCAGGTCTCTCCAGAGATGTTCGATCGGGTTAAAACCGGGCTCTGGCTGGGCCACTCAAGGACATTCAGAGACTTCCCCCGAAGCTACTCCTGCGTTGTCTTGGCTGTGTGCTTCGAGTTGTCCTGATGGAAGGTGAACCTTTGCCCCAGTCCGAGGTCCTGAGCAGGTTTTATATGAAGGATCTGTATACTTTGTACAGTTAATCTTTCCCTCAATCCTGACTAGAATCCCTGCCGCTGAAAAACATCCCCACAGCATGAAGCTGCCACCACCATGCTTCACCGTAGGGATGGTGCCAGGTTTCCTCCAGACGTGACACTTGGCATTCAGGCCAAAGAGTTCAATCTTGGTTTCATCAAACCAGAGAAACTTGTTTCTCATTGTCTGATAGTCCTTTAGGTGCTTTTTGGCAAAATTCAAGCGGGCCGTCATGTGCCTTTCACTGAGGAGTGGCATCCATCTGACCCCTCTACCATAAAGGCCTGATTGGTGGAATGCTGCAGAGATGGGATAACCTTCAAGAAGGACAACCATCTCCCCAGAGGAACTCCAATCAAGTTGTAGAAACATCTCAAATATGATCAATGGAAACAGGATGCACATGAGCTCAATTTCCAGTCTCATAGCAAAGGCTCTGAATAAGGTGTGTTAAAAAAAAAAAAAAAACATTTTCTAAAAACCGGTCTTCACTTTGTCATTATGGGGTATTGTGTGTAGATTGATGAGGGAAAAATGAGGAAAAAATATTGAATCAATTTTATGACCGTGTGGAAAAAGTTAAGGGGTCTGAATTCTTTCCGAAGGCACTGTATATTTCAGTGGAGACGCTAAGGTTTCAAATGACTGGCTTTGTAGCATCTACAGACTCATTGTATATTTCAGTGGAGACGTAAGGATGCAAATGACTGGCTTTGTAGCATCTACAGACTCATTGTATATTTCAGTGGAGACGCTAAGGTTTCAAATGACTGGCTTTGTAGCATCTACAGACTCATTGTATATTTCAGTGGAGACGGTAAGGATACAAAGCCAGTCATTTGAAACATTGTTGTAGTGTCTCACAGAAGCCCTGGGAATGGTCAAAACCTCACATTTCCAAACTTTAATAAATTATTTCTCTATAATCATTTTGGATACAGACTTTCAAAAGATCTGCTAGGCATCCTTCTATGGATGTAATCTCAGAATGATTTAAAACATATCTTTTGGCCAATCTCCTATGGAATTGGCCAAAACATCATATCTTTTGGCCAATCTCCTATGCAATTGGCCAGTGATAATTACATCTCCGTCCCAGAGAGGAAAGAGGCGTGTTGAGTAGAACTATCTGCAGCACCTACCTGAGACTATGTTGACGATGCGGTAGGGGATCCCTAGTGTCTGGTAGAACTCCTCAGCAGTTTCAATCATCTCATCCATCATCTCCCAGGACTTGTTGTCATGAGGAGAAGCAAATACAAATTGCTCAATCTGAATGGAGAGAGTGTTGATTAGTATTTGGCAATCATTAGCTGAGGCCCTATTAAAAAAAGCAATGTTCTCCTCTGAAAAATGTGCATCGCTTGACATGATCTGTAAATGATCAATAACAGGACTTCATCCTTCTTCAATTAGGCCTATAAAATACAATGTACTCCAACAAAGCTGTGGCCTTTTAACATGGACCATGACTCACCCATATCTACTTCGAGAAAATGTCCACTGACCTTCTCAAACTGGTGCACCCTGAAGATGCCTCGGGTGTCACGGCCGTGGGAGCCCACTTCCTGTCTGAAGCAGGTGGAGAGGCCGGCGTAGCGAATGGGCAGCTCCTCTGGCTTCAGCCACTCGTCTCTCAGGAAGGCTGCAATAGGCTGCTCCGAGGTAGCAATCAGATACTTCTCATCAATGGCTGTGTCCTCAGACTTCTCACTGCTCTTCCCAATCACCTGAGAGACAACAAGCAGGGAGGGCACAGAGTGAATCATTTCAGGGGGGAAAAACCCACATCAGCATATTTTACATTTTTGTCATTTAACAGACTTATTCAGAGCGACTTACAGTTAGCTATCTTAAGATTCCTGCGCTAAGTGGGCCAACCACATATCACAGTAAATAAAATCATCCTAAATAAAAGGGGGTGGGGATGAGGCGGTGGGATTTAAGTATATTTAAGATACTCTTTGAAGAGGTAGGGTTCCAGATGTTTTCAGAAGATGGTCAGAGACTTTCTTAGCTTCGAGGGGAATCTGGTTCCACCATTAAAGTGCCAGGACAGAGAAAAGCTTTGACTGGGCTGAGCTGGTGCTGCCCTCCCGTAGGGGTGAGAGCTGGAGTCCTCGGGTTGGAGTGTAGGGTTTGAGCATAGCCTGAAGGTAAGGAGGGGCAGTTCCTCTTGCAGCTCTGTAGACAAGTACATGGTCTTGTAGTGGATGTGAGCTACGACTGGAAGCCAGTGGAGGACTGGGTTAACATGGGAAAACTCACAAGGGATGAACAAGGTGGGCTGCAGCGTTCTGGATTTGCAAGGGTTTCATGGTACAAGCAGGGCGCCCAGCCAACAGTGAGTTGTAGTAGTCCAGATGCTAGGTAGGGTCGTACTCCTCGGATGTTTTAGAGCATGCAGGAGCGAGTCACTGCTTTGACGTTTGCCGAGAATGTCAGGTGTAGTCCAGGGTCACGTCAAGGTTCTTTGCATTCTGGGAGGGGGGGGGGGGGCGTGGAGTTGTCAACCGTGATGGAAAGGTCTTTGAGCGGGCAGGCCTTCCTAGAAGATGAGCAGAGCCATCTTCTCGATGTTGAGCTTGAGGTTTTGCACCGACATTCAAGCTGAGATATCTGCCAGGCACACAGAGATGCATGTTGCCAGCTGGGTGTCAGGAGGACGGAAGGAGAAAAGTAGCCGAGTGTCATCCACATAGTAATGATAGGAGACCATGTGCTGATATGATTGAGCCGAGTGACTGACTTGGTGTATAGAGGGCCTAGAACGGAGCCCAGGGGGACACCCGTCGTGAGAGTGTGGTGCAGATACGAACGTCTTCACCACGTCACCTGGTAAGAGCGGGCTGTCAGGTAGAATGCAATCCAAGAGTGTGCAGAGCCTGAGACGCTCAGCCCTGAGAGGGTGGAGAGGAGGATCTGATGGTTCACGGCATCGAAGGCAGTGTATAGATCTAGGAGATGAGAACAGAGGAGAGAGTCAGCTTTGGCAGTGCGAAGAGCCTCCGTGACACAAAGAAGAGCAGTCTTGCTTGAGGGACCTGTCTTTAAGCCTGACTGGTTAGGGTCAAGAAGATCATTCTGAGAAAGACAGCGACAGAGCTGGTCAGAGGCCGCACGCTCAAGTGTTTTGGAAAGAAAATAAAAAAGTTCTATAGTTGACGTCAGAAGAGTTGAGTGTTGGTTTCTTGAGGAGGGGAGGGGAGCGACTCGGACCATTTTGAAGTCAGAGGGGACACAGTCAGTGGTCAAAGATGAGTTGATGAGTGAAGTGAGAAGGTCTCAAGAGACCGTCTGGCGAAGGGAGGAGGGGATGGGGTCGCGCGACCAGACCTCAAGTCGCAGGGTTTCATATGGAGAGAGAGGGAAGAAAGAAGTCAAGGCATAGCGTAATTCTGTCTGAGTTGGACCAATGGACTTAATAGGCTGAGTGAATGAGGAGCGGATGTCACCAACCTTCTTTTCAAAGTGGTTGACAAAGTTGTCCGCAGAGAGGGAGGGGGGGAGGATTATGGAGGGAGGAGAAAGTGGAAAAGATTTTCCTAGGGTTAGACGCAGATGCTTGAAATTTAGAATGATAGAAAGTGGCTTTAGCAGCACATACAGGAGAAGGTAG
The DNA here is from genome assembly GCF_034236695.1 of Oncorhynchus nerka. NCBI lineage: Eukaryota > Metazoa > Chordata > Actinopteri > Salmoniformes > Salmonidae > Oncorhynchus > Oncorhynchus nerka. The sequence continues at coordinate 47,642,153 of NC_088415.1, read as the reverse complement.
AGAATGGAAGGATGATCGGTCTTCCGGGAAGTTCATTAATCCTCCTTTTTGGGAAAGGGTGAGGTCAAAAGAGGCAGAGGGGAAATACAGCTGGAAAGAAGTGAATCTAAGGCACACTCCGAGAGGTTGAAGTTGCCAAGTACGACAAATGGTGAGCCATCGTCAGGAAATTAGCTCATTGAGGAACTCCCCAAGGGCACCTGGTGGGCAATAAACGGCAACAATGTTAAGCTTGAGTGGACAAGTATGGAACTCAAATGAGGAGATGAGGTGAGAGAGAAAAGCGCCACCCACTGCTGCCATGTCTAGAAGCTCTCTGACAAAATGAACATCAAATCTACATCTTTGTGTAAACATTAAAGCTAAGAGCCATGAAAGAGTTGTACATCAGCCCTGTCCTGCAATAGAAATCGAAGGTTAATTTGAAATCCATCACACCTTGTAAAGTTCATCATCAAACTGGCTGAGCTGGGCCACCTCCTGCATGACCTCTTTCCTCATGAAGAAGGGGGTGTACAGCATTTGGTAGTTCTTGCTGTGGAGCATCCGCAGAGCATAGTTGATCAATGCCTGCTCTAGGAAAACTAGTGGCCCCTAAAAACAGAAAAGGGGAAGAGTCAGTAAGGATAACGATCATAGTTGAATGGAATTACACCTGGTTTGAATCGGCCTGTGAGTATTGGCTACATGTGACAGTGTGTGACTAAGAACTTGCCTTGAGGAAGTAGCCACGGCTCCCTGCCACTATAGCTCCTTTCTCTCCGTCGTAGCCATCGATCATGACTACCAGGTCCACGTGGGAATACTTCTTCTGCACAGTACAGTCTCCCCAAGTGCGCTCCACTTTGTTATCAGCATCCTGCCAGGGAGATAGCGGAGGGAAATTAGAGAGTAGAAAAGTAAACAAAAAGAGGCAAAACAAAATGCATGAGACAGAGACAAGACACCGGATTTTGTGTTTTCTTCCAGAAGCAATGTTTACTTCCATCCACCTCCTTATTGCTGGTGATGGGAATTACAATTCCTTGACACCCACCTCATCATTACTTATGGGCACAGATGGATGCAAGAGGTTTCCGATCTCTCTCAGGTATTGAAAGCGCTCCTCCTCCAGCTTTACCCTCTCACTGTCAGATTTCTGCACTGCCTCATCCACAAGCAGACGGACCTTCTTGATCTGGGTGACCGTGAGGGGCTAGGAAAGAGAAATTAAAAATACTCATGGTATGGGACCCACAAGTCCAATAGAATCTTCCATAAAGACGTCAATCAGCATATAGATGAAGTGCTAGCTAGCGAGTTGACCTACCGCTAGTGTGTCTGCTGTTAGGGCCTCCAAGTTCTGGGTGTCGTCTGGGAGAGAATCATCCTCCCCAATTGGCTCTTTCTTCTGTAAACAGAAAAGCCCCAGAACAGGGTGAACAGTTAGTGTTTCATTCTATCTGCACATAGAATAGAACACGACATGCTGTCAGAATGAAGGGGGGAAACAGGTAGCCATGTAACATTAGGTTATGTAAAGACTGAGGGGTGGCTGGATTGTTCACCAGCATCACAAGATGTCCCCTATACCTTCATTTTCTCGCCAACGGTTTTGCTGCATAAATTCTTCGCCTTGTTGAGGTTGTCGGCAGTAAAACGACCTGGTGAGCATGGAAAAGACAAGGGTCAACATTACATGCATCAATAATGGTGTGTGTCATGGCAGGTAGCTAACATTATGACGTTAGTGACACTGACAGGAGACATTAAGGCCAGACACTACAGGCAAAAAAAAGAAGGGGATTTTGCTTCCATTTGAACATTTTGGGATATTTTGTAACTATAACTACCATACTGTAATAAAATGTACAAATAAATTCGTCAATAATGTATATAAACACTTTATTTGTATCATTGTATCCCAACTTCGTCAACAACACGTGCCACGAATGTCGTTCTTGATAGCATGTTTCATGTAGAACTTCAAACGCTATTTTTAAAACTCCATGTTGAAATATATATATATATATACAGTGGGGCAAAAAAATTATTTAGTCGGCCACCAATTGTGCAAGTTCTCCCACTTGAAAATTACAAGCCTCTCATCTTTTTATCATAGGGCGGCAGGGTAGCCTAGTGGTTAGAGCGTTGGACTAGTAACCGGAAGGTTGCAAGTTCAAACCCCCGAGCTGACAAGGTACAAATCTGTCGTTCTGCCCCTGAACAGGCAGTTAACCCACTGTTCCTAGGCCGTCATTGAAAATAAGAATTTGTTCTTAACTGACTTGCCTAGTTAAATAAAAGGTCAAATAAAAAAATAAAAATAGTTGAAGTGTACCTATGACAGACAAACTATAAAAAATAAAAAGATTTTATTTATTTATTTGCAAATTATGGTGGAAAATAAGTATTTGGTCAATATTCGGTCAATAACAAAAGTTTCTCAATACTTTGTTATATACCCTTTGTTGCCAATGACAGAGGTCAAACGTTTTCTGTAAGTCTTCACAAGGTTTTCACCTGACCATATGACATTCTCCCAATCTTCTTCTGGATCATCCAAATGCTCTCTAGCAAACTTCAGATGGGCCTGGACATGTACTGGCTTAAGCAGGGGGACAAGTCTGGCACTGCAGGATTTGAGTCCCTGGCGGCGTAGTGTGTTACTGATGGTAGGCTTTGTTACTTTGGTTCCAGCTCTCTGCAGGTCATTCACTAGGTCCCCCCGTGTGGTTATGATCATTTTGACCCCACGGGGTGAGATCTTGTGTGGAGCCCCAGATCGAGGGAGATTATCAGTGGTCTTGTATGTCTTCCATTTCCTAATAATTGCTCCCACAGTTGATTTATTCAAACCAAGCTGCTTACCTATTGCAGATTCAGTCTTCCCAGCCTGGTGCAGGTCTACAATTTTGTTTCTGGTGTCCTTTGACAGCTCTTTTTTCTTGGCCATAGTAGAGTTTGGAGTGTGACTGTTTGAGGTTGTGGATCGGTGTCTTTTATACTGATAACAATTTCAAACGGGTGCCATTAACACAGGTAACGAGTGGAGGACAAGAGAAGCCTCTTAAAGAAGTTGCAGGTCTGTGAGAGCCAGAAATCTTGCTTGTTTGTAGGTGACCAAATACTTATTTTCCACCATAATTTGCAAATAAATCATTAAAAATCCTACAATGTGATTTTCTGGATTTTTCCCCCTCATTTTGTCTGTCATAGTTGAAGTGTACCTATGATGAAAATTACAGGCCTCTCTCATATTTTTAAGTGGGAGAACTTGCAATTGGTGGCTGACTAAATACTTTTTTGCCCCACTGTATATACACTGCTCAAAAAAATAAAGGGAACACTTAAACAACACAATGTAACTCCAAGTCAATCACACTTCTGTGAAATCAAACTGTCCACTTAGGAAGCAACACTGATTGACAATAAATTTCACATGCTGTTGTGCAAATGGAATAGACAACAGGTGGAAATTATAGGCAAATAGCAAGACGCCCCCAATAAAGGAGTGGTTCTGCAGGTGGTTCTGCAGACCACTTCTCAGTTCCTATGCTTCCTGGCTGATGTTTTGGTCACTTTTGAATGCTGGCGGTGCTTCACTCTAGCGGTAGCATGAGACGGAGTCTACAACCCACACAAGTGGCTCAGGTAGTGCAGCTCATCCAGGATGACACATGAATGCGAGCTGTGGCAAGAAGGTTTGCTGTGTCTGTCAGTGTAGTGTCCAGAGCATGGAGACGCTACAAGGAGACAGGCCAGTACATCAGGAGACGTGGAGGAGGCCGTAGGAGGGCAACAACCCAGCAGCAGGACCGCTACCTCCGCCTTTGTGCAAGGAGGAGCAGGAGGAGCACTGCCAGAGCCCTGCAAAATGACCCCCAGCAGGCCACAAATGTGCAAGTGTCTGCTCAAACGGTCAGAAACAGACTCCATGAGGGTGGTATGAGGGCCCGACGTCCACAGGTGGGGGTTGTGCTTACAGCCCAACACCGTGCAGGACGTTTGGCATTTGCCAGAGAACACAAAGATTGGCAAATTCGCCACTGGCGCCCTGTGCTCTTCACAGATGAAAGCAGGTTCACACTGAGCACATGTGACAGACGTGAGAGTCTGGAGACGCCGGGGGGACCTTCCTGCTGCCTGCAACATCCTCCAGCAGGACCGGTTTGGCGGTGGGTCAGTCATGGTGTGGGGGGCCGCACAGCCCTCCATGTGCTCGCCAGAGGTAGCCTGACTGCCATTAGGTACCGAGATGAGATCCTCAGACTCCTTGTGAGACCATATGCTGGTGCGGTTGGCCCTGGGTTCCTCCTAATGCAAGACAATGCTAGACCTCATGTGACTGGAGTGTGTCAGCAGTTCCTGCAAGAGGAAGGCATTGATGCTATGGACTGGCCCGCCCGTTCCCCAGACCTGAATCCAATTGATCACATCTGGGACATCATGTCTCGCTCCATCCACCAATGCCACGTTGCACCACAGACTGTCCAGGAGTTGGAGGATGCTTTAGTCCAGGTCTGGGAGGATATCCCTCAGGAGACCATCCGCCACCTCATCAGGAGCATGCCCAGGCGTTGTAGGGAGGTCATACAGGCACGTGGAGGACACACACACACACACACACACACTACTGAGCCTCATTTTGACTTGTTTTAAGGACATTACATCAAAGTTGGATCAGCCTGTAGTGTGGTTTTCCACTTTAATTTTGAGTGTGACTCCAAATCCAGACCTCCATGGGTTGATAAATTTGATTTCCATTGATAATGTGTGATTTTGTTGTCAGCACATTCAACTATGTAAAGAAAAAAGTATTTAATAAGAATATTTCATTCATTCAGATCATTTAAACGCTTGTTTTCCGGGACATATCGTTAGCTAGTCCATACATGGCAATATCCTTTGTAGTCGCAGTGCTTTGTACTGAAAGAGGAGTAATATCCTGACATCTGATCAGTGACTGGCGTTAAGGCCCTTTACGACAACCTGACTGGTTAAAATGCCACATGTGCCGCGCAGCACTTCCTTGTTTGAAAATATCTCCCGTGAAGAATCCACGTAGAGAGAGAAAAAAAAAATACAATCTTGAAGAATATACCTACAGTGTGCGAATAAAAATAGGCGATCCGTTAGCCAATGCGAGAAAAGCTGTGAATAAAAAAAAAAATATGTGCCTCATAGAGGCAGTGGTAATACATGTAGAGGAAAAGGAGGTAACCGGCAACAGCGCGTCCAGGCGCAAATTAGTTGAGATGAAGATGACAACCAGACAGCAGCCAGCCAACAGTGGCTTTTATTCCACGTCACAAACAAAGCAATGTGTACATGATTTGATCTGCCCTAAGTGTCTAAATACTGGACTGGAAATCACCATAGACCCCACCAACCAGGGATTCTGTAATTCTGTCCAGGCTGCAGGAGTGCTCCAGGGGAGACGTGGCATTTGATAAAAATGCAAGGATGGTTCATCTAGCCCACGAACTTGGACATGCCGCTCTTTAGAAAATAAGCAAAGTCCTAGGGATTCCTTCCTTGCGTCTCAGTTCATATCAAGAGACATGACAGGAGAATGACAGGTAAATAAAAAGGCAGAGTAGCCATTGTCAGGTGACTTGCTGTGTATTTTTTTATATTTGTTTTTATTTTACCTTTATTTAACTAGATAAGTCGGTTAAGAACAAATTCTTATTTTCAATGACGGCCTAGGAACAGTGGGTTAACTGCCTGTTCAGGGGCAGAACAGCAGATTTGTACCGTGTCAGCTCGGGGGTTTGAACTTGCAACCTTCGGGTTACTAGTCCAACGTTCTAACCACTAGGCTACCCTATAAATAATATGCATTTCCTTGCTCCAGCAAAATGTATTCAAAGTGTATAAAACTGAGCGACAGGAAAACATAACTATACAACGAGACGGCCTAGGAACGGTGGGTTAACTGCCTTGTTCGGGGGCAGAACGACAGATTTTCACCTTGTCAGCTCGGGGGATCCAATCTTGCAACCTTACAGTTAACTAGTCCAATGCTCTAACCACCTGACTCTCATTGCACTCCACGAGGAGCCTGCCTGTTACGCGAATGCAGTAGAAGCCAAGGTAAGTTACTAGCTACCATTAAACTTATCTTATAAAAAACAATCAATCAATCATAATCACTAGTTATAACTACACATGGTTGATGATATTACTAGTTTATCTAGCGTGTCCTGCGTTGCATATAATCGATGCAATGCTGGGGGATGATTTAACAACAGCACATTTGCGAAAAAAAAGCACAATCGTTGGACGACTGTACCTAACCATAAACACAGGAGTATATATTTTTAAACATGCATATTTAGCTAAAATAAATCCAGGTTAGCAGGCAATATTTACCAGGTGAAATTTTGTCATTTCCCTTGCGTTCATTGCACGCAGAGTCAGGGTATATGCAACAGTTCGGACCGCCTTGCTCATTGCGAACTAATTTGCCAGAATTTTACATAATTATGACATAACATTGAAGGTTGTGCAATCTAACAACAATATTTAGACTTAGGGATGCCACCTGTTAGATAAAATACCGAACGGTTACGTATTTCACTAAAATAATAAACGTTTTGTTTTCAAAATGATAGTTTCCGGATTCGACCAAATTAATGACCAAAGGCTCGTATTTCTGTGTGTTATTATGTTATAATTAAGTCTGATTTGATAGAGCAGTCTCACTGAACGATGGTAGGCAGCAGCAGGCTCATAAGCATTTATTCAAACAGCACTTTCGTGCGTTTTGCCAGCAGCTCTTCGCAAGCACAGCGCCGTTTATGACTTCAAGCCTATCAGCCTAATGGCTGGTGTAACCGATGTGAAATGGCTAGCTAGTTAGCTGGGTGTGCGCTAATAGCGTTTCAAACGTCACTCGCTCTGAGACTTAGTAGTTATTCCCCTTGCTCTGCAAGGGCCGCGGCATTTGTGGAGCGATGGGTAACGCTGCTTCGAGTGTGGCTGTTGTCGATGTGTTCCTGGTTCGAGCCCAGGTAGGGGCGAGGAGAGGGGCGGAAGCTATACTGTTACACTGGCAATACTATAGTGCCTATAAGAACATCCAATAGTCAAAGGTATATGAAATACAAATGGTATAGAGAGAAATAGTCCTATAAATACTATATTAACTAAAACCTAAAACCTCTTACCTTGGAATATAGAAGTTTCATGTTAAAAGGAACCACCAACTTTCATATGTTCTCATGTTCTGAGCAAGGAACTCAAATGTTAGCTTTTTTACATGGAACATAGTGCAAAAACAAAGTGTTGGAGAAGTAAATGTGCAATATTTAAACCAAATTGAACAAATTGAACATTGAATTCATTATTTGAGGCTAAATTGATTTTATTGATGTATTATATTAAGTTAAAATAAGTTCATTCAGTATTGTTGAAATTGTTATTATCACAAAAAATAATAATGCAAAATATATATATTTTTTAAATCGTCCGATCGGTAGCGGCTTTTTTGGTCCGCCAATAATCGGTATCAGCGTTAAAATCATAATCGGTCGACCTCTAATACACATATACACCTTGTCGTTTTGATTTTAAGTGTAATTTTGTGTAAATATTTGCAAAATATGCATCCGTCAGTTTTTTAAAAATAATTCCATAAAATTACAATATTTTTATAAACTGATCTGTGAAAGTCTGACAACTGAGTGTCTTATCACAAACAAAAACATTCTGCCTTAGCAATGTGTTAAAACAAACTCTCGTAATATGCAAATGAGCGCATATTTGAAGGAGGGGGTTGCCTCATTTGCATATTTTAATTTTAAACTATAACTTGTAATACATAAATACAATATATTGTATACTTTCAACTGGTAAAGTTAGAGTCTGATGAGAGTAAAGAAAAACAGATCCCTATTAGCCTGTGGTGCCTGGCCTTAAAGCGACCACCATACCATTAAAACTCAGTCAAATCTGCATCAAATTACATCTCGTCCCAATAACATCTGTGGGAGATGTAGATGCCTATCGGTTTTACACATACTGGGTGGGGATTGCGTCAGATTGTACGGTCAGTGTGAATAGGAGGATGTATCGATTGAGTTTCTCGCTAGTTCAACTACTAAACCATACATTGTTAGTTAGCTAGCTATGTTAAACACGAATCAACTACATGTCAGATATGCCTAGTTAAAGCCATGGGACAGGAGATTGTTGGTTGTATCCCAGGTGGCTAGCACAGCTAGCTAAACTGGCTAGCTACGTAGCCATTTACTAACTCCCGGTGGCTAACTAGTTATCTACCTAGGTAGCGCAGGTTACCAACTAGTTAGGCTTTAGCTGAGAATTTAATAGTGAACTAGCTAGATCTAAAAACGTGAACTGGCGTATCATGCTTGAATTTGTCCATTTCTGTTTGGGTGACTACAAGGTCGACTTTTGAGTACAGTTTATTAATGCACGATGCTAGCAAGCAATTTGGACACCAACAGGCATCCCATTAAATGAATGCTAAAAGGCGGAACTTACATTTTCTCCATTCTGTGTCTGCGTGTACCAGTTTATCCACAAGTGACACGTCTTTAAACCTTTTCCTTTGCGTCTCTCTGATTACTTCAGGATCACCGCCTTTATCGGCTCTAAATTGGTCCAAATCGAGCACCATGCTGACACTAAGCTTCCTCAACTGCAATGATTTAACCGGACTAGTTGTATTCTGCAAGAAGCCCGAATGATGACGTCACATCGTATGGTAATGACAAAACCTTCAAAATAAAAGCCTGCAGTACGAAACATTGCAATGTGGATAACTCATTCAAAAGCTATATAATTTTTATCAATGGGCAATTGTATTGTACCAACAAGAAAAGGCAATAAATTATTGATGAAAACAAATAAAAAATAATGAAAAAATACTATTACACGAGAGAAGGCATTAGCTGAATCTTTTTTAATATGACACAAATTACCAAAATGAGTGGCTTCTCTGACACTGACAAATTGAGATCAGTCTGGTCTTGAATTCAAATAAAGATTAGCCCAGGCCAATGAAGAGACACACAGATTGTACAAGCTGAATAATATCCAGTGCATTCGGAAGGTATTCAGAACCCTTGACTTTTTTGACACGTTGTTAAGTTATAGCCTCATTCTAAAATGTTCCCTCATCAATTACACACAATACCCCATAATGACAAAGCAAAAACTGTATTTTTGAATGTTTTGCTAATTTATAAAAAATAACAAAAATTAAATATCACATTTACTTAAGAATTTAGACCCTTTAACTCAGTACTTTGTTGAAGCACCTTTGGCAGTGATTACAGCCTATTTTCAGGTCTTTCCAGAGATGTTTGTGATAAGTTTAGACCGGGCTCTGGTTGGGCCACTCAAGGGCATTCAGAGACTTGTCCCAATGCCACTCTTGCATTGTCTTGGCTGTCTGCTTAGGGTTATTGTCCTGTTAATTTTAATACATTTGCAAACATTTCTAAAAACCTGTTTTTGCTTTTCATTATGGAGTATTGTGTGTATATACACTACCATTTAAAAGTTTGGGGTCACTTAGAAATGTCAGTGTGTTTGAAAGAAAAGCTTTTTTTTTGTCCATTAAAATAACATAAAATTGATCAGAAATACAGTGTAGACATTGTTAATGTTGTAAATGACTACTGTAGCTGGAAACGGCAGATTTTAAAAAATGGAATATCTACATAGTCGTACAGAGGCCCATTATCAGCAACCATCACTCCTGTGTTCCAATGGCACGTTGTGTTAGCTAATCCAAGTTTATAATTTTAAAAGGCTAACTGATCATTAGAAAACCATTTTTGCAATTATGTTAGTACAGCTGAAAACTGTTGTTCTGATTAAAGAAGCAATACAACTGGCCTTCTTTAGACTAGTTGAGTATCTGGAGCATCAGCATTTGTGGGTTTGATTACAGGCTCAAAATGGCCAGAAACAAAGAACTTTCTTCTGAAACTCGTCAGTCTATTCATGTTCTGAGAAAGGAAGGCTATTGCCAAGAAACTGAAGATCTCGTATAACACTGTGTACTACTCAATCTGGCTCTAACCAGAATATAGCAAACTGGCTCTGACCAGAATAGAATAGCGCAAACGGGCTCTAACCAGAATAGAAAGAGGAGTGGGAGGCCCTGGTGCACAACTGAGCAACAGGACAAGTACATTAGAGTGTCTAGTTTGAGAAACAGACGCCTTACAAGTCCTCAACTGGCAGCTTCATTTAATAGTACCCGCAAAAAAACAGTCTCAACGACTACTGTAAAGAGGTGACTCCGGGATGCTGGCCTTAAATTGGGTGTGTTTCATGTTTCATTTCGATTAATTATATCTTATTCTATTGGGAATCCAGCCATGGACATAATAATACATGTATTCAATCACCAACCATGGAAGTAAGCATCATGAAAGTGAATAGTCAGGGAATACACACTTACATTTATCTTGTTCAGGCATTTTAGCAGGGATTTTAGCATCTTAGATTCATACAACACAATAGTTTTCTGTAATTAATCTAGGAGCGCAAGCTGGAAAAGATGGGAGTGGAGGTCATTATTATAGTCCATAACACAAATGACAGACGTATTGCAGTGTTCATTACAGAAGGGAATAATTACATAGAGGGGCATGAAAATTTAATGAGAGAATTTGTTGACCGTTTCAATGGTAATGAACATTTTATTACATAAAATGATCATTTCATTTATTATTTACCTGAATTAACGTTGTTGTTTAAAACAGATTGTGGTTTATCAGCTCAAGACAAAGAAAAAAGCTCCACCAGGATATAAAATACCTGATAAAGCTGTTCCAGGACCTCTTCAACAAGAAATACAGTATGCTTAAATAAGCCTCCTGATGTAGTGTTTATTTGAACAACAATAATTAAATATAATTTTATATATATTTATGACCATGACAAACCATCATAGTTTGACATAGTCAATGTCAAATTTATATTACATTACCAGAAGAAAAACATTGTGAAAAGTACAAATGTGTGTTTTGTATAATCTGTTCATGCACCTTTAGAGAAAATGAAACACATCTATAAAATGTACCATGATATGTACCATGCTATCTGTTTGTTGTGATGGGGAGATTTTTATTTTTATTTTTACTAATGGTAAGTACTGTGGAAAGACCCACATTCAACTGGGAGATGAAATTCCCAACCTTTTTTTTCTGGTCAAGTATATGACCTTTCACATTGTGACATCCTAATTAATACAAGCTTAACATGTTGTCTTCTCTTTGCTATGGTAGAGGAGGCTGGGGGAACAGACAGGTTTATTTGGCAGAAAGGCAAGGTCCGGATAACTGTCAACACCCACCTGAACCCATTCGGCAGTTTCTGCATAAATCCATCAGCCTAGATGGGGAAAACATAAATAACATGTCAAGAACAACTGTATTTAATTGATTATGATCCCCATTTGCCAATGACAATAGTCTTATTGTCTTATTAGTCTTATTGGGATCTGACACATAACAAAAAATACATTACAGACCAAAAAAATACATTTTAAACATTAACATGTGGTGTGTGTGTGCATCTATCAGTTACACATACATGTCAGTACATACACACAACAAGTAGGTCACATGTCAGTACATACACACAACCAGTAGGTCACATGTCAGTACATACACACAACCAGTAGGTCACATGTCAGCACATACACACAACAAGTAGGTCACATGTCAGTACATACACACAACAAGTAGGTCACATGGGGGAGAGGCGTTGTCTCAGGAGGTGTTGCTTTATTTGTTTTTTAAAAACATGTTTGCTGTTCACTTGAGCAATATGAGATGGATACTGCAAGTTTCCTTGAATTTGTTCTGGACCAGGGGACTGTGAAAATACCCCTTGTGGCATGTCTGGTGGAGTAGGTGTGTGTGTCAGTGCTGTGTGTAAGATGACTATGCAAACTATTTGGAATTTCCAATACATTGTTTCTTATAAAAACAAGAAGTGAGCAGTCAAGTCATTCCTCAACTCTTAGCCAAGAGAGACACGCATGCATAGTATTAATATTAGCCCTCTGATTACAATGAAGTGTGGCTCTGTTCTGGGCCAGCTGCAACTTAACTTCCTTTGTAGCACTTGACCATATGGCTGAACAATAATCAGAGGTTGTATGACAGAGGTTGTTGTCTGGTGAGCTAATAGGTGATGTAGTCCATGGTATTCATACCTCCCATACTTGCATTGCATGGGCAATGTTACATTTCCTGTGGACATTGCATATGCAAGAGGCACACAAGACTGCCTCGCTGTCACAAGTCTGGACACCTCCAATTGCCCAAAAGCTGCATCCCTGCGCCGTCCTCTCTCAACATCACGGAAAGGAATTACGACGCGGGTAACTGAGAACTACTCATGGTGAAGATTTGGAGGAGTGGAGGCACTGATTAGAGGGGGCAGAACACCCATTCATAGTATGGACAGATCACACGAACCTGGAATATCTCTGCACCGCCAAGCGCCTCAACTCCAGGCAAGCTCGATGGGCCTTGCTATTCACTCGATTGGGGGATGATCGACCGGATGTTTTTCCTGGACTCAGCCCATTCCCTGGTGCTGGAATGGGCTCATTCCTCCCGACTGGCCTGCCATCCTGGATCCCGCCGGATCCTGGGCCTTGTTCTACAACGTTTTTGCTGGCCCACCTTGGTTCCCAACGTCTCTGGATTTGTCATTGCCTGAACTGTGTGTTCCCAGAAAAAGACTCTGCGGCAAGCTCAAGCTGGCCTCCTTCAACCACTCCCTGTTCCTCACCGCCCCTGGTCCCATATATCCCTGGACTTCGTCACTGGTCTCCCTCCATCAGATGGCAATATCACTCTCCTTACAGTGGTGGATAAGGTTTTCCAAAGCCGCCCATTTCATTCCCCTTCCCAAGTTACCCTCAGCCAAGGAGACAGCCCAGCTCATGGCGCAGCAAGTCTTCCGGATCCATGGACTTCTGATCGACATGGTCTCCAACCGCGGTTCTCAGTTCTCATCCCGGTTCTGGGAGGTGTTTTGCACTCTCATTGGGGCATCGGCCAGCCTGTCCTCCGGTTTTCACCCCCAATCTAACGGCCAGTCAGAGCGAGCCAATCAGGACCTAGAGACGAGTTTTTGTTGCCTCATCCTCGCCAAGCCCACCACCTGGAGCCAGCAACTTGTGTGGGTGGAATACACGCACAACACCCTTCCCTGCTCGGCCACTGGTCTCTCACTGTTCGAGTGTTCCATGGGTTATCAGCCTCCGCCCTTCCCTGAGCAAGAGGAAGAGGTCCGCATACCCTCTACCCAGATGTTCGTCTGTCACTGTCGCCGTACCTGGAAGAGAGCCCGGTCCACCCTCAAGAACACCTCCAGGTATCGGCGACAGGGGGACTGCCACCGTACCCCTGCTCCCCGCTATAGTCTCGGGCAGAGGGTATGACTGTCCACTCGTGATCTGCTCCTCTGGGTGAAGTCCTGCAAACTCTCCACCCCGTTTTAACAGCCCTTTCCCCATCTCTAAGGTCCTTAGCCCCTCTGCTGTACGCCTTCTGTTGCCCGCACTCTCCGTATATATCCCACTTTCCATGTATCTAGAATTAAACCTGTCTCACAGCCCTTTGTCTCCTGTTTTCTGGATTTCTGACCATTCTGCCTGCCCTGACCCTGAGGCTGTCTGCCATTCTGTACCTTTACTGACACTGCCCTGGATTACTGACCTTTGCCTGCCGTTGACCTGTCATTTGCCAGCTCCGTTTTGTAATAAACATCCGTGATTCGAACTGTCTGCATCTGGGTCTGTGTCACCTGTGCTCCCTCTCCGGCCTCTAGGTCACCAGGCTGCTCGTTATGGCGCACACCTGTCACCATCGTTATGTGCAGCTGCATGTCATCAGACTCACCTGGACTCCATCACTTCCCTGATTACCTTCCCTATATATGTCACTCCCTTTGGTTCCTTCCCCAGGCGTTATTGTTTCTGTTCCTGTGTCATGTCTGTGCGTTGTTCGTGTTTCTTATTTTGTATTATGTTGCGTTTATTTATTAAAGCACTCACTCCCTGTACTTGCTTCCCGACTCCCAGCGCACTCGTTACAGTCTGATACATTTTGCATGTGATAATCTGTTGACAGCTGTTTGATAGCCAGCGAAATTAGCTAGCTAACTAACTAGTTGGTGGGAGGAGCTATATGAGGAAGGGCTCATTGTATTGGCTGGATGGAATAAATGGAACAGTATCAAACACATTAAACATATGGAAACCACGTTTGACTCCGTTCCAGCCATTACATTGAGCCCATCCTCCTATAGCTCCTCCCTCCAGTTTACACTGGTTTTAACTTACCAGTAGACAGCTAGCACAGGCTTTCATTATTATCATTCTTCTGTGGGATTTATAGTGGACTACATCCCAAAAAAGTGTAGACATCTAGGAGCCAATTTGAACTGTTACCACACCCATTTCTCAGCTAAATTACACTTTTACTCTGTATCACTCAACTCTCATTTATAATGAGTCGTGTTTATGATGATAGGGATATAGATAGGCCTATTTGTATTTTTGGTGTTGTTGTAGTCATGGATGCATCAGCGCAACAGATACAACATTTGTAATAAAAATTATCAATTGGCCTACGCATCATAATTGCCTGGAGATATCTGACCTACAAATTTGTAAACAAAGCTGCTGTATTTATAACTCGTAAAAATATATATTTTTATCACTTTAAATTGACACATATGGCAAATTAAGCTTTCCTTTATCCATTTCAAGAAATACTGTAATAAACAATAAAATAAAATGTGATATTTTATTTGGGACTTACTGAGCTTTAATGAAATTCAAGTAGAAGTAAAATGACTTGTGTAAAAAACTACAAGCTAAAGTAAGTAGTAGCTTATTTAAAAAGTACTCAAAGGCCATGGTGGTGAAGTAAATACAATGTAGCAAGTAAAACACTGGAATGGTAGATTTGCAGTGGAACAATGTGCAAAGTAGAAATAAAAATAATGGAGTGCAAAATAAATAAATACAGTAGGGGAAGAGGTAGTTGTTTGGGCTAAATTATAGATGGGCTATGTGCAGTAACCTGTGAGCTGCTCTGGCAGCTGGTGCTTAAAGCTAGTGGGGTTGATGTGTTTCCAGTTTCAGAGATTTTTGTCATTCGTTCCAGTCATTGGCAGCAGAGAACTGGAATGAGAGGCTTTAATTGATTCAATATCAATTGAATCCGGTCTTTCTGAAGGAATGGCACCTCCTCTTAGTCAAGCTGAAAGACAGCGGCAATACAGAGATCGAAGCAATGCTGACCCAGAAAGGAGAGAGTATCTACAGAAAGAGTGGAGGAAAGATTAAGAGACATGGAAGAAGGCAATAGCTGAATTCGGTGACAGTGCAGCGTGCAGAAAGGAAGAAATGTAGAGACTACAAAGGGATACTCAGAGCCAGGGCCAAGGCTAGTGCCTCCCCCTCCCAACCATAACTCATAACCCTATGCCCTATCTACTAACCCTTATCCTTAACTTTATCTCTGACTCTACCCCGAGAATCCTAACCATGCATTTGTGTTTTAGGCAACGCCAGCAAGGGGAACACTTTCGAAGAAACAACAAATAGAAGACTCCAAAAAGAGAGAGAGCATTTCAAATCAGAAGTGGCAAAGGAGAGGGAAAAAAAAACACAGGAAGAGGTATGCAAGGATTAGAGGAGAACGGGCATCTGTATCGCCTCGTTCAACAGTCAAAGCATTGCAGAGACGTCAGAATGTGACATCACCTATTAACAGGGCTCTTCTCTTTCACACATCTCTCATTAAAGATATCAAAACAAAATACAGAAATGCATGGAAACAGAAGAACAAGCAAATCATTGCGAAAGTGACCTCTGTGAAACTACTGTAGAAGTATAAACTTCAGAAGTATGCCCATACAGTGTTGGGCTTTTCAAAGAAGAGAGTTTGAAGGGGATCTTTGCTCTTTTTTGACGAGGAAGGGAAGCAGAACAGAAACAGAAATCAAAAGGAAAGTGAAGGATTTCTTTCTCCGTGATGATGTAAGTCATATAACGACCAGCCGCAAACAAACCATCCCACGACTAAAGAACAAAATGCAGAAGAGGCTTCTTACTGACACAATGAAAAATATGCACAGGAAATTCCTGTCTGAGGAACTAGGTCAGTTGTCCTATACCTCCTTCTGCCACCTCAGGCCATTTGGGGTTGTTACGCCCAATAACACTGATAGTGAAACTTGTCAGTGCAAAACCCATGAGAATTTACAGTTCATGGTAAATTCTCTTCACAGCCTTGGGCTTTTGTCCACCGAAAACCTTGAGGACATGGTCAAATCAAGTATGTGTGACCCGAAATCGAAGCTATGTGCTTATGGTGAATGTAAGGATTGCTTCCTCACCACTCATCCAACTCTGAAACCTCCTGGGAATGTAGAAGTTCCTCTGACACAATGGACCTTGGAGAAGATCCAAAAAGATGTCGAGAAGTGCTCCATGATAACGGTGAAGAGGGAGGTCACTATAACAGAAACTGAACTGTCAGTTTCAAGATAGGCCCGCTAAGTTTAGACAACATCTTTAATATCAAGTGGCAAAAAGGGCCTATAGGGAGCTTAGGGAGAGTCTGAAGAACAATGAGTGCTTGCTGCACATTGACTTCAGCAAAAACTATTCATGCAAATACAGTCAAGAGATCCAGTCCGTGCACTCTCCACACGGGAGTGCTCTACACTGCTCTACACTGCTGCAGACCAACCACCAATTAACAACTTTTTGCTCCATTTCACCATCACAGAGACATGATCCACCTGCCATTTGGGAACACCTTGATCCGGTTCTTGCTATGTTGAAGCAGAAGTACCCTGAAGTCAGCTTCATTTCTTTACTGACGGGCCGGCTACACAATACAAGCAAAAAGGGAACCTCTACCTACTTCCCACAGAAGCACACAAACAAGGCTTTCAAGAGGTCAACTGGAATTTCTTTGAGGCCAGCCACGACAAGGGGCACCAAATGGTGTTGGAGGGGCCCTCAAGAGATCTGCAGACACAGCAGTGCACCATGGAAAGGATATCCCAGACACACAGGCCCTGTAAAATGTCCTAAAGGGTCTTAACTCCTCTGTGGAGATGTTCTTCGTTACTGAGAGTGATGTTGAGGCAAGAACAGAGGCAACCCTCCTTCCTCCCCATACACACATACATACATTTATCTTGTGCAGTAGTTGGTTGAGTCTTGAAATGTATAATGTGTTTGTTACTCTTTATGTCTTATCATATGCTATCTCTTCTCACCTCAGATGCCTGCCTTAGATGCCATTAAAGGAACGATTAAGATTCATCAGGTTATCAGTGACTCACCAGGCCAGATAAAATCCAGGGACATTACTTGTCTTTGCAAGAAGGATAGTGGCATGTTGGACTGTTCTTGTTTTCAGCTCAAAGAGGCAACTCTGGGTGACCCTGCAGCATCTAACCAGCTCCCTACATCTCATGACAAGACTGACACCACATGGCGACCTGGCACCATTGAACTTAATCATGTAGGGGAGTGGTGTGTTGTCAATTATGACCATGAAGGATACCCTGGCATCATCATGGATGTAGAGGAACATCACATTAAGGTGAAGTGCATGCACCAGAATGGCATCAACAAATTCTTCTGGCCAAAGGAAGATATTTGTTGGTACTGGACAGATAATTTGTCTGATGCCAGAGCCACAGGCTGTTAATTAACGATCTGTACAGATGGGGAAATCCACCTGGAAGTATGTGGAAGAGCATTTGGGGTTAAAGGGGGGAGAGATGGAAAGAGGGGGAGTGAGAGAGGGGGACAGGAATGTGTTTTAATGCTAATTCCAATGATTTTGTACCGGCAATGTATTTTTGTGTTGTTGTTTTTCCACAATGAATATGTAACTAAATAGCAGTTCCAATGTTATTACTATGTAGATGTCTATTCAGTGTTCAGGGTTTAATTTATGTTCTGTCCCATTATACCTTGGTCCACCCTGTTATCTTGGCATCTTTTTCAAATGAATTCAGTTATATTGTCAAATATCAAGAATTTGTGTCATGTATTTTAAAGAGTAAGACATGGCCAACACCACACAATTATAAACCTGTATAAAATATAATTAATACCTGTCTCAATTTAGAAAGATAATGGGCAAATTAGATTAAGTTCTGTATACAACATCTGTTATTGGACAGGGTTGACAAGGGGACCAAATAGCTTTATGAAAATGTGAATGTTACTAAAATATTCCAATGAAAGTAATTAAAGACAGTTAAGTGCACGTCCGTAACAGGGTGGACATATCATATGGCTGATTCACAGAAGATGTGTTTATAATTACCGTGTCACATTCTGACCTTACTTCCTTTTTTATGTCTTTATTTTAGTTGGTAATGGCGTGTGTTGGGGTGGGCATTCTATGTTGTTTTTCTATGTTTTGTTCTGTTGTTATATTTTTATGTGTTTGGCCTAGTATGGTTCTCAATCGGAGGCAGGTGTCAATCGCTGTCTCTGATTGGGAGCCATATTTAGGTAGCCTGTTTTCTATTGTGTTTTGTGGGTGGTTGTATCCTGTGTTAGTGTTTTCACCATACGGGACTGTTTCGGTTGTTTGTTTGTACTTTTGTTATTTTGTTCAGTGTTCTGTTGATTTATTAAATATATCATTATGGACACTTACCACGCTACACATTGGTCTGATCTTTGCTACTCCTCCTCTGAAGAAGAGGAATTCCGTTACAGAACCACCCACCAAAAAAGGACCAAGCAGCGTGGCAACGGGCAGCAGAAATCTCAAGACTCGTGGACATGGGAGAAGATTTTGGAAGGCAAGGGACCCTGGGCACAGGCTGGGGAATATCGCCACCCCTGGGCAGAGCTGGAGGCAGCTAAAGCTGCGGTGGAATGACGAGGCTGCACGGCAGCGAGGCTGGGATGAGAGGCAGCCCCAAAATATTCTTGGGAGGGGGACACACACGAAGAGTGTGGGAGGTAAAGGCAAAAAAAAAGGCCATGGTGGTGAAGTAAATACAATATAGTAAGTAAAACACTGGAATGGTAGATTTGCAGTGGAACAATGTGTGAAGTAGAAATAAAAATAATGGGGTGTAAAGGAGCAAAATAAATAAATACAGTAGGGGAAACGGTAGTTGTTTGGGCTAAATTATAGATGGGCTATGTACAGGTGCAGTAATCTGTGAGCTGCTCTGGCAGCTGGTGCTTAAAGCTAGTGGGGTTGATGTGTTTCCAGTTTCAGAGATTTTTGTCGTTCGTTCCAGTCATTGGCAGCAGAGAACTGGAAGGAGAGGCTTCAATTGATTCAATATCAATTGAATCTGGTCTTTCTGAAGGAATGGCACCTCCTCTTAGTCAAGCTGAAAGACAGCGGCAATACAGAGATTGAAGTAATGCTGACCCAGAAAGGAGAGAGTATCTACAGAAAGAGTGGAGGAAAGATTAAGAGACATGGAAGAAGGCAATAGCTGAATTCAGTGACAGTGCAGCGTGCAGAAAGGAAGAAATGGAGAGACTACAAAGGGATACTCAGAGCCAGGGCCAAGGCTAGTGCCTCCCCCCCCAACCATAACTCATAACCCTATTCCCTATCTACCAACCCTTATCCTTAACTTTATCTCTGACTCTACCCCGAGAATCCTAACCATGCATTTGTGTTTTAGGCAACGCCAGCAAGGGGAACACTTTCGAAGAAACAACAAATAGAAGACTCCAAAAAGAGAGAGAGCATTTCAATTCAGAAGTGGCAAAAGAGAGGAAAAAAAAGAAAAAAACACAGGAAGAGGTATGCAAGGATTAGAGGAGAACAGGCATCTTGGGCTTTTCAAATAAGAGAGTTTGAAGGGGATCTTTGCTCTTTTTTGACGAGGAAGGGAAGCAGAACAGAAACAGAAATCAAAAGGAAAGTGAAGGATTTCTTTCTCCGTGATGATGTAAGTCATATAACGACCAGCCGCAAACAAACCATCCCACGACTAAAGAACAAAATGCAGAAGAGGCTTCTTACTGACACAATGAAAAATCTGCACAGGAAATTCCTGTCTGAGAAACTAGGTCAGTTGTCCTATACCTCCTTCTGCCACCTCAGGCCATTTGGGGTTGTTACGCCCAATAACACTGATAGTGAAACTTGTCAGTGCAGAACCCAAGAGAATTTACAGTTCATGGTAAATTCTCTTCACAGCCTTGGGCTTTTGTCCACCGAAAACCTTGAGGACATGGTCAAATCAAGTATGTGTGACCCGAAATCGAAGCTATGTGCTTATGGTGAATGTAAGGATTCCTTCCTCACCAGTCATCCAACTCTGAAACCTCCTGGGAATGTAGAAGTTCCTCTGACACAATGGACCTTGGAGAAGATCCAAAAAGATGTTGAGAAGTGCGCAATGATAACCGTGAAGAGGGAGGTCACTATAACAGAAACTGAACTGTCAGTTTCAAGATAGGCTCGCTAAGTTTAGGCAACATCTTTAATATCAAGTGGCAAAAAGGGCCTATAGGGAGCTTAGGGAGAGTCTGAAGAACAATGAGTGCTTGCTGCACATTGACTTCAGCAAAAACTATTTATGCAAATACAGTCAAGAGATCCAGTCCGTGCACTTTGGGGGATCTCACCAGCAAGCCACTCTCCACACGGGAGTGCTCTACACTGCTGCAGACCAACCACCAATTACTTTTTGCTCCATCTCACCATCACAGAGACATGATCCACCTGCCATTTGGGAACACCTTGATCCGGTTCTTGCTATGTTGAAGCAGAAGTACCCTGAAGTCAGCTTCATTTCTTTACTGACGGGCCGGCTACACAATACAAGCAAAAAGGGAACTTCTACCTACTTCCCACAGAAGCACACAAACAAGGCTTTCAAGAGGTCAACTGGAATTTCTTTGAGGCCAGCCACGACAAGGGGCACCAAATGGTGTTGGAGGGGCCCTCAAGAGATCTGCAGACACAGCAGTGCACCATGGAAAGGATATCCCAGACATACAGGCCCTGTAAAATGTTCTAAAGGGTCTTAACTCCTCTGTGGAGATGTTCTTCGTTACTGAGAGTGATGTGGAGGCAAGAGCAGAGGCAACCCTCCTTCCTCCCCGTACACACATACAGAACATACATTTCTCTTGTACAGTAGTTGGTTGAGTATTGAAATGTATAATGTGTTTGTTACTCTTTATATCTTATCATATGCTATCTCTTCTCACCTCAGATGCTTGCCTTAGATGCCATTAAAGGAACGATGAAGATTCATCAGGTTAACAGTGTCTCACCAGGCCAGAAAAAATACAGGGACATTACTTGTCTTTGCAAGAAGGATAGTGGCATGTTGAACAGTCCTTGTTTCCAGCTCAAAGAGGCAACTCTGGGTGACCCTGCATTATCTAACCAGCTCCCTGCATCTCATAACAAGGCTGACACCACATGGTGACCTGGCACCATTGACCTTAATCACATAGGGGAGTGGTGTGTTGTCAATTATGACCATGAAGGATACCCTGGCATCATCATGGATGTAGAGGAACATCACATTAAGGTGAAGCGCATGCCGGAATGGCATCAACAAATTATTCTGGCCAAAGGAAGATATTTGTTGGTACTGGACAGATCATTTGTCTGATGCCAGAGCCACAGGCTGTTAATAAACGATCTGTACAGATGGAAAAATCCACCTGGAAGTATGTGGAAGGGCATTTGGGGTGAAAGGGGGGAGAGATGGAAAGAGGGGGAGCGAGAGAGGGGGAGAGGAAGAGAGGGACAGGAATGTGTTTTAATGCTAATTCCAATTATTTTGTAGCAGCAATGTATTTTTTGTGTTGTTGTTTTGAATATGTAACTAAATAGCAGTTCCAATGTTATTACTATGTAGATGTCTATTCAGTGTTCAGGGTTTAATTTATGTTCTGTCCCATTATACCTTGGTCCACCATGTTATCTTGGCATCTTTTTCAAATGAATTCAGTTACCTTGTCAAATATCAAGCAATTGTGTCATGTATTTTAAAGAGTAAGACATGGCCAACACCACACAATTATAAACCTGGATAAAATATAATTAATACCTGTCTGAATTTAGAAAGATAATGTGCAAATTAGATGAAGTTCTGTATCAAACCACACATTGTATACAACATCTGTTATTTCTTTATAATTTGACCAGACCAAGTGGACAGGGTTGACAAGGGGACACAATAGCATTATGAAAATGTGAATGTTACTAAAATAGTCCAATGAAAGTAATTAAAGACAGTTAAGTGCATGTCCGTAACAGGGTGGACATATCGTATGGCTGATTCACAGAAGATGTGTTTATAATTACCGTGTCACATTCTGACCTTAGTTCCGTTTTTATGTCTTTATTTTAGTTGGTCAGGGCGTGAGTTGGGGTGGGCATTCTGTTGTTTTTCTATGTTTTGTTATGGTTCTCAATCAGAGCCAGGTGTCAGTTGCTGTCTCTGATTGGGAGCCATACAAACGCTCCACACCGCATGGCCGCAGCCACCCTAATCTGGTGGTCCCAGCGCGCACGACCCACGTGGAGTTCCAGGTCTCCGGTAGCCTCTGGAACTGCCGATCTGCGGCCAACAAGGCAGAGTTCATCTCAGCCTATGTCTCCCTCCAGTCCCTCGACTTCTTGGCTCTGACGGAAACATGGATCACCACAGACAACACCGCTACTCCTACTGCTCTCTCTTCGTCCGCCCACGTGCTCTCGCACACCCCGAGAGCTTCTGGTCAGCGGGGTGGTGGCACCGGGATCCTCATCTCTCCCAAGTGGTCATTCTCTCTTTCTCCCCTTACCCATCTGTCTATCGCCTCCTTTGAATTCCATGCTGTCACAGTTACCAGCCCTTTCAAGCTTAACATCCTTATCATTTATCGCCCTCCAGGTTCCCTCGGAGAGTTCATCAATGAGCTTGATGCCTTGATAAGCTCCTTTCCTGAGGACGGCTCACCTCTCACAGTTCTGGGCGACTTTAACCTCCCCACGTCTACCTTTGACTCATTCCTCTCTGCCTCCTTCTTTCCACTCCTCTCCTCTTTTGACCTCACCCTCCCCCCCTACTCACAAGGCAGGCAATACGCTCGACCTCATCTTTACTAGATGCTGTTCCTCCACTAACCTCATTGCAACTCCCCTCCAAGTCTCCGACCACTACCTTGTATCCTTTTCCCTCTCGCTCTCATCCAACACTTCCCACACTGCCCCTACTCGGATGGTATCGCGCCGTCCCAACCTTCGCTCTCTCTCCCCCGCTACTCTCTCCTCTTCCATCCTATCATCTCTTCCCTCTGCTCAAACCTTCTCCAACCTATCTCCTGATGCTGCCTCCTCAACCCTCCTCTCCTCCCTTTCTGCATCCTTTGACTCTCTATGTCCCCTATCCTCCAGGCTGGCTCGGTCCTCCCCTCCCGCTCCGTGGCTCGACGACTCATTGCGAGCTCACAGAACAGGGCTCCGGGCAGCCGAGCGGAAATGGAGGAAAACTCGCCTCCCTGCAGACCTGGCATCCTTTCACTCCCTCCTCTCTACATTTTCCTCCTCTGTCTCTGCTGCTAAAGCCACTTTCTACCACTCTAAATTCCAAGCATCTGCCTCTAACCCTAGGAAGCTCTTTGCCACCTTCTCCTCCCTCTTGAATCCTCCTCCCCCTCCCCCTCCTCCCTCTCTGCAGATGACTTCGTCAACCATTTTGAAAAGAAGGTCGACGACATCCGATCCTCGTTTGCTAAGTCAAACGACACCGCTGGTTCTGCTCACACTGCCCTACCCTGTGCTCTGACCTCTTTCTCCCCTCTCTCTCCAGATGAAATCTCGCGTCTTGTGACGGCCGGCCGCCCAACAACCTGCCCGCTTGACCCTATCCCCTCCTCTCTTCTCCAGACCATTTCCGGAGACCTTCTCCCTTACCTCACCTCGCTCATCAACTCATCCCTGACCGCTGGCTACGTCCCTTCCGTCTTCAAGAGAGCGAGAGTTGCACCCCTTCTGAAAAAACCTACACTCGATCCCTCCGATGTCAACAACTACAGACCAGTATCCCTTCTTTCTTTTCTCTCCAAAACTCTTGAACGTGCCGTCCTTGGCCAGCTCTCCCGCTATCTCTCTCAGAATGACCTTCTTGATCCAAATCAGTCAGGTTTCAAGACTAGTCATTCAACTGAGACTGCTCTTCTCTGTATCACGGAGGCGCTCCGCACTGCTAAAGCTAACTCTCTCTCCTCTGCTCTCATCCTTCTAGACCTATCGGCTGCCTTCGATACTGTGAACCATCAGATCCTCCTCTCCACCCTCTCCGAGTTGGGCATCTCCGGCGCGGCCCACGCTTGGATTGCGTCCTACCTGACAGGTCGCTCCTACCAGGTGGCGTGGCGAGAACCGTCTCCTCACCACGTGCTCTCACCACTGGTGTCCCCAGGGCTCTGTTCTAGGCCCTCTCCTATTCTCGCTATACACCAAGTCACTTGGCTCTGTCATAACCTCACATGGTCTCTCCTATCATTGCTATGCAGACGACACACAATTAATCTTCTCCTTTCCCCCTTCTGACGACCAGGTGGCGAATCGCATCTCTGCATGTCTGGCAGACATATCAGTGTGGATGACGGATCATCACCTCAAGCTGAACCTCGGCAAGACGGAGCTGCTCTTCCTCCCGGGAAGGACTGCCCGTTCCATGATCTCGCCATCACGGTTGACAACTCCATTGTGTCCTCGTCCCAGAGCGCTAAGAACCTTGGCGTGATCCTGGACAACACCCTGTCGTTCTCAAATAACATCAAGGCGGTGGCCCGTTCCTGTAGGTTCATGCTCTACAACATCCGCAGAGTACGACCCTGCCTCACACAGGAAGCGGCGCAGGTCCTAATCCAGGCACTTGTCATCTCCCGTCTGGATTACTGCAACTCGCTGTTGGCTGGGCTCCCTGCCTGTGCCATTAAACCCCTACAACTCATCCAGAACGCCGCAGCCCGTCTGGTGTTCAACCTTCCCAAGTTCTCTCACGTCACCCCGCTCCTCCGCTCTCTCCACTGGCTTCCAGTTGAAGCTCGCATCCGCTACAAGACCATGGTGCTTGCCTACGGAGCTGTGAGGGGAACGGCACCTCACTACCTCCAGGCTCTGATCAGGCCCTACACCCAAACAAGGGCACTGCGTTCATCCACCTCTGGCCTGCTCGCCTCCCTACCACTGAGGAAGTACAGTTCCCGCTCAGCCCAGTCAAAACTGTTCGCTGCTCTGGCCCCCCAATGGTGGAACAAACTCCCTCACGACGCCAGGACAGCGGAGTCAATCACCACCTTCCGGAGACACCTGAAACCCCACCTCTTTAAGGAATACCTAGGATAGGATAAAGTAATCCTTCTCCCCCTCCCCCCCTTAAAAGACCTAGATGCACTATTGTAAAGTGGCTGTTCCACTGGATGTCATAAGGTGAAAGCACCAATTTGTAAGTCGCTCTGGATAAGAGCGTCTGCTAAATGACTTAAATGTAAATGTAAATGTAGGTAGCCTGTTTTCCATTGTGTTTTGTGGGTGGTTGTATCCTGTTTTAGTGTTTTCACCATACGGGACTGTTTCGGTTGTTTGTTTGTACTTTTGTTATTTTGTTCAGTGTTCTGTTGATTTATTAAATATATCATTATGGACACTTACCACGCTGCACATTGGTCTGATCTTTGCTACTCCTCCTCCTATGAAGAAGAGGAAATCCGTTACAGAACCAACCACCGGTCGATCTGGTGCCTCCTCCACGCACCAGCCCTCCGGTGGCAGCCCCCCGCACCAGGCTGTCTCTCACACTCCTCCCTACAGGTGCTCCCGCCTGTCCAGCGCTGCCAGAGTCTCCCTCCTGTCCAGTGCTGCCGGAGTCTCCCTCCTGTCCAGCGCTGCCAGAGTCTCCCTCCTGTCCAGCGCTGCCGGAGTCTCCCTCCTGTCCAGCGCTGCCAGAGTCTCCCTCCTGTCCAGCGCTGCCGGAGTCTCCCGTCTGTCCTGAGCTGCCGGAGTCTCCCGTCTGTCCTGAGCTGCCGGAGTCTCCCGTTTGTCCTGAGCTGCCGGATTCTCCCGTCCGCCCTTGAGCTGCCGGAGTCTCCCGTCTGTCCTGATCTGCCGGAGTCGCCCGTCTGTCCTGACCTGCCGGAGTCGCCCGTCTGTCCTGAGCTGCCGGAGTCGCCCGTTACTCCGGAGCTTCCGGAATCTCCCGTCACTCCGGCGCTGCCGGAATCGCCTTTCACTCCGGAACTGCCGGAGTCTCCCGCCTGTCCAGTGCTGCCGGATCTCCCATCCATTCGGGACCCATTGCTAGGGTCCCCAATCCGGGGTCGGTGGCGAGGGTCGCCACTCCTAAGGTGCCACATAAGTGGGCCAAGACTATGGTGGAGTGGGGTCCACCGCGGTAAATGCCCACCCAGACTCTCCCCTATAGGTTCAGATTTCGTGGCCGAATTTGCACTAAAATCAATATCATCCTCAGTACCAGTCAAAGGTTTGGACACACCTACTCATTCCAGGGGTTATCTTTAGTTTGACCATTTTTTACATTGTAGAATAATAGTGAAGACATCAAAACTATGAAAAAACACATATGGAATCATGTAGTAACCAAAAAGGTATTAAATCAATCAAAATATATTTTATATATGAGATTCTTCAAAGTAGCCACCCTTTGACTTGATGACAGCTTTGCACACTCTTGGCATTCTCTAAACAAATAAATTACTGAATAAACTAAAGTAAAAATTAAAAGAGCAACAATAAAATAACAATGGCGAGGCTATATACAGGGGATACCAGTACCTAGTCAATGTGCGGGGATACAGATTAGTAGATAGGGGTAAAGTGACGGACTTGGCGCTTGCACTCGGTATCGCTTGCCGTGAGGTAGCAGAGAACATTTTTAGGGCCTTCCTCTGACACCGCCTGGTATAGAGGTTCAGGATGGCAGGAAGCTTGGCAGGAAGTACTGGGCCGTACGCACTACCTTCTGTAGCACCTTGCGGTCGGAGGCAGAGTAGTTGCCATACCAAGTAGTGATGCAACCAGTCAGGATGCTGTCGATGGTGCAGCTGTAGAACTTTTTGAGGATCTGAGGACCCATGCGAAATCTTTTCAGTCTCACTAAGGGGGATTAGGCGTTGTCGTGCCCTCTTCAGGACTGTCTTGGTAGGTTTGGACCATAATAGTTTGTCGGTGATGTGGACTCTAAGGAACTTTAAGCTCTCAACCTGCTCTACTACAGCCCCGTCGATGAGAATGGGGGTGTGCTCGGGCCCTCCTTTTCCTGTAGTCCACATTCATCTCCTTTGTCTTGATCACATTGAGGGAGAGGTTGTTTTTCTGGCACCACACTTCCAGGTCTCTGACCTCCCTATAGGCTGTCTCATCATTGTCGGTGATCAGGCCTACCACCATTGTGTCGTCAGCAAACTTAATGATGGTGTTGCAGTCATGCTTGGCCATGCATGGGTGAACAAGGAATACATCAGGGGATTAAGCACACACCCCTGAGGGATCCCCGTGTTGAGGATCAGCGTGGCAGATGTGTTGTTGCCTACACTTACAATGTGGGTAAGGGTAGGCAGTGTCAGGCAAGGGAAAACAGGCACAACACGAAAAGAGGGTCTATGCAGGAACAAATGGCTAAAACCGCAGACTGCCTGAGCAGAGGTTACCATCTGGCCGCATGGAAGTGGCAGGACTGAGTATTTGTAGAGGTCTTGATTCTGTATTGTCACGCCTTGATCAATTTCATCTGTCCTTGTGATTGACTCCACCTCCTCCTGGTGTCGCTTATTTTCCCCAGTGTATTTACCCCTGTCTGCCACTCTGTACCTCCTGGACTCTGATCTGGTTTTGACCTTTTTGCCTGTCCACAACCATTCTCTTGCCTACCCCTTTGGATTAATAAACATTGTAAGACTCCAACCATCTGGGTCTCGCCTTGTACCTTGATAGGTATAATGGCATTCGCAGCAATTTGATGTGCATTCCGCCACCTACTGTGCGGGTGAATAATAAGGAAAAAACAAATGAACTAAACAAAATAAACCGGCTTTTCGGTATAAAAACAATTCTAATCAGGAGCCTGTGTTGGGATCAAAAGACTCCTTTAAAAAACACTAGCAGCTGGTTGAAATGTATCCACCGCCATATCTTCAACACTGCTGCCTCTTCCCCCTTCGACTCTCTTCACCGCATCCACATAGGAGATCTGCTGCACAGCCCTGATCCTTCACACCTCGACCGCCTTCATCCTAATAGGGCACTCAAGTTCGGAGTATGAACCTCACCACAGTTGCAACATTTTCCATTGACAGATTCTTCATTACTATACTTCTCCCATCTACAAACATTTGACACGTGACCATATCCTTTACAATTCCCATATTGTAATGGTTTGGACTCAAATGCTCTCACAGCCTACCTCACATATCTAAGCTTCACATATTCAGGTAGAGTCTCCTCAAACTTTTCTCCTTTCTCCCATTTCATACGGGTCAGGTGACGCACACTGACCACTCCTGGGATTTGTGACTAAGGTACTCATCATCTGTATCCAACGAGACTCCAGCTGTAACTCCTTTGGCAGGCGCCCTGCTCCGAAGATCAATACATGTTACTTCTTTTTGTTGTTGTTGTCAGATCCAGTGCATGCTTCTTCTGTTCTTCATCAATACAATTAACTTCGATAAGTCCAATAAGAAATGCATTATTGGAGCGGTCCTTGTTTTCTAATTCTAACTTTTCCTCATTTTGTGCCATTCTTTGATTGACCTATTTTGCATTAATTGTCACACTGCACCTTCAGATTCAAGCTCAGTTGCTATTTCCTCTCTCACTCGCCGGTTGGCGCCATGGTGGTGAAACTAGCCAATGAATCCCAGGATGGGGTTTATGGTTCAAGAAATCAATGAGAGAAGTGTAAAAATTCTTCCTAAGCTGTTAAAACTTCTTAAGGATAGGGGAACCCCTCGACAACATCCGCTGAAACGGCAGCGCGCGAAATTCAAAAATATTTTGGGGAAATATTTAACTTTCATACATTCACAAGTGCAATACACCAAATTGAAGCATAACTTCTTGTTAATCTAGCCATCGTGTCCGATTTCAAAAAGGCTTTACAATGAAAGCACACCATATGAATATGTTAGGTCAGCGCCTAGTCACAAAAGAACATACAGCCATTTTCCAGCCAAAGAGAGGAGTCACAAAAAGCAGAAATAGAGATAAAATGAATCACTAACCTTTGATGATCTTCATCAGATGGCACTCATACGACTTCGTGTTACACAATACATGTATGTTTTGTTCGATAAAGGTCATATAAAGGTCGATAAAGTCATATTATTAATGGCACCTGTTTGAACTTGTTATCAGTATAAAAGACACCTGTCCACAACCTCAAACAGTCAAACTCCACTATGGCCAAGACCAAAGAGCTGTCAAAGGACACCAGAAACAAAATTGTAGACCTGCACCAGGCTGGGAAGACTGAATCTGCAATAGGTAAGCAGCTTGGTTTGAAGAAATCAACTGTGGGAGCAATTATTAGGAAATGGAAGACATACAAGACCACTGATAATCTCCCTCGATCTGGGGCTCCACGCAAGATCTCACCCCGTGGGGTCAAAATGATCACAAGAACGGTGAGCAAAAATCCCAGAACCACACAGGGGGACCTAGAGAATGACCTGCAGAGAACTGGGACCAAAGTAACAAAGCCTACCATCAGTAACACACTACGCCGCCAGGGACTCAAATCCTGAAGTGCCAGACGTGTCCCCCTGCTTAAGCCAGTACATGTCCAGGCCCGTCTAAAGTTTGCTAGAGAGCATTTGGATGATCCAGAAGAAGATTGGGAGAATGTCATATGGTCAGATGAAACCAAAATGTAACTTTTTGGTAAAAACTCAACTCGTCGTGTTTGGAGGACAAAGAATGCTGAGTTGCATCCAAAGAACACCATACCTACTGTGAAGCATGGGGGTGGAAACATCACGCTTTGGGGCTGTTTTTCTGCAAAGGGACCAGGACGACTGATCCGTGTAAAGGAAAGAATGAATGGGGCTATGTATCGTGAGATTTTGAGTGAAAACCTCCTTCCATCAGCAAGGGCATTGAAGATGAAACGTGGCTGGGTCTTTCAGCATGACAATGATCCCAAACACACCGCCCGGGCAATGAAGGAGTGGCTTCGTAAGAAGCATTTCAAGGTCCTGGAGTGGCCAAGCCAGTCTTCAGATCTCAACCCCATAGAAAATCTTTGGAGGGAGTTGAAAGTCCGTGTTGACCAGCAACAGCCCCAAAACATCACTGCTCTAGAGGAGATCTGCATGGAGGAATGGGCCAAAATACCAGCAACAGTGCGTGAAAACCTTGTGAAGACTTACAGAAAACGTTTGACCTCTGTCATTGCCAACAAAGGGTATATAACAAAGTATTGAGATAAACTTTTGTTATTGACCAAATACTTATTTTCCACCATAATTTGCAAATAAATTCATTAAAAATCCTACAATGTGATTTTCTGGATTTTTTTCTCGTTTTGTCTGTCATAGTTGAAGTGTACCTATGATGAAAATTACAGGCCTCTCTCATCTATTTAAGTTGGAGAACTTGCACAATTGGTGGCTGACTAAATACTTTTTTGCCCCACTGTACGTGTTTAGCAGATGTCATTGCGGGTGTAGCAAAATGCTTGTGTTTCTAGCTCCGACAGTGCAGTAATATCTAACAAGTAATTGTCAAGTCCACTCCCGCTCCTCCCCTCTGGCGTTTGACGTTGCCGGTATACCAACCACCGGTCCTGGGGTCCACCATTATGCACACCTGCATTCATCATTACGCACACCTGGCATTTATCATTGCACGCACTTACACGTCGTCATGAAGCACACCTGGACTCCATTACCTCACTTATTACCTCCCCTATATCTGGCACAACCTTAGGTTCTTTCCCCAGTCAGTATTGTTCCTGTGTTTATACGTAGACACTACTGTTATGTTGTCTCATTCCATGTTTGTTATTTTATTAAACATTTCATCTGCGCCTGCTTCTCGACTCAGTGTCTCTATTACAGTAATATCAAACAATTTCACAACATATACTCAATACACACAAATCTAAGTAAAGGAATGGTATTAAGAATATATAAATATATGGACAAGCAATGTCAGAGCCGCATAGACTAAGACACAGTAGAATAGAATACAGTATATACATATGAGATTAATAATGTTGAAATGTTTTGCATTATTCAAGTGATTAGTGTTCCATTTATTAAAGTGGCCAGTGATTTCAAGTCTATGTATATACACAGCAGCCTCTAATGTGCTAGTGATGGTTATTTAACGATGTTGAAGTATTTTGTATATGTCACCTACGTTGACGTATTTTCAAATCTAGAAAGGAATGGAATTAAGAACATAAAAATATACAGTATAATAGTATAGGATACAATATGTATAGATGAGATGGGTAATGCAGGATATGTAGACATTATTAAGTTGATTAGTGTTCCATTTATTAAAGTGGCCAGTGATTTCAAGTCTATGTATATACACAGCAGCCTCTAATGTGCTAGTGATGGTTATTTAACAGTCCGATGGCCTTGAGATAAAGCTGTTTTTTCAGTCTCTCGGTTCCAGCTTTGATGCACCTGTACTGACCTCGCCTTCTGGATGATAGCAGGGTGAACAGGCAGTGGCTCAGGTGGTATTTGTTCTTGATGATCTTTTTGGCCTTCCTGTGACATCGGGTGCTGTAGGCGTCCTGGAGGCCAGATAGTTTGCACCCGGTGAAGCGTTGTGCAGACCGCACCACCCTCTGGAGAGCCCTGCAGTTGTGGGCAGAGCAGTTGCCATACCAGGCGGTGTTACAGTCCGACAGGATGCTCTCAATTGTGCATCCCGTAAAAGTCTGAGGGTTTTAGATGCCAAGCCAAATTTCTTCAGCCTCCCGAGGTTGAAGAGGTGCTGTTGCGCCTTCTTCACCACAGTCTGTGTGGGTGTACCATTTCAATTTGTCAGTGATGTGCACACTGAGGAACTTGAAGCTGTCCACCTTCAACACTGCGGTCCCGTCGATGTGGATATGGGGGTGCTCCCTCCGCTGTTTCCTGAAGTCCACGATTGTTAAGTAATTTTGTAATCAATGTTCATAGATTCCAATTATCTTTATCTGTCTGATACCCAGAGGTTGTAAAGTTCTGGTCTTAAATAAAACAGACAGAATTCCCAGCACACAACTGATCAGATCCCGATTTATTTGCGAGAGCTCTCAAGTTTTCACAAATACATTCCTTTTATACCATCCTAACCTACATACACACCAACATAGGGATTTTCTCATGAGTCTCACCACAGTTTATAACCACTCAGCTGACAGTTCCAGGCTCCCCCAGATGCTAGAGCTCTGTAGAAGCTCTCCCTGTCCTCTCTTATCTCCACAGATATACATCCAGGTCGGTTCCAACATAGGTTAATGCCCCTCTCCGTTCTCTTTCTACCCCCACATATATTCCTTTCTTCCTAGGTCCATGCCATATAACCCCTTCCTAATGATCAAACATTATTTAACACTACAAGAAAGACAGGGTAGAATTCTTGCCAGTTATAGTGCCGTATACCTCATTTAGTCATTATTCATAAAACAATCCCATAACAACGATCATCTCCTTTGTTTTGTCAGAACCAAAGTCAGCTACTCAATTGTTATTTTTTATTTTGTACATTTTATGAGATCTGTCACGAGAACACTGCAAAGTTACTGAAGATGCACTGATCTGGGAGCTACTGTATGTTCAACATCCACTGCACTCAGATGAAATACCATGGATGCATGTTACCCACCAGAACTGGAGCGTGCAGATATCCTCACCACCGTTGATAAAATGCACTGCAAATGCACTAACACTTTAATTTTGACTAATCAATTGTGCACTTGTCAGAACAGAAGTTCACTGTATTAAACCAAAGTTAATGGGGACTGTGATCTGATTCACCTGTTATTTTGCCTGATTGTCTTGTCACATCTTACCGTTGAAGTCAGAAGTTTACATACACTTTGTTTGGAGTCATTAAAACTCGTTTTCCACCACTCCACAAATTTCTTGTTAACAAACTATAGTTTTGGCAAGTCGGTTAGGACATATACTTTCTGCATGACACAAGACATTTTTCCAAAAATTGTTTACAGACAGATTATTTCACTGTATCACAATTCCAGTGGGTCAGAAGTTTACATATACTAAGTTGACTGTGCCTTTAAACAGCTTGGAAAATTCCCAAAAATGATGTCATGGCTTTAGAAGCTACTGATAGGCTAATTGACATATTTTGAGTCCATTGGAGGTTCACCTGTGGATGTATTTCAAGGCCTACCTTCAAACGTAGTGCCTATTTGCTTGACATCATGGGCATATCAAAAGAAATCAGCCAAGACCTCAGAAAAAAATTGTAGCCCTCAAGTCTGGTTCATCCTTGGGAGCAACTTCCAAACGCCTGAAGGTACCACGTTCATCTGTACTAAGAATAGTATGCAAGTATAAACACCATGGGACCACGCAGCTGTCATACCGCTCAGGAAGGAGACGCTTTCTGTCCTAGAGATGAACGTACCTTGGTGCGAAAAGTGCAAATCAATCCCAGAACAACAACAAAGGACCTTGTGAAGATGCTGGCGGAAACAGGTACAAAAGTATCTGTAAAACGAGTCCTATATCGACATAACCTGAAATGCCGCTCAGCAAGGAAGAAGCCACTGCTCCAAAAACGCCATTAAAAAGCCAGACTACGGTTTGCAACTGCACATGGGGACAAAGATTGTACTTTTTGAAGAAATGTTCTCTGGTCTGATGAAACAAAAATATAACTGTTTGGCCATAATGACCATCGTTATGTTTGGAGGAAAAATGGGGACGTTTGCAAGCCGAAGTACACCATCCCAACCGTGAAGCACGGGGGTGGCAGCATCTTGTTGTGGGGGTGCTTTGCTGCAGGAGGGACTGGTGCAATTCACAAAATGGATGGCGTCATGAGGATGCAAATGTACATGGATATATTGAAGCGACATCTCAAGACATCAGTTAAAGCTTGGTCGCAAGTGGGTCTTCCAAATGGACAATGACCCGAAGCATACTTCCAAAGTTGTGGCAAAATGGCTTAAGAACAAAGTCAAGGTATTGGAGTGGCCATCACAAAGCCCTGACCTCAATCCTATAGAAAATGTGTGGGCAGAACTGAAAAAGCGTGTGCGAGCAAGGAGGCCTACAAACCTGACTTGGTTACACCTGCTCTGTCAGGAGGAATGGGCCAAAATTCACCCAACTTATTGTGGGAAGCTTGTGGAAGGCTACCCGAAATGTTTGACCCAAGTTAAACGATTTAAAGGCAATGCTACCAAATACTAATTGAGTGTATGTAAACTTCTGACCCACTGGGAATATGATGAAATAAATAAAAGCTAAAATAAATCATTTCACATTCTTAAAATTAAGTGGTGATCCTAACTGACCTAAGACAGGGAATTTTTACTAGGATTACATTTCAGGAATTGTGAAAAACTGAGTTTAAATATATTTGGCTAAGGTGTATGTAAACTTCCGACTTCAACTGTATATTTGGTTTTCTGTACAGTATTCTGTTTCTGTGATTTGCCTTTTCTATTGTATAATAACGGTCAGATTTGTATGAAAGCACAAAGCATTTGTAAATATTGTGAAAATATGAAACATTTGGACCCGGTTTTCCTGATAGCGATGGAACTTAGGCTTATGAGTGTATTAATGATGCATCTTTCCTACAACAGCGGAAGATGTAATATTGATGTATTGATGTAATAATAAGGCGGCTTATTCTAATACTTACCCACTAAATCACCAAATCCCGTCAGTGGGACACCTATCGACAACATTTGGTGAAATTGGAGGGCGCAATTCAACTAAATAATCGTAATATGAAACATTTATGAACAAGTATCTTATATCGTTTAAAGCTTAAATTCTTGTTAATCTAACTGCATTGTCCGATTTTACAATAGGCTTTACAGCGAAAGCATACCATTCGTTTGTTTGAGGACGGCGCCCCACATCAACATATTTTTCAACCAACACAGGCTTCATAAAATCCCAAATAGCGATTAAATAAATCACTTACTTTTGAAATTATTCCTCTGTTTGTAATCCCAAGGGCCCAGCTACAACATGAATGGTCGTTTTGGTAGATGAAATCCTTCTTTATATCCCAAAAAGTCAGTTTAGTTGGTGCCATCGATTTCAGTAATCCACTCGT
The DNA here is from genome assembly GCF_034236695.1 of Oncorhynchus nerka. NCBI lineage: Eukaryota > Metazoa > Chordata > Actinopteri > Salmoniformes > Salmonidae > Oncorhynchus > Oncorhynchus nerka. Next base: position 47,606,838 of record NC_088415.1, on the reverse strand, counting down.
TCAACATGCAGACAAAATAAATCCCAAAAAGTTACCACTAAACTTTGTTCAAACAAGTCAAACTACATTTCTATTTAATCCTCAGGTATCCTAAAATGAAAATAAGCTCTAATATTTAATACGGAAAGAAGTATGTTCAATAGAAAAGTAAAATTAGCAGGCGTGTGAACAAAATGATTTTCCGATGCGACTCTTTGTACTAAAACTCAAAACTCTTCCTCGTTTTGAAAGAAACAAGCCTGAAACCTTGAAAAAAGACTGTTGACATATAGTGGAAGCCATAGGAATTGCAATCTGGGAACTATCATTTAAAAATATATTTATTTAACTAGGCAAGTCAGTTAAGAACAAATTCTTATTTTCAATGATGGCCTAGGAACAGTGGGTTAACTGCCTATTCAGGGGCAGAACAACAGATTTGTACCTTGTCAGCTCAGGGATTTGAACTTGAAACCTTCCAGTTACTAGTCCAACGCTCTAACCACTAGGCTACCCTGCCGCCCCAAATGCATAGGACCCATAGCCTTCCATTATAAGCCTGGGACCTACATTTTATTTTTATTTTCGTTAGTTAGATTCTGGTTAGTTTGTCTTTGGATTTTCTCCTACCATATCAATTGTTATAGTCTCATACATTATTTGAACATTTCTACAAACTTCAAAGTTTTCTCTATCCAATGCCACCAATTATATGCATATCCTGGCTTCTGGGCCTAAGTATAACAGGCAGCTTTGATTGGACTGAACATGTCAACATCATACTTTCAAAATCTTTGCTAGCAAGCTAGATATGTCACACCCTGATCTGTTTCACCTGTCTTGTGCTTGTCTCCACCTCCCTACAGGTGTTGCCCATTTTCCACATTATCTCCTGTGCATTTATACCTGTGTTTTCTGTTTGTCTGTTGCCAGTTTGTGTTGTCTATTCAAGCCTACCACCGTGTTTTTCCCGTACTTCTGTTTCTCTCTTGCACCTGTTTTTCTGGTTTTGATTACTCTGCCTGCCCTGACCCTGCCTGCCATTCTGTACCTTACTGACTCTGCCCTGGATTTCATGATCTCTCCCTGCCCCTGACCTGTTGTCTGCCTGCCCCCTGTTTTGTTAATAAACATCTGTGATTTGAACTGTCCGCATCTGAGTCTTATCCTGAGTTTTGATAAGATAAGCAGTCATCATCATGAATCAAGGTGACAATCTTCTAGCTTCAGTGAGTTCAAGGCAACTGGGAATTTGGGGAAAAAACGAGCTCTGACTGTGAAAATACATTTTGAACGTTCATCCAACTCGGAATTCCAAGTCGGAAACTCTGGCCTCTTTCTAGAGCTCCGATCTGAAGATCACTGACATCATGATTCAACCTTTTTAGTTCCCTATTGTCTTGAAAGCACCATAAATCCAGAGAATGCCAGACTTTGATCAAGTTTGATGACAAAATTTGCCCACAAGAAGGATGGCTGCGCCACCTTCCTGTTCAAGTGACCACAGCACAACAAGGTGAATCAAAAAAATGACTTGTATGCTGCTGCATAAATTATGTTATATGCTCGGGAGATATGTATACTGTAGCTAATATAGTAATACTAAGTGTATGTTGTGTAGTAAGCTGTTAGTAGCCCATGTGCCTCACCCTAATAATTTGGTCCCTTTTCACCTCATAACAGCCTACTTTTCTGAATTGGTGGAGCACATGTAGCCTATAGCCTGTTTTAGAGAAATGTCATCATTGAATATTATAAGAGCTTTCATTGTCTGCTTATATGCCCCCTTTATTTATCATACGGTTCTGACTTGGTGTACAGGGAAAACGGCCCATGTTCTGAATTCTGAAGCTGTACATTTCAAAAGTGTTGAATAAATAGTTATATTGACTATGTCCTTCTTAGCTCACTCAAAATGAAGGATTGCCTCTTATCCGCTCATCATTCCCTTATGCCATAGTTTGTACATCTCAATTGTCAGTAGAAACCACATTTGTTTAAGCAAGTCAGCCATAACAACGGCCTTGTTCAGATTTTTACCTTGTCAGCTCGGGGACTCGATCTTGCAACCTTTCAGTCACTAGTCCAACACTAACCACTAGGCTACCTGCCGCCCCAACTGTTGCAGCTCTGTGGGTGTAACATTTATTGGCCATTTTGGTAACTTCAAATATACAACAAAGTTTGTTGTGTGAGGAGGATGGGATCCACCCAAATGATTTGAGTTCCTGGATCATTCTATCCAAATCATTTGGGTTCCTGGATCCTTTCATAGCATTATCAGGCTGCGTTGAAACAATGACTTATTAATGACCCATGCCCAGCTCAGTTAATCCCTACCACTGTGTCACTGAGTTGTCATAATGCTTCAGCAAATGTACATTATCCCAGGGGCGTTGGAACACACAATGTAAGTAACCTAATTTATGTCCCTCTAACTGACCTGAATGCCTCTACTGATCCTACAGCTATTGTCTGCAGTAATCATGTGCCTATGAACCAGAGTTATACTGCTAGCACTGAGGCTGTGTGCCCTAGTAGGAAGTCCACTGTGTGCAGCTCACCCTGCACTAACATAATTAGCATATCTACTTCTGCTAAGCTTCCCAGTAAAGCAATGAAAACAATAAACCATCTCGGAAAGGTGCTAAATATAGACTACATTAACATATAGTGCATTCAGAAAGTATTCAGACCCCCAGCCATACTCTAAAATTGTTTTAAAAAATGTTTTTCCTCATCAGCCTACACACAATACCCTATAATGAGAAAGCGAAAACAGGTGTTTAGAAATGTTTGCAAATGTATTACAAATAAAAAACAGAACAGAACAGATACATTATTTACACAAGTATTTAGACCCTTTGCTATTAGACTGGACATTGAGCTCAGGTGCATCCTGTTTCTACAACTTGATTGGAGTCCACCTTTGTTAAAATCAATTGATTGGACATGATTTGGAAAGGCACACACCTGTCTGTATAAGGTCCCACAGTTCACAGTGCATGTCAGAGCAAAAACTATGCCACGAGGAGAAAGGAATTGTCTGTAGAGCTCCAAGATAGAATTGTGTCGTGGCACAGATCTGGGGAAGGGTACCAAAACATTTATGCTGCATTGAAGGTTCCCAAGAACACAGTGGCCTCCATCATTCATAAATTGAAGAAGTTTGCGACCACCAAGACTCTTCCTAGAGCTGGCCGCGCCTGGCCAAATTGAGCAATAGGGGGAGAAGGGCCTTGGTCAAGAAACCGATGATCACTCTGACAGAGCTCTAGTGTCCTTCTGTGGAGATGGGAGAACCTTCCAGAAGGACAACCATCTCTGCAGCACTCCACCAATCAGACCTTTATGGTAGAGAGGCTAGACAGAAGCTACTACTCAGTAAAAGTCACAGAGGTCTCTCCGACCATGAGAAACAAGATTTTCTGATCAGATGAATCCAAGATTGAACTTTTTGGCCTGAATGCCAAGCGTGACATTTGGAGGAAACCTGGCACCATCCCTACGGTGAAGCATGGTGGTGGCACCATCCCTACGGTGAAGCATGGTGGTGGCAGCATCATGCTGTGGGGATGTTTTCAGAGGTAAGAACTGGGAGACTAGTCAAGATCGAAGGAAAGATTAACATGTTAAAAACCTGCTCAAGAGAGCTCAGGACCTCAGACTGGGGCGAAGGTTCACCTTCCAACAGGACAAGGACCCTAAGCACACGGCCAAGACAACGCAGGAGTGGCTTCGGGACAAGTCTCTGAATGTCCTTGAGTGGCCCATGTGGTGGAATTATTGTAATCAAAAGGAGAGACATATTATTTAATTACTGCAGTAATGGAGCTGGTTGGTAATCACCCCTGGAGGTGATCACTGACAACTCAAAGAGCTGGTTTGAGCCACAGCATTTTATAGCACAGTCCATCCTCCTTCAGTCTACATAACACACAACAGATGTATGGAATGGGTCACAAGAATAAGATTTGTGTCTGCTGTGTCAACAGTTTTCATTGTGTAGAGACCAGTGTCAGGCCCCCCAACTCCTATCTGGAGCCATGTCTCCCTGGTACCGTATAGAACAGAAACATTAACTTATTGTCACGTTCTGACCTTTATTTCCTTTGTTTTGTATTTATTTAGTATGGTCAGGGCGTGAGTTGGGTGGGCAGTCTATGTTTGTTTTTCTATGATTTGGGTATTTCTATGTTTCGGCCTAGTATGGTTCTCAATCAGAGGCAGGTGTCATTAGTTGTCTCTGATTGAGAATCATACTTAGGTAGCCTGGGTTGCACTGTTTGTTTGTGGGTGATTGTCTATGTTGATGGCTTGTTTCAGCGCAGCTCGCATTAGCTTCACGGTTGTTATTTTGTTTACTGTTTTTGTATAGTATTTCAGTGTTCGGTTCTTTCTTTAATTAAACATTCAACATGAACACATATCACGCTGCATTTTGGTCCTCCGATCCTTCTCGCCTCTCCTCTTCAGATGAAGAGGACGACCGTGACACTCATGTTCTGGAATGCGGTATTCCCAAAGACATCGTAAATCTCCTGTCAGTGTTATCTCCCAGAGGCCCACTTTCAGTTCACACAGACACAATAGAGTTATAAGAACCCTCTATTCTGTTGCATAAAACAACCATTTGATGCAATAAAAGTATTATAACATAGGCATGTAGTTTCCACCATACCCAGCCAGAGCCCGGACTTGAACATCTCTGGAGAGACCTGAAAATAGCTGTGCAGCAACACTTCCCATCCAACCTGACAGAGTTTGAGAGGATCTGCAGAGAAGAATGTGATAAACTCACTAAATACAGGAGTACCAAGCTTGTAGCGTCATACCCAAGAAGACTCGAGGCTGTAATCGTTGCCAAAGGTGCTTCAACAAAGTACTGAGTAAATGGTCTGAATACTTATGTAAATGTGATATTTCAGTTTTTATTTGAAATAAATTTGCAAAAATCTATAAAAAACTTTTTTCGCTTTGTCTTTTTTTTTCTCAGTATTTCACCTTTATTTAACCAGGTAGGCCAGATGAGAACATGTTCTCATTTACAACTGCGACCTGTCCAAGACAAAAACACCAACACAGAGTTACACATAGGAAAAACAAAACTTACAGTCAACACAATAGAAAAATATATGTACAGTGTATGCAAATGTAGTAAGATTAGGGAGGTAAGGCAATAAATAGGCCATATTGGCGAAATAATTACAATTTAGCATTGACACTGGAGTGATAGATGTGCAGATGATGATGTGCAAGTAGAGATACTGGGGTGCAAAAGAGCAAAAAAAACAAAAACAATATGGGGATGAGGTAGTTGGTTGGGATATTTACAGATGGGCTGTGTACATGTGCAGTGTTCGGTAAGCTGCTCTGACAGCTGATGCTTAAAGTTAGTGAGGGAAATATAAGTCTCCAGCTTCAGTGATTTTTGCAATTCATTCCAGTCATTGTCAGCAGAGAACTGGAAGGAAAGGCGGCCAAAGAGGTGTTGGCTTTGGGGATGACCAATGAGATATACCTGCTGGAGCGCGTGCTACGGGTGGGTGTTGTTATGGTGACCAGTGAGCTGAGATAAGGCGGGGCTTTAGCAAAGACTTATAGATGACCTGGAGCCAGTGGGTTTGGCGACGAATATGTAGCGAGGGCCAGCCAACAAGAGCATACAGGTCGCAGTGGTGGGTAGTATATGGGGCTTTGGTGACAAAACGGATGGCACTGTGAAAGACTACATCCAATTTGGTGAGTAGAGCGTTGGAGGCTATTTTGTAAATGACATTGCCGAAGTCAAGAATTGGTAGAATAGTCAGATTTACGAGGGTATGTTTGGCAGCATGAGTGAAGGAGGATTTTTTGGGGGATTGGAGATGCTTAATGTGAGTCTGGAAGGAGAATTTTAAGTCTAACCAGACTGTCACGCCCTGACCATGGAGAGCCCTCGGGGTTCTCTATGGTGTAATAGGTCAGGGAGTGACTAGGGTGTTTTTCTACGTGTTGTGTTGACAGCATGCATGAAACCAAGGCTTTTACGGTTACAGAAGTCAATAATAGGTGTAGTGCTGGGGGCTACACGGCCTGGGTTAACCTCTACATCACAAGAGGAACAGAGGAGGAGTAGGATAAGGGTACGGCTAAAGGCTATATGAACTGGTCATCTAGTGTGTTAGGAACAGAGAATAAAAGGAGCAGATTTCTGGGCGTGGTAGGATAGATTCAAGGCATAATGTACAGACAGGGGTATGGTAGGATGCGAGTACAGTGGAGGTAAACCTAGGCGTTGAGTGACGATGAGAGAGGTTGCATCTCTGGAAGCACCAGTTAAGCCAGGTGAGGTCTCTACATGTGTGAGGGGTGGGACAAAAAAGAGCTATCTAAGACATTTTGAGCGGGACTGAGGGCTCTACAGTGAAATAAAACAATAAGAAACCAAGACAGCAGTCGACAAGGCATACTGACATTAGAGAGAGGCATAAAGCAATCACAGAGGTTGATCGGGAGAGCTAAGACAATAATGGGTAAATGGTGATGAATGGGCAGAGAGGGTCATTTAGGTAGACACAGGACCTGAGTTCGAGGCTGGGGCCAACTGATAAACAAAATGAGGTACCGTGTTAGTGAACAGACCAGCAGGCATCAGCAGTGTAGCCTAGTGATCATAGGGTCCAATGAGCAGCACTTGGCGAGTTCAGTAGTCGCTTATGGGGTATTGTGTGTAGATTGATGAGGGGGAAAACAATTGAATACATTTTACAATAAGGCTGTAACGTAACAAAATGTGGAAAAAGTAAAGGGGTCTGAATACTTTCCGAATGCACTGCATGCATTTCAATGTCTCCTGGCTCAAAGTGAAGGAGAGATAGACTTTATCAATACATTGTTCAACGCACGGTGCTGTCTGTTTGAACTACTGGCACACAGCTCAGACACCCATACATACTCCACAAGACATGCCACCAGAGGTCTCTTCACAGTCCCCAGAACAGACTTTGGGAGGCGCACAGGACTACATGGGACTCTATTCCACATCAAATAACTCACGCAAGCAGTAAAATTAGATTTAAGAAACAAACGTTGAAGAGACACAAACACAGGCAAAGACACATACATACACACATGATAACATATGCACTCTACACACACGTACACATGGATTTGGTGTTGTAGATATGTGGTAGTAGAGTAGTGGCCTGAGGGCACACACTTAACGTGTTGTAAAATATGTAGGGAATCTATTGCAATGTTTTTAAAATTGTGTAACTGCCTTAATTTTGCTGGACCCCAGGAAGAGTAGGCAGCAGCTAATGGGGATCCATAATAAATACAAATACAAATATAGATATTTATATATTTTAATGTAGTCCCTCATCTGGGTTTTTGTTTGAAGCATCTTTGTATACATCGCTTGATTCTATCAATTGCAAAGAAATGGACAACTTTGTATTTGTAGGCAGTCAACATTCTTCTGAAGTTATCATCGCCACAGAGAGACGACATGTGATTCTATTCTGTGTTCTGTGTATAAAGGGACTCGGGAGGGCAAAAAAGCTAAACTGGGATATGCATCTAACAACATACTTAGCAGTTCGAAGGAGTAGTGTGAGGAAGAGTTTCCTGGGTCCCCCTACACAGCAGATTCAAATGATTTAATTTTAAAAAATGTAACCTTTAAATAACTAGGCAAGTCAGCTAAGAACAAATTCTTATTTACAATGACGCCCTACCCCGGCCAAACCCGGATGACGCTGGGCCAATTGTGCGCTGCCCTATGGGACTCCCAATAACGTCTGGATGTGATGCAGCCTGGATATGAATGATCAAAGGTTGATGATGAGTTTGTTATTTGAATCAGCTGTACAGTGCTAGGGAAAAAAACTAAACGTGCCACCGTTGGCAGGGGGAAGGTTGCTTGTTAGGACCGAGTTAGGGAAACCCAGAGCTGTGTTCGAATACTCATACTAACCGCACTATTTGTGATGAGAATTGAGTATATAGTATGCTTATTGGTCATAGTATAGATAAAGTTGGTATACAAAAGTTCCTGGAGGCCCTTCCCAGCCCTTCTTTCGGCAAATCTGACCATGACTCCATTTTGCTCCTCCCTTCCTATAGGCAGATACTCAAACAGGAAGCACCCGTGCAAAGGACTATTCAACGCTGGTCTGACCAATCAGAATCCACGCTTCAATAATATGGACGTGAACAAAACTGAAAGCACGAACCACAGCATTTAAACATGGCAAGGTGACGGGGGATATGGCAGAATACAAACAGTGTAGTTGTTCCCTCCACAAGGCAATCAAACATTCAAAACGTCAATATCAAGACAAAGTGGAGTCGCAATTCAACGACTCAGACACGAGACGTATGTCTACCGACAATCACGGACTACCTAAGGAAAACCAGCCACGTCGCAGACACCGACGTCTTGCTGCCAGACAAGCTAAACACCTTCTTCACCCGTTTTGAGGATAACACAGTGCCACCGACACAGCCAGCTACCAAGGGCTGTAGGCTCTCCTTTTCCGTGGCCGACGTAAGACATTTAAATGTATTAACCCTCGCAGGGCTGCCGGCCTAGGCGACATTCCTAGCCGCATCCTCAGAGCATGTGCAGACCAGCTGTCTCCCTACCCCAGCCTGCTGTCCCCACATTCTTCAAAATGGCCACCACGGTTCCTGTACCCAAGAATGTAAAGGTAACTGAACTAAATTACTATCGCCCCGTAGCACTCACTCTGTCATCATGAAGTGCTCTGAGAGAATAGTCAAGGATCATATCACCTCCACCTTACCTGTGACCCTAGACCCACTTCAATTTGCTTATCACCCCAATAGGTTCACAGACGATGCAATCGCCATCACACTGCACACTGCCCTATACCATACGGACAAGAGGAATACCTATGTAAGAACGCTGTTCATTGACTACAGATCAGCATTTAACACCATAGTACCCTCCAAGCTCATCATTAAGCTTGAGGCCCTGGGTCTCAACCCCGCCCTGTGCAATTGGGTCCTGGACTTCCTGACGGGCCGCCCCCCAAGTGGTGAAGGTAGGAAATAACATCTCCACTTCGCTGATCCTCAACACTGGGTCCGTGCTCAGCCCCCTCCTGTACTCCCTGTTCACCCATGACTGCGTGGCCATGCAAGCCTCCAACTCAATCATCAAGTTTGCAGACCACACCACAGTAGTAGGCTTGACAGCCTACAGGGAGGAGGTGACAGCTCTCGGTGTGTGGTGTCAGGAAAATAACCTCTCACTCAACATCAACAGAACAAAGGAGAAGATCGGGGACTTCAGGAAACAGCAGATGTAGCACCCCCTATCCACATCGACGGGACAGCAGTGGAGAAGGTGGAAAGTTACGTTTCTCGGTGTACATATGTAACAGTATAACTTTAGACCGTCCCCTTCGCCCATACCCGGGTGCGAACCAGGGACCCTCTGCACAAATCAGCAACAGTCACCCACAAAGCATCGTTACCCATCGCTCCACAAAAGCCGCGGCCCTTGCAGAGCAAAGGGAACTACTACTTCAAGGTCTCAGAGCAAGTGACGTCACTGATTGAAACGCTATTTAGCGCGAACACCGCTAACTAGCTAGCCATTTCACATCCGTTACACATATCACTGACAAACTGAAATGGTCCACCCACACAGACAGTGTGGTGAAGGAGGCACAACCTCAGGAGGCTGAAGAAATGTGGCTTGTCACCTAAAACCCTCAACATTTTACAGATGCACAATTGTGAGCATCCTGTCGGGCTGTATCACTGCCTGGTACGGCAACTGCACCGCCCACAACCGCAGGGCTCTCCAGATGGTGGTGTGGTCTGCACAACGCATCACTGGGGGCAAACTACCTGCCCTCCAGGACACCCACAGCACCCGATGTCACAGGAAGGCCAAAAAGATCATCAAGGACAACAACCACCTGAGCCACTGCCTGTTCACCCCACTATCATCCAGAAAGCGATGCATCAAAGCAGGGACCGAGAGACTGAAAAACAGCATCTATCTCAAGGCCATCAGACTGTTAAGCAGCCACCATTAGCAAATAGAGGCTGCTGCCTACATACAGACTTGAAATGATTGGCCACTTTAATAAATGGTACACCAGTCACTTTAATAATGCCACTTTAATAATGTTTACATATCATGCATTACTCATCTCATATGTATATACTGTATTCTATACTATCTATTGCATCTTAGTCTATGCCGCTCTGACATTGCTCATCCATACATTTATATACTCTTATTCCATTCCTTTACTTAGTTTTGTGTGTATTAGGTATTTGTTGTGGAACTATTAGATATTACTTGTTAGATATTGCTGAACTGTCGGTACTAGAAGCACAAGCATTTCGTTACACATGGTTAGCAGATGTTATTGCAACTGTATGTGACCAATGAAAATGTATTTGATTTGACACGCAGAGGACACGATTTCCATACTTTAGGGCCCATAACGCAATTCTTCAGGAAATGGGCGTGGCTTCACATTGGTTTTCAGATTTGAAGAAAATTGAGGAAAATATGCAGCCGAAGTACAACAAAGTACAAATTAATTGCTTTAATTAATTATGACAAATGTTAAGAACATGCTGAGCAGTGTAATAAAGTAATGACCTTACACGTAATGTTGGCTGATAATTTGTTAGCTACGCTGTTTTTACGAACCACATAGCATATCATTACAGCAGTATATACCGGTATGTTTTTAGCTAGCTACCTAACGTTAGTTGGCTACTTATACATCAAACTTTCCAGTATATTAACTATAGGCTAATTACCCAACGTTTATTAACTTGGTTATTCCCATAATTCTTAGCTGAGCTAAATGGTATAGTCGGTGTGCGTTCTCAAAGGACATTCGGGTGCGTTCGTACATTCGCTCTGGCTCTCTATTTCGATTTCAGAGCACTCTCATCTGTGTACCAGAATGCAGAATAATTTATTTACAAACGCTCAACACCTGTTGAATATGGCCGGTGTCAGTAAACGTCGGCAAAAAAAGTGTAATTAAATTGTTGCCAGCAGCACAGTTACAGTCACCATGAAAACTGCCTAACCAGCTCTGCTAGGGCGAGTAAAATGATCAGTGGTCTCATTTGTGTATGGAAGTACAGTTGTGACCAAAAATATTGGCACCCTTTCATTTTTTTCAAATAATGCACCATTTCTTCCAGAAAACTGTTGACATTAAAACATATTTTGGTATCCACATATATATGTCTTCAGTGTGCAGTTGAACAAAACAAAAAATCGGAATAACTTTCAATCTTAGCTAATTCCAAAAATAAATCCTAAAAAGTCCCAGATAATATTTATTACCACCTTCTAGAAGTAGTTAGAAAGAATTAGATTACACGCAGGTGATTCTCATTTACTTTGGAATTGAAATCCCCTGTGGTGAGATGAAGGTGCCTGCAGTATAAACATCACATATTCAACCAGTTTGAATAGAGAAGAGGACTCAGTCTCCTGTGTTGTGGCACTGTATGTACCTCAATGAGCATGGAGAAAAGAAAGAAAACCAGATAATTATGTGAGGACATCAGACACAAGATTATAGCCAAGCCTGAACAATCTCAAGGCTACATGTCCATCTCCAGAGACCTTGATGTTGCTGTTTCCACTGTACGTAATGTTGTCAAGAAGTTTAAGGCCCATGCCACTGTAGCCAACCTCCCTGGACGTGGCTGCAAGAGAGAACTTGATGGAAGATTGCAGCGAAGGATTGTTCGAATGGTGGAGAAAGCACCTCGATCAACTGCCACACAGATTCAAGCTGACGTTCAGACACAAGGTACGACAGCTTCAACTCACACCACCCGTCGCCAACTCAATGAAAGGGGGTTATAGGTAGGAGACCCAGGAGGACCCCACTGCCGAGAGAAAGACATAAGAAAGCCAGACTGCAATTTGCCAAAACACACCTGAACATGTCAAAACCCTTCTGGGAGAATGTCCTGTGTACAGATGAGACCAAATTAGTGCTTTTTGGTAAAGCACACCATTTCTATGTTTACAGAGAACAAAATTAAGCTTTCAAAGAACACCTACCCTACAGTCAAACATGGAGGTTTAGTGATGTTTTGGGGTTGCTTTGCTGCCTCTTGCACTGGGTTCCTTGAACGTGTGCATGGCATCATTAAATCAGGTAAATACCAAGGTATTTTGGAGCGCAATGTCAGACCCAGTGTCAGAAAGCTGGGTCTCCGTTGAAGGTCATGGGTCTTTCAGCAGGACAATGACCCCAAACACACTTCAAAAAGAGCCCAGGAATGGTTCAAGACAAAACGCTGGACTGTTCTGAAGTGGCCAGCAATGAGTCCAGATCTAAATCCCATTGAAAACTTGTGGAGAGATCTGAAAACAGCAGTTAGGAGAAGGATCCCTTCTAATTGGGGAGAACTGGAGCAGTTAGCACAAGAGGAGTGGGCCAAACTGACTGTACAGAGGTGCAAGAACCTCATTGATGGTTATAGGAAGCTCTTGATTGAAGTTATTCTGACCAAAGGCTGTGCTACCAAATATTAAGTCTACAGTATTCTGAAATGAACCAGTAGTGTATATACTCATTAAGTATGTATCATACAGTATGTTAGTATGGGTATTCAAACACTGCTCAGGTCTCAGATAGGCGTTAGATTAAGAGCGTTTTCAAGTGGAACGTTAACGATGGTTTTGGGGAAACAGCGATATTTAACGATGCTCCTACGGTTCCAACGATAAATGTACCCTTAATTAAGACGCGTTTGGGAACCGGGCCCAGATCACAATAGCCTTCTTCTTTGCTAATAAATTGTCAAATAAAATATTGGTTTTAACTCATGTAAAATAAACTTGTTAACTGGATTCTGTAGTCGCCTAAATGGTTTCATTCTCAGACATGAATTAACACTGTTAATCCATAAGATGGCGCACAAGTGTAACAGTTAGGCTACATCCACAAACCATATTTCCATACATTGTTTTTATGCGAGTCAAGTCATACTTTATACAAAAAAAATCACGACAGCCAACAGATAATTTATTCGTTCAACATGGCGCGATCTTTTTGTGTCTGCAAAATGAATTCTGCTAGAAATGACGGCGGAAATTCCTTTATGCGCAAATATTGACATAATAAGCATCATATAAATACAATTTTAAAAAACAATGAAAGAAAATTACTAAAAAGTGTAAGAAAAACAGCATCAGCTCTCACATTTGTGGTCCTCCCACTACTACTCGGGAAACCATGTAGTTTATTAAACTACAGATTAAATAATTTATGATGAACGTAACAGGGTGATGAAAGTGCACGCTGATCATGATGCTACTTTCGAATAGACTAAATATGGAGGGTCTGATTCTGGTGACATAACGATCGATGTTTGACAAATCAAAATATTCTCGCATTGCATCTGCAAACTGTTGGCAGAGTAGACACATTTGGTATTTAACGCAACAGTGTGAGGCAAAACACATTGAACTTTAGATTTTATTCGGTACATGAAAACTTAAAGTGAAAAAGTAAATTTTGTGTGCACTGTCATCACCCACTGATTTGTATCGCCAACAAGTTAGTTTGGTCAAAACACTACTGGTGGGGAATGCGCATATTTTCTTTAATGTAGATTTACTGGTGGGGAAATGCGCATATTTTCTTTAATGTAGATTTACTGGTGGGGAAATGCGCATATTTTCTTTAATGTAGATTTTAGAATATTCGCATGCAAATCTGTCGCCAATTAGATGGAAAACTAGTTACTGAATGACTTCATTCGAGTTCTCTGTTTAACACATGCAACCCTGGAGTTGATGAAATAGGCTAATCAGAAGTCACACATTTCAACTCGAGTGCGTTGAATAAATGTGTACATTTCCTGAATTTGAAGCAGTAATTTCATAAAGCCTATATATGGCCCAAATAACTGGAATATTTCACTCCTAAATCATCAACAGGTGTTTTGGACCAGGCCAGTCAGCCCTGACAGTGCGCTTTCTCCGCCCAGTACCGTCGGTAACCATAGCGAACACAATCATCGGAAACGCTCGAGTCCAGAATGACGAATCTTAAATGTTGCGTGAGAATTCCATGCATGCCAGCCAGTAGGATAGTTCATGCATGACACACCGCCGTAACCTGGTAGTTTCTATCGATTGGTAAATCCCAAATGTGCCATGGAAACGTTTATCTTCAAGTGAGGCCTGTTGATACAGGTTTGTTTAGTTGCCTGGTAGTTTATAGCGTGGATTACAATGCATTCAAGTTACGGATCCATGATGGACCTGGGCTCGGATTACGTGAAAATTAAAGCGCACTACAGCGGGTGAGTGTTTGTCAAATCGGTTCTGTCCTCGAGGTTCGACCTGTCACTAGGTTGTATTCTTAACATAGGGTCGAAAGAAAGGCAACGCTGCTCTCGGATCAACTTTCTCCTTTCAAATCTTACCTTGAAATTATTCCACAATACTGACGACGGATCAGCTCCTGGAAATATATCGCCTATAGCTGCAAATATTGAGGCGGTTGATTCAAACGTTTTACTCTGTAATAATGCGCTAAATCATAATTAAATATATTGAAACACATTAAGACAGTAGCCTACAAGTAGCAAAAAATAATTTGATTGAACATGAAATGTATTTCTATCATTTAAATAGGCCTATAGTCTGCTGTACTTTATATTTGAATGCGTTCAACTCGGTTTAGAAGTGTATTACGTCGATTGTATCAATTGCAACTTTATTTGTAGTCAACTTTGTTCTGAAGTGATCCGTGGTTACAGAGGCAGATAAACCGTGTGAGTCTGTTTGGCGTTAATCTTCTGGTTATAAAAGTGACGCGGGAGGGCAAAAAAAAATGCGATTCTACGAGTAGTCTTGAGGCAGGCGTTAGATTACAAATGCAACATTAAAACAATAACAATATTTGAATTTAGTTAAACTACCAGAAGTTATTGCAAAATGTAATTCAATTACAAGTTGAACTAGTTAATTACTCCAACACTATAAACTAAAGCGTTTTGCTAGCCATGGGGTAGCTCTACTGAAACTGCTGTGAATGGGGAATTCAAACTTTAAACATTCCACAGGTGTTTAACAGTCTTCAATACGAAATCAACAGACCTGGGTCTGGTTTCCCAAAGGTATTTTAAGGCTAAATTCATCATTATAACTCGTTGAATCTCTGAGGTGGCCTCCCGAGTGGCGCAACGGTCTAAGGCACTGCGTCTCAGTGCTAGAGGCGTCACTACAGACCCTGGTTCGATTTCAGGCTGTATCACAACCTGTCGTGATTGGGCGGAGCACAATTGGCCCAGCGTGGCCTGGGTTAGGGTTTGGCTGGGGTAGGCCGTCATTGTAAATAATAATTTGTTCTTAACTCACTTGCCTAGTTTAAATAATTCCCCAAACCATCCCCATTTAAAACCTGGTTTCTAAAATTCCAATAGTTTGCTAATTTCAGTTCGTGACAAAGCAAGCAGTCATTGTGTAGATAATCATTGTACCATCTAAACTGCTGTAAATATATTTTCATAAACCCAAATATAGTATTTTCAGCTGTTTTGAAGCTTGTTTACAAAAGTAAAAGACAAGAACGGGAAGCATAGAAATGGAACACCTCTGGCGCTTGTCTTAGACTTGCTTTCGATGAGAATGAAAGATCTATAACTCACATTTCTATGTCAATTTGGTTGGGTCGCTCAAAGAGTTGCTTATTGTAGCTAGCTTCCTTTCTTTTTTGACAACAGACCTGCCTCAAGTGAGACACTTGAAACAGTTGTATTAATAGGCTAAATTAGCCAAGTTGCAATTTGTCTGACATTTCTGATTTACGTATAATTTATCACAAAGTAGTTTGGATGTAGTGAACTACAAACTTTAGTTAAGTAGAATATTTTTTATTAAGGGTAACTTTAGTGTAGCTCAACTTCTTCCAGTGTGAAGTAATTGTTTAGTTTGGTGAACTATATTTTCAGAGTAGCCTCCCAAACGCTGATAGCCTAAGCTACATGTTCAAAACTGCTATACACGGACTGTCACAGATGGAAAAACAATGTTGTGAATGAAATAAGTCTAAATTGTCATTAAGCTCAAAGGCAATTTTGGGATGGGCGCAGGTGGGATGGTCACACTTAAAATGAATTACAACTTGGGTGGCATAAAAGGTCCTTATATCCGATGCTTTGTCAAAAGTAGCATAACCTTGTCACACTTTATATAGCATTTATGACATTTGCAATAATTTCTGGAGCATCTATTTAGGTTTAAACTGGGTTTATAATGGCTTCATAAAGCCTTAGCACTTGATCCCATCAAAAATCTTTGTCATAAATGTCAATGGGAAAGGAGATATGGAACAGTGACAAGTGTATGTGTGCAAATGCATCAGGTAAAGAGTTGGCCATAAACAACCCTCTGACCTCTTGACATAATGGTCATATCAGAATGTCATGGCTCTGTCATGTTTGCCAGCACCTTTCCTATTCACCTCAGGCCTAATCATCACTCAACACATTCAGAAAGTTATAATGTGTATTCAGCTACGTTGCATAATTCACGTTCAAATGTTGATTCCTTGAATCACCGAAGAGTCATTGGCACTTTCCAGGTTTGCTAAAGTGCAGTGATATCAGTGCTAAAGGGATTATTGTAGGTGTCTGAACCTATTATTTACAGACATTGTAGGCCTGTCTGTCAAGTGTTGCTGAGAAGGGCAGCCAAACAAATCTGGGCCTGGCTGTTTGGATAACAGTCAAAGGGAGATAAAGAAAGTGCATAGTAGTTTGCTTGATGCAAAATGAGGTTTAACTACAGACATAAGGTTATTTTGCAGGTAGATGAAAGGCTTGGTGGGTTACGAGATTGAGGGACACAGTGGTAATGACGGTGAATGAGGATGCCACTGGAGCAACTTGTCAATATTTCATGTCAGAATATGATTCAATATCATATGGCCAAACATCAGTGTTCTGTATTCACAAAGTGTCTCAGAATAGGAGTGCTGATCTAGTATCAGTTTTGCCTTTAAAATCATAATGGATAAGAGCTGATTCATTGATCCTAGACCAGCACACTTATTAGATGCTATGTGACTACATGCCCATATTCTCACATTTCTTTTGCATTCTGGAGATCATTCTGGAGATCTTTACAAGTTTTTGGTTGTTGTCACGCCCTGGTCTAAGTATTTTGTGTTTTTCTTCATGTATTGGGTCAGGCCAGGGTGTGGCATGGAGTTTTTGTATTGTGGTGTGTTTTGTCTTGGGGTTTTGGCATGTATTGTATTGGGATTGTAGCTAGTGGGGTTATCTAGCAAAGTCTATGGCTGTCTGGAGTGGTTCTCAATCAGAGGCAGGTGTTTATCGTTGTCTCTGATTGGGAACCATATTTAGGCAGCCATATTCTTTGAGTTGGTCGTGGGTGATTGTCTTGATGTCCTTGTTTGATGTTAGTTGACACAAGTATAGGCTGTTTTCGGTTTTCGTTTCGTTTATTGTTTTGTAGTGTTCGTGTTTCGTCGTGTTTATGTTTGTTTAAATAAACATGGATCGCAATCGACAGGCTGCAGTTTGGTCCGACTCTCCTTCACCACACCTAGAAAACCGTGACAGTTGTTGAAACAAATTCATTATGCCCTTTATTGTCTCCGGGTCAAATACTCAACTTATAATTCTAGGCATATTTTTTTTTTGACAGCTCCGATACAAATGTGCAGTGTAGAGGTTATTTCTGATTTGCCTTCGGGTTGTTCCATTTGATTTCACCTTCCATACATATTTGCACATGGTAGAGGTGGTCAGAAAGTGACATTTTGGAGCTGAATGCCAAAATATTCAGAGATAGGTGCTCAAAGTTGACCCATTTTGCATACCCCATCATACGGCAGGTAGCCTAGTGGTTAGAGCGTTGAACTTGTAACCGAAAGGCTGCAAGATCAAATCCCAGAGCTGACAAGGAACAAATCTGTTGTTCTGCCCCTGAACAAGGCAGTTAACCCACTGTTCCTAGGCTGTCATAGAAAATAAGTTTGTTCAACTGACTTGCCTAGTTAAATAAAGTTTTTTTTTAAATCCCATGAGACATCCATGTCTTTATCACTGGAAAATATAAACTGGGGTTGTCAAACTATTTTATAAGTCATTAACATTTTTTTAATAAAAAGTATTTGCCTGGCAGCTGCTACCATACTCCATTCAAAGGCACTTAAATATTATGTCTTGCCGATTCACCCTCTGAATGACACATACACAATCCGTGTCTCAAGTATCTCAAGGCTTAAAAATCCTTATTTAACCTGTCTCCTCCCCTTCATCTACACTGATTTGAAGTGGATTTAACTGGTGAAATCAATAAGCTTTCACCTAGAGTCACCTGGTCAGTCTGTCAGAGCAGGTGTCCTTAATGTTTTGTACACTCAGTGTACATTGCCATGGAAATGATTGCAGCACAATACCAGGCAGCCATTACGAGTTTACCAGTCAAATTGCCAGGGTTAGAGATTCCAAGCCTGTTCTAGTCCTATCTCTGTGTGCTACTGCATTTAAAATTTTTAACTAGGCGTTGTGGGGTGTGTTGCAAGGAGCAACAAAGTTTCATCACGTTGTTAAGAGTCCATGCTACGGCAGAAACGGATCCAACTGCACGAATGCCCAGCCGTCCTGTCTTCAGTCAGTTGTTCTTTAGACAAATAAAATCATATATTTATACTTTAACGGCTATGACGGTTATTATATTTCCATGATGGACTTCATCCATAACCGTCAGTTAATTATATGGTAATTGTCAGCCCTACCTGTAAGTTTAAAAAAATATATATCAAATTCAACTGTATCATTTCCAGTGATGACATGATTTTTTTTTCATTTCATCTTTATTTAACCAGGTAGGCTAGTTGAGAACAAGTTCTCATTTACAACTGCGACCTGGCCAAGATAAAGCAAAGCAGTGCAACACACAACACAGAGTTACACATGGAATTAACAAACAGTCAATAATACAGTAGAAAAGTCTATATACAGTGTGTGCATATGAGGTAAGATAGGCCATAGTGGCAAAATAATTACAATATAGCAATTAAACACTGGAGTGATAGATGTGCAGAAGATGAGTGTGCAAGTAGAGATACTGGGGTGCAAAGGAGTAGAATAAATAACAGTATGGGGATGAGGTAGTTGGATGGGCTATTTACAGATGGGCTATGTACAGGTGCAGCGATCTGTGAGCTGCTCTGACAGCTGGTGCTTAAAGCTAGTGAGGGAGATATGAGTCTCCAGCTTCAGTGATTTTTTTATTTTTTTTTGTAGTTCGTTCCAGACATTGGCATCAGAGAACTAGAAGGAAAGGCAGCCAAAGGAGAAATTGGCTTTGGGGGTGACCAGTGAAATATACCTGCTGGAGCGAGCGCTACGGGTGGGTGATGCTATGGTGACCAGTGAGCTAAGGTGGGGCTTTACCAAGCAAGGAAATTATAGATGACCTGGAGCCAGTGTGTTTGGTGACGAATATGAAGCGAGGGCCAGCCAATTAGAGCATACAGGTCGCAGTGGTGGGTAGTATATGGGGCTTTCATGACAAAACGGTGACAAAACACTGATAGACTGCATCCAATTTGCTGAGTAGTGTTGGAGGTTATTTTGAAAATTACATCGCCAAAGTCAAGGATCGGTAGGATAGTCAGTTTTACAAGGGTTTGTTTGGCAGCATGAGTGAAGGATGCTTTGTTGTGAAATAGGAAGCCGATTCTAGATTTAATTTTGGATTGGAGATGCTTAATGCGAGTCTGGAAGGAGAGTTTACAGTCTAACCAGACACCTAGGTATTTGTAGTTGTCCACCTATTCTAAGTCAGAACTGTCCAGAGTATGTATGGATGTATGCAAAATGGATCAATTTTGAGCACCTATATCTCCTGAATGTTTTGGCATTCAGGTCCAAAAAGGCACTTTCTGACCACTTATACCATGGAAAAATATGTATGGAAAGTTTTGTTCCAATCAAAAGAGTTGTGGTCAAAAAGTGATCGAAATCAAATGGAACAATCCCTTCCCAATTTAAATTGATGTGACTTGAGTGTTATTGATGGGCTGCTACCTTGTGATAAGGACGTTCCCTCAATGTCTTGCCAACCATACATTTACAGAATCCTGATCAGTCACTACAGCGGATGGGAGTCAAGCCAAGCTCAGGATATACTCTGACCTTTGATAAGCCGTTTTTGAATATACAAAATGTCAGCCTCCTTGATTTGTGGAGGCTCTGGAGGTCCCTCCCTGCTCTAAACAAATCATTGTTTCAAGAAGAGAGGCAGGGAAGATGGCAGTGTCCCTGTATGGTCTAGGAAAGCAGGCTGGTTTTATATAGTAACATAACATTACCCAATTAGCTTATTAACCAGACCTGCGGTGTGTTGAAAAGGTTGAAACAGTGCACAGACTGAATATTGACGAGAATAACTTATTTCTTGGACTGAATGCTATGTTGTTTTGCATAGCCCTTCCTTTCTTTTGCTCATTGTATTTCATGTTTACTTTTTGTATCACATCAACTTTACAAACCCAAATGAACTTGAATAAGGAAGTGTGCATGCATGAATGCACAGGTAGGAAGTACTGTTCAAATTTGGAAGATTACAGCTCGACAGTTCCTAGTTATGCAATGGCTATGATGCAGTCTGTGCTAATGTGGGGGAGTTGACTGAGGTGCTATTGAATATCCAGAATTGAGTCAACCCTCTTTCTGAGCTCTCCGGATGCATTGGTAATTCCCAATTCTTAATGTATTTAAAAGGGGTGGGGGAGGTAATATTGTATGGCCCCGGTGGGCTGAGTGTCGGCTCGCAGACAGCCTAATCTTTTCAGTTGCCTAGCAACCTGTTATGAGTAGCCATATTAGTTCTCCTTAAAGGGATAGTTCACACTGAAGAAAAAATGAGTAGGGAAGATGGGGACCATGTGATCTATTTACATCGCCACTATCTTTCATTCCAGTTTGGAGATTGTAAAGGTCTCCTAATGCATATGGGAACTACAACCACAGATGGTGTGGTATATGGGTTCAGCTTGACTTGGACCATATTTAAGGTATGGAAAAAGTCTGGCAAACTTTAATTTCCGGTGAAATACGCCTTTAACTCACTGGACTGGTGTGTAGTGGAGCTCCTGAGCTGTCTGAGATGGGGTCTAAGGTACACAGAGACATACTGTGAGCCTCTACATACGCTTAGAGATTCGCAGGGATTTGATTTGTCAGTGTGAATAATTTTACACCCGGCTCATTGCCAGGCTTTTGGGAATCTCTTCATGCATAGGTTCATGCTCTGACTTTTTTAAGCGTTTGATTCTCACCTAATTATCCTGCACACTATACATGTTCAATTAAATCAAAGTGCCCATATGAAGTTGCGTTGAAGAACGGTCTCCAGGGAAGGGTTTACATGGGGCGAAGGACATTCCATTAAAGCCATTACTTAGATGAATCAAACCGTTAATGGTTAAATATCATGAAGTACCCACAACTGTATCCGTCCAGTTCTTACATGGTATTGGGATCTGAATAGCTTTGTTTACTCTGATAAATTGCTAGTTTATTAATTACATGCCTGAGACATGATATGGATGGGATGGATCTAATGTAATTTCTCCAATGAGGATACACCTTTCAATAATTAGTCTCGAGCTGCCGGTGAATTGTTTGAAGCAGAACATTAGGTAGGAATATGAGGGTGTAATGCCCTTGAGAAACTCAGCTAAATTGATTACTGTGTGGGAGAACAGTTCACAGAACTGCCTTTTGATGGAGAGATGAGGCAGAGTCATCTTGATAAATACTAGGCCTATGTTCTTATAAATGTATTTTATTTTTATTTCACCTTTATTTAACCAGGTATGCTAGTTGAGAACAAGTTCTCATTTGCAACTGCGACCTGGCCAAGATAAAGCATAGCAGTGTGAACAGACAACAACACAGAGTTAGCCAGACACCTAGGTACTTATAAATGTCCACATAGTCTAGGTCGGAACCATCCAGGGTGGTGATGCAAGTCGGGCGTGTGGGTGCAGGCAGCGAATGGTTGAAAAGCATGCATTTGGTTTTACTAGCGTTTAAGAGCAGTTGGAGGCCACGGAAGAAGTGCTGTATGGCATTGAAGCTTGTTTGGAGGTTAAATAGCACAGTGTCCAAGGAAGGGCCAGAAGTATACATAATGGTGTCGTCTGCGTAGAGGTGGATCGGGGAATCGCCCGCAGCAAGAGCAACATCATTGATATATACAGATAAGAGTCGTTCCGAGAATTGAACCCTGTGGTACCCCCATAGAGACTGCCAGAGGACCGGACAACATGCCCTCCAATTTGACACACTGAACTCTGTCTGCAAAGTAGTTGGTGAACCAGGCATGGCAGTCATTAGAAAAACCGGGGCTACTGAGTCTGCCGATAAGAATATGGTAATTGACAGAGTCGAAAGCCTTGGCCAGGTCGATGAAGACTGCTGAAGACGGCTGCACAGTACTGTCTTTTATCGATGGTGGTTATGATATCGTTTAGTACCTTGAGCGTGGCTGAGGTGCACCCATGACCTGCTCGGAAACCAGATTGCACAGTGGAGAAGGTACGGTGGGATTCGAGATGGTCAGTGATCTGTTAGTTGACTTGGCTTTTGAAGACCTTATAGATAGGCAGGGCAGGATGGATATAGATAGGTCTGTAACAGTTTGGGTCCAGGGTGTCTCCCCCTTTTGAAGAGGGGGATGACCGCAGCAGCTTTCCAATCCTTGGGGATCCCAGATGATACGAAGGAGAGGTTGAACAGGCTGGTAATAGGGGTTGCAACAATGGCGGCGGACAGTTTCAGAAATAGAGGGTCCAGTTTGTCAAGCCCAGCTGATTTGTATTGGTCCAGATAGACAACCCCTGTGTAGAACGCCCTTGAGTGAATGGTTGGTAAATTGTGCAGAAGTGTGTTAGAGACCTGCTTCTCACCTGCACATGTTAATGCTATTCGCGACACTGCCACACCCGGCCTAAAACATACTTATACAATTGTTGTGGCCAAAAATCTGAAACAGTTTTTTGTTTCATCAGACCAGAGGACAAACCGTAGTCTAGCTTTCTCATGGCAGTTTTGGAGCAGTGGCTTCTTCCTTGCTGAGCCAGCCTTTCAGGTTATGTCGATATAGGACTCGTTTTACTGTGGATATAAATACTTTTGTACCCGTTTCCTCCAGCATCTTCACAAGGTCCTTTGCTGTTGTTCTGGGATTGATTTGCACTTTTCTCACCAAAGTACGTTCATCTCTAGGAGGCAGAACGCGTCTCCTTCCTGAGCGGTATGACAGCTGCGTGGTCCCATGGTGTTTATACTTGTGTACTATTGTTTGTACAGATGAACGTGGTACCTTCAGGCGTTTGGAAATTGCTCCCAAGGATGAACCAAACTTGTGTGGAGGTCTACAATTTTTTTCTGAGTTCTTGGCTGATTTCTTTTGATTTTCCCACGATGTCAAGCAAAGAGGCACTGAGTTTGAAGGTAAGCCTTGAAATACATCCACAGGTACACCTCCAATTGACTCAAATTATGTCAATTAGCCTATCAGAAGCTTCTAAAGCCATGACATCATTCTCTGGAATTTTCCAAGCTGTTTAAAGGTACAGTCAACTTAGTATATGTAAACTCCTGACCCACTGGAATTGTGATACAGTGAATTATAATTGAAATAATCTCTGTTAACATTTGTTGGAAAAATTACTTGTCATGTACAAAGTAGATGTTCTAACCGACTTGCCAAAACTATAGTTTGTTAACAAGATGTGTGGAGTGGTTGAAACACTTAGGTTGGAATCATTCAAACTCGTTTATGTAAACTTCCGACTTCAACTGTATTTACGTTAGACTTTTGTGGTCCTAGTCTGATTTAATCAGGCTGTAATACACCATTCATTGGTATATACAGCCTGAAACTAATGACTGCAAATTCTTAATGTTCCTTACAAGCTACAACGTTTAATAAAATTACATTTGAACTTACTCTACTGGACTGGTTGTCTGTGGTGTTGGTCCTTCAGATGGTTGAAATATGAGACTGAATTAACCACAGGAATGTATTGTTTACCCGACTTTTCAGAGCGCCGGTACTAAAGTTTAAATTTCTATCACCAGGCTCATGCACAAAACCATGTAAACACTTGCTGACATCAGTTGGTATGCATGCATTGCGTGCATGTACTTCTTCCGTCTTGTACAAGTTGCTTTGGTCATAAGCAAACGTGTGTACGCGATGCATGCATACTAAGTTTAGTCAACAGGTACTTAGGTGGATTTCACAGCAGCTCCATCAAGGTTGTGCCTCATGGAGCTTGAAACCGGCAGCAGCAACCATTCATGAAGTAAGTGTCTAGATAGTTATTTTTCTATTATCAAAAGTAAAGGACATGCTAGTCATGGTTTCACGCTTTGCACAATATTCTTTTGATTGTTCTCTTCAGGGCCGATGTCTGAATGAACGTTATACTACTCAATGCAACTATTTTAAATTGAATTTTGAAACATGAGATTAATAAACGAGGCGAATTAGCAGGAAAACCTTTTGTCATTGTGATGTCGCCAGAAAATGTATTCGTAGGAAAAATTTAGCTAGCTAGCTAAGATTGAGGGGACTGGAGGACCAGATTTTAGTTAGCTAGTTAACATGAACTATTTTAGACGTACTTTAGATAGATGGCAATGTTGCCATTAGCTAGCAAAGAAAATTTTACAACATAATGACAGCTTTTTCCTACTAATTATTTGCCTACATTAGCAATGTCATTCTATTCAGGCCACTATAGTGTCTCCTCATAATGTTAGCTACCTAACTTAGCTAGCTCAATAATGAACTAAAGGAGCATAAAGTTACTCCTTATAGTCCAAGGACCTTAACGTAAACTCACTCACTTTTGTACATCGCCTTGGTCCGTACAATTGACCTTATTTTAGCGCCCCAAAAACGTAATACTTCCAGATGAACTGTAATGTCAATACCATTGTAAAGCACACTTTCTCCCCTTTCCAACAGAATCAATTACATGACCTAAACGCTGCCCGTTTCTGCATCATTCAAGAAGACAATGAGCCCCGTCGGGTCTTTTTAAAAATGGCGGGTGGGGAAGCGAAACTATTGCGTGATAGTGAGAAGGTGATGTTGTGTGGGAAAATGGCTTTTTTTCACTCGATCTGTCCAACTTATCACCTTATCGCCTCTAAATGTAAATAAAACACTATAAAGAGTTTGTCATTACATACCTATTTGAAGGTTTGTGTCGAAATTGAATCGGGTTTTTAGCGCGGTGCTAAAGTGATCTTAGCAGTAAACAGCGGCTTTGAGAATGATGATCGCATGCAATGATGACCAAAAAAATTACTAGGTATCCCCCCCTTACCCCGGTCACTGTCCATTTCTTGTTTTTAAAGGATGATAGAAGTGCTACACTTGGTGAAGAGAGATCGTAAGACCGAAATAGTTGCTTTATGCGTGCTGTACGTTACGACCTGACACATCAAGATGTAATAGAGGGTCAGTTTTTTTTCAACCTTTCTCCAATACTATAGAGATATTACCATGTCGATCAACGCTTGAGTAGAAACTAGTTCACACACCCGATTTTGCAATCAACACAGTCCCATTAGTTTTCTTTGTAGCCTCGTTTGAATGTTGCGGTTGCGCACATTTGTACGGAATGGGGTGAGTTTACGTTACATGTTCTGTTTAGAGGCTGGCCTCTAAAACAACCAAATGCTCCATCTAAATGTGTGAACGTGAACCGATTCTCAATTACGGTATGGTTCTAGAAACAACGTCCTCTACTTTATGTCACAAAAACAATGTCAAAAATATACACTTACTGTTTTAACAGTTGCAGCCGACAGTATTGTTTTAGTGACAACACGTTTAGTGTCCGTCTTCCATTTACACACAGGTGTTCGGAGACACAGATGGCTAATTAGCGCAGGTACGCCTTCGTCTGTTTTCCGTTAACAAGCACAGTAACATGGACATATGGCCGTGTGGGAACCCTAATAGCCCTATAAAGGTGTTTAGGAATTGAATTAACCTTGAGTTTTTATTTGAGTTATTTCTTGCTGATATTAAAGATTCCGTAGGTTTTCATAACCTTACCGTAAGCGATGTGTTGGGGCTCTTTACAGAACTCCCCCTGCCAGAAGATACTGTCGTCAATAGGCGCTAAAGGTCTATGAATGGGCTAGCTAGCTAGCTAGCTAACCAAAGGTACTGATAGCTCACAAACCAAAAGGGGGAGCCAAACTGTCTGCTGTTCAAACTGCAGTCAGTCAGTTACCCAAAACGAACCAAGGTAGGCTACTTGATTTGTTTTCTTTGACTGTACCAAATAACATGCTGAAATTGACAAATTGAAGTGTACTTGCCATTAGGTATTTGAGCCAAAACAAATTGGCTTGTGATTGGCTTAGCTAGTAGCTACTATCTAAACTCAGCAAAAAAATAAACATCCTCTCACTGTCAACTGCATTTTATTTTCATGAAACTTAACATGTGTAAATATATGTGTGAACATAAGATTCAACAACTGAGACATAAACTGAACAAGTTCCACAAACGTAACTAACAATAATGGAATAATGTGTCAGCTGCATCAAGTACTGCAGTGCATCTCCTCCTCATGGACTGCACCAGATTTGCCAGTTTTTGCTGTGAGATGTTACGCCACTCTTCCACCAAGGCACCTGCAAGTTCCCGGACATTTCTGGGGGGAATGGCCCTAGCCCTCACCCTCCAATCCAACAGGTCCCTGACGTGCTTAATGGGATTGAGATCTGGGCTCTTGGCTGGCCACGGCAGAACACTGGCATTCCTGTCTTGCAGGAAATCACACACAGAACGAGCAGTATGGCTGGTGGCATTGTCATGCTGGAGGGTCATGTCAGGATGAGCCTGCAGGAAGGGTACCACATGAGGGAGGAGGATGTCTTCCCTGTAATGCACAGCGTTGAGATTGAGCTTGTTGTCATTGAAGGCAGTCTGATGATACTGTGACACACCGCCCCAAACCATGACGGACCCTTCACCTCCAAATCGATCCCGCTCCAGAGTACAGGCCTTGGTGTAACGCTCATTCCTTTGACGATAAACACGAATCTGACCATCACCCCTGGTGAGACAAAACCACAACTCGTCAGTGAAGAGCACTTTTTGCCAGTCCTGTCTGGTCCAGCGATGGTGGATTTGTGCCCAGAGGCGAGGTTGTTGCCTGTGATGTCTGGTGAGGACCTGCCTTACAACAGGCCTACAAGCCCTCAGTCCAGCCTCTCAGCCTATTGCGGACAGTCTGAGCACTGATGGAGGGATTGTGCGTTCCTGGTGTAACTCGGGCAGTTGTTGTTGCCATACTGTACTTGTCCTGCAGGTGTGATGTCCGGCTGTACCGATCCTGTGTTAGACGTGGTCTGCCACTGCGAGGACGATCAGCTGTCCGTCCTGTCTCCCTGTAGCGCTGTCTTAGGCATCTCACAGTACGAACATTGCAATTTATTGCCCTGGCCACATCTGCAGTCCTCTTACCTCATTGCAGCATTCCTAGGCACGTTCACACAGATGAGCAGGGACCCTAGGCATCTTTCTTTTGGTGTTTTTCAGAGTCCGTAGAAAGGCCTCTTTAGTGTCCTAAGTTTTCTTAACTGTGACCTTTAATTGCCTACCGTCTGTAAGCTGTTAGTGTCTTAACGAACATTCTACAGGTGCATGTTCATTAAATGTTTATGGTTTATTGAACAAGCATGGGAAACAGTGTTTAAACCCTATACAATGAAGATCTGTGAAGTTATTTGAAGACAATTTTACGAATTGTCTTTGAAGGACAGGTTCCTAGAAAAGGGACGTTTCTTTTTTTGCTGAGTTTACATGGCTAGATCTCTCAATAGGTGTATGTTTATCTGTGATATGATTCCTAAAAAATAATATGCCTTCTGGCTGAATGCAAGAATGAATGTATAACTTTTTATGATACATAATATGACTTATGAAAGCTTAGGCTAGCGGTCTAGCTGGTTTGACATTGCTATGGGCATACATTGATCATACTATTTAAGTTTCTAAGTTTTGGACTGTCGGATATGAAGGATTGTAAAATGTAACTTTGTCACCTTTTTTTGGTTGATAACTTGAAGCTACACAATTCCCGTCCATTCATCATCCCCTTTATTTCGTGCTAAAGGGTCATCGCTGAGGAGGCCTGCAGGATGAGGACCACGAGGTCATGGACTTCTTGGAGGAGGCTTTTGATGAGGAGCTACTTTGTGAAGAAGAGGATGACGAATGAGACACACACACACACACGGGACAGACAGGTGAACATGGCAATGAAGCAGCTCCACTGGTTTCCTCCTAAACGTCCTAGGTTGATTCTGGTGGAGGTGGCTACTGTCCATACCAAGCTGGTGGTGCAGGTCATAGAAATGCTCTAGCCTGGTCCCAGATCTTTTTATGCTGTCTTGCTAACTGTTAATGTAGGATAGTTGTCATGCCATGTTACCTTGGCAGTTGATACATAGGCGTTGGCTATACACTGAGTATATCTTTCCTTGACACAGACTGACCAGGTGAAAGCTATGATCCCTTATTGATGTCACTTTTTAAATCTACTTCAATCAGTGTAGATGAAGGGGAGACAGGTTAAAGAAGGATTCTTAAGCTTTGAGACAACTGAGACATGGATTGTACATGTGCCATTCAGAGGGTGAATGGGCAAGACAAATAAATGAAGTGTCTTTGAACGGGGTATGGTAGTAGGTGCCAGGCACACCGGTTTATGTGAAGAACTGCGACGCTGCTGGGTTTTCACTCTCAACAATTTCCTGTGTGTATCAAGAATGGTCCACCACCGAAAGGACATCAAGCCAACTTGACACAACTGTGGGAAGCATTGGAGTCAACATGAGCCAGCATCCCTGTGGAATGCTTTCGACACCTTGTAGAGTCCATGCCTTGACAAATTGAGGCTGTTCTGAGGGTAAAAACATTAGTGTTTCTAATGTTTGTTATACTTGTATTTATTATTTATTTATATATATATATATATATATATATATATTTTTTCAATTTACCACTGAATGGCGCACATACAATCCATGTCTACAATCCAGGTGTGAATGTGAGGGCAGGCAGTTGTGTATGATTTTATGGTTATGATAGTGAGGTAACTTGCGCTTTTGTTTTCATCTTTGAATGAGACAAGGTATTCCCCTAATGTTAATCTTTCAATAAATGTTTTGTTTTATGAATATTATATTACTTGTGTATTTATTTCCTCATCACATTTAAGACTCAGTGGTTTCTGTTTTTTTGTTTTGGTCCAGATATGTTTAATTTACCGTATGGATAAGAAAGTGTCTGATCACAGAAAATTCCAGAGTTAAAAAAAGTATCATCATTCACTAAAACACGTGTTCCTTATTTTGTAAGGATCAGAATAGAAGTTCCCTTTACTGTGCGTTATACCTTCCAGAGCTTGAGTTGTAAAACAATAACTTGAAAAGCTACTGACATGCCATGATTTAGACTTTCATTATAACCTTGTTTATGATCTGGGTGTTATGTAATAACTGATGAGAATTTATGAAGTAAGACAAACTTTCACTGCAGTCTCGTTCCTTTATTTACTTTCTGCAACAAACATTCCAAATGATGTAATTCAAGAGTGTTAACTTTATTTAAATTTTAAATTTTTAGTCTATTTCACGAAATAATAATTTTGACTTTGTGATGAGGCTGAAGTCTGAGGCCTAACTGCGTCTCAGTGAAGTATTACTTGCCATGTTAGGCCTGTGAGATGCAGAGGCCTATAGTCTGCTCAGCAGATGATCATGGCATTCTGCAATGAATAGACTGGATATAGGCCAGGATGGTCCACCATGCAAGACGGCTGTTCTGGTCCTGCATCTTCTGATGACCTATTGAAAACGATATGATATAGCAGGTTAAGATGTGTGCTGTATGCCTTTTGTTTTGATGACAAAACAAAGTATCGTTCACACCTGTGGAAGTTTTTCACGTTTTTTTTCTTTTAAGGGATAAGGGGGAGGGCATTAGACATGTCTTATCAGCCAATCAGGGTTGTATGAAAATATGTCACATTTGTATCCCCATGCCCACACATTTGGACTGAGCATTTCAGAAGCTCAAGGAAAGAAATTATTAAAAAAATATGATTTGGAGCATTCGGAAAGCATTCCGACCCCTTGACTTTTTATAGCCTTATTCTGAAATGGATGAAATAGTTTTTTCCCTGGCATCTACACACAATACTTTTATTTAACTAGGCAAGTCAGTTAAGAACAAATTCTTATTTACAATGACTGCCTACCAAAAGGCCTCCTACGGGGGCCTGGGATTAAAAAAACAACA
Source organism: Oncorhynchus nerka (assembly GCF_034236695.1). Classification (NCBI taxonomy): domain Eukaryota; kingdom Metazoa; phylum Chordata; class Actinopteri; order Salmoniformes; family Salmonidae; genus Oncorhynchus; species Oncorhynchus nerka. Next base: position 47,576,441 of record NC_088415.1, on the reverse strand, counting down.
AATACAATAGGACAAAACACACCATCACAACACTAAATAAAGATAGACGTAAGACACAAGGCAGCAACACATGACAACATGGTAGCAGCACAAAAACATGGTACAAACATTGGGCAAAGTCAACAACACAAAGGTCAAGAAGGTAGAGACAATACATCATACAAAGCAGCCACAATTGTCAGTAAGAGTGTCCATGATTGAGTCTGAATGAAGACATTGAAATAATAACCCATAATGACAAAGCAAAAACAACTTTTTATAAACTTTTGCAAATTTATTAAAAAAACATACCTGGAAATATTCATTTACATAAGTATTCAGACCCTTTACTCCAGTACTTTATTGTAGCACCTTTGGCAGCGATTACAGCCTCGAGTCTTCTTGTGTATGACGCTACAAGCTTGGCACACCTGTATTTTGGGGAGTTTCTCCCGTTCTTCTCTGCAGATCCTCTCAAGCTCTGTCAGGTTGAATGGGGAGCATCACTGCACAACTTTTTTTCAGGTCCTCCAGAGATGTTCGATCAGGTTCAAGTCCGGGCTCTGGCTGGGCCACTCAAGGACATTCAAAGACTTGTCCTGAAGCCACTCCTGCATTGTCTTGGCTGTGTGCTTAGGGTCATTGTCCTGTTAGGTGAACCTTCACCCCAGTCTGAGGTCCGTAGCAGGTTTTCATCAAGGATCTCTCTACTTTGTGCCGTTCATTTTTCCTCGATACTGACTCCCAGTCCCTGCCGCTGAAAAACATCCCTACAGCATGATTCTGCCACCACCATGCTTCACCATGCTTCGTAGGGATGGTGCCAGGTTTCTTCCAGGTTTCTTCCAGACGTGATGCTTGGCATTCAGTTAAATTTTGGTTTCATCAGACCATAGAATCTTGTTTCTCATGGTTTGAGAGTCTAGGTACCTTTTGGCGGGCTGTCATATGCCTTTTACTGAGGAGTGGCCTCCGTCTGGCCACTCTAGCATGAAGGCCTGATTTGTGGAGTGCTGCAGAGATCGTTGTCCTTCTGGAAGGTTCTCCCATCTCCACAGAGCAACTCTAGAGCTCCGTCAGAGTGACCATCGGGTTCTTGGTCACCTCCCTGACCAAGGCCCTTCTCCCCTGATTGCTCAGTTTGGACAGGTGTCCAGCTCTAGGAAGATTCTGGGTGGTTCCAAACTTCCATTTGAGAATGATGTAGGCCACTGTGTTCTTCGGGATCTTCAACGCTGCATAAATGTTTTGGTACCCTTCCCCAGATCTGTGCCTCGACACAATCCTGTCTCGGAGCTCTACGGACAATTCCTTCGACCTCATGGCTTGGTTTTTGCTCTGACATGCACTGTCAACTGTGGGACCTTATATAGACAGGGTGTGCCTTTCCAAATCATGTCCAATCAATTGAATTTACCACAGGTGGACTCCAATCAAGTTGTAGAAACATCTCAAGGATGATCAATGGAAACAGGATGCACCTGAGCTCAATTTTGAGTCTCATAGCAAAGGGTCTGAATACTTATGTAAATAAGGTATTTCTGTTTTATTTTTAAGAGATTTGTTAATTTCTAAAAACCTGTTTACTATGTCATTATGGGGTATTGTGTGTAGATAAAAAAATATATATATATTTTAGAATAAGGCAGTAACGTAAGAACATGTGCAAAAAGTCAAGGTGCCTGAATACTTTCCAAATGCACTGTGTATATATACAGTGATTTATTAGACAAAGTAATGATTTATAAACATATATATTTTTTTAACTGCATGGGGGTTTTAATCACCGTGGGCGCAGTGTCGGCTGTTTCTGCTACAAAAAAATAGATCCAAGTGAAAATGCTGAAAAGGTCAATGTAAAGTCCACCTACAAATAATTGAGTTGAGAATTTTTTTGTTGTTGACAACATATTGACTTGATTGTATTTTACATTTTTGTATGCTTAAATAGTCTCTCGTGACATATGTGAAACTATTTATTTAGTGTGTGCAATATTTAGTTCCAGGTTCTGAGATTACAGCCAAGATAAGGTATGACCCACCATCAATCCATATTGGGCTACAGTTAATTAGCATTTATATAAGCAGCATTTGAATTCTAAAGTTCCACACAATTGATACAGTGCATGCTGACAATGGTACATATACATCTAACCATCTGCGTATGTATGCATGCATGTATTGTACTGCTTGTGCGTGCTTGCTTGCATGTGTGTCTGTGTCTCTCTTTAGCGAGCGTGTGTGTGTCCGTGTGTACAAGAGTGTGTTTGCTGGTGCAGTGTGGGAGGGTATTGAAGGAGTGCCATGTTGGCAGAGGATGTGCCCTGTGAGGGGAACTGGAGTTGTGCCTGCTGCTGAGGCCCAAGCTGTTCCTGTCTCCCTCCCCAGAGGAGTCAGAGTCACAAAACAACCCCAAATACCACACCACAACCTGTCAAATACTAACTATATGATTTGAACACTGGCTACCCTAAAATGTTCTTCTGAAAATATAGTTACTGAACTAGATCATTGCCCATATTTATTGAGCGGAGTAGGAGTGCTGATCTAGGATCAGTTTTGCCTTTCAATTCAGAATGAGTAAGATTATGGACAGGGGGGACTTGATCTTAGAATGATCCTGAATAGGGGTTGTGTGTTGTCAACAGTAACTGGTTCAGACAGTGGGGTGTTAGGTTGGACTAATGATGCTTGATGTTGAATATGAACACACACACTGTATTACAGGGTGCCCACAGGGTCATTGACAGACAGGTGAAGGTGGTTCAAATGGCAGGAGTTCAAATCACAATAAAATGCAATATCACTAATGCGGTATGTGTAGTACTCAGTGGATGCTAAAGACCTTTACCTTGTGCGAGCCGGAACGGCTCCTATGAGCCGATCTCGTATTTCTGTAGCATGAGGCTACAAACACACCCACTGAACAGGACGCTAGTCTATCTCCTTAATGCTGATTGCCAAGCAGAGACGCACTGACTCGGCCGGAGATCGAACTCCCAAACTTCAAATCTCAGGACGGACACTCAAACCACAAGGCCCCTGAGTAGTTACTTGACATTGTGTGGTACCAACCACGAGGCAGTCGAGCTGAGTCCTGGGCTACGGACACTCAAACCACAAGGCCCCTGAGTAGTTACTTGACATTGTGTGGTACCAACCACGAGGCAGTCGAGCTGAGTCCTGGGCTACGGTCCAAACACTTAAAAGACGCACCCTATCCCCTCAGCCCTCAAATTAAGTGGACATTTCTGATGACATATCATGACGTCTGACTAGTATACACTTGCAGGGCAAGGGAGGAAGGAATTGTTTTTAATTCATCTCGTGATGATTGTGTTTTCAGCCACCGGTAGCTTGTGGGTTATTTATATGCCCTACCGTCAATTATGAGTGCATGTCTACTTCTATTAAATATATCATTATTAATATACACCTACTGTATGATAGCTAGCAAATGAATGATCTAACTAGTGTTAGCCTGCCTAGCTGGGACTTCTGAAGAAGGGAAATGTTTTATTTCTACCATTTCCAAAAGATAACCAAACAAAAACACATTTACTCTTTATGTAGTAGCAAAATGTCTTACTTATTTGCGTTTGTTTTTACTTACACATGTATGTTAACTTCTCCATTGATGTTGTTTTTAAGTTTTCGCGTTTGTTTCTAAGCGGATTGTCTCGAATTGAATTATGGGGAGTTTCAGGCCCCGGAGTGAACATAATTGTACACTCTCAAAGCCGACTGAAAACGAGGGCTTGAGGGGCTTTACGTTGCAAACCTCCCTAGCATGGCTTATCATTTGGACCACCCTCCAAAATGGCGACGGGGATTCCCTCAAGGGCATAAGGCGAGGGTAAGTGGACGAGGGTGTGTCTCAAGTGTTTGGACCCCAGGCCTGGTATTGACTGGAGTCACAAACAAAGAACAACCACAGGTGTCCACATCAATAGCTGAGAAACATAAGTGAAACCTGAATTGTAATGAATGGTCTGCTCACCACATGCCAATGAATGTTAGCTGGATTTTCAATCCATTTATAATTAGGCTAACCTAGAGGAGCCCAGAGAGGACATATCAATAAATAAATAAAAATCCTCATTATGTCGAGATCACAAATTATCTCATGATCACGACATGAAAAAAAAGTAGTTAAATAGGAGTGATCGTTACACTAATGGATGGTACATTTCATGCTAACATCATGCTTTCATTTGTGTTTGGAGCTCATTATCAGTTTATAAGTTAGAATGTTTAGCAAGCTAAATGTCCCTTACCTTGAGCTAAGAGCTCTCTTGGGGCATCTAAGCCATCGTGGGGCATTTGAGCCTGTCTCCCAGGCTGTATGCCACCCCCAAGACCACAGCATGCAAGCAACAAAGCAGCTACAGGGCCTTCAGAAACTATTCATACCCCTTGACTTATTCCATATTTTGTTGTTACAGCCTGCATTTTCTCACCCATCTACACACAATACCCCATAATGACAGGTTTTTTTATGCAAATGTATTGAAAATGAAATGCAGAAATATCTCATTTACATAACTATTCCGACCCCTGAGTCAATACTCTGTAGAAGCACCTTTTGGCAGCGATTACAGCTGTCAGTCTTTCTGGGTAAGTCTCTAAGAGCTTTCCACACCTGGATTCAGGAGTGGGGAAAAGTACCCAATTGTCATACTTCAGTAAAAGTAGAGATGCCTTTTAATAGAGAATGACTCAAGTAAAAGTGAAAGTCACTTAGTAAAATACTTCTTGAGTATAAGTATTTGGTTTTAAATATACCTCTGTATCAAAGTAAATGTAATAGCTAAATTATACTTAAGTTTATAAAGTATAAATCATTTAAAATTCCTTATATTAAGCAAACCAGACTGCATCCTTTTCTTGTTTTTATTTATTTAGGGATAGCACTCCAACAATCAGACATCATTTATAAATGAAGCATGTGTGTTTATTGAGTCCGCCAGATCAGAGGCAGTAAGGATGATTTTTCTTAAGTGCGTGAATTGGACCATTTTCCTGTCCCAATAAGCATTCATAATGTAAGGAGTACTTTTGGGTATCAGGGAAATTGTATGGAGTAAAAAGTACATTATTTTCATTATATGAAATTAAATGGTAAAATATATACAGTATATCACAAAAGTGAGTACACCCCTCACATTTCTGTAAATATTTGAGTATATCTTTTCATGTGACAACACTGAAGAAATTACACTTTGCTACAAAGAAAAGTAGTGAGTGTACAGCTTGTATAACAGTGTAAATTTGCTGTCCCCTCAAAATAACTCAACACACAGCGATTAATGTCTAAACCGCTGGCAACAAAGGTGAGCACACCCCTAAGTGAAAATGTCCAAATTGGTCCCAATTTGGACATTTTCACTTAGGGGTGTACTCACTTTTGTACTTTACAACCTTTACAACATTTGCCCATTTATTTTTCTTCAAGCTCTGTCAAATTGGTTGTTGATCATTGCTAGACAACCATTTTCAGGTCTTTCCATAGATTTTCAATTAGATCTAAGTTAATACTGTAACTCGGCCACTCAGGAACTTTCACTGTCTTCTTGGTAAGCAATTCTCGTGCAGATTTGACTTTTTGTTTTAGGTTATTCTCCTGCTGAAAGATTAATTAATCTCCCAGTATTTGGTGGAAAAAAGACAATCAGGTTTTCCTCTAGGATTTTGCCTGTGCTTAGCTCCATTCAGTTTCTTTTTACCCTGAAAAGTTCCCCAGTCCTTAACAATTACAAGCATACCCATAACATGATGCAGCCCCCACTATGCATGAACATTTGGAGAGTGGTACTCAGTTATGTGTTGTATTGGATTTGCACCAAATATAACTCTATTTTGGACAAAAAAAAGTGAATTGCTTTGACACATTTTTTGCAGTATTACTTTCGTGTCTTATTGCAAACAGGATGCATGTTTAGGAATATTTGTATTCTTTACAGGCTTCCTCTTTTCACTCTTTCAATTAGGTTAGTATTGCGGTTTCCTTCCTCTCTGGCAACTGAGTCAGGAATGAAGCCTGTATATTTGTTGTTACTGGGTGTATTGATACACTGTTCAAAGTGTAATTAATAACCTCACCATGCTCAAAGGGATATTCAATATCTGCTTTTTATTATACGAAAACCTCCCTGGTCACTGTGGTTAAATCTTTGTTTGAAATTCACTGCTCGACTGATGTATGTGTGGGGTACAGAGGTAAGGTAGTCATTCAAAAATCATGTAATTTTTAAATGTAATTGCACACAAAGTCCATTCAACTTATTATGTAACTTGTTAGCACATTTCTACGCTTGCTATAACAAAGTGGTTGAATACTTATTGATTCAAGACATTTCAGCTTTTCATATTTGATTAATTTGCAAAAAATGTATAAACCTAATTTCACTTTGATGTTATTTTGTATTGTGTGCAGTCCAATGACAATACATCTCAATTGAATCAATTTTATATTCGGGCTGTAACACAACAAAATGAGGAGGTCAAGGGGACACTTTCTGAAGGCACTTTAACTTTGCTAGTCTTGTTAGCTAGCTTGTTATATGCTGGTTGTTAGCTTGCATAAGTGATATGTGTACTATTATAAGGGACACTTACCATTTTTTATGGATAATATTTAAATTAAGTGGGGGAGCTCTATTCCTGGCAGGCTGATCAGTTTCAATAGCAGCCTCAGAGGCTGATGTCAGGATGATGCTTTGTAAGGCTGTTTCATATATAAATCTCCTTGCTGGCAGATTAGCAGTCAGTGCTTTATGTCAAATAAAATAACATTTTATTGGTCACGTACTGTACACATGGTTAGCAGATGTTGTTGCGAGTGTAGCGAAATGCTTGTGCTTCTAGTTCCAACAGTGCAGCAATGTATCTAACAATTTCACAACAACTACCTAATACACACAAATCTAAGTAAGGAATGGAATACTAATATATACATATATGGAAGAGCAATGATAGAGCAGCATAGGCAAGATGTAATAGATGGTATAAAATACAGTATATACACTACTGTTCAAAAGTTTGGGCTCACTTAGAAATGTCCTTTGAAGAAAAGCAAAATAAATTGTCCATTAAAATAACATCAAATTGATCAGAAATACAGTGTAGACATTTGATGTTGTAAATAACTATTGTAGCTGGAAACGGATCATTAAAAAAAAGGAATATCTACATAGGCGCACAGAGGCCCAGGGCAGGTTGTTTGCCCCCGGTGATGCCTTATGCAGACTGTACCACCCTCTGGAGAGCCTTGTGATTGTGGGCGGTGCAGTTGCCATACCATGCGGTGATACAGCCTGACAGGATGCTCTCAATTGTGCATCTGTAGAAGTTTGAGGGTTTTCGGTGACAAGCCAAATTTCTTGAGCCTCCTGAGGTTGAAGAGCCACTGTTGCGCAGCCTTTACCACACTGTCTGTGTGGGTGGAACATTTCAGTTTGTCCTTGATGTGTATGCAGAGGAACTTAACTTTCCACCTTCTCCACTGCTCTCCCGTCGATGTGGATAGGGGGTGCTCCCTCTGATGTTTCCTGAAGTCCACGATCATCTCCTTTGTTTTATTGATGTTGAGTAAGAGGTTGTTTTGCTGACACCACACTCCGAGTGCTCTCAGTTCCTTCCTATAGGCCATCTCGTCGTTGTTGGTAATCAAGCCTCCTAGTGGTGTGTCATCTGCAAACTTGATGATTTGAGTTGGAGGCGTGCATGGCAACGCAGTCATGGGTGAACAGGGAGTACACCCCCCTGTAGGGGGTTTAGCACGCACCCTTGTGGGGCCCCAGTGTTGAGGATCATCAAGTGGAGATGTTGTTACCTACCTTCACCACCTGGGGGCGGCCCATCAGAAAGTCCAGGACCCAATTGCATAGGGCGGGTTTGAGACCAGGGCAGTGTTATGGCGATTTCATCGTCTGTGGACCTATTGTGGTGGGAAGCAAATTGAAGTGGGTCTAGGGTGACAGGTAAGGTGGAGGTAATATGATCCTTGACTAGCCTCTCAAATCGCTTCATGATGACAGAAGTGAGTGCTATGGGGTGATTAGTCATTTAGTTCAGTTACCTTTGCCTTCTTGGGTTCAGGAATAATGGTGGTCAACTTGAAGCATGTGGTGACAACAGACTGGGATAGAGAGTGATTAAATATGTCCTTAAACACCCAGCTGGTCTGCGCGTACTCTGAGGACGCGGCTAGGGTTGCTGTCTGGGCCGGCAGGTTTGCGAGGGTTAACGCGTTTAAATGTCTTTCTCACGTCGGCCACGGAGAAGGAGAGCTGTGGCACTGTATTATCCTCAAAGCGGGCGAAGGTGTTTAGTTTGTCTGGAAGCAAGATGTCGGTGTGCGTGAAGTGGCTGGTTTTCTTTTTTTAGTCCGTGATTGTCTTTAGACCCTGCCACATACGTCTCGTGTCTGAGCCATTGATTTGAGATTCCAGTTTGTCTCTGTACGGACATTTCGCTTGTTTGATTGCCTTGCTGAGGGAATAACTACACTGTTTGTATTCGGTCCGTATTCCCAGTCGCCTTGCCATGGTTAAATGCGGTGGTTTGCGCTTTCAGTTTTGCACGAATGCTACAATCTATCCACAGTTTCTGGTTAGGGTAGGTTTTAAAAGTCACAGTGTGTACAACATCTCCTATGCACCTCCATATAAACTCACTCACCGATTCAGTATATGATCAAGACTGGGTGGGCTCTATTCCTGGCAGGCTGATCAGATTAAATAGCCACCTCAGAGGCTGATAAGTCAGGATGCTTCCCAGTAGGCTGTCTGCAAGGAGCCTTACCTATAAAACCGCCCACAAGGCAGCATCCTGCCTTAATTTCAGCCTCAGAGTATTTGAATCTAATCAATCTGTAAGGAATGGAGCTCACCCCCTGTAAATGTAAATGTCCCTTATAATTATACACATATCAGTTATGCAAGCTGACAACCAGCACAAATAACAAGCTAGCTTGCTAGCTATTTAGCTAGCTAATAAGACTACATAGCTAACTAGCTAGTTCACAAGACTAGCAAAGTTAGCCAATTGCATGCAAGCAGCAACGCAGCTATGGTCTTGGGGGCGGCTTGCAGCTTGGGAGGCGGGGCTGCCTGTCAGGCATCGTTCAGGGCTTCAATGCCCTGTGATCAACGCAGCCACAGGGCTCCTTGATGAAGTGGTTATCGTGCATCTGAACAAATGAATGGATGATGCGAGGTACTTTTGTCATGTTGTGATCATGAGATAAATAAGTTGTGATCTCAACATAATGAGGGAACTATTTAAAAAAAATCCATATGACCATCCTAGTACAGCCAACCATTTTGGGTCACCTGTGCCTCCAAATCTCTTGGGAATATCCTACTACGAGACACTTGTGGGCTATTTTGAATAGCTCTTTGTAGCTGTTAGCTGTATGATTTAACTGTGTGCTTTGCATCTGGCCTTTTTATTTTTCCTTTCACTGTACATGCTCACAAATACACTTGTTCAGCAGGGACTGAATTCTCCCGCATATCAAGTGTGACAGGGGTTTTCTCGGTTAAGGAATAAGTATGACTTAATTGCCAGAGTTTGTCTTCATTCCAACAAAGAACAGCTGGAGCAGCTGGATAGCTGGTGTATTGTAGAATGCAGCTGTGAGGTGGGAGAAGAGTAGCCTTGTGTCTCTTGCTTTTGGCTTGTAGGAGGCACTGTCTGTCATTGGACTCAAACTGGTCTCTGTATAGAGAACCATACATGCATATGGTAGAACTAGTCAGTATAGCCCATACATGCATAGGAGTTGCAATGGCTACACCATAGCACCTGCTATCCATAGCAGAGAACCATAGGCCTGTGCTTGTGTCATTGATCCAAGCAAGTGAGAGTATTTTACAGGGATGCGTTGATATTGAACATAAAGTAATGATCAAAGACTAGAGCGATATCTGAATGAGAGTGACTGTTGGTTGACTTGAGTGTCCACACATTGTGTGGCGCCCTCCTCCGGTGGGGCAGAACATGTCACTGCACAGGCCGTCACATTCGCCACAGGTCATTTCGCATCCTTATAGTCCTTGAGATCTGTTCATCACATTCAAATGGCAGTCAGGGAGTGTTTGACGGTTGAATGTCCGTAGCTGTTGTAATTCCCTATTTACAACACATGTTGCCCACACATCAATTCGGACCATTTAACCACTGCTGAAGAAGTTCCTCCAGAGAGATCTAAAGAAGTGACTGAAGTGGATGTATTGAATACATGTCTGGCTTGGGCATCCAGACTTCCATTATTTAAGCCATCTCGACATTGACTGAATACAATTGGGTGTAATTCCTTTTGCCCAAACCCTGGTGTGAAGCAACGTGAAAGAGTGAGTGTGATTTGAATAATGTTATATTATTTATCCTGTGTGTGCAGGGACATGCTAATCACGGACTTGGCTGCCACAGTAACCTACATGGGACTATGTGAGGAGGTGAGGGTGATGTGCAGCCTGGCCCAGCAGCAGCCAATCACTCTCAAGTGGATCGACGATGAGGGTATGTTGGTCTCGCACCGGTGGGTGGGAAAGAATTCAGTTGATCTTGACTACATGTGTATGAAATAAGTGAATAATCTGTGTTTGTGTCCCATAGGAGACCCATGTACCATCTCCTCTCAGATGGAACTGCAGGAGGCCTTCCGGATCTACAGCCGCAACAGGAACTCAGGACTCCTGCTGCACGGTTAGTTAGGGCTCTGTCTGTCTGCACTCATTTCTCTGTCGCTTTACCTCTACTTCTCTTTTCACTTACTCCTCTCTGTTCTCTTTTCACCTCCTCTATTTCTCTTTTCACCTCCTCCTCTCTGTTCTCTTTTCACTTACTCTTCTCTGTTCTCTTTTCACCTCCTCCTCTAATTCTCTTTTCACCTCCCCTCTAATTCTCTTTTCACCTCCTCCTCTAATTCTCTGTTCATCTCCTCCTTTCTGTTCTCTTTTCACCTCCTCCTCTAATTCTCTGTTCATCTCCTCCTTTCTGTTCTCTTTTCACCTCCTCCTCTAATTCTCTGTTCATCTCCTCCTTTCTGTTCTCTTTTCACCTCCTCCTCTCTGTTCTCTTTTCACCTCCTCCTCTCTGTTCTCTTTTCACCTCCTCTCTGTTCTCTTTTCACTTACTCTTTGTTCTCTTTTCACCTCCTCCTCTCTGTTCTCTTTTCACCTCCTCTCTGTTCTCTTTTCACCTCCCTCTTTTCTCTTTTCACTTACTCTTCTCTGTTCTCTTGTCACCTCCTCCTCTCTGTTCTCTTGTCACATCCTCTTCTCTGTTCTCTTGTCACCTCCTCTTCTCTGTTCTCTTGTCACCTCCTCTTCTCTGTTCTCTTGTCACCTCCTCTTCTCTGTTCTCTTGTCACCTCCTCTTCTCTGTTCTCTTGTCACCTCCTCTTCTCTGTTCTCTTTTCACCTACTCTTCTCTGTTCTCTTTTCACCTACTCTTCTCTGTTCTCTTTTCACCTCCTCCTCTCTGTTCTCTTTTCACTTACTCTTCTCTGTTCTCTTTTCACCTCCTCTTCTCTGTTCTCTTTTCACTTACTCTTCTCTGTTCTCTTTTCACTTACTCTTCTCTGTTCTCTTGTCACCTCCTCCTCTCTGTTCTCTTTTCACCTCCTATTCTCTGTTCTCTTGTCACCTCGTCCTCTCTGTTCTCTTTTCACCTCGTCGTCTACTTCTCTTTTCACCTCGTCCTCTACTTCTCTTTTCACCTCGTTCTCTACTTCTCTTTTCACCTCGTCCTCTACTTCTCTTTTCACTTACTCTTCTCTGTTCTCTTTTCACTACTCTTCTCTGTTCTCTTTTCACTACTCTTCTCTGTTCTCTTTTCACCTCCTCTTCTCTGTTCTCTTTTCACCTCCTCCTCTCTGTTCTCTATTCACCTCCTCTACTTCTCTTTTCACCTCCTCTCTGTTCTCTTTTCACTTGATCTTCTCTGTTCTCTTTTCACCTCCTCCTCTCTGTTCTCTTTTCACCTCCTCCTCTCTGTTCTCTTTTCACCTCCTCCTCTCTGTTCTCTTTTCACCTCCTCCTCTCTGTTCTCTTTTCACTTTTCTCTGTTCTCTTTTCACCTACTCTTCTCTGTTCTCTTTTCACCTCCTCCTCTCTGTTCTCTTTTCACTTACTCTTCTCTGTTCTCTTTTCACCTCCTCTTCTCTGTTCTCTTTTCACCTCCTCTTCTCTGTTCTCTTTTCACTTACTCTTCTCTGTTTTCTTTTCACCTCCTCTTCTCTGTTTTCTTTTCACTTTTCTCTGTTCTCTTTTCACCTAATCTTCTCTGTTCTCTTTTCACCTCCTCCTCTCTGTTCTCTTTTCACTTACTCTTCTCTGTTCTCTTTTCACTTACTCTTCTCTGTTCTCTTTTCACTTACTCTTCTCTGTTCTCTTTTCACTTACTCTTCTCTGTTCTCTTTTCACTTACTCTTCTCTGTTCTCTTTTCACTTACTCTTCTCTGTTCTCTTTTCACTTACTCTTCTCTGTTCTCTTTTCACCTCTTCTCTGTTCTCTTTTCACGTACTCTTCTCTGTTCTCTTTTCACGTACTCTTCTCTGTTCTCTTTTCACGTACTCTTCTCTGTTCTCTTTTCACGTACTCTTCTCTGTTCTCTTTTCACGTACTCTTCTCTGTTCTCTTTTCACCTCCTCCTCTCTGTTCTCTTGTCACCTCGTCCTCTACTTCTCTTTTCACCTCGTCCTCTACTTCTCTTTTCACCTCGTCCTCTACTTCTCTTTTCTCGTCTCTACTTCTTTTCTTTTCACTTCTCTTTTCACTACTCTTCTCTGTTCTCTTTTCACCTCCTATTCTCTGTTCTCTATTCACCTCCTATTCTCTGTTCTCTATTCACCTCCTCTACTTCTCTTTTCACCTCCTCTCTGTTCTCTTTTCACTTACTCTTCTCTGTTCTCTTTTCACCTCCTCCTCTCTGTTCTCTTTTCACCTCCTCTCTTTTCTCTTTTCACTTACTCTTCTCTGTTCTCTTGTCACCTCCTCCTCTCTGTTCTCTTGTCACCTCCTCCTCTCTGTTCTCTTGTCACCTCCTCTTCTCTGTTCTCTTGTCACCTCCTCTTCTCTGTTCTCTTGTCACCTCCTCTTCTCTGTTCTCTTTTCACCTCTTCTGTTCTCTTGTCACCTCCTCCTCTGTTCTCTGTTCTTTTCACCTACTCTTCTCTGTTCTTCTCTGTTCTCTTTTCACCTCCTCTTCTCTGTTCTCTTTCACCTCCTCTTCTCTGTTCTCTTTTCTGTTCTCTTTTCTACTTCTTTTCACTCTCTCTGTTCTCTTTTCTACTCTTCTCTGTTCTCTTTTCACCTACTCTTCTCTGTTCTCTTTTCACCTCTGTTCTCTTCTCTGTTCTCTTTTTTTCACCTCCTCACCTCCTCTTCTCTGTTCTCTTTTCTCTTCTTTTCACCTCCTCTTCTCTGTTCTCTGTTCACCTCCTCTCTCTGTTCTCTTGTCACCTCCTCTTCTCTCTTTTCACCTCACCTCTTCTCTGTTCTCTTTCTTCTGTTCTCTTTTCACCTTTTACTCTTCTCTGTTCTCTTTTCCTACTCTTCTCTGTTCTCTTTTTTCTTCTCTGTTCCTCTTCTCTGTTCTCTTTTCACCTACTCTTCTCTGTTCTCTTTTCACCTCTCTTCTCTGTTCTCTTTTCACCTCCTCTTCTCTGTTCTCTTTTTCTTCTCTGTTCTCTTTTCACCTCTTCTCTGTTCTCTTTTCACCTACTCTTCTCTGTTCTCTTTTCTCTGTACTCTTCTCTTTTCTTTTCACTTACTCTCTCTGTTCTGTTCTCTTTTCACCTCCTCTTCTCTTACCTCTTCTCTGTTCTCTTTTCACTTACTCTTCTCTGTTCTGTTTTTCTCTCTGTTCTCTTTTCACTTTTCTCTGTTCTCTTTTCACTTACTCTTCTCTGTTCTCTTTTTACTTACTCTTCTCTGTTCTCTTTTCACTTACTCTTCTCTGTTCTCTTTTCACTTACTCTTCTCTGTTCTCTTTTCACCTCCTATTCTCTGTTCTCTTTTCACCTCCTATTCTCTGTTCTCTTTTCACCTCCTATTCTCTGTTCTCTTTTCACCTCCTATTCTCTGTTCTCTATTCACCTCCTCTACTCTATTCTCTGTTCTCTTTTCACCTCTCTGTTCTCTTTTCACTTACTCTTCTCTGTTCTCTTTTCACCTCCTCCTCTCTGTTCTCTTTTCTCCTCCTCCTCTCTGTTCTCTTTTCACCTCCTCCTCTCTGTTCTCTTTTCACCTCCTCCTCTCTGTTCTCTTTTCACTTACTCTTCTCTCTTCCCTTGTCACCTCCTCCTCTCTGTTCCCTTGTCACCTCCTCCTCTCTGTTCTCTTGTCACCTCCTCCTCTCTGTTCTCTTGTCACCTCCTCTTCTCTGTTGTCACCTCCTCTTCTCTGTTCTCTTGTCACCTCCTCTTCTCTGTTCTCTTGTCACCTCCTCTTCTCTGTTCTCTTGTCACCTCCTCTTCTCTGTTCTCTTGTCACCTCCTCTTCTCTGTTCTCTTGTCACCTCCTCTTCTCTGTTCTCTTGTCACCTCTTCTCTGTTCTCTTTTCACTTACTCTTCTCTGTTCTCTTTTCACCTCCTCTTCTCTGTTCTCTTTTCACCTCCTCTTCTCTGTTCTCTTTTCACCTCCTCTTCTCTGTTCTCTTTTCACCTCCTCTTCTCTGTTCTCTTTTCACTTACTCTTCTCTGTTCTCTTTTCACCTCCTCTTCTCTGTTCTCTTTTCACCTCCTCTTCTCTGTTCTCTTTTCACTTACTCTTCTCTGTTCTGTTTTCACTTACTCTTCTCTGTTCTCTTTTCACTTACTCTTCTCTGTTCTCTTTTCACTTACTCTTCTCTGTTCTCTTTTCACTTACTCTTCTCTGTTCTCTTTTCACTTACTCTTCTCTGTTCTCTTTTCACTTACTCTTCTCTGTTCTCTTTTCACCTTGTCCTCTACTTCTCTTTTCACTTACTCTTCTCTGTTCTCTTTTCACCTCCTCTTCTCTGTTCTCTTTTCACCTACTCTTCTCTGTTCTCTTTTCACCTCGTCCTCTACTTATCTTTTCACTTACTCTTCTCTGTTCTCTTGTCACCTCCTCTTCTCTGTTCTCTTTTCACCTCCTCTTCTCTGTTCTCTTTTCACCTCCTCTTCTCTGTTCTCTTTCACCTCCTCTTCTCTGTTCTCTTGTCACCCTCCTCTGTTCTCTTTTCTGTTCTCTTTTCACCGTCCTCTCCTCTTTTCTTCTCTGTTCTCTTTTCACCTCTCTCTTCTTTTCTGTTCTCTTTTCACTCTACTTCTCTTTTCACCTCCTTCTCTGTTCTCTTTTCACCTCCTCCTCTCTGTTCTCTTTTCACCTCCTCTCTGTTCTCTTTTCACCTCCTATTCTCTGTTCTCTTTTCACCTCCTCTTCTCTGTTCTCTTTTCACCTCCTCTCTGTTCTCTTTTCACCTCCTCTTCTCTTTCTCTTTCACCTCTCTCTCTTCTCTTGTTCTCTCTTTCACCTCCTCTTCTCTGTTCTCTTTTTTCTTCTCTGTTCTCTTTCACCTCCTCTTCTCTGTTCTCTTTTCACCTCCTCTTCTCTGTTCTCTTTTCACCTCCTCTTCTCTGTTCTCTTTTCACCTCCTCTTCTCTGTTCTCTTTTCACCTCCTCTTCTCTGTTCTCTTTTCACCTCCTCTTCTCTGTTCTCTTGTTCTCTCTGTTCTCTTTTCACCTCGTCCTCTCTTCTCTTTTCACCTCTCCCTACTTCTTCTTTTCACCTGTCCCTCTTCTCTTTTCACCTCGTCCTCTCTGTTCTCTTTTTTCACCTCCTCTTCTCTTTTCACCTGTCTTCTCTGTTCTCTTTTTTCACCTCCTCTTCTCTGTTCTCTTTTCACTTACTCTTCTCTGTTCTCTTTTCACTTACTCTCTCTGTTCTCTTTTCACCTTGTCCTCTACTTCTCTTTTCACTTTCTCTGTTCTCTTTTCACCTCCTCTTCTCTGTTCTCTTTTCACCTACTCTTCTCTGTTCTCTTTTTACTCTTCTCTACTTATCTTTTCTTACTCTTCTCTGTTCTCTTTCACCTCCTCTTCTCTGTTCTCTTTTCACCTCCTCTTCTCTGTTCTCTTTTCACCTCCTCTTCTCTGTTCTCTTGTCACCTCGTCCTCTCTGTTCTCTTTTCACCTCGTCCTCTACTTCTCTTTTCACCTCGTCCTCTACTTCTCTTTTCACCTCGTCCTCTACTTCTCTTTTCACCTCGTCCTCTACTTCTCTTTTCACCTCGTCCTCTACTTCTCTTTTCACCTCGTCCTCTACTTCTCTTTTCACCTCGTCCTCTACTTCTCTTTTCACCTCGTCCTCTACTTCTCTTTTCACCTCCTCTTCTCTGTTCTCTTTTCACCTCCTATTCTCTGTTCTCTTTTCACCTCCTATTCTCTGTTCTCTTTTCACCTCCTCTTCTCTGTTCTCTTTTCACCTCCTCTTCTCTGTTCTCTTTCACCTCCTCTTCTCTGTTCTCTTGTCACCTCCTCTTCTCTGTTCTCTTGTCACCTCCCTCTTCTCTGTTCTCTTGTCACCTCCTCTTCTCTGTTCTCTTTTCTCCTCTTCTCTGTTCTCTTTTCACCTCCTCTTCTCTGTTCTCTTTTCACCTCCTCTTCTCTGTTCTCTTTTCACCTCCTCTTCTCTGTTCTCTTTTCACCTCCTCTTCTCTGTTCTCTTGTCACCTCCTCTTCTCTGTTCTCTTTTCACCTCCTCTTCTCTGTTCTCTTTTCACCTCCTCTTCTCTGTTCTCTTGTCACCTTCACTCTGTTCTCTTTTCACCTCTCTGTTCTCTTTTCACTTCTCTTTCACCTCGTCCTCTACTTTCTTTTCACCTCCTCCTCTCTGTTCTCTTTTTTTCACTTCTCCTCTTCTCTGTTCTTCTTTTCTTTTCACCTCACCTCCTTCTCTCTCTTTTCACCTCCTCTTCTCTGTTCTCTTTTCACCTCCTCTTCTCTGTTCTCTTTTCACCTCCTCTTCTCTGTTCTCTTTTCACCTACTCTTCTCTGTTCTCTTTTCACCTCCTCTTCTCTGTTCTCTTTTCACCTCCTCTTCTCTGTTCTCTTTTCACTTACTCTTCTCTGTTCTCTTTTCACTTACTCTTCTCTGTTCTCTTTTCACCTCCTCTTCTCTGTTCTCTTTTTCTCTTTTCTCTTTTACTCTTCTCTGTTCTTCTTCTGTTCTCTTTTCACTTACTCTTCTCTGTTCTCTTTTCACCTACTCTTCTCTCTGTTCTCTTTTCACCTCCTCTTCTCTGTTCTCTTTTCACCTCCTTTTCTTCTCTGTTCTCTTTTCACCTCGTCCTCTACTTCTCTTTTCTCTGTTCTCTTTTCACTCTTCTCTTTTACTTCTCTTTCTTCTCTCTCTTCTCTTTTCTCTTTTCACCTCCTCTTCTCTGTTCTCTTTTCACCTCCTCCTCTATTCTCTGTTCTCTTTTCACCTCCTATTCTCTGTTCTCTTTTCTCTATTCTCTGTTCTCTCTGTTCTTGTCTGTTCTTTTCACCTCCTCTTCTCTGTTCTCTTTTCACCTCCTCTTCTCTGTTCTCTTTTCACTCTTCTCTCTTCTCTGTTCTCTTTTCTTTCTCTTTTCATCTCCTCCTTTCTGTTCTCTTCTCTGTTCATCTCCTCCTTTCTCTTTTCACCTCTGTTCTCTTCTCTGTTCTCTTTTCACCTCCTCCTCTCTGTTCTCTTTTCACCTCCTCTCTCTGTTCTCTTTTCACCTCCTCTCTGTTCTCCTCTTCTCTGTTCTCTTTTCACCTCCTCCTCTCTGTTCTCTTTTCACCTCTCTCTCTGTTCTCTTGTCACCTCCTCCTCTCTGTTCTCTTTCACATCCTCTTCTCTCTGTCACCTCCTCTTCTCTGTTCTCTTTCACCTCCTCTTCTCTGTTCTCTTTCACCTCCTCTTCTCTGTTCTCTTGTCACCTCCTCTTCTCTGTTCTCTTGTCACCTCCTCTTCTCTGTTCTCTTTTCACCTACTCTTCTCTGTTCTCTTTTCACCTCTTCTCTTCTCTTTCTCTCTGTTCTCTTTTCCTCTTCTCTGTTCTCTTTTCACCTCCTCTTCTCTGTTCTCTTTTCACTACTCTTCTCTGTTCTCTTTTCACCTACTCTTCTCTGTTCTCTTTCACCTCCTCTTCTCTGTTCTCTTTTCACCTCCTATTCTCTGTTCTCTTGTCACCTCGTCCTCTCTGTTCTCTTTTCACCTCGTCCTCTACTTCTCTTTTCACCTCGTCCTCTACTTCTCTCTCTACTTTCTTTTCTCGTCCTCTACTTCTCTTTTCTTACTCTTCTCTGTTCTCTTTTCACCTCTCTTTTACTTCTCTCTCTTTTCATTCTCTGTTCTCTATTCACCTCCTCCTTCTACCTCCTCTCTGTTCTCTTTTCACTTGATCTTCTCTGTTCTCTTTTCACCTCCTCTTCTCTGTTCTCTTTTCACCTCCTCCTCTCTGTTCTCTTTTCACCTCCTCCTCTCTGTTCTCTTTTCACCTCCTCCTCTCTGTTCTCTTTTCACTTTTCTCTCCTCTTCTCTGTTCTCTTTTCACCTCCTCCTCTCTGTTCTCTCTTACTCTTCTCTGTTCTCTTTTCACCTCCTCTTCTCTGTTCTCTTTTCACCTCCTCTTCTCTGTTCTCTTTTCTTACTCTTCTCTGTTTTTTTCACCTCCTCTTCTCTGTTTTCTTTTCACTCTTCTCTGTTCTCTTTTCACTTACTCTTCTCTGTTCTCTTTTCACCTCCTCTTCTCTGTTCTCTTTTCACCTCCTCTTCTCTGTTCTCTTTTCACCTCCTCTCTTCTCTGTTCTCTTTTCACTTACTCTTCTCTGTTCTCTTTTCACTTACTCTTCTCTGTTCTCTCTTCTCTGTTCTCTTTTCACTTACTCTTCTCTGTTCTCTTTTTCACTTACTCTTCTCTGTTCTCTTTTCACCTCTTCTCTGTTCTCTTTTCACCTCCTCTTCTCTGTTCTCTTTCACTTCTCTGTTCTCTTTTCACTCTTCTCTGTTCCTCCTCTTCTCTGTTCTCTTGTTCTCTTTTCACCTCCTCTTCTCTGTTCTCTTTTCACCTCCTCCTCTCTGTTCTCTTGTCACCTCTCCTTCTCTTCTCTTTTCACCTCCTCTTCTCTGTCCTTCTCTTTTCACCTCGTCCTCTACTTCTCTTTTCACTACTCTTCTCTGTTCTCTTTTCACTACTCTTCTCTGTTCTCTTTTCACCTCCTATTCTCTGTTCTCTATTTCTATTCTTTCTATTCACCTTCACCTCCTCTACTTCTCTTTTCTTACTCTTCTCTGTTCTCTTTTCACCTCCTCCTCTCTGTTCTCTTTTCACCTCTCTTTTCTCTTTTCACTTACTCTTCTCTGTTCTCTTGTCACTGTTCTCTTGTCACCTCCTCCTCTCTCTCTTGTCACCTCCTCTTCTCTGTTCTCTTTCACCTCCTCTTCTCTGTTCTCTTGTCACCTCCTCTTCTCTGTTCTCTTGTCACCTCCTCTTCTCTGTTCTCTTGTCACCTCCTCTTCTCTGTTCTCTTTTCACTCTGTTCCTCTACTCTCTCTGTTCTCTTTTCACTACTCTTCTCTGTTCTCTTTTCACCTCCTCTTCTCTGTTCTCTTTTCACCTCCTCTTCTCTGTTCTCTTTTCACGTACTCTTCTCTGTTCTCTTTTCACTTACTCTTCTCTGTTCTCTTTTCACCTACTCTTCTCTGTTCTCTTTTCACCTCTTCTCTTTTCACCTCTTCTCTGTTCTTTTTTTACCTCCTCTCTGTTCTCTTTTCACTTACTCTTCTCTGTTCTCTTTTCTCTGTTCTCTTTTCACTTTTCTCTGTTCTCTTTTCACTTACTCTTCTCTGTTCTCTTTTTACTTACTCTTCTCTGTTCTCTTTTCACTTACTCTTCTCTGTTCTCTTTTCACTTACTCTTCTCTGTTCTCTTTTCACCTCCTATTCTCTGTTCTCTTTTCACCTCCTATTCTCTGTTCTCTTTTCACCTCCTATTCTCTGTTCTCTTTTCACCTCCTATTCTCTGTTCTCTATTCACCTCCTCTACTTCTCTATTCACCTCTCTGTTCTCTTTTCACTTACTCTTCTCTGTTCTCTTTTCACTTACTCTTCTCTGTTCTCTTTTCACCTCCTCCTCTCTGTTCTCTTTTCTCCTCCTCCTCTTGTTCTCTTTTCACCTCCTCCTCTCTGTTCTCTTTTTCTCTCTTGTTCTCTTTTCACCTTCTCTCTTCTCTTGTCACCTCCTCCTCTCTGTTCTCTTGTCACCTCCTCTCTTCTCTGTCACCTCCTTCTCTGTTCTTTTCACCTCCTCTTCTCTGTTCTCTTGTCACCTCCTCTTCTCTGTTCTCTTGTCACCTCTCTTCTCTGTTTCTCTTTCACCTCCTCTTCTCTGTTCTCTTGTCACCTCCTCTTCTCTGTTCTCTTGTCACCTCTTCTCTGTTCTCTTTTGTTCTTCTCTGTTCTCTTTTCACCTCCTCTTCTCTGTTCTCTTTTCACCTCCTCTTCTCTGTTCTCTTTTCACCTCCTCTTCTCTGTTCTCTTTTCACCTCCTCTTCTCTGTTCTCTTTTCACCTCCTCTTCTCTGTTCTCTTTTCACTTACTCTTCTCTGTTCTCTTTTCACCTCCTCTTCTCTGTTCTCTTTTCACCTCTTCTCTGTTCTCTTTTCTCTTCTCTGTTCTGTTTTCACTTACTCTTCTCTGTTCTCTTACTCTTCTCTGTTCTCTTTTCACTTACTCTTCTCTGTTCTCTTTTCTTACTCTTCTCTGTTCTCTTTTCACTTACTCTTCTCTGTTCTTTTCACTTACTCTTCTCTGTTCTCTTTTCTTGTCACTCTCCTTTTCTTACTCTTCTCTGTTCTCTTTTCACCTCCTCTTCTCTGTTCTCTTTTCACCTACTCTTCTCTGTTCTCTTTTCACCTCGTCCTCTACTTATCTTTTCACTTACTCTTCTCTGTTCTCTTGTCACCTCCTCTTCTCTGTTCTCTTTTCACCTCCTCTTCTCTGTTCTCTTTTCACCTCCTCTTCTCTGTTCTCTTTTCACCTCCTCTTCTCTGTTCTCTTGTCACCTCGTCCTCTCTGTTCTCTTTTCACCTCGTCTACTTCTCTTTTCTGTCCTCTACTTTTCTTTCGTCCTCTACTTCTCTTTTCACCTCGTCCTCTACTTCTCTTTTCACCTCGTCCTCTACTTCTCTTTTCACCTCGTCCTCTACTTCTCTTTTCACCTCCTCTTCTCTGTTCTCTTTTCACCTCCTCCTCTCTGTTCTCTTTTCACCTCCTATTCTCTGTTCTCTTTTTCACCTGTTCCTTTTCACCTCCTCTTCTCTGTCTGTTCTCTTTTCACCTCCTCTCTTCTCTGTTCTCTTTTCTTTACTCTTCTCTGTTCTTTTCTTTCTGTTCTCTTTTCACCTCCTCTTCTCTGTCTCTTTTCACTTACTCTTCTCTGTTCTCTTTTCACCTCGTCCTCTCTTCTCTTTTCTCTGTTCTCTTCACCTCTCTTTCTGTTCTCTTTCACCTACTCTTCTCTGTTCTCTTTTCACCCGTCCCTCTCTCTCTGTTCTCTTTCACTCTTCTCTGTTCTCTTTTCTCCTCCTCTCTGTTCTCTTTTCACCTCACCTCCTTCTCTGTTCTCTTTTCACCTCCTCTTCTCTGTTCTCTTTTCACCTCCTCTTCTCTGTTCTCTTGTTCTCTTTTCACCTACTCTTCTCTGTTCTCTTTTCACCTACTCTTCTCTGTTCTCTTTTCACCTCTGTTCTCTTGTCACCTCTTCTCTGTTCTCTTTTCACCTCCTCTTCTCTGTTCTCTTTTCACCTGTCCTCTCTGTTCTCTTTTCGTCTCTCTTTTCACCTCTACTTCTCTTTTCTCTGTTCTCTTTTCACCTCTCTTCTCTTTTCTGTTCTCTTTTTCCTCTACTTTTTCACCTTTCCTCTACTTCTCTGTCCTCTACTTCTCTTTTCTCGTCCTACTTTCACTTCTCTTTCACCTCCTCTTCTCTGTTCTCTTTTCACCTCCTCTCTGTTCTCTTTTCACCTCCTATTCTCTGTTCTCTTTTCACCTCCTATTCTCTGTTCTCTTTTCACCTCCTATTCTCTGTTCTCTTTTCACCTCCTCTTGTCTGTTCTCTATTCACCTCCTCTTCTCTGTTCTCTATTCACCTCCTCTTCTCTGTTCTCTTTTCACTACTCTTCTCTGTTCTCTTTTCACCTCCTCCTCTCTGTTCTCTTTTCACCTCCTCCTCTGTTCTCTTTTCACCTCCTCTTCTCTGTTCTCTATTCACCTCCTCTTCTCTGTTCTCTTTTCACCTCCTCTTCTCTGTTCTCTTTTCACCTCCTCTTCTCTGTTCTCTTTTCACTTACTCTTCTCTGTTCTCTTTTCACTTACTCTTCTCTGTTCTCTTTTCACTTACTCTTCTCTGTTCTCTTTTCACTTACTCTTCTCTGTTCTCTTTTCACTTACTCTTCTCTGTTCTCTTTTCACTTACTCTTCTCTGTTCTCTTGTCACCTCCTCTTCTCTGTTCTCTTTTCACCTCCTCTTCTCTGTTCTCTTTTCACCTACTCTTCTCTGTTCTCTTTTCACCTCGTCCTCTACTTCTCTTTTCACCTCGTCCTCTACTTCTCTTTTCACCTCCTCTTCTCTGTTCTCTTTTCACCTCCTCCTCTCTGTTCTCTTTTCACCTCCTCCTCTCTGTTCTCTTTTCACCTCCTATTCTCTGTTCTCTTTTCACCTCCTATTCTCTGTTCTCTTTTCACCTCCTCTTCTCTGTTCTCTTTTCACCTCCTCCTCTCTGTTCTCTTCACCTCCTCTTCTCTGTTCTTCTCTTTCTCTACTCTTCTCTGTTCTCTTTTCACCTACTCTTTTCTCGTCCTCTACTTCTCTGTTCTTTTCACTTACTCTTCTCTGTTCTCTTTTCACCTCCTCTTCTCTGTTCTCTTTTCACCTCCTCTCTGTTCTCTTTTCACCTCGTCCTCTCTGTTCTCTTTTCTCTGTTCTTC
The DNA here is from genome assembly GCF_034236695.1 of Oncorhynchus nerka. Classification (NCBI taxonomy): domain Eukaryota; kingdom Metazoa; phylum Chordata; class Actinopteri; order Salmoniformes; family Salmonidae; genus Oncorhynchus; species Oncorhynchus nerka. The sequence continues at coordinate 47,553,468 of NC_088415.1, read as the reverse complement.
TCTTTTCACCTCCTTTTCTTCTCTGTCCTCTACTTCTCTTTTCACTTACTCTTCTCTGTTCTCTTGTCCTCTACTTCTCACTTCTCTCTACTTCTCTCTGTTCTCTTTTCACCTCCTCTTCTCTGTTCTCTTTTCACCTCCTCTCTGTTCTCTTTTCACCTCCTATTCTCTGTTCTCTTTTCACCTCCTATTCTCTGTTCTCTTTTCACTTTTCACCTCCTCTTCTCTGTCCTCTTCTCTGTTCTCTATTCACCTCCTCTTCTCTGTTCTCTATTCACCTCCTCTTCTCTGTTCTCTTTTCACCTCCTCCTCTCTGTTCTCTTTTCACCTCCTCCTCTGTTCTCTTTTCACCTCCTCCTCTCTGTTCTCTTTTCACCTCATCCTCTCTGTTCTCTTGTTCTCTTGTTCTCTTTTCACCTCCTCTCTGTTCTCTTGTCACTTCTGTTCTCTTTTCACCTCCTCCTCTCTGTTCTCTTTTCACTTACTCTTGTCACCTCTTCTCTGTTCTCTTTTCACCTCCTCTTCTCTGTTCTCTTTTCACCTCCTCCTCTCTGTTCTCTTTTCACCTCCTCCTCTCTGTCCTATTCTTGTTCTCTTTTCACCTACTATTCTCTGTTCTCTATTCACCTCTCTCTGTTCTCTATTCACTCTTCTCCTATTCTCTTCTCTGTTCTCTTTTCACTACTCTTCTCTGTTCTCTTTTTCTTCTCTGTTCTCTTTTCACTACTCTTCTCTGTTCTCTTTTCACCTCCTATTCTCTGTTCTCTTTTCACCTCCTATTCTCTGTTCTCTTTTCACCTCCTATTCTCTGTTCTCTATTCACCTCCTCTTCTCTGTTCTCTATTCACCTCCTCTTCTCTGTTCTCTATTCACCTCTTCTCTGTTCTCTTTTCACTACTCTTCTCTGTTCTCTTTTCACCTTCTCCTCTCTGTTCTCTTTTCACCTCCTCTACTTCTCTTTTCACCTCATCCTCTCTGTTCTCTGTTCTCTTTTCACCTCCTCATCTCTGTTCTCTTGTCACTTCCTCCTCTCTGTTCTCTTGTCACCTCCTCTTCTCTGTTCTCTTTTCACCTCCTCCTCTCTGTTCTCTTGTCACCTCCTCTTCTCTGTTCTCTTGTCACTACCTCCTCTCTGTTCTCTTGTCACCTCCTCCTCTCTGTTCTCTTGTCACCTCCTCCTCTCTGTTCTCTTGTCACCTCCTCTTCTCTGTTCTCTTGTCACCTCCTCTTCTCTGTTCTCTTTTCACTTACTTTCTCTTTTCACCTCCTCTTCTCTGTTCTCTTTTCACCTACTCTTCTCTGTTCTCTTTTCACCTCGTCCTCTACTTCTCTTTTCACTTACTCTTCTCTGTTCTCTTGTCACCTCTTCTCTGTTCTCTTTTCACCTCCTCTTCTCTGTTCTCTTTCACCTCGTCCTCTCTGTTCTCTTTTCACCTCGTCCTCTACTTCTCTTTTCACCTCGTCCTCTACTTCTCTTTTCACCTCGTCCTCTACTTCTCTTTTCACCTCGTCCTCTACTTCTCTTTTCACCTCGTCCTCTACTTCTCTTTTCACCTCGTCCTCTACTTCTCTTTTCACCTCGTCCTCTACTTCTCTTTTCTCCTCTACTTCTCTTTTCACCTCGTCCTCTACTTCTCTTTTCACCTCCTCTTCTCTGTTCTCTTTTCACCTCCTCCTCTCTGTTCTCTTTTCACCTCCTATTCTCTGTTCTCTTTTCACCTCCTCCTCTCTGTTCTCTTTTCACCTCCTCCTCTCTGTTCTCTTTTCACTTACTCTTCTCTGTTCTCTTTTCACCTCCTCTCTTCTCTTTTCACCTCCTCCTCTGCAATAATTTTACTATTATCTCAATGCAAATAATTTACTTTTAATTCAGTGGTTTAGGATATATACACATTCATTTGAGTAGCCATTAATCAGTATGTTCAGAGGTTTAGATTGGACATGTCTCTGGATATTCATAGTTGTCGTTCATCATTCTCTTGCAGTCTTCCCCAGTATCCCAGTGAAGCCAGGTATGCCATGTCCAGGAGAAGACCGTGAGTACTAGTGCTACATATTATACACATGTATTACACCTGGTTTCCGTGAAGCAGCTTTCTGTAGCTGGCTAGCAAACAAACAAGAGTATTAGCATTAGCTTACTGATTGTAAATGAATTGAATAGTTGACTGTGAAATGAAACAATGAAGTTATTTATAGTTAGTTAACCACCTTCCCTTCATTCTTTGGTAGTGTAACATGGCATGCTCCTCTACCTTCGTGGTGTTCAGTGTTCACTCCACTAACTGGCAGTTCAGATTCCTCATCCTGTCCTCTGAGGGAGAAACCAAGGCACCCTGGATACAAGGTGTTTGACAACACCACTTGTCTGGCTGTCACAGAAAATTAGACCACCTAGAACAGTGATTCCCAAACTGTGGGGCACGCGAGGGGTCGGTGTCTGGCTTTAAACTTGCTCTTGAAAGTTGTAATCATATAATGCACAAGATCGATTTTTGAAATTGGGTTGTGCATCATTAGTTCGTCTTGTCATGGTTAGTCTTTGCAAACCTTAGAGAGATATTTACAATTTGTCAGAAACTTCCAGATCAACTAGCCCATGTCAGCTGTTATTTTTCTTTCGGTTTTTTAGCCCATTGATATTGTTGTAATTGTTTTGTCACTCAAATAATAAATTAATACACATTAGACATAGCAAAAGGTTTAGAATTTAAAGAAAATTAGCTTTAAAACTGCAAAATGATCTCCACCAACAAGAGGGGTGTGAACCGTTTGTGTACATAGATATAGACGTGGTGCGTGCGCGATGTTCCACAATGCTGGAAGAGGGGCCCGAGTGAAAGAGTTTGGGAACCCCTGACCAAGAAGGAAGAGTCACATTAGAAACTGTTCCCTCACACGGTCTCGTCCCAAACGTCTCTCGAATTTCCCTGCAAACAAACAGAGGTTAGCCTAGTTCACCAGCCAGTCCATACTCAACATCGGTCCTCAAGGGTCCAAATGGGGAATATGCAATTACTGCCAATTGATCTGTTCATTGACTGCAGATGTTAGAAAGACGTCCGGCCACCACTTACGTTTCTTGATTTCCTCAGGGGCTTAATAGGCTAGCAAATATGTTATTATACTATACTGTGCATAGAATCCATTATACAAAATAAAAGCATACGGTCGCTATACAGTGCATTCGCAAAGTATTCAGACCCCTTTACTTTTTCCACATTTTGTTACATTACAGCCTTATTCTAAAATGTATTTAAAAAATAATAATTACTCATCAATCTACACACAATACCCCATAATGACAAAGCGAATACAGGTTTTTAGAAATGTTTGCAAATGTATTAAAAATGAATGTATTCAGACCCTTTTGTTAATAGACTCGAAATTGAGCTCAGGTGGCCAGACGGAAGCCACTCTTCAGTAAAAGGCACATGACAGCCCGCTTGGAGTTGGTCAAGAAACCAAGATTTGACTCTTTGGACTGAATGCCAAGCGTAACGTCTGGAGGAAATCTTGCACCATCCCTCCGGTGAAGCATGGTGGTGGCAGCATCATGCTGTGGAGATAGAGGAGAGAGAGAAGTAGAGAGAGATTCTTAATGAAAACCTACTCCAGAGCACTCAGGGCCTCAGACTGGGGTGAAGGTTCACCTTCCAACAGGACAACGACCCTAAGCACACAGCCAAGAAAACGCAGGAGTAGCTTCGGAACAAGTCTCTGAATGTCCTTGAGTGGCCCAGCCAGAGCCCGGACTTGAATCCGATCATCTCTGGAGAGACACCCCCCATCCAATCTAACAGAGCTTGAAAGAATGGGAGAAACTCCATTCTCCATCCCATTTTTTTACCTTTATTTAACTAGGAAAGTCAGTTAAGAACAAATTCTTATTTGACGGCCTAGGAACAGTGGGTTAACTGCCTTGTTCAGGGGGAATAACGACAGATTTTTACCTTGTCGGCTCAGGGATTCGATCTAGCAACCTTTCGGTTACTGGCCCAATGCTCTTACCACTAGGCTAACTGCCGCCCCAACCTTGCAGCCTCATACCCAAGAAAACTCGGGGCTGTAATCGCTGCCAAAGGTGCTTCAACAAAGTACTGATTAAAGGATCTGAATACTTATGTTTACAAACATTTCTAAAAACTGTTTTTGCTTTGTCATTATGGGGTATTGTGTTTCGATTGATGAGGAAAATAAGGCTGCAATGTAACAAAATGTGGAAAAAGTGAATGTGTCTGAGTACTTTCTGTAATGCATTGTATATACTTTTAACCAATGAGCATGAAATCACGACCAAGCTAGGTACACACACATATTTAGTTACTCTTAGAGGACATGGGTGCTTCTATATCAGTAAATGCACTTTAATGATAAAGAATCCACTTTCTATTTGACTTCTATGATGTCAAAATGGTCCTGTGCACACGCATAACAGACCGGCTGAACATTACTCAAACGTTTTCTGAAGCAACCCGGTAAAATTAAGCACATCTTAGTTCCGGAGCATTGCCTTCTATAAAGTGTCATGGTTTTAACACTCCTCTCGCTCAAAGGGTGGTGACCGCAGTTGACGTCTTCAGCTCACTGCTGACTCCTGCACTTTCTCTCCCCCTCTTCTTTTCCCTCTTCCTTTCTTTTCCCTCTTCCTTTCTACTCCTTCTATTCCCTTTGACACCTATTTCCTATTTCATCTCTTAATCTCAGAAACCCAGAACTAAAATCTTGCGTAACTGTGTCAGATTCTCAATTAATTTCAGGGAGAGACATGTTAGAAAAGTTATTCGAACGAGGAGCGGAAGCAGGGTCGTAGCTCCACACCCTCTCTTTGCAAGTTACGGACAAGTATATGGGCAAAATGTCCATTCCCCTTCTGAAATTCGAAAGATGCGAACACCTGCAAAATAGTGATTTGTCCAAACAATCAGTTACGAAAACTTTGTTCCAGTGCACAGATTTTTCTCGTTAGTTGTTGCGTCCTACAGTCTGTTGACCGATACCTCTGTACAATAACTCTCTGTTAACCGATACCTCTCTCCGTTTCTTCTGACATTCCCTGGCGGTGATACTGAGACACAGTGTTCTGAAAATGTCTGTGCCGATGAATCCTCTGGTTTGGGTTTTCTATTCTCAGCATCACAGAGAGGCAATCTGATGGTGTGCATTTTAAGCTCTTCGCTAATGTTGGAAATGAGAACCACTTTCTCTAATTGTTAAAGAATGGTTAACGTAGAAGATGAACATAACTTACCTAAATGTCTTGTAAGTCACCCTATAGTCTCTCTTGCTGTGTGGTATATCATGGCATCTCGCGCTCTCTCTCTATCCCTCTCTATCAGGTTGTCTATAATGCATATATGCTGCTGCGCCAGCATGTTTTGCCGGGTAGTGCGCCAGCGTGTGTGTTGGTGGGTGTGTGTGTTGGTGGGTGTGTGTGTTGGTGAGTGTGTGTGCTGGTGTGTTATAAGGGATGCCTGTGCTCTGTCCAGAGACAGCATACCCTTCCTTTGCTCTATGAGGAGAGCACAGTTACCGGATGCTGACCGCCAGTCTGTAGGTAATATACATACATGCGATCATTGAATGTGTGTGTGCATGGTGATTTATATGCTGCTGTGTTTTGTGCATGCGTAATCATATAGCATGTGATATATTCTGTATATTGTTGTCCATGCATCTGTAAGGAACATGTTTTATGTTTGCGTTCTCTGTGCTACAGAGAAAATGAGTTAGTTTAGGTTAGTTAGTTACAGTAGATATTGATATCTACAGTAGTCTTTCAGTGCTTTTGTATGAGAGGGTTGGCTCAATGCTGCTGTGGCCATAGAGGAGTGAGGGAGGAGGAAGAGGAAAAAACAGGAAATTGTCCTTGAAATAGCCTTCCTATTGGCTCAGAGGAGGAGGGGGAGGGGACTCTACTAATACGTTAGGTCGTTGTGGTGCAGTTGCACTATGTCGGTGTGTGAGACTCAGGGTGTGTCCACCTGGGTGTAACAGTGTCTGAGGGTCTGTCTCTTAGCTGTCCATCATATTACACGTGCAGTAGGCTCCCTCCCTTTAGGTGGGATATGTGGGTTTATTCTACAGGGTGTAACAGTGTCTGAGGGTCTGTCTCTTAGCTGTCCATCATATTACACGTGTAGTAGGCTCCCTCCCTTTAGGTGGGATATGTGGGTTTATTGTGTAGAATGTGGTGTTCCTTGGTTGTGTTGATTGATTGGTTGAATTACTGTTGAATTACTGATTTAAGTGGTTGATTTTGGCAAAGATACATATAGAACTGCTCCATATGGAGACATTTAGTGTATATCTAGATATTTTTCAGGTTGAAAGCTCCAACACGTCTTTGCATTATGGTCCTCTGGGTAGTTACAGGGGGAAATGTAATGTATAGAGAATAGGCCTTGCATTAATGCTTCACCCTGGCAGACATGGCATGCTGCTGAAGTGTGTGGGAGGAGATGTCCTGGTGATGATGTCAGATAAAATACTAGCAGTGTGTGGGAGGAGATGTCCTGGTGATGATGTCAGATAAAATACTAGCAGTGTGTGGGAGGAGATGTCCTGTTGATGATGTCAGATAAAATACTAGCAGTGTGTGGGAGGAGATGTCCTGTTGCTGATGTCAGATAAAATCCTAGCAGTGTGTGGGAGGAGATGTCCTGGTGATGATGTCAGATAAAATACTAGCAGTGTGTGGGAGGAGATGTCCTGGTTATGATGTCAGATAAAATACTAGCAGTGTGTGGGAGGAGATGTCCTGGTGATGATGTCAGATAAAATACTAGCAGTGTGTGGAAGGAGATGTCCTGGTGATGATGTCAGATAAAATACTAGCAGTGTGTGGGAGGAGATGTCCTGGTGATGATGTCAGATAAAATACTAGCAGTGTGTGGGAGGAGATGTCCTGGTGATGATGTCAGATAAAATACTAGCAGTGTGAAAATATGTAGCAACTCTTGGAGGACAATGGATGTTGACGACAGAATAGAAACCTACCAGCCAGCAGGTATAATGAGGAATAACAACATGTTTTGATGCCCTTCTGTTTTATTATCACTCATAATATGATTTATCTTTAAGTTTTCAACAGGCTCAAGCCAGCTGTTAACAACTCAGGATTATTGTAAGATTATAGGGGTTGGTACAGTACTGTAGGTACTTATTTATAGTCTTATAATGACATTATGAGGGGTTGGTACAGTACAGTAATGTAGGTACTTATTTAAAGTCTTATAATGACATTATGAGGGGTCGGTACAGTACAGTACTGTAGGTACTTATTTATAGTCTTATAATGACATTATGAGGGGTTGGTACAGTACAGTACTGTAGGTACTTATTTATAGTCTTATAATGACATTATGAGGGGTTGGTACAGTACAGTAATGTAGGTACTTATTTATAGTCTTATAATGACATTATGAGGGGTTGGTACAGTACAGTACTGTAGGTACTTATTTAAAGTCTTATAATGACATTATGAGGGGTTGGTACAGTGCACTACTGTAGGTACTTATTTAAAGTCTTATAATGACATTATGAGGGGTTGGTACAGTACAGTACTGTAGGTACTTATTTATAGTCTTATAATGACATTATGAGGGGTTGGTACAGTACAGTACTGTAGGTACTTATTTATAGTCTTATAATGACATTATGAGGGGTTGGTACAGTACAGTAATGTAGGTACTTATTTATAGTCTTATAATGACATTATGAGGGGTTGGTACAGTACAGTAATGTAGGTACTTATTTATAGTCTTATAATGACATTATGAGGGGTTGGTACAGTACAGTAATGTAGGTACTTATTTATAGTCTTATAATGACATTATGAGGGGTTGGTACAGTACAGTAATGTAGGTACTTATTTATAGTCTTATAATGACATTGAGGGGTTGGTACAGTACAGTACTGTAGGTACTTATTTATAGTCTTATAATGACATTATGAGGGGTTGGTACAGTAATGTAGGTACTTATTTATAGTCTTATAATGACATTATGAGGGGTTGGTACAGTGCAGTACTGTAGGTACTTATTTAAAGTCTTATAATGACATTATGAGGGGTTGGTACAGTACAGTAATGTAGGTACTTATTTAAAGTCTTATAATGACATTATGAGGGGTTGGTACAGTACAGTACTGTAGGTACTTATTTATAGTCTTATAATGACATTATGAGGGGTTGGTACAGTACAGTGATGTAGGTACTTATTTATAGTCTTATAATGACATTATGAGGGGTTGGTACAGTACAGTAATGTAGGTACTTATTTATAGTCTTATAATGACATTATGAGGGGTTGGTACAGTAATGTAGGTACTTATTTATAGTCTTATAATGACATTATGAGGGGTTGGTACAGTGCAGTACTGTAGGTACTTATTTAAAGTCTTATAATGACATTATGAGGGGTTGGTACAGTACAGTAATGTAGGTACTTATTGAAAGTCTTATAATGACATTATGAGGGGTTGGTACAGTACAGTACTGTAGGTACTTATTTATAGTCTTATAATGACATTATGAGGGGTTGGTACAGTACAGTGATGTAGGTACTTATTTATAGTCTTATAATGACATTATGAGGGGTTGGTACAGTAATGTAGGTACTTATTTATAGTCTTATAATGACATTATGAGGGGTTGGTACAGTACAGTAATGTAGGTACTTATTTATAGTCTTATAATGACATTATGAGGGGTTGGTACAGTAATGTAGGTACTTATTTATAGTCTTATAATGACATTATGAGGGGTTGGTACAGTGCAGTACTGTAGGTACTTATTTAAAGTCTTATAATGACATTATGAGGGGTTGGTACAGTACTGTAGGTACTTATTTAAAGTCTTATAATGACATTATGAGGGGTTGGTACAGTACTGTAGGTACTTATTTATAGTCTTATAATGACATTATGAGGGGTTGGTACAGTGCAGTACTGTAGGTACTTATTTAAAGTCTTATAATGACATTATGAGGGGTTGGTACAGTACAGTACTGTAGGTACTTATTTATAGTCTTATAATGACATTATGAGGTGCAGTACTGTAGGTACTTATTTAAAGTCTTATAAGGACATTATGAGGGGTTGGTACAGTGCAGTACTGTAGGTACTTATTTAAAGTCTTATAATGACATTATGAGGGGTCGGTACAGTACAGTAATGTAGGTACTTATTTATAGTCTTATAATGACATTATGAGGGGTTGGTACAGTACAGTAATGTAGGTACTTATTTATAGTCTTATAATGACATTATGAGGGGTTGGTACAGTACAGTAATGTAGGTACTTATTTATAGTCTTATAATGACATTATGAGGGGTTGGTACAGTACAGTAATGTAGGTACTTATTTATAGTCTTATAATGACATTATGAGGGGTTGGTACAGTACAGTAATGTAGGTACTTATTTATAGTCTTATAATGACATTATGAGGGGTTGGTACAGTACAGTAATGTAGGTACTTATTTATAGTCTTATAATGACATTGAGGGGTTGGTACAGTACAGTACTGTAGGTACTTATTTATAGTCTTATAATGACATTATGAGGGGTTGGTACAGTACTGTAGGTACTTATTTAAAGTCTTATAATGACATTATGAGGGGTTGGTACAGTACTGTAGGTACTTATTTATAGTCTTATAATGACATTATGAGGGGTTGGTACAGTGCAGTACTGTAGGTACTTATTTAAAGTCTTATAATGACATTATGAGGGGTTGGTACAGTACAGTACTGTAGGTACTTATTTTTATAGTCTTATAATGACATTGAGGGGTTGGTACAGTACAGTACTGTAGGTACTTATTTATAGTCTTATAATGACATGAGGGGTTGGTACAGTACAGTAATGTAGGTACTTATTTAAAGTCTTATAATGACATTATGAGGGGTTGGTACAGTGCAGTACTGTAGGTACTTATTTAAAGTCTTATAATGACATTATGAGGGGTTGGTACAGTACTGTAGGTACTTATTTAAAGTATTATAATGACATTATGAGGGGTTGGTACAGTACTGTAGGTACTTATTTAAAGTCTTATAATGACATTATGAGGGGTTGGTACAGTACTGTAATGTAGGTACTTATTTAAAGTCTTATAATGACATTATGAGGGGTTGGTACAGTACTGTAATGTAGGTACTTATTTATAGTCTTATAATGACATTATGAGGGGTTGGTACAGTAATGTAGGTACTTATTTATAGTCTTATAATGACATTGAGGGGTTGGTACAGTACAGTACTGTAGGTACTAAGCCAGGCAGGGTTTCTGTCATATCTCTGTTACTTTTTGCAGACATCTCATTGGCTAGTACGAAAAGGAAAAAGTGAGATAATCAGGAATGTATTTTTAGTCAATGCAATTAAGTCCCTGGTCTGGGTGGGGCCACCATATATTTCCGGACGTTTCCCATAATTGGGAATTTGTTTGGAAATACTACAGGCCCTCATTACGGAATCCCAAGGGTGTTCGCCTGGAATTTTTCGATGGCAGATTTTTTTTAAACGGCAAATTCAATCCAGACTTCAATAACAAACCGTTTAACAAACTTATTGGTGCATCTCTTAAAATATTCAGGCATGGTCACTGTATTTCAGAATCCGATTATTGTACAAGCAGTTATTGTCTTTACCTTTGGATTTTTCTGCTTCTTCAAAGACAGAAATTAATATGCATTAATGGGACAATATGCGATTGGTACATCCATATTTACACTTTTAAATGAATGATATATAATAATAATTAGGTGGTTACTTACATTTGTCCTATTTCACAGATGTACACGTCTGTATTATACACATGTGAATTGGAATATTTTTGGGGGTGAATATCACACTCCCCCTGAGACACCCTCGGAGAGTGGGGTCATGGCCAGGGATCAGCCATTATTGCTCCAGGGTCGCCATAAATTCGGGTTGAGTGCCTTGCTCAAGGGCACATTGGCGGATTGTTTCACCTAGTCAGCTCGGGGAGTAAAACCAGCGACCTTTCGGTTAGTGGCGCAACACTCTTAACCGCTAGGCTACCTGCATTGATTTTCATAGAATATAACATCATGAGCTTAGTTCAACTGTCATACCCCATCAGAATCCACAATTCAAGCTGTTTCACACTGTATAGCCTCAAAACATGGTTAAAGCATTCATTTCATACCATGAATGGTCAGTCCTTGCATCCAAAGCCCTGTCTATGAATTTAAGAGGGGCTACATTTCTCCAGCCACATCTTAGATGATGCTGGTCTTATTGTTTGAGCTGCAAATGGCTCTTCAAGGTGAATGTTGTTTATTAATGAACGTGGTAAACCACCACTCTGAATACTTGTCTCTCCCCCCTGTTATTTTGTGGACGACCTCACACTGACTGTTAGCATCACTATGTTTTATTTATAAGCCTTTAGATGTACTCGCTGTATTAGACATGTATTTCTCACTAACCAGTGGTGAATACACTCACTAGACAGCATGGTACAGAATAGAACATATCTTCACGGTCGGAATATTTGCTCTTTGGAGAATATTGATTGGCAGATGCCAGATTTAAGATGAATTATACACTATAAAAATGGTATAAAGTGGGATAACAATGGTGTAAGTATAAACGATTAACGTAGGCCTACATTCTCCGGCTTTTGCTATAGCACTTCTCTCCATTTGATTTGTCACATAGGCCCTACTGTACTACAGAGTATAGGCTATGCTAGCTTGCCTCCTCACAGACCTAATCAAAACACACAGCTCACAACAAAAGACGAGGCTTCTTCTCCCTCCAAACGGAGCGCGCTAGCTGGCTTACTGATCCGGCCTTGTCAGGCTCGTTGTGTGAGCCTTTAGTTGAGCACTCGGCTGGGCCTTGGGAGTGTGAACAGACCCCCCTCTGTGTTGGATGATGAGGGAGGAGGAGGGAGGAGGGGGTGGCGTTGAAAACCCGGATGCGCTCAGGCGGAGGTTGCACCGGGCTCTCCAGTGGTACTCGCACCACCTTCTCTACTCAGCGCCGCATCCATGTCGCGTTTTCCCAGCAGCCTCAGCTGTGTACCACTGTGTCTCCGGGGACGAACGCTCTACCGCTAGTGCTAGCACCACTACCCCCATGCCTGGCTACATCAGGAGGAGATGTCTTTGAGAGAGAGAGAACGATAGAGGGATAGGGAGGGAGAGAGAGAGATCACTGTACCGTACAATATTGGTTCTTAATGTTCAAGGCACTCCCTCCTTTTGTCCCTTGCTGCACATTAGTTCCTCCAAAAAAAAGCAGTCGACGGAGGAGGAGAGGCGTCAGAAAGTGAGAGAAACAGGGAATTAAATAGCCACAAAAAAAGGCAACACTGACAGCTGTAGCAACTGTGCTACAGGGAGGGAGGAGGAGGGGGAGGCAGGCAGAGAGAGAGGAAATAATTAAATAAATCACTGGGAGAAGAAGAGCGACGTCGGTGAGAGAGGACAGCGAGAGAGGAGGGGATGTAGCTACGTTTCCGTGCCGGTTCGATGTGCACACCAGCCAGGATAATGTGCTGAAGGAGGCAGAAAGGAACGGAGGAAGGACACAGGTGAGCAATCTCTCTCCAACCATCGATCCATCTATCCACCGTTGACAATCGATTTGACGGCAGTGTCATTCTCTGGATTTTAGCTTGCATGTCATTTGTGTGTGTGCTCTGCCTCCATGGCTGGTGTGTTGTAGTTACTAGCTAGCTCATCCCCTCATGTGTTGGAGGCAGGCAGTGATTGTGTGCACTATAGATGCTTCCTACTAGCCTAGAATGCTATCTGCTGGTGGCTTCACCTGGCTTGTTTCCTGCAATAACGTTAGTCTTCCTCTGGGCTGGTGTGTCTTGTTGGCAGTCCCCTTGTTTTCTGAAAGGGTCTGGACCTGTTAGGGAGTGCGGCACTGTGTGTGTGTGTGTGTGTGTGTGTGTGTGTGTGAGAGCGCATGAGTGTGTGCGGTGGCGAGTGTGTGTATGCGCAGCAGTGTGTGTATGCGCAGAAGTGTGTGTGTGTGTAGAAGTGTGTGTGTGTGTGTGTGTCTGTCTACCTGGCTGTGCTACTCAGAGCTGCTGGGGAGAGGCGAGAGAGAGAACAGGGAAAGCAAAGCGTCTCCCTCCCCATCTCTCCATCACCACCACACCATCCGCCAACCGAGGCACAAAGGAACCAGAACTCCCAGATTAGGGCTCTTTGTAACCCGGCCGGTGGCTCTTCAAAGGAGAACTAAATGCATCCTAAAAAGGATGACGGTACGTGAGAAGTTACCATTTGATAAGGGAAAAAGCAGACCTATCCACATTGCTTTGAATGTGTATTTTTGTATTGTGCTTAATACCAGCACCACGAAGCAACCTGTTTGTCGTGCCTGTTCTGATTGGACTCCAGTTCTATGGCTACCTATGTAAAGGCATGTTGTACTCTCCGGTAAAAGATAGGTTTGCTGTTGTGACTGCTGCTCTTGTGTTGGGGCAGAACAGAGCGTGGAGGAGTGATATTTGTGTGATTGCGTATTGTTCTGTGTAAAGAGGGAGGGTGGGGGTGAATCACCCCCCAAAATAGACTCCCTATCTGTAATTCACCCTCCTTCCTCCCCTAACAAGATAATTAGCCCATACACTAATAATGATTCCCATCGGCTAGTTAAGTGCATCCAGCACCCAAATAACAGGGCTTTGGGCAAAATGGGGGTTGGGGGGCTGGGTGTTAGTGTTAGTTTTGGCAAAATGTTTGTTTTTGCTCTGGGGGAGTGGTGGTGGTGTGTGTGTGTGTGTCATTTAGCAGATGTAGCTAACAACAAGGCTCTCCTTTCTCCCGCCTTCTCTCTCTCCGCTGATTATTACGTTGCTCAAAACAAAAGACGAATTGTTGTGGATGGTCAGGCAGAAAAAGGATACGTTTATAGTGTTTTTATGTGCATGTCTGGGTTGAAATGGTGTCTTTCTCGGTC